>NC_090282.1:24470803-25152678 GCF_037392515.1 Haliotis asinina | reverse complement strand
TTGTTAATCAGATAAAATGGTGAGGTTGTCTGTAGTTCAGGAAGAAAGCCCTGATGCCGTCATCAATGATGTTGCTACTGTCACTGTGCTGGCTGAGTCAGATGGGACTTGTGAGGTCTGAACTAAGTTCTTCAGACGAGACAGGTGTACCAGAGCCCTGAAACAGAAGGACATGATGTCTGTGTTAGCTGTGCTGGTCTAGGATGAGCTGATAACTTAATTTGGCAAACAGCTCTTTGATCTTCCAAACTTCACCAAAATGTTTAGCCAGTTCAGGAACTTATGGAAAAATGTTCTTCCAAATACCATCACACAAAAAGTATGAAAGTAAAGTATGAAACATTACTCAAAGTTCTAATACATTAATGCCATGTTTCAAAGCATCTGGAATGATAATTAGCATGTATTTATTGATGAATCATATTTATTGGGAAATAATTCCTTCTTTACTTGTAGTTAAACATCACAGATGTGGCATATAGACTTCATCTGCCATACCTCATCATCAACTTTGTTATGTCACCTAGAGAAAAATGTTAATCGACAAGAAATGACAACATCTGCTTTATAGTTTCCCTGGTCCTAAGGGTCTGAAGTTTTCCCAGCTTCCCTTTATACACTAGAGGTTCATGCTTGTGTACATACTTCTCCAATGACTGTCCTCCAGGCTCTCCCTGGAAGTTGTAGTCCTGTAGAGCTGGCAGGTCCAGGGGGTTGCTCATTGTCTTGCTCTACAACACATACACCACCAAATACGATTTGAATACAGATATGTTGTCAGCATATTTACAACACTGCTACAACCAGGATGAACTATCAAAACCTGGACATCACAGAACAATAAACAGCAAATGCCTTATAAAAATACTGCTTTCTTTAAAAAGTCTTCTCGTGTTATCAAGATATAGTTATCCTTGTGTCAGTCTCACCCCTGTTGCAGAAGTGGACTCTTCTGCCTGGAGTTTGAACAGCATGTTTTTGAGGGCCTCGATACTGCCGGGCTGCTCACTCCCAGTCAGTGTAGGGGAGGGTGTCTGTAACACAGCAAGTAAACAATGTATCAGTTTACCTCAAGTCTTTCATGAATTTCAAGTAGAGAGTAGAAAGTGCTCACTAGAGTCTTGGTTGTCAAATACTACAATTACCAGCAGCAGTGATACATCATTTGCAAATCGGCAAACTCAACATGACCATTGTTCAGTAAGCTAAATAGTATTCTTGGGGCCTTGACTGACCCAGGGCAATATCATGTTTGAATGTAGTAACCCCATAATATTACAGCTATAAGGATGTACTGACTTCATTGTCACATTTAAAAATTACCATGTCCTTCAAATTTACCAAGCAGTGAAGTGAATGATGTCTTTTGCCATATCCTGCAATGATCTCCACTTAGTTCCTACTTAAATCTGGCTCATACTCCACTTAATCAATCTGAGATCATGCGTAATCAAGACTGAGATCTTGCTGGTTCCAACTCTGATGCTGCTAAAGAAGAACTTACCTTCTTCACACTACGCAGTGCACTGCCAATCTGTTTTCTGTCATCAACATATACTGGGGATTTACTGAAACAAACAACAGCACCATGAATCTGTTCTTAAGAAAAAGACGTTTCAATGTAAACTATTCAGACGTATGCTATTACAAAGTACAAAAATACTGAATACTTTCCTATTAAACTAAAAGTGTAATGATAAGAGTAAACAAGACGTACTATGCTCCAACAGGGTGTTCCCAGGACCGGTCTCCATCCAACACTACATCGGTGCTGGGGCTCTGATGCAGGTCTGCAGCAATGTCCTGTTTGGTGGGGCTGAACCTGACACGGGCTGGGGTGAACGTTGGCTCCTCACTGAGACTAGACATGTCTGCAAGAATAGAAGGGATTGAGTGTGACCCCTCATATCACCCCCTACTGACACTGCTTTTAAAAAAAAAAAAAACAGAAAAAAATAAAATACTATTGAAAGGTTGTGTGTTGCCAATAACCACCTGCCATGTCAGATTAACTATATATGTAAATATGTGTATAATATATAGAGTAGTCCTCAAGGGCGCAAAAACAAATGTCATTTTCAACATTATTAAAATCATCCATATCAACTCCTGAAATATTTTATCATTATTTTATGTAATTCAGGTATTTACGTCTGTCACACAAGATCCAAGTATAAGTTCTCGAGATCCAGATATTTAGAAAAAATGCAGGTGCACAATGTTTTTTTGGGGGAAAATCTAATAAACTTACTCAAGTTACTGTCTTTGAGTATAGGACTAGCACCAGTAATATCAGAATGTGGTTGATGCTTCCCATCCATTACATGGGACCCACTCTCCATGCTGGAGCATCTTGGACCAGCAGCCATCTTGGACTTGCTTGTCCTATGAGGGGAACTCTGAGTTTCTGCCTCCAGCCTCTCCAAGTACCTGTCTAGTGATGTCTTCAGCTGGTCACTCTCAGCAAGGATCTCCTTTCCTAAAGTCCTGTCTTTGGAACTGGTGGCGGCAGAGTAAACTTTAAAGCCAGGATTAGAATTCTGCAACAATTTGTCACTTTCATCTAAAGATCTTGGAGCTAACTCTTTCCCTCCACCAGTTAAAAAGCTGTGCTTGTCAGAATACTTTGAAATTCCACTGGTTGCAAGATCTGAGAAATTCAGGCCTGGACGAGAGTCAGTTAAATTTGATTTATCATGACCTGATTTGTTGAGGACAATATCTCTTCTCCCATTCAGAAGCAGTGAATCAACAGTGATGTCTGATTTCTCTGCGTCATGAACCCAACTAGGGGCTGGTCGACCACCAGCCATCTGTCTTCTCAAGTCTTCAAGAGAAGCATCCAGAGTATTCACCCAGCTAGGTACTGACTTACCAGACGAAGTGTCAAGATCACCCACCCAGTCTGGAGCAAGATGACTAGATCGAGGATTGCCATGTCTTAAATGCAAGGGTAATGGAGAAGCCGAACGACTCCTCAAACGTTTGAGAATTTCTGTAGGTTCTGAATGTCGAGATGCTACCCCAGAATTAGAACTGGATGATCGTTTATTCATGTGTTTGAGGATGGAGGTGGGAATAGCACTATCAACAGATGACCTACGAGATGACAATGCTGGTTTGTTAGTCTGGACAGGTATACTACCAACTGTCCGTGTTCGACTGCGAGGGGTGTGATATGAATAAACATGTTTCCGTTTTCCATCTTCATCAACAATAGTGTTCCTATTGGTGTCTGTGGGGTTGATGCTAAGCAGGACGTCTGTTGTCATACTTCCAATATCGCTCACACAATGTGTTACAGTTGAACTGTCATCGTTGATCCTATCCAGCAGGTTAGCAGATCTAGACAGGGCATCCTCAACTGAAAACATGTTCATATATTATGCTTTTAACTATGTAACATCTGTACTGTATGTTACAGTAAAAACTTACACCTGTTTGACATGTTGTAGAAGATTAGTATTTAAACAATGTGTACATGCACACTTTATTCATTTTGGGACAACACTATCCGTTACATGTAGGAAATTATTATGCCTGTATTTGAGAAAGGGACCAGGAATGAGCTCCTTAAATAAGGCACATTTGGGAAGCTGTGTTCAAGAGTTCATTCTTAATTGACAAATACTTTTAATAGAAGGGTAGGTGAGAATTACAGAGATTATATGTGAAAGTCTGATGCAAGTTTATGGCAATGTTGTCACAGCACTGAAAATTCAGAAGATGAATGACAACAACCTGTAATCATCAATATACCCTCTTACCTTCTCGCTTTAGTCCTGTCTGTTCCTTTTTTTTCTTTTCTAGTAGTTTTTTCAATTTTCTATGTCGCAGTTCTTGCAAGGAGTCCTTCAGGTCATTGTCTATTGCTCTTGATCTGTGGGATGCCATCTTGGATCGCACCAACAGAAGTTCATAGGCATCTTGCTGCTGTTTGGTCCGTAACTTGCCATCAAACTGTTGTAGATAAGCAAGAAGAGCCTCTGATGCTGACATGAATTCCCTGTTGCCAACGAGTATCTTTCCAGTAGAGCAATGTATTCTTCTCTCAGGAAGAGAAGTCAAATCACCAGGACTGGCAGCCATGTTGGAACAAGGGGAGATACTTTTTATCATCAAGCGCCTGCTGATTATCTACAAGCTGTGCTTCACACCACAGTTTATTGTGCCTTGCAACCAAACTGGAAAGAGAAAGGCATTTGCACTTACTAGCTAAGTTAACATAGTTGTGCAATTACATCACTCAAATGTATACAATGCATATCACTGCATTCTGTGATCAATGATAGACAGATGGATTTAGCAAAGTTTTACGCCATACCCTATTGCCACATGGAACATGAAGAACAGACTTTAGACATGAGCACCAAACCACAATATTGCAATGTTTTACATGTTACTGTCAGAATAGGTCACTGCCCCTTAAACACAACCTGGTGAAAGGCCAATGACGATCTGAAAATCTGGACATGTTTAGGCCCTAAACATGAAGCAATGCATAGTACACATGTGTGTTCTAGCGTTCATACAACTGATATGATAATCACTGTTTGTACGCTTCAGCAGGGACCAAATATTCTCAAGAGCCCTTAGTAATGTTTGCCAACAGTTAACTTATGTGAGACCTCATCTACCCATCAACATCAGTGCTGCCTTCTGTAATGATCCATTGACCTCTGTCCAATGTAATAGATTCTGAACATACAACACATTTCCTGGCAACACTTAGCACGCTGCTGCCATTTGTACATATATCTACAATTACAATACATTTTACACAAACTGTAATATCGAAAGAAACTAACAGACTATACTGATATAGAATTATAGTCACAATTCAGACATAACAGATATTTTCACTAACATCACACACTTCCGTTTCCATACATGGACAGTTAGAAACATAAAAAGTTAGTTTCATAATCTGTAACCTAGAGAAAATGTTTTATTTGACTTTAATATTTCACATCAACAAATACTTGAAAATGTAATTTTCTGAATAAAATAAGCATGAGTCAGGATAAGGAAAAATATGTAATACTATGTCAAGGGATTTATGTGACACACAAATGTCGTTAAAGTACACCTGAATGTACAGAATTGGCATAGAATACCCACGATACTGCATCCAGAGAGACACACATATAACTGAGAGAATACCTTCAGTTCATCAAGAGCAGTTATCTGTGTCTGTTCTTTCATCCATCTGTCATGACTACTGTCTACATGATCACTGATACATTCCAGGTTTCGAAGTCATTATCTGGATGTACGCTACACTACACCCTTTCAATCCTTTACAGGACCTTCATACCACCAATAAGGACCTGTAAATTTCAACTTTTGACGGTCAAGAGAAAGCCCTGTATGTAACACAATTACAAAGACTTCTGTTCATTTATGAGTGAGCGATGTTTACACCACACTTGACAATATTCCGACAATATAACAGCATACCCGAAATAATCAAGTCCGGTCAAGCAGTTTACGATGGCATGGGCAATGATCCAAATCAGCCTGGGTGAAAACTGATCAGCCATGCCACACATTAGATTCTCGTTACTGGTTTAAATGCCAATCACAGATACCTTGGACCCATACCTTAAGAAGCCCCATAATGGTTGTCCATTAAGAAAACATACCTCACAATGGTTGTACAAGACATTTATGTAATAACCATACATTCAAACAGACTGTACAACAAATGTGAACATAAATGGCAAATAATATCTATTGTCAAATGAATTTCTGCAAGTGTCCAGCATTCATCAGGTAATGTAACGTGAGAGTAAGTGATTATTCACTGCAGATGCTCTCTGTGAGACAGGTATTGCCTACAGGAAGGTATCCCACTACAGGAAAGTGTAATCTACAGCCTCACAGATGACTGACTCCTGTAATCCCACAGTAAACATAGTAAAGTGAAACTCTTTAACCTTCAGTGATCAGTAAACCCTGAAATGTTATCATATTATCTTACAACTGCTTACTGCAGTTAAAACATGAGGTCACACAAAACAAAAGGAACTTGAACATTCCAACGTACCAGTGAGCAAAAATAAAAAATGAAATAAATACAGTATAGACTAACAGAGAGCCTACTGATACGTTTCAGAACACAAAACATTTCTCTCCAATAAGAAATATTTTCTTTCTTATATTGATTTTCACAACAGAGCTGGTTGCACTTGCTTTTATACTCTAGACTGCTTTCATGAAATAGTATACATGTATTCCACAGTCACGTTGTAGTATGGTCTATATGTACCAGACTGCAATCACAATACTAAAGTTGTTACTGTCAACATCTGTACTCTACATACAATATTTTTCACATGTTTTAAATAATACATAAGGCCAGACCAAGTTTATTTCTTGTTTCACTGATACCCTGGTCTTAGTTTTTCATGAAGGAAAAATAAAATAAAATTAATTTCCTCCACTCAAAAAATAAAAGCCAAACGTTTTATTGGCCAAAACTGTAAACTTATAAGAAAGTTGGGTTTTTTTATTGTATTTTGCCCATATGCACTTAATAAATTGCCAAAAGTAAAATACTTTTAGCATTTAGAAGGAATATTACATTGAATGGTGATTTTATTTTCATTTTTTCCCTCCTGACTCAAGGTTTTCTGAGGACAAAAAATCTGAACAATAAGAATTTAGATTGGTGTCTGACCTAACGTACATATAAACATTATTGACAGCATACTAAAGACCGGTCAATTACAAAATGATCTGACTAAACTTATTCAATCTGCTGTAACCATAGCAACTGTCTTGACAGGACAGGATAGTTTAAAGACATCACTTCTGCAGACACAATGATGAAACAATAAACTTATAACATCATATGATTTGAAAGCCGAAGTCATACTTGAATATAAAAAAATCACTAAACAGTAAATAAATAGCAAATATTACATGACGATTCACCATTGTGAGTCAGCATGCCTACAAGAAGCACACTACCTACTGACATAAACTGGTGAGGAAAATGGCAGCAAACACAATTTTCATGGTAACCAAGTTAACTATATCAATTCTACAAACCGTTGGGTAGTTTCCCTGTTCTATACTTTAACCACAGCTGCCAGAGTTGCGTATATTCTGTAGAATCAAAGAACACCTAGGTATGCCAGCTGGTCTACCACCCCGCTATCAACTGTCTCCCCGAAGTCATACTGATATACACATGATAACACTTTCACTTACACACCTGACAACCACTATCAACAACTATCAATAAATTTTCACCTTCAGAAATGTAAAAGCAAATAAAGTATTACATCCATTGATGAATCCAAGGCACTAAAATTTCACTTTTGTCAAGACAAACGTACCAAAAACATAAACATACTATTTTCCTGTAAGCAGAGGTGGAGGTGATCACCTCCAGCAGTTATCATACTGTGCTGATAGCGGTAGAAACGTTAGATGTACGTGCATGCCATTCAGTGCTATCTACCCAGTAATAACAAGTTAATCCAGGGGATTAGAGTCTTCCATAGAGTGTACCGCAGCTAAAATGGTGCTTCATTTTATCAAGAACTGCCGAGTGGACAGGATTATCTGGCCTCTCATAGCAGAAGGCAACTGACACAGCATTAACCTTAGGATAAGGGAATAAGTTTGTCCATGTGCATTCATCCCCGGTTATAAGTTAATCCCTGGACATAGTGCACGTTTGATGGCAGTTTACTTATTTCTATACGAGAGCTCACACACAGGTACCAGGACAGAAGACATGCATATGAAATGTACACATACTTTTACAGCCATTTGTAAAAGTGGACAGATCAACAGAGGCCTTTACACTGCATACTGAGAGGACGGCACTCAATGAACATGTATGCCATATGATAGATCACCTTTAGCTTTATGCTTGGGAGCAAGGAGTGTTTTTCAGTTCACAAGAGATCATGCTGCATTTTAATTGCATTAAGAAAGGCAGGTTTTAAGCCATGATAGCTACATGTCTGTAATACAGATGAGTCTCTTTCATAACATACTCTACTGGCTCTTTCCCTTACTCAGATTCTTCATTACTAAATGACAAAATATCACTGAAAGCAATATATTTACTATGGTTGGGTTGAAAATTCATCTTCTTTCCCATGACACATTCCCTTCCTCTGAACTGAGCTCATTAGACCAATGAGAAGTTTACTTGACTCAGGCTTAGAACTATGGGTACTAGCTGCAGATCATCAAACATACATCAGAGCATAACATTAGTTTTGCCTACTATCTCTTCCAACCTTGAGGGTTTAAATGAACTGTTCTCATAAACATATTGCCCATTATGTATATCTCTGAACATTGAAAATAAAATAAAAAAGATAGCATTGTAGACAAAAATGGGAATGAAATCAGCCAATTGACTGACAGCAGGGTCCCAGATGGTTTCATTTGGAAGAATTTCCTCAAGATATTTTCAGAATATGGTCATGATGTTTGCGTGTCCTCTCAAATGTTGCTATCAAAATGTCCAAATGATTTTTGTCCCTAACAAAGTCAATGCATCTAGTTAATTGCCAAGTCTTCCAAGCTCCACAAGAAATGACAGATCTATGATCATTGGTTTGAGGTCAGTACATGTATTTCACACTGAAGTTTGCCTTGTTGAATAACCACAGCAAAAACAGGTTTCAGACTAGGATTTTGACAAATGTATCATTAGGATCATTTTAAAGAGACATCACTGATCAGCAGCTTGAATATCCTTCCTGGTCTGGAGTTACCATGAGCAGGATCAAAATTGAGTGGAAAACCTGCATCCCATGAAGCAATCATAGAACAATAATGATCAAAAGTCTATGCTAAGTGTTGGAGTTACTACCACCATAGTGCAAGACAGCAATGGGGAACTAGGCTGTTATGTACATTGCTGAGATCCTTGTCTTTTGAAGCTGGCGAAACACCTTAATGCCAACTATGCCAAAATATGTCTTCTTTCATCAATGTATATATGTGCAAGTATAAAACCATCTTACCAGATTAGTGGCTTCAGTGACAGATTGCTAAAAACCTTCTTGCATTAAAAACCACAACTATGACATATGTGACAACTGTGCATTTCATCGCAAATACATACAAAAGTAGAGTTGCATGGTCGACCTATACAAACTGTTTGCCAGGTACACACTCTCACCTGTACACTCAACCTGCCTTCATGCCCGACTAATAGAACCAGAGCGAGTAAAACCTATGGCTGTGACCACCATACCCCACAATACCTTGTGCTCCACCCAGTACGGACACACCAATAGCAACATTCTACAGATCACCAGGCATGTTATAGGAGTTCAATACACTAGCTTGTATCTCAGCACACCTCCTTTCACCATGCCTGAGCAGTCAGTCCCAACAGCGAATTGCCTCTCCCTATTGTTGGGCTGCGTTCAGCATAGAACACACTGCCACCCCCATGCTGGGGCAATATAGGGGTGCCTTAACCTACTCTCAGCTTACACATGGCAGTTCCTATACCCAGAGAGTTAGTGCTGCTGCAATAGCTGTTCCGTGACCACCACTAGAACTATCTTGATGGTTCAACTGATAGGTCACAGATTCTTGGATTGAGTTCAATCATAAAATCGTGTTTAGGTTTATAACTCTATGCTGTGGAGTGGGTCGCACCATATGAATTGCATTTGAGGAAGCCTAATGTAGCAGTAGTAGGTTTATTCATTAAAGCTGAACTCCCTCTGAAGGGGCAGACTATATCCTAGGATTGCATGAGGATTTAAGGATGTTGCGATAGCTATCTTATCATGTGATCTTATGGTATCATCAATGTAAATCAGAGTGGCCCGAGCAGCCTGTCCTTGTTCAAACATTCCTCACATTGTGGAATAAAACAAAGTGATCAGTAGGGAAGGGTATTGCTTCTCATTTCAGAATTGAGATACACTGTGACAGACAAAAGCATATTGTGATACATATTGCCATATACAGTCAAATCCCGATGAGTTGAATCGCTGGGGTCCAAATAATAAATTTGACTTACCGATGTATTTGAGACATAGGTATATGATGGTAGAAAAAATGGTCGAGACCGATAGGTACTTCGAGATTGGCATAATATTTGAGATACCGGCATTCGACTCATCGGGATTTGATTGTATTGGTATTTTTCATACCTGAAAGTTGCCATGTCCTATTGACAAAAAAGAAGAAGGAATCTTGTTTTCTTAGGCCTCTGCCAGTCCATCCAGATAATATACATGCATGCTTTAGCCTTTATGATGTTGGTGTACACACTGTATTAATTATTTTGTCATAAACAGTTGGCATGCAAACAAATTATTTGCTTTAATATTTGTGTGCTGGTTTCTTCATTTCATGGCTGATTGATCTTTCATTGGGACTGATCACACTTTCAACAATACTACAAGAACATGATGAAGAATTTTCTTTTTCACTAGCTGATTTTTGAAAATAACAATACAATAAGGATTTGTCAGTATTTATTGCATCTATATTTTTTATTATATCAGTTATCAGCTGTTAAGGAGGTTACAGATCTTTATCAAAATGTTATTTTAGGTATATTTTGCAGATTTATACAACTAAGTATCACGACATGTAAGGGATGCTTTACATGCACATGGAAATGGACAATGTAATAATACTGATGTTTGATGCACCAAACAGGCGAAGTACCACTGTACTTTCCGTGTTGATGTAGCGACTCTCGCGTATGACATCACATGACCTTGTGACCTCATTATCTTGTGAAATAGCGAAATGCTTTCGAGCAATGTGCATTTTAGATTCACAATAGAAATTGGATAAAGAAATTTTACTGTTTTTAACTGTATTTTGTGTATATTATATGTATCTATGTGTTCATTAAGCTATGTGTAGAGACCTTTTTAAGAATCCTTTCATGCTAAAATGTCTGATATATTTGATATTTTAGAAGAGTGTACCGGTACATGTTATGTTACCTCTGTATTGAAATATGCCAATGTACCGGCAATATCGCACACCTTTAGTGATCAGTGCTTCATATATTTTGCCAATTGCAGGTAACAATGTTCAAAATTAAAAAAATAGTCTGGCAATAGAACCACCATAAGCTATCCATAAGTTGACATGCAACGGTAAACACAAAATGCTGAACTGACTTTGATAAAACAAACCTGGAAACAGTAATCCCCTTTGGACTTGGGGTATGTTTTGTAGCGCTCATCACATAACATCTGATTCCTTTCATTCTGACATGTGACATGTCCATACATATTGAATGTTCAGTTCTATCAGTTGTAGTCAACAGTTGTTACTACCTTTCAAATCTGTTCATTTTTGAATTGACTATCAAATAAACTTATTTAACAACTTTCCACTGAAAATGATAAGAGTCTTATCAAAGGTGGCGAGAAAAGCAAAAATACATTTATATTTGAGTACAGTACTGAATAAGCCACATAGCTATCCCACGAAACCAGTATCAGCAGATTGTAAAAGCATAACCTCACAATATGACACACAGTAAACTGTGTTCATTACAAGCATGCTTTAATATAACAAACCGGTGGATATAATGAAATGTCTCTTTGGTCCTGTCCATGTAGTGTATAATAAAAGTGGACATGGTGGAAAAGAGCATACAAAGAAAAGGTCATATTGGGCAAAAATCAGAACCCTGCTCGTCAGCATGGGGGTCGGACACCACACAAATAACTCTTGCGTCAGTTATACAGTCATCTTCTATCACAGCCAGCATCTTCTTGACTTAAACACACATTATTGCATCATGATCTTCATACTGCTGCATCGTCATACCACTAACACAAAGCTATCTGTGCTCTATACCTTTCATAAGTCTATGTTGAAGTTACGGAGTTGATATTTCCCAATAATAATAATTAATATCCCAGTGTCCTCTGACACTGACTGAGTCATTCTCAAAAAACATTCATACTAAAACTGACATTAATGGGCAAGTTTACGTGAAAATTAATCTCTTTGTCTTCCAATTTTTCCATCATAAGAAATGTGTATCAAGTAGCTTTATAGCCATTACATAACACATATCAGAAGCACCTAATTTATTTTTTCTGTTATATCAATTGAAAGTTTCTACATTAACCGAAAGTTCTATGTCCACAGTGAACGTCCATTGGAAATGATGTCATTGGTGCCCAAATGATAAACGAATGATATCGGTACAACTTATTAGACTCATTTCACATGGTGCAGGTATACGTGTGGTTCTTGTGTCTTGATGCGCAGGCTACTGTTTTGTACTGTTATGTAAATTGTAATCCACCAAGTGCATGGCTGTCAGCTGGTTATGTGATCGGTTCCACACTGTTACATTGTACAAAAAGTGTTACCACATAACCCTACTGTATAACATTCAACCTGAGTCGGTTGTCTCTCTAACCAACAGTAACTTCTTTCAGCAAAACTCAAACGTATGCACTACATCTAGCTTGGCATCGGTGAATGTGAGGGCATTCTACTTTTGGTACATTACTACATAAATCTTTATACAATATACGTCCCATCCCTTCAATCTTCATTTTGATGTCAAAACTATATCCAAATACACCGCAAAGATACAATTCGCAGTTTTGAATTCTGTTTGAAATTCATTTTTCAATGATATCATCCACTCATTGCAGAGCAAATTTTGTGAAACTTACATGGCTTGTAAATCCAGCCAGTGTTGACACCAAATCATCATTCATTGCATCTTTCATAATTCATAGATGTCTAAATATAAATGTCCAATTTCAATGGAGAATTGTTTAAAAAAAAACAAAGAAAAGTGTATCAATGTGATCACCTGTATTTACATTGTTTGGCCGAAACATGATGAACAAAGAATCACGGAGAACGTTTAGAAACTACACGAATGTTGAAGTGAAATTTCAGCCAGTGTGTTTACAAGATCATTCCACACGTATATCTGTTATATATGAATCTTTGAATTCCTCAAACAGTTCAAAGTACAATGATAAATGGTCCTCGTCACCAAAACCAAGCATCTCAAAGAAATCTTGCAAAATATAACAGGTGTCGCACTATGGAAGGACCACTTGTTTGAAATATAAACAAAAAACATCTCAGATTTTACACTGTGTATTGTTATCTCATACTGTGAGTGATCTGTTGCCTACTAATTGCATACACTTGCTCATATGTTTTTGAACATCCATCTGAAGAGCATTGTAGCAAGACACAGTTACATAAAAATACATGTATCTGTATTCCAATTATTTCCACAATTCAACACGTCAACATGTCATCGTTTCCGTAAGCGTTTGATGGACACAAACTCTCATGCGACGATGACGGCACTTCGCCTCATTTCTCACTACTGCCCTTGATCATAATGAAAATAAAACAAAAACAACAACCAACAGATTGTCAGAATATGTTGGACTACTTACATGTTATATTTATGTGTATAGTACTACACGTTGCTTGAAACAAGAAAAGCTTCCCTCCAAACATCATACGTACTCATGTCAATGAACAGGCCATTTTGAGAAGTCGCTTCCTGATAGTGATATACAAACGTCAACATTGTTATACATATCTGACATTTTCATTGAGGTAAGATTATGAATGAAAAGACACATTGTAATTTCTATCTTGCTGCTTACACTTTGTTTCATACTTTTACATATGTGTTTTCACGTGATTCATGTCAGTATTTACATCTGCAGGCTTTGGAACTAGACAGGAGACAAGACTGGCATCTATTACGTTATAATGAAAGGGTGGTAACTGTGGTCTGTTTAACTTGGCAAACAGAGGCCTAATCGTGGCATAACACGTCAGCACTTATAGTGCTGGTTACACTTTCATTGTAAGAAAAACAAGTGCATATTTTCAAACATGGGTATTAAGCAGTTAAAAAAATCCATGCTGGTTCACATAAGAAAAAAGCGATTTTTTTCATGTACACTTCCCCTTTAAAAAGTACAGGTTTTCTGTGAACATTAGTATGAAGAAAAGTTGATAAAATCTCCTTGTGCACTCATATCAGTCATATTTAGTGTCATCATCCAAAGCATGAAAGACCCAGCTCAGGTTACATGTCAAAACTCTCTTCAAATCAGTGAGTGAATATGGTTGTCGTACAGACCCTGAAGCAAATATATCCAAGAAAACCAAAGCAAGTCAGGAAAATATGGCAAGTCTAGATTTCCTTAGCTTCTGAAAATGAAGAAAGTCTCAGGGCTTCATTTCATTATATTGTTGTTTTTTTTTCACTATGAACTTTTTTTCAGTAAAATGTGTTCATTTCAGAGACTAGTTGTTAGTCTATTCCGAGTAGCACAAACATTCTTTTCTAGACTGAGCATCTACTGTGTCTAAACTTGTCTAATTTCCCTCAATTAAGCACAATATATCACACATGTATGCCTCCTCAGCAAAGAGTAAAATGCCTTCATACCATCACAAATTGATAAAACTTGAATAAAATACCCCCAATCAACCCAGAATACTTACAGATTACATGCAGAAAACCATTAGGCTTGATAAGATTAATGAAATATTCATTTGGTAAAGCCATATCTTACCAGGTAGCACACAGATTACAATATTGTAGACGGCAAGGCTTGCCACCCCTGGCCAACTTAGAGCAACTAAATGCAAGTATATCGTCTGGATTAGGTGGGATTACAGGAATAAAGCTGGGGATTAACCCAACAACATTAGCTGGTCGTCAAACCAATATCATGACAGGCAAGGTGAAAAAGTCACTTATCAACCTCAAATAAACACATAGTTTGAAAAGCTTTTATACAATTCAATTTCTACACCTATGACTGTAAACACTCATAACTGGATTAACAACAACAAAAGGGATTCTGAGAATAATTACACATCATTATGCATAATTGTGACATTAATGAATAAGCAGGGAACTGACTTTGTAGAACAGGTTTCCGGTAGTCGCCAATGATAATAAGTTTTCTGGTTAATGTGCCAAAGGAACACCGAAAGTCATATATCAATCTTTGCCTTGTTGGTTTCGGACACAGTAAACAGCCATCCGTGACTAATAGCTTCACAAGGCAGAACCCCTGCCCCCTCCAGACATTAACATCACCATACTAACTTCAACAAACTGTTCAAGAAATACACAAATCTGTTATGGCAACACCCTGAGAAAACAATTTCTCCAGAAAGTTGCCTGCCATGTTGCACTCTTACCAGATTTACGCAAATGATTCTTTGCACAAAGGTATGCCTCAAATATAATGAAAACAGGTTTGTCAGGTCTGATATGAAAGATGAAAGCACAGGCACTTGAGAACTAAGCAGTGAAATGAACATCTGCGATGTTAGTACCATGATAAGTATCAGACAATAAAAGATAGCAAGTCTGTTACACAGTCTCTGAACCACATTATTTTCCCTTCTGTTTGTACCTATCGGTAATGCATGGGCAACATGTAGTCAGTCACAGTTGAGCTAGAACATGATTTCTGTCAGCATCAACCGGCCAACTTGAACTTAACTTAAACTCCTATACAGTGAGATAGCAATACAAGTAATTACATTACAGGTAATTTTATATACACATTACATGCACAAACATAACATTACACTTTTAAGACCTATAATGGATTTCCTGTGATGCATGTCAGTGAGGGTGAATGCTGCTCATGTTTATGTCTTAAAGTTTACAACAATTTAATTACAGTGATATACACAAACATAAACAAAATAATATATTATTCAATGTCTAATATCATCTGTATATCAGAGAGTAAATGTATATATAGGAACACACTATAAGTATAACTGCTACTGAATATAATGCAGGACTAGCTGATTAGCGTGATAACTTCATTTTTCAGGTAGCTTACATGTACATAATACCTTAGATTTTTCAACCAAATGCTCAAAAGTACCTGTTAAAAAAAAATCTATGCTTTACTGTGCTTTGCTGAGTCTTTGTTCATACATGGAATATGTGACGAAATTCAATTAACTGAACGAAGTTTCAAGTAGAAGGCAATGCACTCACGAGTCACAGCAGTAGTCTGCCTCATGTAAAAAGTTATAATCCTGGAGTTGAAATTCAAGTTAAAATTTCTTGAGGCCTTTCCGATCCTTTATTTAAGAGTTGGAACTGAACACCTCACAAAAACAACTGTTTGCAGTATATGTGGAGGCTAGCAACTGTCAAGTGCAACAACTGCGTGGTCCCAGCTACATGGCAAAGTTGAAGTGCTGACAAAACACCAGCCAACTCTGATAGCCATAGACTACTAGACCTGACTCAATAACTACAGTGAGGTGCCAAAATACCCATCGAGCTGTCAGAACATGTCCACACAAGGTGATGGCTTCATTTACGTGGTATTATCTTTGTCATGCGAAGCAAACTTAAACAGGGACACTGGGATCAAGTTGTGGAAGGGACAGCTAGATGTGACGTGATATGACCAATTCACAGATATGCGAGGCTGGAGTCTCAGTAGGCAAGATTGCTTACATAAAATAGTCTCATAATGCCCGGAGATAGAAGGCAGTGTCAACAATCACTATCAAACACGAGAGTGAGTTGGTAATTCCAGACTCAGTAATATGGGTTGTTGTGTATGTTGTTTAATGCCACATTCAGGAATATTCTAACTATATGGCGTCAGTCTGTAAAAAACTATGTCAGGACTAGACAATCCACTGATTTACAGCATGAGCATTGATCTGTGCAAAGGGGATATGATGACAGGTCAACAAAGCCAGCAAACCTGACCACTCAAACCTTGGTCACCTCTTACAAACGCATAGGTTGTCAGCAATAACCCACTCTGTTAGAAGTAGGAAGAAATGCTATCAAGTCACTGAACCATCTAATTTGTCAACTTTTAGGAACAGCATTGGGTGCTGGGGACATATTCTAACCTGGAATCACCTAAGGAACAATCTATGAAAGGCATCATGAAGTTTCTTCACACAATATCAAGTTCAATGGCACAGTGAAAGGTCTTTGAGCATGTAGAGTACTCAGAACTGACTTTTCACCTGCAAACATCTGATTCTACAACCAATGATATGTGATAGGTGCTATTTCTATAAAAGTTTCTGTCCAACAGCCCTCATTCTTTGTTAAAAAGAATCCTTAATCTCATTGGAAAATTAATAAATGTCAGCAATAAACATTGACCAACTGTGTTAGAAGTAAGGGGTGTCATAGGTACTTGAGTGTCTGGTGTTACAGTTCAAACTACAATAATCTAGGAACTCCTCAACCTTTCTTATTGAACAAGTTCAAAATGGTAATGAAACAGCCATCTTGACACATACACTTGCTTTAAAACACCAGTTCATAACCACAATAAAACTCAAGCCAGGCTGACATCCCACAAGCACAGAGTTCCAAGTACAGTATGTATTTGTGGACAATACACAACATAATTCACCGTTAATCTGGAGCTGCTTGCATACAGCCATGTATAAACTGTTTAGATTTAAAGTACAGAATAGGTTAACAATTTTCCACTGTATTTTTTTCAACTTGCGTAAATCTTTTTCTCTCCAAATCCTTACTTTATGATTAAATGACTAATTACAAAATTAATTACACAATTATATCGCTGTTGCGAGTTTCATACTTGGAGCAGCATAAAAGTTAAGGGATTAAATTCACTGAGCAATCAAAACATGTGTTAAGTGGGAGTTCAGTTTGACACCACATTTAGCAATAGTCCAGCAAAATGGTACGGGTGTGGAAATTATCCAGTCTGAATCAGACAATCCAGTGATCAACAGCATGAGCATCAACCACGCATTTTGGATACAATGACATATGTCATCCAAGTCAGCAAGCTCGACCCACCAATTCCGCTAGTGGCCTCTTACGACAAGCATGTGTTACTGAAGACCAATTCTAACCCAGAACCCGTAACCAAAGAAATCTATAAACACCCAATGAGGATTATGTCTCCTCTGTAGCTCAAAATGTCATCTGAAGCCACACTGTTGATAAAGGAACTTCACTAAAGCTATGACCACACTCTCCACCTCACAGAAGTGGACTAGGTATGTATACCCATGAAGTCAACAGACTATCTAATTTATAGACTCTCCAAGCCTATATCAGTCTCCACATATCACTGGGTTATCACAGCAGGGCAGGAAGGTCATGCCACTGTTTAGAACATGATGTATGTGATACTACTGCTGGCCCCTCTGTGCTAAACCTCAGCCATCTTTATGGCACCCCTATCATTCTTCACATAACTGTGTTCTCAGTTTTAATGAGTGAGTGAGACAGTCTCAGTGTCATCATGCAAGGTATGAAAGATCTAGCTTAAACGTCATTTCAAAACAATATTTGAGTGGGTGAGTATGGTTTTAGCAATATTCCAGCAGTATCACAGTGGGGACAACAGAAATGGACTTCACTCATTCTACCCACGTGGGGAATTGAACCCAGGCCTTCGGGATGATGAACAGCCACTTTAACCACTGAAGGTTTGATGAAACCAAGGACCATAATCCACACTTACAGACTCACACTGGTCAGCTAACATTTCAAATAGAAAATATTTAGTGAGCCACTATGCCTGAAACAACATAATTGTGATTATGAAATTGAAGGACATGAATGCATACACACAGAATAAATGGGCAAAGTTACCATGGTTATGCCAGATTCCCGCTGGTATACATCAACAAAACCTGTACTTTCAATCTAGGTCCACTTCAACGTCACCTCCAACCAAAAACGCTTTATCCAACATACATGTCAACATGAAATATCAAATGTAATATGGACAGAATTAACAGTAATTTTACAACAATCTGTTCTCAGTCTTATTAGCCAAAGAATGTTTGGGTGTTAACTCATGGCACAATACCTTCAGGTAGATTATCCTGCTATGAGATTAGGAATAGAAGGATTATCCTGATGAAGAAAGTAGAAGGTATGTTGTCCACATTAATCTCTTTATCAGAGTCCTGAAAGATTCAGGATTCAAAGTGTGACTCATAGTGCCAACCACAAATCTATCCAATACTTTGTTACTTTCAACATAAACAGGTCACTAAGCTTTTAACAACATCGAACTGAAAAAACCCAGATGTTACAGACTTTGTTAGGTTTAAAAAGCAATAAATAGACTGAAAGTGTGATCCATGACATTTTATAGGTTAAATAAGCTACTTGTTGTTGCATTAATATTCATACATATATTGCCAAAAACTGAAACAAGGCTTTCTAAATATATACAGTAATCATACAGTAGCACTAACTTCATGCAATCTTCAGTTTTTGCATTAACGAGTAAACATGTAAATACAGTTGCTAAGTCGTATATTTCTAAAAATGTTTAAAAATACTTTCAGGCATTGATGGACAGATTACAAGAATGAAATAAATAGTGTACAAGTTCTGATAAATGTGAAAGCTGCAGTGGCTGAGTGGGTCAGATTGCTGACTTTGTGCAATGGGCGTCAGGTGCCTGAATCTGTGAGTGAGGGTTTGAATCCCAGAAAGTACCTGAACCCCCAAAAGTACCAGAAATCTGTACTTCACTGAGAAAGTGTAATCTAAAATATAAAATATGTCACATCTGACCACCTTCTAAATGGCCTGGTGTATCCATGAAATAAACATATCAAAATATTGGAAGTAAGGATTATCTTAGACGAATGTCTTAAGAAGGAGGATTATAAGCCTGATTGATGAGACAAAATATTCACTCAAGATTGATCAATCTGACTGTATTGATTGAACTGCACTTGACACCCCTGAAGATTTTTCATTAGTTCTTCAAATATACCATGAATTGTGAACACACACCTAGTAACAAATAGCTGCAAATAGATACAGACAAACATTGGGATTGAGGCAATATCTTGGTGGTTCACAGCCAGTGCCAAGTTCGTTGTTTTAACACTTAGTGACATCTGAGCAACAGGCAGCAAAGAAGTGATTTAAAGCAATCTATAATTCTCTGGGCATGCAGAAGTCTTTGCTTGTGGCACATGTCTCAATTGTGAGCCTGTTGGCTTACACACACACCGGGCAACCAGCACTGGTTTTACAATCTAACAGTCCAAGATCTCAAGCAAGGTTGCTACAGACTACAAACTTCAAAAAGCAGTGCTGGGTTGGCAGGTTAATTGTTGCCATGCATCTAAATACTAAGGGTTGAAACACTGTCTTCAATATCAATCACCTTTTTAAAGTTTAGAATGACAATATGACAAACTATTCCTTATTTCCATGTTTAAACTCCTTTTTTCAACTCAGAACAGAAACTGTCCACAACAAGCTATCCCTTAACGCTATTCAATTCAACACTGACACCTTTGCATGTCTTCACACAGCCCCAAACTAGCCACATTTATCTGCCTGATTATATTTAGATGACTACAACAAGTGTATCTCCATTCAACATAACTCCACAGTTTCTGGTTACAAAACATACAATGTTTAACGTCAGGACATTGCCACTGGATACCCTGGAAAAAAATCATGCTGTTCTGTATTTTCCAATCCCCCAAATGAGCTAAAGCCATCAGTTCACCCCTTGACTGACATGTTTCAATAAGAAATACTCAATGTTTCGGGAGGTTCTTCTTTTTGTTGGAATCTAGAAGCTGGTGAGATGAACAACAAGCAGAGTTCTATGGATATACAAACAACTTCTATGATATATTACCAGCAATGTTTCAGTGTAGCACTGTTATCAAGCAAGTGATGATCAATTGATACCAGTGTTAAAAGCTACACCAAAACATTGCTCATAAAATATATCAAGGAAGTTGTATGTATATCCTTAGAATTCTACTTGTTCATCACACCAACGTCTAAATGCCAACTAAAGAAGGACAAGTTGTGTCTGAAAATGGAGAATGCACAACTGGCAGATTTACAGATCTCATATAGTGACATATACATGTATGTATGAAAGTGGCTTACGGCAAGTTCACAGTACTAGGCAATCAAAATACCTTGCCACCTTAAGTCATTAGAATGTTTGCGTTTTTGCAATTTTCCAGTGCAGCTCTATCAAAGACTTAAAACATAAGTTATTATAAGTAAAGGGTAGATCCCTCCACAAACAGAACCTGAACCACACTGTTTCAGTTTATACATGAATGTTACATAACTTATCATTATTAGTAAACTACTAACCTGCCCTCTGTCTGGCATAACTTGATAACAGATGACAATTCTTTGATTCAAGTGTCATCAAAGTATGAATCATTGCAGAAAACAAAAAAACCCACTCATCATGACAAGACCAGACAATAGACACATCATGTCAAAAAATAAATGAAAGAAAAAATTCATGATAGCCCATGATGAACTTTGACATAATGCTGATCATGAATGAAGACATTTCAAAGTAAGATCATTTTCCTGATAAACATGCCAACAGACCTATTTACTTGCTTCAGGGGTTGTATTATCCTTTACTGAAACCCTGTCAAGGGTCCTCCTCATGTATGCGACAGAAGAATACAAGAGATTTTAGTCTAAAGTTATCATGCTACACTATAATGATTAATACGTCATTATCTGTGATCCAAGGTGACTCCTGGATAGGTTCCACATGAGTGAGTGTCTGATGGTGAAACATTACCCCTAATGAGTATTCTGAGTCAGGGATCTTGTAGGAGCCACAAGCGTCTCATGTGAAACATTGTCAGGGTTAGTCAGGTATTGTAGAAGTATTTAATCCTCCCTGGATCACATCATAATCTATCCAGAAATGGGACACTAATTATGCACATTAATCATGTTTAAAGGTACAAACATAAAACCACAACATCCAGAATATTGTGTTTAGATAGCCATTGCATGACTAGCTAATATGTTAGTAGTGACTAGCAAATATGTTAGAATTCGAGAAAAGTTTTAATTCTTGAATTCCTCTCCAATGTTTTCATGTCAAGCACTGCTGCCTACTCAAATCTTCCTGAAAATGGCCACCTGGCACTGAAAAATTTCAAAGTAATCACTTAAAGTCAAAGATGCATCACTGTTGTTTTTCTGGTATCTTTTCTGCTTGTGTATTTCTGGCTTGTGATGTTGGTGGTTGTGCCATGAGTACTTGATGTATACGTGGACAACAAATGATAATTTTCTGGTTCAAGTCTCATCACAGTGTCCATTATTTCAGAAAAGAAAAAAACAATCATCATGATTAGATCAGACAATAGACAACTCATGTCCAAAAAGGAAATGAAAGAAAAGCCTTATGATATTCTTTCATGAACTGTAGAGACCACCACCATGGTATAGTGGTTACAGCATCTGCCTGGAGATCAGAAAGTTGCAGATTTGATTCACGACTGTATCATACCAAAAGATGTTAAATTATGGTACTTGTTGGTTAATGCCTGGTGCTCAACATCAATGGGTACAACAAGGACATGAAGGTAGTATACGTGTCTGAGTGGGGTATTCATGTTTATAACTGCGACATGATATCTCAGTGAGCTAGCAGTTAAAATCAGCCCAAGTCTGGGCTAGGACAAGCAGCCACACATACACACACATGCATATTGTCATGCTTCTCAAGTATGACGTAGAAAATCATTACAACCAAACAACTTTAGCATCAAGCTGATCATAAATGAAGACAAGTTGAACTAAGATCAATGAGTGTCTGTGTGTGTGCATGAGTGCATCAGTCTGTATGTGGGAGGGAGACATCGAGACATAAATCATTCAACAGATGACAGGAACAGAATATATACAAAATATCCCTTTGTTTTTAACCCAAACCACTGTAACCAAAATATGCTAGGAGGCCTTTATGAGTGGCTATATTTTAAATATATTTTGAACAATAGCTATCTAACAGTGTGTCAATGCCTGAGGAGCGCCCCATGGAGGTCATATCACAGGTATGGTCTCTGCAAACCTTAATCAAAACACAGCCATCAATTAATAATGTATGCCACTCCATATCAGAACATGCAATCTCCTGCATGAATGCATACTCTTATGAATATTTGCCCTGTATACATATGTAATGGCATACACAATCGTCACAACAAAATATGTGTGGTTGATATCGTCAATGGATGAGACACCAACATGGGTGGGCAGCCACCATCTGTACCCTTTTTTTTTAGTGGGAAGAATTCATTAGAAATATATACTATCTAAAATGAAATAAACAGTCCTGGCTACCAACTCAGACCATAGCAACTGATCGAGACAGACAAGTGATAATTGTTAATAATTCTTCCTATGGGTGATATTTCTCATTGCTGATTTATTTAGCCGACAGTAAGCAAAAACATATGAAAATTTTTGCACTTATTGAAAATTGATAAAGTAACTAACACAAAACTCCAAAGTTAGTGTAGACTAATAACTAATAACATCTCTGCAATGAACATATTTTACTGAAAAAAATTCACAGTTAAAAAATCATAACATAATGAAACAGAGCCTTTAAGACTTTCATCATTTCCTGAAGCTAAGGGGAATCTAGAGTTGCCACAGTTTCTAGACTTGCATAGGCTTTCTTGTATATTTGCTTCAGGGTCTGTACGACAGACTAAAGTTTGTGTATTGGAGGTGTACATTAAAACTTTTTTTCCACACAACAGCTAGTGATAAGATGTTATTGATGGCAGACTTTTCATAATTGATACCGACTTTTCCTATTGATGACATTTCTCATCATTACCATTAGATACATGATGACACTAAAATGCTGACTGTAACGGTCAGTTTACAGCAATCATGATGGATTGAACATGTTGATTACCATGTGTGTGTACTTTCATACAATAATTTTTTCTCTATGTCAATCACTTGTACATGTCAAAAAGTAAGATGTGATCAATGTCGTCAGTTATACAGGAATAAAAAACCACTGTTAGCAATGAAGACAAAGGTTTCATATTATTGATGTAACTTTGTAATTCCTCACATGAAACATTTCCAAACCGAGAAAGACCGAGTCATCAGCTGGCAAAGTAATAGAATTACATGGTAACCCTGAAACAATCACATTCAAAGATTAGGTGGCTGCTAAAGGAGAGGGATTTACGGCTAACACCCCACACCAAGGCAGATAATCTGACTTAATCCACACTGTCTAAGATGGGCATTCCACATGCTAGCAAATCATCACGCCTGCTCATTACTTCACTGACATGTGTTCACGCCTACCTGTATCTCCAATAATACGACACTGCTGCAGCGTAATACATTGCATGTTCAGCAAGTTTCAAACGTTAATGTTAGATGATCTTCAAATGAAGTGGATTTGGAAATACATGCACCTTCACTCATAGTTGACTCATAGTCATAGTTGAGCAAAATTCTATTTCAAGTATTCTTAATTTAAATGAACTGTAAAAAATTTCCAGTACTGCTGAATAATTTTTATGATGCTTTTTCACTGCAGAATCAGGGGTAAATGTGAGCCAATCTATCAGTCCTTCCTGGATTCCGCTGTTGCAGAAAAATCGCGGAATTTACCTTTCCATGCAGAAAAAACTCTGGTCTGCAGAAAACACATTTTCTTGCACAATCCGGGCAGAATTTGCCATTTTTCTGCCGCAGAATTTGCTTATTTTAAAAACTGAATGAAAACTGACAGACAGCCATAACGAAAAATAGGATTAATGTCAGAAGTAGGATCGGTTACACATAAAATAAACTGACATTGTGACAACATTATTGTGACAACATTTTCAAAGTAATTAAGAGTAAAGATACTTTATTAATAAAGCAAGTTTTAGGCATGCTTCAAATAAAATTAGATGAATTTGCCACTGCAATTACGATTTCAAAATCGATCATTTTGAAAATAGAAATTATTTCAGATTTCGTTAAAATATAAAACTGTTATTTGCATGAAACCGGAAGTTGTTTGTCTGCATCAAAGTTACGAATTAGAGGAGAGAAATAACTTTCAGCAAGTGCTTGATTCTCAAACACAGAAAAAGGAGTCGGTGCTTTGCCATCAATCTTACTCAAGATGTGATGTGCACTGTCAACTTAACTTTATACCTATGTTTGAGAATTACACGATGAAGGTCTGTATAATGTTTTTGCTGTTTTTTCTAAATGATTTAACTGCAGAATGTTTGCAGAATATTGGAAAATGGGGTGCAGAATTTGCTTAAATTTGCTGCAGAATTCTTATAAATTTGCCACGGAATCCAGGAGGGACTGATCTATACTGGCTAGCGACCTGTTACTGCCGCGTACCAATTATCACCAACACCTGGCTGTAGCGTTTGCGCAGACAGCTTTACTTGTACTTCCATAGTATTTCACATACTGACACATCCAAAAAACAATGGGTTACAAGAGGTAAAATTACTGTGAGTATTTTACGTTGTAGACGTTACAAATATGAATCCCTCGGAAGACGAGACCCAAACATGTTGGCGGGGGGTGTCACGTGACCATTAGTGTGTTGACATGAAATTTCATAAATGATGAGAGTTGAATGAAAGCCATCCTGGCTGTGTTGTGAATCTATAATCTCCGACTTAAAGGGGCACTGATGCGGAGCGAATAATGTTTCTCGCCAACAGTCTAATTACGAAACCAAATTGCAAATTGGTCAGCGCCCGCTCCTTCGACCGTGACGGATAAAGGAACTGGGCTCTTGTCAATATTAGCAGAATTTCTTCACCTAAACAGTCAGGAGGCCGGATGCCCATCATATGCCATTATTTAAAAATATCCATGGTATTCCTTGTCTGATCATAACAAAATACCCCAGCAGTGTAGGTTTTTTCGGATGCTTGGTTGGTATAGTTACTGATCCAATATGATCCTATTTCTGTGATTTTAACCTCGATATTTAATCATGTTACATGAAAATATGATGTCTACCGGCACGTAGCAAGCCATTTGTTTCAGTCCGAAACATTGCAAATTTTGGTAGCTATGGTAGCTACAATGGTTTATTATTTATGCTAATAAAAACACACAGTTGATTTATTTGAATTCATAAAGAAAAAAACGATGACTTTGCCTTTGGTAGAGAAATCTGAACATTTTCTTACGTAAAAAAACCCATTATTTCAGCTATTTACCCAAGTACACAGCAAATGCCTGTATGTATTCCTTATGTAACGAAATTCCGTTGGTATCTCAAAACAGTTTCGGCCCATAAGTGTTTTCAGGCTGCATGCGACACAGAGATTACATCTTCCTTGCTGTAACTGGCGTTTGATGGTGTAAACCTACACGTGTTATTTGTCATCATTCTCTGGATGGTCAATTAATGAATTTATAACAGGTTTAATTAGTAGTAACACCACTCAGGTTACTCAACAGAGGTTCCCATTTGGCATTTCTCCTGTCTGGAGTAAATACTCAACATTATTAATTAAGGTCTGTAATGGCAAATGTATTGTATGTTATGTAATATGTGCATGTAAGTGATGCAAGAGGGTTTATCAGCTGAGTTACAAAAACAAACAGCGATCAAAGGATTAACCGATAACACACTGATTGATTAATTACTGTTATCTTCTAGCGGATTTGTCAAAAGGAAGTATGTGTAGATGACTACACCCTGTCGTAAAGTGTGAGTGTAAAAACAACATCCTCCCTTCACGCGTAAGACACGCGACACAGAGCAGGATTATTTACCAGCTGCAGATGAATGGAATACGATTACTTTTACGTGGATATTGATGGATACATTCCTGAACAAGGTAGTAGCCTGACATCGTTGCTATACAATTAGTCTGTTTTACATTCATTATTTGCATTTTGTTTTAATTTATTTGTTGTAGCATTCAGCAGAATCTGTATGACAGAAAACACACACTAGATCGCGTATGTGTGTGAAATAGGATCCACATTGGCAATCTATGCAATGTATAAATGTTGCTGTTATGTTAGAAATTTACTATGAGTATAAGCAGATCGTGTGTTCTTTTATTAATTTTCAGAATCATACAAATATGACAATAAACTAATTAGGGTTATGACACAAAATATAGAGACGTACATTGGCTTCGTTATTTTTCCGTCCGAATAGTTTTTTACCATTTCTACCACTGGCAGATGATTAACCTTCAAAGTGTTTCATTTGTTTTCATAATACATTTGTTATGAAGTAAAAATGACTTCACCTAAGTTGATGTGTCTATAATTAAACTATCAGTTGCACTTACGGAATGCGCAGTAGAGGTCACGAACCAGTCACGAATTCTGGGATATCATCCGGGTACTCACGGGAGAAAAACAATAACAAAAGTTTACACCAGTCCACGGAAATTGCTCCGCATCAGTGCCCCTTTAAAAACCGCTTAAAATGGCGATAACTGGTCGCTAGCCAGTATAGTTTTACTCACAGGTCAGTTCGCCTTTAATTTAGTGTAAGTGTCATATGTTTTCTATATTTTTAGTGGGTAATTGTTTATGCTTAAAGGAACACACTCAGTGTCCCTTACACTATGTGCTACTCTGAACTTGCAGACGCTGACAGTGTCACTGTTCCTCAGATTGATTAAATGTCACAAATATTGTTGATATCTCTCCGACATTGGTGTATAGCTACTGTAAATTCGTGCAAAATCACACCGCCTATCCAGTGTACAGAATAGGCCACATACATACGAGTGGATGTGCATAAAATACCTTTAAAGACATGTTTGACCGGTCAGTGACACTGAAGTAGGACGTAGAAGAATAAAATGTGTTTGCTTACATGTCAAAACACGCGTTTCCAAAAGCATCTTGACTTTTGTTCGTTAGCTCCGTTGTGTGGGACGAAAACGTCATGTCCCATCATTCCAAAGGGTCCGTATTTGTATCTGTTTTCAGGTGTTTTAAACCCAACAGTTCACAATTATGTAATTACGTCCCTCTTCCTTACTTTCCATTCACTGTCAACACATATTTCACATTGTCAACACAAAACGGATATTCAAACATAGCGCACTTCCTTGTGCGCATGTCACCTGGTACCGGAAGTACCATGTGCTCGTTTCCAATGTAAACAATCGTTGACTCGTTTCCATCCATAGCAGTCTTTCCAAGCTATGAGCAGGGAGACCATGTAACAGACAGTTGTCACTTGCTATGAGTGTAACCATCCGAGTTAGAGACAGTCGAAATTCATATTAAGGGAAATTAAAGAGAAAAGTGCGACACCACTTTTATGAAAGAACAGTAGTCCAGCATATAACTAGACGACTTCGCACTATACCAAGGTGTGCTCGATGTAGGCCTTGGCTGGAATACGAGTTTATTCATATGATCTAAAAAGAACAGTAGTCGGGAGCCGCGATGCGGTCCAGTCAAGACCGTATAGGACCGCATCGCAGCTCACGGCAAGAAAGAACACATGCTCTGCATTTGCCCTTAGCTTCCGGTTCAAAAGTTAGTGAGATCTACGCTTTGCGCCATATGTGACTTGGCTTATTCTTAGATCAAGGTGTCATTCACGAATTTACATTTGTTCACGTTACAACTACAAATGTTTCAATCCGACCCACCCCAAGCTTAGATTTTTTACTGTACCAGGGTGATCTAATTCCAGGGACGATTATTTGGTAATCTGCACGTTGATACATGACTTGCAGATTTTGTATTTATGTCCCAAAAGAGTTCCACCCGTACCCCCATCTTTCTACAAAGAATATTTCCACCTTCTTGAGGGTAATATTCCAACACTGAAATAAGTAATAAGTTCATTGATTGATTTTTTTTAAATACCTAGGTGTTCTGTTTTATTGAATGTTTATTTGTATATATAGAGTGAGGTATGCTTGCTTGTCAGTCTGTAATTTTGGCTTTTGTTTGTGGGGTGGTACGGGTACGCTCAGAAGTCCTATGTTATGTTGTAATGGTTTAGCTATTTGCTCATGTTGTCAGCAACTAAACTGTCTTGCTCATGTTCAGTTTAGCCTATTCTTAAGAATAACACAAATTATACTGTTCACCACTGGTGATACTTACATTCTAGCTGAACCAAAAATAGTGCTTAATTTTCACTGACCCATGTTTCCTGATCAATAATGTGTTTCTTTGCCCTGATGTTTATATTGCCCATATTGTCAATCAGTTGTCCGGACAAGATTAAGCTGTGAGACACATGCCATCCTTCTGACAGGAGGTACCACTTACTATATATTTCTCAGAAAGTTTGGCCTTTATTTTTTGTTCAGAATCTTTTTTTTTCTGCGACATATTCACGAAGTTAAAATATGGAAACCAAAAAATTTTGTAATGTTCTGTATTTCTGGTTACTAGCTTTCCATTTCGCATGCTTACTTGTCTTCAGTGTACAAGATGTTCACGACTCATCTTTACCATGACACAGAATGGCAAATCCATTTGAACAGAAAACACAAACGAAACCTTTTCTATTGATGTTTATAGAAAATGGGAATGCATAATGAAGATAATATAGAATGATATCAAAATAGGATTAACAGGTGTACATAGTTTAAACAGTCCAAGCCAAGCATATACACATATGTATAAAGAACTGAAGCTATAATATACAACATGAAAGAGGTCATGGTGAGTAACAATAATAATGCTTACATAATGTCATGATGAGTAATATCACATCCAGTGTTCTATACACACCATGAACACATGGAACACCAATCACTCATCAATATAGAACTTACATTTTGCATAACTCTTCTTTATAGTTCTGTCTACAGGATTTACTATCACCAAGATATTTTCTGTGATTTTAGCCATTGTCATTTATATGTACTTGTCACTTGATAAACCAATATTCAGATGGGCATAAATTCAATATTAACTCAAGAATCTATTATCATTGAAATCATGACTGGCTAGTACACTAGTGAGCAAATTATACCAAGGAAATCCCATCTAAAAACAATACAATCCAATCTAAAACAAAAGAAGTGAAGCAATTATTCAACAAATTCTGCTAACAAAAAGAAAGAAATGCATCACCTGCAGACACACAATTGTGTCTTGTGGCATGTCACACCCACTGCTAACACACACATTCTGAATTTTTCCTGTAATGTTAACAAAAAATAACTTAACTGCACAACAGTTGTTTACAGGAGAGTAATACCCATTTTATCCTAAGGGATAACCAAGTCTAAAATGAGACTTCTCTGTATAAGATATCAAGGTTTTTGACAAACCTGTTATAAATATATATTTTAAGATGAGGTAAAAATAATTATCATAACCCTGTAAAAGATATTTCAAGCACCTAATGAGAATGTACCCAACATTCATAACTGGGTAACTGAGACCTATATTGTTATGGGACAGCTTGTCTATAAACACTAAAACACTGATTAGTCATTAGCACTATATGTTATCAATGGACAAGTGACTTTTCATTTTTTTTGCAAAACAGTCTCCAATAGTGATACAAGTTCTTAAACAAGTCACAATGTCAGCTTAAACAACACCTCTTCAACCATTACTTTGAAGAGAGGCATATATAATAATGACTTGGTTTACATGGTTTAACTTGATATACCAAACAAGAGAATAAGTTTACACTAAATCAGTCCCACTACACATTCTGTAACGGTCACAATGAAGTAAATTGTAAAAGTTGGTTCAATTATCATCTCAGATCTATACAGAAATAAGTATTTGCATGGCAACCCTGTTGTTGTATTGGGATTCCATTTTATCGCAGAACATTACAAAACACAAAATGTAAAAAAAATAACATCCTGTTACCATCCTACATTTACAGTATTCAATCAGTACATGGGAATAAGTATTAAGATATACTATAAACATTCCCTGGGCTTTTGGAAAGACAATTTATACAGCTTGATCATAACAATAAGGCAATAAAACACATATATACAGAGAAAGGTTTATACATATGAAATATTCACTTATAAGAATCATATATTTTATACAAAATATACTTATATTTTCTAACAATAAACATCATACACAGTTTATAGGAAACAAAATATCATTTACAGACACAAATTATTGCTGTTATTTCTGATGCTAAGTGCATCAGACGAGGCATACAGGGAAACCTGCACAGAATCAGCTGTTTATTATTATTTGCTTGGTAGATCATATTTCTGCTTTTAACATGAATGAATACAGACAAGCGCATGTTTGTGTAGGAGTAATACGCGAGGACACCATGGTGGAGAGAAGTATGTAGCTGAGATTGTACATGCATTGAACACAAGACTAATTCATGTCACTATGACAAGAAACATATTTCAGAATCTGTGTGATTGTCTCCCTTTGTTGATGCCCACTGAAAATGGTTAATCACTTAAGATCACAAGATAATCGTGATTCTGCCACACAACAAAACAATTACATTGTACAGTAACAAGTAGTGTTCCATGTTTATGAATATCCATACATATCAAATATTAATGTTCTAGAAATGTTTACCAATATTAAAATTAGCATGGTTTGGTGAGAAGGCAGAATGTTTCAATATTAACATTGGATTTATCAGTCCAATTTATGTTTAGCACATAGCTGATATTTTCAGAATTAAGGCATTTTGTTATTACCAAATATATTGATATATCTTGATTGTTTTGAGTTGACGTATTGACACTTAACTTGTCACTCAATGACCCCTATATATTAAAGTGAACCAAAACCTCACTACACTTAAAACACTTTGGATTTAACACTGGAAGGGACAGTCAACATATTCAGAATTTTACATTACATGCAAACATTCACTATTGCTCTCATTAAAATATTGTCCAAAAATATGTTCAAACACATTTCAATGTACACCATGTTCAGAGTTGTATGGGCGGAACAGACTTTTCTTGTATAAAAAAATATCTGAAATAGGATATTCAACATTTTTAGTGTGCAAAACAAAATATACTGAACATGACCCATCTAACATTTCAAGGCACAAAAATATGGATGGAAACATTAAGAATATAGAAGTAATTTTCTGTAAATGATCGTAAATATGCAACATTTCAATCGAAATATAACATATATATTCAACACACATACATCAGACAGATCTATACCATCACACAGCATCTTACAACAAATACAGCTACAAGTTATCTCCTTCCTATCCATAAGTTTTGACTTGGTCAAAGAGATCAGTTAGAGTGGCTTCCCTTGATCTGACCTTGACCTGAGATGGTCTGAAGGGATTTGACAGGCTTTTGACTTCTGGTCCTATCTATGTGACTTCTTGCCAATTTATGTTCATATCATCTGGTGGGAATATCATCTCTTACATGGGTATTGGATAATATTTGTATCATCTATGTAATACTTTGGGGAACAATTCTGTTATCAACCTTCAAGAAATTAATATTGAGATCACATGAGTTTCATCATACTCAGATATCACACACAAACATTTTTTGAACATATGAATGAATAAAATCTAGTCATACAGTACCTCTACATTCAAAACAAACAAATCTAAATCATACATTCTTCCTGCATGTACTAAATCCAGCATGCAGTTATTAGTGCCTACCAGACTTGAAATCAACAGACACTTCTAGTTGTTGAAGATGCAAGTTCATGACTATGCTAGTCCATGTCAACGTCTAGTACAAACGTTAAAAGCAGTAGTTGTTTTCCAAATGGTCCAAAAAACAATCCAAGCTAACACAGTCTACCCAATGTTGTTCTATATCACTGTTCTACAAGGCAGAACATACATTTCTCAGAGAAACATTTAGCATTTCATGTTAATACCCTTATCATTATGGGACTAGGTACATATCAAGCAAGGTTACTGTGGTTGATCCTGAGCTGGAGACAACTTTCTACAAGACAAAACCCCATCAGCCTGCAGACTAAATCATACTATTACCTTTAACATAATACTGTTCATTATCACCAGATTCTGGACATCTATCAAACAAAGGACATGGTATGGCATAGCTGATAGATCATCACTAAGTCAGGGATGGCAACAACAGCAATAGGAAAATCTATTTTCAGCTGAAAATAATGTGTCATTGAATGGGGGCTTCAGAATGATCAATTCTGAAATAAAATTGGTGGAAATTTGTGGATCAGTGAAACCTTGATTTCCCTACTAAGTGCTCTCATTAACAGACAAGCCCAAAGAGTTGTTTTTGTGACAGTGGTCTGGATCAGAGACATTTTTACTGGTAAGTTATTACCATATCAAAATAAATATTTATAATCATACGAGGTCTTCAGTCCACAGTCAGGGCTTGACCCAGATCCTGCATCTCATCGTAACAGATCTCACCGAGTGTTTTTAAGATTTTCTCATATGGTGGGAGGCAATGGAGATTTCTCATATGTTCTCACAATGACTAGACCTGTTACAATTTCACAAATCTTTCCTGTCTAACAAAGGCATTGAGCATTCAGTGTGGACTAACTTTGAAGGGGAATCAAACCAGCGCTACTGACAAGGATAGCTTGCACACTCTCATGTGAACTAACTTCCCTAGGCAGTACCAGCATACACTTTCAATCCTACAGAGCTTGTTACAACATGGTGATGTAACATGTTAAAATATGGGGATGTAATACGAACAAACAGGCTCCACATGTTTTTATTAGTAAAAGAATGAATACCTCAAACCCTACTCAGAAGCAAAACACATGCACACTGTTTATGAGTCAAAGAAATTCACATTGTGAACCATAGCTTACATCTATCAAGTTGCAATCTGTTGCAATTCTTTTACAATAGCTAAAGATAAATTAATTGTAGCAGTGTACATTGGAGAAAATCTTGTGGTTTGATGCACCCCTTGATAGGTCATAAACCACTGTTATGTTCAGTCAGAATATCACATGGTGTCACATCAGGTCTGTATAGGGTATTTCTCCAGCTGTTGTCTAGTGGTAAAGGGACCTGTCCATCTGTCTGTTCTGAGCAGTGAATGAATCTGTCTGTGGATGTGTAGTTACAGCTTCTCTACATAGTTGGCAGGGAACAGGCCATCCTTCCCCCTCAGTTTGCCATGCCACCAGCCAGCTGGGTCTGAAAGACAAGATGGAGTCTGTCAACACATCTCGTCAACTGATGGTTGCCATATTGTCATGCTTCAACAACACACAGATGCAGGATTGAAATATGTACATGTTAGCATCAATGGGGAAACTCTGTCAGTAGTGTTACTGCCTAGTCAGGAAGAGGAACTGAAGCCTAAGGTTAGTAAGCCTATTGACTGAGTCAGTAAGCCTACTGAGTCAGTAAGCCTATTGACTGAGTCAGTAAGCCTACTGAGTCAGTAAGCCGACTGAGTCAGTAAGCCTACTGAGTCAGTAAGCCAATTGACTGAGTCAGTAAGCCTATTAACTGAGTCAGTAAGTAAGCCTATTGACTGAGTCAGTAAGCCTACTAACTGAGTCAGTAAGCCTATTGACTGAGTCAGTAAGCCTATTGACAGTCAGTAAGCCTACTGAGTCAGTAAGCCTATTGACTGAGTCAGTAAGCCTATTGACTGAGTCAGTAAGCCTATTGACTGAGTCAGTAAGCCTTATGCCTGAAATTTATAGTAGGCAGTTGCATTATTCCCCTATACGTAAAACAATAAGAATGCAAATTAAAAAGTTGAAATTTTGTCTCAGCTCACATACACAGAAGAGTAAATGGACTGATTACATATTCACATTACTTGAAAACTCTAAGACAGTTCAGGACTGATTCGAGCACTCTCTGAACACACCTCAGGACCACCTCTGTAAACAAGATACTATTTCAAAAGTGTCTAGAATTGTTACCTTCTTTGACTATTTCTATGATATCTCCCTCGTTGAAGCTGAGTTCATCTGTGTCCTGAGCATCATAGGCATACAAACACTTGCACTGAGGCAGTGCGGGTTTGGGCTTCACGTTCGGCTTTGGGCGTGGGCGGCCTCCACCAGGGTTGGGCTTGTTGGTTTTACTCTTGCGTTGATTGTTACGTAATATCCTGTAATATGAGATACATTTGTAAACACCCACTTGAGCTGAGAATGGAAGTTTAAGTGCACACAAATCTAGTGACCAGGGTAAAAACAAGATCTATTACGGTTTAAGCACTTCTGAGCAGTCATGAACTGGAAAGTGAGCGATATGAACTCAAAATTGATACTAACATAATAATGTGTAAAATATGCAAGATGTATAAAAGAGGGGCTCAAATCTGCTTTGACATCATTCTCTACATTCAGAAATATTTCAGCTATATGCTCGCAACTTGTATAGTATTACAAGCTAATATGTTTTCAGCTTATAAATTATCAAATCGGGACCAAACAATCCAGTCATTGATATCAGGTTTAATTTTCCATGCCTCTGGAGAATGTGGGCATGCAATTAACCTTGCCAACATGTAGATTGTATGATTAATTAAGTAGCATGAGTTGGTTGGGACCAGTTCTAACCTAGATTCTTTATGGGTTCAGTATACTGTTATGACAGACAGGCAGTAGGGTGCAGGGCACATTTTAAGCCACAGGTGCTATTACATGGAAGTATACAGGTAAAACATCGCAGACCATCTTCTGCACAGCAGAGCAAACAAGAGCTATCAGAAGATGACATGTAGCCCTGGCCCCCACTCATTTGAAAGGGCAAATGTCTTTTGAGAAACGAAGCCCATCTGCTCATTTTGAGACTAAGTCCAAATTGTTTCCATGGAAACCAGGAAAAATAAATATGCCAAACTCTATAAATAGCTAAAGGCATGACTTTGTAGTCTGCCTCAAATATCTGCCAAGTTTTGCAGAAAAACATTCAGCATTTTTTGAGTTCTGCTTCGGAAACAAAGCCCATCCATCCATTTTGAGACCAAGTCCGAAACGTTTCCATGGAACCCAGAGAAAATAATAAATCACAAAGACCTTTAATACCAAAAGGCACCACTTTGGGCTGTGCCACACATATCTACCAAGTTTTACTGACAGATATTAGAAGTTTTTGAGTTCTGCTCCGGAAACGAAACACACCTTTCACTTTTGAGACTACGTCCAAAACATTACCATGGAAAGTGAGAAAATAAGAAATCACAAAACCCTGTAAATAGCAAAAGGCACCACTTTAGGTTCTGACTGATATATCTAGCAAGTTTTGCAGAAAAATATTGAATGTTTTTTTAGTTCTGCTCTGGAAAGGAAGCCTACCCCACCAGTAGACTAACACCAAACTTTTCCATGGAAAACCTCTGTAAATAGCAAAAGGCACAACTATAGGTTGAGATTATTATATCTATCAAGTTTGGTCCGAAAATATTGAACTGATTCTGAGTTACGCTCCAGAAACAAAATGATTACGGACGGATGGACAGACAGACGGACAGACAGACAGGGCGCCGACTATATCCCCACGCATTACATGCCGAGGGGATAAAAAACTCTGAAGATGTAACTCAGAGATACACATGGAAGTGAAAGATCATTTCCACACTGCTTCATATCTATGCTTTATTACCTACGAGGGTGAAAATATCAGGGTTCATATATGCCCTAAAGAAAAATCCCACTTTGTCATGGTGACATGACATCATGAACAATGCTATGACATCACTTTTCTTCTATGATGTTGCCTTCTACATACATCGACAATAGGTAGCCAGGTCTTTTCAAAAGTAGATTTGGGTTTATTTTCCTCCATCTGACAACTTCAGTAATAAACATGATATTATATTTGTGTCCATATCATACTATGTTTATGACACTCGTGCATAAATATTGGTATATATGTCGCTCTCGCTTGGGAAATACTAACATTTAGGAACTTGTGTCATAAACATAATATGACATGGGCACCCGTATAATATCCTCTATTTTAATATAATTGTCAACTAAATTCTCAGTCTACATTGAACATTGTGCTAGTAACAAGAACATGTGCAATGTTGAAACGACACAAGTGACCTGAAACAAGAGACAGTTACAATGAGTTAGTGGTGTACACACACAACAATGATCAGGTTGAGATGAATGAGAGTACTGCTGAGACCACTTTCTCTAAACATAACAGCCTTGATGGAAATATAACACTCCCTTGAGAGGACGACACATCCAACCCACCACTATTTGGTTCAAACTTTGGTCTAATGCCACTTTATGCAATACTAGTCTTTCCATAATGTATCATAACATATAACATGTAATCTTAAGCAGGATAATCAGATGAAATGTTTACCACTTTTGTTACATATCCAATATACATATGTATGGTGTTGATAAATTCGGAAACAAGACCAAGACCATCTGGGACCTGAACTCATGTATCACAGGCTCCTGACATGCCGGACGGACACAACTACACATAACAAATTGAGGTGCCTTCGACAACAGGGCTACCTGTGCCCTTCAATCTTATATTGATGTTGCATACATGGATGTTTCTTATGGTGCAGCCTAGCTATATTTCAATGTCCTGTAAGCATTACTGAGTGATAATAATGTAACACAGTAACACAATGAATCAGATAATAAGTCATGGAATCCTCGTGGGAAACATGCATGGGGTACAGGGGACGTATTCTGCTTGGGAATCCTTCACAAGGGAAGAGAGCATGGATACTGGGGCATGTACTGCCAGGACTCCATAACAGGGTAAACATGATGTATGCTATTGCATCTATACATGGTATTCTGAAATGTGGATATGTTTGAAGCATACTATGGTCAACAGTATTGTGTCTTGAAGGTCACATGCAACCAAAAAATCAGTCATAATTAAAACACATTTATCACTTATTCATGACATATAATATACATTGCTGCTTTTAAAAAAACAAATAAACAAAATTATAAGCGTACAATCACGATTCAAAAGTGCAATATTTTGTACTTGGGCTTACTTCCCCTGAAACGAAGCCCTCGGGAGACCGAACCTAGTCATAGCGGGTCGATATGCACTCAAGTGTAACGACGGCTTCCGATTGGCTGGTTCATTTGCTGATATGCTGAGGGTTCATTGTGTGTACAGAAAAATGATCTGTTTGATGGGCATTTCAGAAGTATAGCCAGTCACAAGAAAGTAAGATTCTTTAGGGATAACAACTTCTTTTTGTGTACTTGATGCGTTGTTTCAGTATGGATACATATGCTGTTGTCAAACAAAATCATATACACTAAAAGAAGTCGTTATCCATGAAGAATGTATATAGAGATGTTGGGTTTGGAAAATACATGTTCTCTGAATTTGTGCTCGATCCAATAAAAAATCATGTCAGTAGAGATGATATACTACTGCGTGGCTGGAATCTGTCATTGGTCCAAGTACAAAGCAAGACTTGAAACTGACAAGAGTTTGCACCAGTTTCCGTCAGATCCAGTCATCAGAAAAAAATGGCTGTAGTTTGTTTGCAACCCACAGACATAGAAACATGTCATGTGTATCACACGTGCCTAATTACATAATGTGGCAGAGACGGGACTCAGGTGAACGAGTCATAAATCAACTTATTTTCTTTATGTTGTATAGTCTGATAGGTGTTAAGTTCAAATTGCACGTGGTCAGTGATTGAAGTTGTGTATTGCATGTTGTCTTTAGCAGACAGGCAGACAGACATATAGGTGTGAATAAACCGGACACTGAGCTTTCTCTGTGACAGAGATTGCTTACCACAATCAACAAGTTTTCTTACGTAACGAGTAGATTATTTACTTGTTTGTGTACACAACCAAGATTAGACTACTGCTCACGACCTCAGCCACAGGGCATGCATACTGTTTCAAGCTCCGCAAACCTATTCACTGCGCATGCGTTATGAGCGTAGCGCAGCACAGCTGTTGAAACCACTTTTCCCCCCCAGCGCTGGGGGGAATTTAGTGAAACGTTTGAACTCCGATTTCGCGGGCTTTTTTTTCAACTTTATAGGATGAATTGGCATTTTTTATGATTTGTTTCGGTATGTGCATACCGAAAGGTACCAGAATCTGCAAAGTTGTGTTTTACGTTGCATGTGACCTTTAAGGTGTTACCTGTCCAAGCACTACCTACATTCTAGGTGTGTGTCACCTTTACAAGCACTACCTACATCCTATGTGTGTGTCACCTGTCCAAGCACTACCTACATTCCAGGTGTGTCACCTGTCCAAATACTACCTACATTCTGGGTGTGTCACCTGTCCAAGCACTACCTACATTCTGGATGTGAGTCACCTTGCCAAGTAGAAACTGCATTCAGATTGAGTGTCACCTGGCCAAATACAAACTGTATTCAGGATGTATGTCACCTGACCAAACACTATCTACAATCAAGGTGTGTGTCATCTAGGCAACTACTTCATACAATCTTGGTGTGTGTCCCCTGTGAAAGCTCTACCCACATTTTGTGTGTATGTCACCTGTCCAAGCACTACTTACAATCAGGGTGTATATCATCAGTCAAAGCTCTACCTACACTCTGGCTATATGTCATCTGTTCAAGCACTACCTACAATCAGGGTTGGTATTTGTTGTCGTTTACTTCATGATGATCTTCACAAAAATATGTGTTCAACAGAGCAGTCTTTGCTATGGCAACACAAAAATAACTGTGCCGAGCTATGTCACACTGTAACCACTCAACTGTAAACAGCCTTTGTAACAAGCATATTGGGAGGTCCTTCAGGCCTGCAATCCCCGGGGTGCAATATGACCAATACGGCATCTCAATACAGGCATTTATGATTAGGAAGTGTGGTTCAAGCACATGGAAAAAGAAATGTAAGCAAAAAATCATGCATAACACCAGCACCACAACACAACACCAATACCACCGTTCTACTGCAAGTGCTTGTCGTCTCACTTGCACAACTTACTCATTTTTCCTATTCTCCTGACTCAATTTAGTAGCTTGCCTTAAATGGAGAATGGTCAGGGGTCAAATGGGACACAATTTCATCATACATCCACACACAAGGTCAAGGACATGTCAAATTTACAGATGTAAAATAAGTAAGATGTGCGGCAGGTTATGTTAGTAACAACCTAACAACAGTTGCCAGTTTTCTTCCTGTTCAGAGTGATTAAGAAATATTTTTTTTAATTCATTTACATTAGTACTGACATACTGGAAAAATGAAACCAAAAATAAACAGTGATAATTATTTGATTATTTATATCTGAGCCTTTCTTGCACCCCATGCAGTGATTGATAGTGAAAACTTCAATGCCAAGAATTGAAACAGTGGAGAGCACAAAGACATGCACTGATATTAGGTCAATCAGGTCCTTCGATATCTGAACCCTCTATCTACGTCTCAGTCCCACCTATCTACTTATATTTCACTATGATGTCTTTACAGATATCTCACCAACTCTCTACCAATGTCTCAATGTGACCCTCTACCGATATATCTCCATCTGACCCTTGCATCAATATCTCAATATGATCCATCTACCAATATGTCAATGTGATCCCTCTATTGACATCTCCATCTGACCCTTGCATCAATATCTCAATATGATCCATCTACCATTATGTCAATGTGATCCCTCTATTGATATCTCCATCTGACTCTTGCATCAATATCTCAATATGATCCATCTACCAGTATGTCAATGTGATCCCTCTATTGATATCTCCATCTGACCCTTGCATCAATATCTCAATATGATCCATCTACCATTATGTCAATGTGATCCCTCTATTGATATCTCCATCTGACCCTTGCATCAATATCTCAATATGATCCATCTACCATTATGTCAATGTGATCCCTCTATTGACATCTCCATCTGACCCTTGCATCAATATCTCAATATGATCCATCTACCATTATGTCAATGTGATCCCTCTATTGATATCTCCATCTGACTCTTGCATCAATATCTCAATATGATCCATCTACCAGTATGTCAATGTGATCCCTCTATTGATATCTCCATCTGACCCTTGCATCAATATCTCAATATGATCCATCTACCAGTATGTCAATGTGATCCCTCTATTGATATCTCCATCTGACCCTTGCATCAATATCTCAATATGATCCATCTACCATTATGTCAATGTGATCCCTCTATTGACATCTCCATCTGACCCTTGCATCAATATCTCAATATGATCCATCTACCATTATGTCAATGTGATCCCTCTATTGATATCTCCATCTGACTCTTGCATCAATATCTCAATATGATCCATCTACCAGTATGTCAATGTGATCCCTCTATTGATATCTCCATCTGACCCTTGCATCAATATCTCAATATGATCCATCTACCATTATGTCAATGTGATCCCTCTATTGATATCTCCATCTGACCCTTGCATCAATATCTCAATATGATCCATCTACCAATATGTCAATGTGATCCCTCTATTGATATCTCCATCCGACCCTTGTCTCTGTATCTCAATATGATCCATGTCCCAATATCTCAATGTGACCCTCTACTGATATCTCTATCTGACCCTTGCATCAATATCTCAATATGATCCATCTACCAATATCTCAATGTGACCCTCTATTGACATCTCTATCTGACCCTTGTATCAATATCTCAATATGATCCTTATACCAATATCTCAATGTGACCCCTCAACTTCTACTGATATTTTCTACCAGTATCTCCACATGATCTCTCACAATTCCATCTAACAGTTTCTCAATATGATCCATCTACCAACATCTGAATATGACCCCTTTCTACCAGAACCTGTAAAGATGACCCACAATGGAGTATGGTATCATGGAGCCACTCACCCAGCAATCCCTGCATCAGGTGTGGCCAGGAAGTCATTGTTGTTGTTGTTTGCCTGCTTGAGATTCTTAGCGAGATGTTGCGCCCCTTCCCGAGGCAACGATGGCGTCTTGTCTGATGAGGTGGACCTCCGACTCAATATCTTCTGCTGGATATCAGTACTAGACTGACGTTTTACTGCAACAAGGAACATATATACTGACACTGCATATAAAAAGTACCAATATAACCCTTCAAAGACGTATTTACCCCAAATTTACCTTTAAAACCCTAGTGAATCTCTACTCATTACTCAGAACCATCTGTATTAATTCAATCCCAGATACAAAATGAAACAATTCTACATAACATATTTCTCTAGCATACAGCCAGGCAGTCTCAGTCAACAGAAAGAGCATTTAGGTATCCTGTTTAAGTTCACCTTGACTTCTAGATGGAGGTGTTGATGTAGGCGGTGGCGGGGCTGACCCTGAGGGGATACGTGGAGCTGGTCTGCTAGGGGCAGGTCCTCGTCGTGATGCCACACCTGAAGGTGGAGGAACGTGGGAGGGTGCAGGGCGCCTTGGGTTGCCGTTACTCACATGCTTTCTGCCAGGACCTGAAAGTCAACATCATGAGTGTACAGCACACTTAACATGTGGTCAGGGCCGTGAACCACCAAACTTCCCCTCTCATGCAGATGCTCTAATCACTATGTCACTGAAGCAGTGTATCACATGTCCTAAGGATTTTGACTTTTGCATGACTTTTGTGTTCACAATTTGATGACAATAGATCAACAAAAGTAGAAAGCAATTCAAAAGAAATCAACCATATGAAATTTATACAAGAAACAAGTTTCAAAGCTGATACTTAACAATTTATTTAGTCTCAGTAATGCAATCACAATTTGAAATAGTACGAACCAATTTCTCAAAATCTTACACCATACCCAAATACTTGATAACCAAATCCATGAACATTAAGTTCTGTACAAAGTTATGTCTCTATAACATCTTTCCTAATCCCAAATCATGAAATCTGGGAGCTATAAATTTAAATGCTTTTGATGAGTTAAGGAGTTTGGATGTCAAACCAAATACCCTTATTTACTTACGAGAATCACGAGGAAGTCCCTGTCCTATGCTGACTGTCAGCACCTTGGACGATGGCTTGAGAACAGCTTGATCACCCTGACCACGAACAAACCGAACAGATCGAGTTCCTCCACCTCCCCAGCCTTCCTTCTTCACAGGGAACTCCAAGCTAATATAATACAACATGGCATTAATGCCCGTACAGAAGGATATGTTAAAGCATTAACTATAAGGACAATTACTGATGGCTATTCAAAACAGAAGGGTTTTGCTTAGGCTGGGGTTATCCTATCAATGAACCACTCATTTTTCTTGTATGACATATACTATAATAATGAGTGAGCTTTTAGCAATATTCCAGCAATATCTCTGAGGGCAACAGCAGAAATGGACAGATATAATACAAAGCAAAGAAAGCTATTCATCCTTGAAAGTGTCATAAATATATGACTTTCAAGATGGACACTAACAAAATTATTCCAAAGGGTAGCTTTTTAAAAAAAAATTACAAAAACTAAATAAAATCATGAATTTGTTAAAGGATTTTAACCATCAGATATCCACATTGTCACGATACATTAATGTTCACACAACGTCAAAATCCAAAATTCCTCCTCATCTGTGCTAAAGGGCAGGGACTCACCTGTCACTGAACTGTGGCTGAAGGGTTTTGCCGGTCTTGTCCTTGTATCGCTTGGTGAGAACAGTGAGGAACTCAGTCTTGAACGTGGACTCCAACAAGCTGCTGTAGTCGCCCTGGATATGGAGGATGAAGAAGTCATCCTGCATGGTGCTGCAAGTGAACAACACACAAAATTTACCATATATCCGTAGATCAACACAACCACAGACACAGTGCACGCAAACTATGGATCAAATCAACTGAATCACGGATTCAAACCCAGTGAAGAAATTCTAGCCTGCTTAAGGAATCCAACTATACACACAACCCCAGAGCCTTGTACCACTGTGCCACTACCTCAACAAATTACATTTTAAAGATGACATATTGCAACAGCTTTTCCTCAGAGAATTTGGTCACTAACTAAGGTTTATATCAATCAGTCTGTCAAATATTGTAAGATGCCAATTAAACATATCAGTCACAATAACTCTAAATATTCGTGCTAATAGATCACCCAGTTTTCATGTACTTTTACAATAAGATACTGCCTAATGAAAGAAATTAGTTACACAAAGCAAATCTACTATTCTCAAAAGACTGTAGAATGTAAGTTTGATCTTTCTTACATATGATGCAACTAACACTTCAAAAGATGACAGATATCCTTACCTGAGAGAGACCCCTGAGATTGCATCTATTGGTAGTTCTCGCTTCTTTACTAACACCTTCTTTCCCTTGTCTGGCCCCTTCTTCACCTGAAGCACAAATAGTTAACAAGTGAGTGAGTTGGTTTAATACTGTTTTTATTGGTATTAGTCACATATAGAGTTTTTCGGGTTTAATTGAGAGGACAAAGAACTAAAAAAAGTGTGGTTGTGTTCACTTACGTGAAAAGTATGTGCAGGTAGTGAGAATGTGATTGAACCTACAATTAGATTCAATTAGTTTCTGGCTTGCCAAAGGAAGGCAACTCTTGACAGCATCTGGACCGCTTGTAGGTTCCACTTCACTATAACTATTAGAATCATATGCTGCCTGACCAGGCACCGTATGTAAACAACTAAAGAGACAAACTTGTGACAGCTGGATGAAATATTATAAAATGTTTTTGTTTTTGAACAGCACTTGTATCCAGTAAAACTGACCACAATTTTAAGCATTCAGTGCTGTTATTTTTATCACCACGACTTGCGCTTACATGTGTAAGTATATTTTCAAGTGGGTGACATATTGTGTGCAACTGGGGTTGATGTGTTCTGCTGCCTGTGCTTGGGAAATATGTTGCAACAAATTAGCCAGAAATTCTGTTTTACTGTAGTTTAGAGGCCTGACTGTAGCCATGTGTATACGTAATGGTTGTTGAAAGCCTGAATGATTTGTAAAAAAATATAAGGTTACTAGAAGTGTATGGGAAAACATTTAGGGTTGTGTAACCTGTAGGCTTTGAGCACTTTTAAGTAATTCATCCTTTACATGCTTTCCTGTGTTTATTTCACCAGTCTGTTGTTGGCAGTGTCTAATCAAGCATATTCCCTTTGCTTTGATATGTTTTACCACCTTGCAGAATGTTGTACTTCTTGAACGTGCAGGTACATGTAGTACATTTAAGTGCCCCAGTCCAGTTAAGACACCACAATGTCTCACAGTCAAATTCCTTCACTCAGTCATCCTCATCTGTTTCTAACAAATTCGGACAGTGTCCCCTTAATGCCTCACTGTAGAGTATTTCAGTTTTCCAGACATGAATCAAAGGCTGTACATCAACCCCAAAAGTTGATTAGATGTAAATAATAACCACTGACCTGCGTTGAATGTAATATTAAGGGTTTAAATTCACATTTTATTGACATGAGATTGTTTGGTATCTTTAAATTCTTTAATCTCCCATGTTTACCAAAATACATTAAGTCTTTCTGTCACCCAGTAACCCATAGAACATTGCAAAGAAAGTCTGATCTTAGTTGATATTGCCAAACACTGTTCATTATAATTAAAAATATTGACTTTAAGCAAGGTAACTAATATATATTTCCACAGCTTTGTGGATTTTTTCACTTTGTTCCCACTAACTTGACTTATAGATGAAACTGGCAAGTCTAACAGCCTCAAAACAATACTCAGACAATAATTTTGATTTGCTGGAAGTCTTTTTATTTTAAAGTCTTAGCTTGATGAATCAATAGATACAACTGTTAATTCTTACCATGTTGTGGTCTAAAAGTGATTTCATCTGTTAAGGGTAACTTGCCTCAATTGACTAACAGGCAACAGGTTACTCTGGTCAGTGTTTAAGACTGCTACTCATTATCCAACTGAAAGTTACCATAAATGTCAATAGGAAAACATCTGGTGTTGTGCTACCTGTATCCCTGCATGTGGTAGAAGGGACATAACTCTTGTCTTTGTTTTTTTTTAAGGCAGAAAAATAACACAGAAGCAATTAAATGGAGCATATAACCTACTCACAGTTTCTAACCCAATCAGATAAAAGTTCTTGGTGGTGAGAAGCAGGTCTCTCTTGACGCTCTGAAACATAATGGGATGTACATAATGGATTTTTATCACTAAAGTGAGTGAGTATGGTTTTACCCTTCTTTTATCAATATTCCTACCATATCAAAAGTGGGGACACCAGCGATGGACTTCACTCGTTGTACCCACATGGGGATTTGAACCCAGGTCTATAGTCTGACGAGCAACTGCTTTAACCACTTGGATACCCCACCACCCTTTATCATTAAACAAACAAAAGAGCATCTAAGCCAAATACCTTAAACCGTCTGTCATACTTGACAACTTGGTGAGCAAATTCTATTCTCTCACGCTTGCCAACCAGGGCCCTTAGTTCTGGGGAGTCATCAAGTCCGATATAGTCCCCAACAAAATTCCTGTTAAGACTGTATCTTCGTCTCTCCTTCTTGTTCAACAGAATATCAGATGCTAAAAATAAAGAAAACCTTGATATCAAAGAATGCACACATTGAAACCTTTACAAAATCTATGTAATGTTTCTCACCAGGCAATACAGGCTCTCATTGCAAGAGTGCTTCAAACAATTGTATCAATTTCACTGAAACTCTTCTAACTTTTACTGAAACGGTCTCCATAAACATCTATCTGAAAACATGATCCACAGTGGTAAAAAATATTCACTAAATGGATTTTCTCTCCATCAAAATCAATTCTGTGATGCACTTTCATTTATTTTTATTTTATGTTTTTAATAACCTTGTTCTAGTATCTCTGTATCAGTAATAACACAACATACAAAAATCATTTACAGACTATGCATTTTTGGGGTATGAACTGATAACAACCAACAATTACACATACTGTTTCCGCACTGGTTAAACATATTGAGGATATGTTTGTTTGTTTTTTTCAATCCTCCTTGGAAATCAACCTTGATAGGTGAATTTAATTCTTTAGAATATATAAGAATGTTCACAAAATTCAAATAAGAAGAAAAGGAATTCACTCAACAGTAATAGGGATTCTGTGGCAGCCCGAAATGGTGGAAGAAATGTGCATTCTTGAGTGTGGTTTATTGTTATTTTATGTTCATTGGGAAATGAATGCAGCACGACCAATATGCAACATATGACCAGTTCAGTGCTCAGAAAGTCTGTTATTCTGATGTTGTCAAAGTGACTTAACAGACACAGAAGACATACCTTCTTCCCTGAGTTTGAGATACTGTTTGACAGCATAGTGTTTGCGATACGCTTTCTGAATAACCCTGGCGAACCCATCATACTTCCTCTCTCGCACCTCTTCCAGTAGAAACAACTGCAGACAACAACAGAGGTATCAGTGCGGAGCTTACAAACATTGTAAACACAGCAGTAGATACAAAATTCAACACACATGGAACACAAATGCATCAAAATTACACATGCGTTAATCTAAGAGATTGTCAATCATGATTATAAGTTCATATAATGACATTAATCAAGTCATTGAGAATGACCACCATTGTGTCATTTTGCATGACCCTCATGGTTTGTTGTGTACCGATTCCTACCTGGAAAAGTCAAGATTTTTAACAGAGAAGAAACAACTCACTGATTCTGGGTTTTTGATGAAGACTTTAGTTTTCCCCATCTGAAACTGATCCCGATCCATGTTGACAGAGTTCATGAGGTGCGTTATACCCTGACGTGGATCTCCACGCCATGATGGGTATGTTTCCGGTGTCAGGATGTTGTACCTGAAGAACACAGCATTGAGTGTTGCCATGGTAACCAGATTATGAGACAAAGTCAGGAAAACATCTCTTTGAAGCTTTGACATAAACCTCATTATCAAAGATTTATTTATAGTAAGGTTAAGTGATGACGCATCCCTCTACTGTCAATCACAGTGCCTCGCATGATTTAAACACATTTGGCCTCTAAGATAATCTGCAAGGTTTCTGGTGACTTGGGACACGCTTGTTCTTGAACATAACGTGCAGTGCCTCAGGTGAACTTGGACATTCTTCGGGGGCAAATCTACCATTATAAAACTAAGCAAACACTCACACGATTGTTGCTAAAAACGTTAGCCAAGCCCTTGATACTATCTGAATATAAAGCTTTGCTACCTATCAGGCTTAAAGGAAAGAATTGGTTTGCTATGTGCCTGCCCTTGCTCTTTAACATAAAGTGCAGAGCATGAGGTTAACTGGACACCCTTGCCATCTAAGAACAGCCCTTATGGGCAACAATGTCTTTGTAACACGTTATGGCACACTCTCAAAGTAAGTCACCTAATCGCCAGCACATAATATCTGCAATCTTACACAGCCATCATGGCTTATACATCAGTACTCCTGATGACTTCTCGCTTGATGTCCCTCAACCTTGCAATCTTATTCTCTCACAAACAGATGGCACCAACCAACCTCTTGATGAATTTTGCAAACTCTCTCCTGAAGGCAAAGCCCGCTCTTCTGACACGGATGTTTTCCTTCAATCCCAGGTACTCCACCTGATGTTTAACCCTGGAAGAGCATATTCCCACAAGTTAAAAAAAAACCACCCAAAACAGTACTTCATCAAGGACATGTTGACTAACATTTTCTAAATATTTTTGATAAAAATGATTGAAAAAGTGAAACTGGTTTGCTAATACTGCAGTGAAAGTTCAGTTCTAATATGAATTTTGTTTATCCTCTATTTAGACTGGTCAATCAGAAGAATCAAACTGCATTAACAACAACTGGGGACAAATATCTTATTCTCACCGGCCATTCAGAGGTATCAAATTACAATTACCAATGCTGGTTGAAACAGTTAATTTGATGATTGCACCTTCACAATAAAGGTAACATTTGAAACCTCTTGTTGGGAATGTGAATCCAAATTCAACAAATTCTACAGGTAACCTAGCTGTGCACTGAAAACACATCAGTTTAATCTCTTGATTCAAAGGTAAATGATTTTGAGCCATGTCATGGAGTAAAGGTGCCCTACGAAGCGCAGATAACTGTTCTCACCTGCTTTCTTCCCAGTCTCTAGCTTTCTTTGTTTCATTAGGCTTGATACATCGGATGTAGTGAGGGGTACATTTCATAAGTGTTGTAACTAGTTTATTGGCCTGAGTCTGTGGACAGGACACATGATAAATAATTAATAACGAGATGAGGATCAACAGAGATAAGAACCATGCACACTAAAACCTGATCTTATGTACACTGAGACACTGTCAGTGTGTAATCCCATATTAAATCTGTTTCTTTCACATGATGGTCAGTAAGGAAGGAAGTATTTTGCCTTTGTGATTGATGATATGTTTACACTTCCGTCATTTTTCAAAGAAACTTAGAGAAACAAAAATGCAACAAATAGAAAACTCACTCTGATCTTGCTGCCTGCTGTAGTCGGACGACCTTTTGTTTGAGAACTCACATCCTCAGGAAAGAGACTTGCAATAAATGAACTGGAAAACACACAAAATCATTCTACATTGGTTTTGTTTTTTGGTTAGGCTTAACCCACACTTGTCCATATTCCAGATATATGGCAGCAGTCTGTAATGATCGAGTCTTCGTCAGACAATCCAGTGATCAACAGCATGAGCAATGATCTACACAATTGTGATAGGAAGACATGTCAACCAAGTCAGCATGTCTGACTACCAAATTCCATTAGCTGACTCTTAAGGTAAGCATGGGTTACTGAAGGATCTTCACAGGACTTCCATGTTGGTAAAATAATCAAGAAAGCAAGAAATTATTACCTAAATAGCAAGTGAGTCAGGTGATAACAATACCACTTTGAACATTAATCTAGTATCAGTCATTCAGCTTAACGTGAGAGGATAACAATATTAAGGTCTCTGGGTGTTTATCAGTTTGGTAAAACCCATGTACACTGGTATAGTGATGATAATCTAGACACATAACCATGTACTTACTTTTGACTTGACTGCATCAGCTGAATGAGATCAGTGAACAGAACGTCACGATTCCTTTCACAGAAACCGTCTGCATCATAAGACACCTGACATAAAATAATTTGAACGTTAGAATCCCACTTGATACCTCAAATGTGAATCATATTGACTGTAGTTACTATGTATCTACGAAGAATGTAGTCTTGGAAGGGCATTTAGAAGTGATACATATAAAGACCTAGAGTTTTCATAAATGACAAGTTCCTTATTGTGAAGGGTCACAATGTTTCTAAGTATGTTCTTACTCCTTCATTGCAGGAATGAAACAATTATGAGCAGACAGCTATATATATACATGTCGAAAGAACCCACAGTATAACAAAGAAAACCAGTAGTTAATAGGAGGATGGACAAGAGTGGAAGCCCGGATCAATAATCTGGTTGGGATATGATGGTATGTGTCACCCTTGTGAGCGAGCCTGACCAGCCGATCCTGCTAGTTGCCCCGTAAGACAAGCATGAGTTGCTGAAGGCCAAGTCCATCCCGGATGTTCATGGGTCGGAACAAGTAAAGAATGTTGGACAGTGTTGGTATAGTCTGCATATTATCTGCTCACCTTGCCAGCGTAGTGATGAATGATGAACCCAGTGTTAGATCCTTGATAGTGCTCGTGAGATCCTACAGCGCCTTGTAGTTTCTGAATTAAACAATCTGACTTCAATCTACCCTCATCAAGCAAAATTTCAAGAGGATGAGACAACAGATTGAACTCATCCGGAGTAATAACGTGGGAACATTGGTGATTCACAAATTCAGATATAGATGCACACTATATGTAAGCAGATAATCAATAAATAATTCACACTAAAACAGTGGAAAAATTCTAACGAATACTGCCCATTTTTTCATTAATAACTATATACTGGACACACATCATTCAACAGTCAATAGTAAGCAAATTAATATATGGTTTGATAACTTGGATTACTTGCAAACCCATTTTACCTGCAGTTAAATAACCTAATTTAAATGTAAAATCATTCAGACATGGGAATTGTGAGTAAATACTAATGTATCTTTTTTTTAGAGATAATACTTAATGTATCTAGGAGTTTCTACTGAACAATTCCTAAGAATGGAAATATTCCATTCAGATGATGTTAGTTATGACTAATCACATGGCACACAATCACGACATCACAGAAAGAGACTAACCATGAGCAGTTTCTGATCAGCTCCCTCCGACACTGCGTGCATGGTGGCACAAATGTCATCCACCACACACATGATTCCGGGAGGGCTCTTGGACTCAATCAAGTCACACACAATCTTGTTGTTGAAGTAGTCTATAGGTGTCCACTTGATGCCCTCCTGGACATACTCCTCCTAAACACCAAAGAAACATTCAGTGGTGTACTTGTTACCACAGTCATGACACACAGTTTGATGATGGAGTCACACAATACTTCAGTATAAAGTCATCTACAGAACAGCAAAGCACATGCAGAATGGGTTACAGAGTCTTTGAGTGGCATTTTGAATTGATACACATAAAGGCATGAATTTTATGGAAGTCAACTTCTATATTGTGATGGACACGATAAATTCACCTGATGTGGAAGTGAGAAAATACTCACAACAAACAAGCGGACATCCATAAATTTCTTGCCATTTGAGCTACACATATTTCACCAAAATGCTTTAACCAGACAACTTTCACCCGTGTACATGTTACCTGTAACTGGTATGGAATAAGGATGACCTTAGTCAACAGGTGCTCCTAACTGTAAATACTTCATGGATATAGCAGTAGTGATGGTGATGGTAGTAACAGTAGCAGTAGCATGGACTGAGGACAACTTTAGGTCACCACTAACATAATATACAGTAGGTAATGCCAGCAGTTCTCCCATGTTCTCATGTTTCTATCAAACGTGCATTAACAATCGATTCTATAACACCTTAGATAAGCAAGGCCACATCCTCTCTCTATAATTAATGAAATATGCTCTATTCATCAACTGAACAGACATCACATCTTCAACCATACACCAAGATTTCAAGAAAGCTTGCTGTACCTGTTCTGCTTTCAAGGTGAGTTCTATGAAGATCTGCTGTAGTTTCTCGTTGACATAGTTTATACAGAACTGCTCAAATCCATTCTTGGCAAAGATTTCAAACCCGTATATATCCAAAATCCCTATGTTTACTTCCTCTCTCTCCTTCTGCATAGCACAGTTGACCGACTGAAACAGTGAGTGATAGATACAACAGCGTCAAGGTTGAGAGAGAATCTACCAATATATCTGGTTAATTGTACTTTGTACATTTAAGAACTGCTTATCACTGCTTAGAAAGTGGAAACAATGAAGAATATTCTTGATAACAACCGGAATGTCATCTTTGTGTTGATTAAAAACCAGATGACACAACACAAGACAGTAACAGTAGATGCTTGATAAGGTTTTACTGTTTTAACGATGACTGTTGACATTCAGTGATATCAGTCTGTTCACAGTAATGACCAGCATCCTCTGGAGAACAGACAACCAGCTTCAGTGGCTGAGAGATCAGTGAAGACAGTTGATTGTGACACTATGGCAACAAATGAAATCACAAAGCTTCACTAAGCACTGAGGTATTTCACTGCAGCACTATCACTAAGGTGAAATAGATTGGTCTCACTGAAACAATATCTGCAGTTGTGATGTAATAAGGTTTAAGTCAAGTCAGCAATGTTTGATACCAGTAGCATTTTAAGACAAAGAAGAGTGTTTAAGTGGCACATGCATCAAACTTTTTGCAGCCATGTGGAATTAGAGCCTTGACTATGCAACAACTAATACATGACACATGTGTATCCTCACCTCTACCAGATAGTCGAACACACGTGTGTAGATGGCTTTAGCGAGAGCATCTCTGGTGAACTCCGCCTGTTCTTTGTTGAGTTTCATTTCGATACTCTCTGACTTGCCTCCCCATTTGCTGTCCATGACACGCCCAGTCAACTTCGTGCGAAGCAACTCACCATCAATGCCCAGTAGAAAAGCCGGGAAAGCAAGAACTGAAAATAGTTTAACAAAGGTGACACCTGCCAAAACTAAAGTTCATTTTAACTAATTACTCATAATAACACCTACTGGAATATCAGCAAAAATACATGACTACCTTATTTCAATATAGCTTTTGATTACAGCACTTTTTTAATCTGTGATAAATTGATAAATCTACTCTAAATTGTCAGATTTTAAGACTCAAACACACAGTATATTTCACTGATATTCTGACATCACATTCAGTGAGACTAGTGATTAATCAACACTATATTTTGCAAAAGGCAAAGAAATCTATTACGTTTCTGGTGTCAAATTGAAGCTGTGAATTTGTATACAGACTGACAGAGGCAAATTCATAATGAGTGAAATATTCAAGCAATATCATCAGAAATAGATTTTACATGTTGTACCCATGTGGGGAAGTGAACCTGTGTCTAAAGCATGACGAACAGACACTTAAACCATGAACCTACCCTACCGTCCCCCCCAAACACATGATCCATACAGAGACAGACAGACCCCCACACACACATACACAGACGGACAGACAGACAGACAGAGACTCTTACTTACAGTCATCATTTGCTATGCCAGCATAGTTGCCATCCTCTTGGAAGCTGATGTTGCCTAGATGTAGAATGCCAGCCACAATGGAGAGGACATCGTTCTGGACGTCTTCAGGAATACCGATCACCTGCATAGCTCTCTGGAAGATCAACAGAGACATATGAAATATACCTGCAGAGCACGCTTTTCACTTTCAGGATTGTTTTGGTTCAGAAGATCTGTAGTCCTACTTATTCTCTGTGTTCTCCACTGTCATTTGTTACTTTGTAAATCCCACGCTCGCATCATGACTAGCTGTAAGAGACACAATCCACACTGTAGGTGTAATACGACGCACAATCAACATCATCATTGACTCTGACCACCTGTGAGTGAAACATCACTCACTGAAAAATACATCACATCATGCCATATGAACACTAGAGGAATGCCAAAGTCAGCCTCTTCCTAACACCAGCAAAGGGGTTAATTCTAACGCAGAATCCCCATAGGCTACACAAAGAGGAAGTACAATCCACAAACCAGCGTGTCCTGAAACTCCTGGACGTCATCCATGCCGTCCACCTTATAGGTGCCACTCTGGTTCAGGTAGTAGTAGTAGTCTGGAGTTGTTATCCCTAAGTTCTCTGCAACATATAAACTTCTCTCACAATACGGAACATAGATCTTTCTACATGACTGAAAATTACATTCTTATACCCAATATTTTAACAGCAAATGACTGCAAACATTAATCATTAATCCAAAAGGATGCATATGAAGAAGACAAGAATATTATGGTACCGTCTGGTCCAACTTACCTTTGAGTTGTGCAGTAGCACCAGCACAAAGCTGATAGAATATATGAAATCCTCGCTCACTCGGGTTTTGGGAAACTACTCGGGACTGTGAAATGAAGTAGAGTATTAACTAGAGCAGTCCATGCAGAAATGTTGGATGCCTGTACCACTGGATGCCTCTACCATAGTACACATATTTTCCATAAACTACACCTGCTGACAATGAGTTCTAATTTTATTCTTCCTAACATATTGCCAGGACAATGTAACAATGAAGTTTGTCAACAACTCCATACCTCAATACAATAATCCTGATATCAAACTAACTTGTTTAATGTTTATCTGACATTCTGTCTGTAATCTACATTAATTTTAATCAATATTTCATTCACTTTTGTCTTCTTAAAGTAGAAGTAAACACTGGCTACAGAAGACTATTTCTTGAGCTAATATACGTATTGATTAATGCAATTCTTTTCACACATTCAAACCACCAACCTTTTCAAGCAGGAAGTTTGAGATTTTCCCACCGTCTGGCTCACCTCCTCGACTAAATTGGATTTCAACATACTTGCCCTGAAATCAGATATGAAATTTTGACTTTGGACAGGTCCACAAATACCCTGTTGTTTAAGTATTGAGTGGGATCCCAGAGTGACTGAGTCACTAGCCTGTTTGGTCAGAACTAATGCAAGTTTTGCCAGAGAATTCAGTTTCTCTTAATTTAACAGATACTTCAGACACAGCCTTACAACTTCAAGCTGGACACTGATCCAAATGATGAGATGCATTAGGTGGGGCAGAAACCATCATCTTTCAATGCTTTTAGGAATAACATGGTGGAGTACTGAACCACGAACATGTATCTCTCTGCCCAGACACTCTACCTAAAGAGTTCTCACAGGCACATACATGAAGTGGTGATTGTGCATCATTCTACCCGGAATGTTTGGACTGATGCTAAAAGTCATAAGCTGTAAATGTCATCAGCTCCAGTCACAGGGCCGCTCAGGTCGTTTATCATAAATACACATCAGAGGTGAAAATTTATACTTACGAATCTACTGGAGTTGTTGTTCCTAACTGTCTTTGCATTTCCAAATGCTTCTAGTAATGGGTTGGATTCTAATATGACATCTTTTACGTGCTGAAAAAAAACACACACACAGACAATGGAAATAGATCCTCATTTGGAAGATGTGGATGACAGCCTCAGTTGTAGTGCATTACCATTATAATGAAGTGTAGTAGATTAATACTGACAGTCATATTTCAGTCAGTGATCTTCATACTATAGCAGCCTTTTGTGAGGCTATTTATTAGCTTGATGTCTGACGTCACTGACTGCTGTATTAAGAAAAATGCACTTGTGGGAATAAAATAACACAACAGTCAATTGTGTCTATATAGATATCACAGCTTTACACATGTTAAGTGTCACCTAGCACGCCAGGTGTATCACCTTGATGTACTCACCTGTACTCTGGTTCCCCCGCCTGACACTTTGGCAATGTAACTCATGATGAACTTTGCTGCCACTGTCTTGCCCGCTCCACTCTCACCACTGCAGAAGAAGTGAGACAATTCCAGAGTATGTGCAGGGCTGGATCTTGAGTGATTAAGTGTGTGAATGTGTGTGCACGCGAGTGAGTGACTGACTGACTGTGAGAGATAGTTTTTAACAATATTCCTGTAATACCATGGTAGGGGACATCACAAATGGACTTCACACACTGTAACCATATGGGGAATCAAACCCAGGTCTTCAGCATGATGAGCAAACGTTTGAACCATTAACCTACCACACAGCCCCCATGGTGGAAGTATATGGATACATTAGCAATAGTAACAGCTTTGGGAATATTGGAAATACTGACAAACTGCAGTACTAGCATGCCAAGGAAGAACCTGGGGGTGCTGGCATATTCGGTGTTGGGATGGTACTAGGCGTGCTGGTATACCAGGTGTTGTGATGGCACTTGGGATGCTGGCGAACTAGGGGTTTGGGAGGTACTGAGGGTGCTGGCATACTAGGGGTTTGGGAAGTACTGGGGATGCTGGCACACTAGGGGTTTGGGAGGTACTTGGGGTGCTGGCATACTAGGGGTTTGGGAGATACTAGGGGTGCTGGCATACTAGGGCTTTGGAAGGTGCTGTAAAGCACACAGCCTTGGTAATGCTGATGTACCTGATAATGACACACTGGTTCTCCATCTCTATCAACATGTTCCGATACATGTTGTCTGTCAAGGCATACACATGAGGAGGGTTCTCATACTGGGCCTGGAAACAACACATCATAGATCACACAAACATGGCAGCAGTCTCAGTATGGAGGGTAGTGTTTCTGAAAGACAGATCTCTGATAACCTTTTCCTCATTATCATCATACATCATGCTGATGTTTTAGTAACTCCATCAGATACAGAGATGAATACTTTCTGAAATAATGGTTCTCTGACAATCATTTCATCATTCAGGTGATAATTGTACTGTCTTTGACGAATTGGGAACGTATACCAGTGGTTATAGAGCTGCACATTTACTCATATCGGTGACTGTTTTTTTTGTGAAAGGAATTAATTAAGTAGATCAGGTCAAAGTTCCCCTAGGTCAAAGGTTAATCATATCACTCCATTAAGTCACACAATCGCAAGACAAAGTAGTTCCCTTTTCAAACTTCAACATGTTTGTTATGTGCATACTGACTAAATCTGACAATGATGAAGAAATCATAGCGCTACAGCTAAAATGAATGGAATTATCATAAAACCGCCCTGTGATTATCAGAAATGAGTGATCACTGCAAATGATAATGGCTCTCTCATTACTACACAACATAATTACATCACAATCTGGTTCCATGATCTAACAGTGTTGGGTCAACAGCCCATTGTGAGTATGTTGTTTGAACATGAACAATTACACTGATGTCTGTTTTGTCTTTTTAACACACACTGCATACATTTGAGTGAGACAGGGGAGTTACTGAACTCTGTACTTCTCCAAATAGTACTTTTCAATAAAAGACCTTTACCTCAATAGTGTAGGGATACATACAAATGTTTTGCTGAATTGGTTTTCAAATTTTGCAACCATATATGCTGATTATTTACCATTGAAGCATTGATCAATAAGAACTTGCATCACATACAAGGTTGAATTGGAGTAACATATATCACACAAATATTTCAATAATTTTCACAAGTTTCAACTGTGCAAAAAAACATATTTTTATAAAATTCATGGCTACCTGTCTCTTATTTCCTTATTGAGAAACTCAAACAAGTTTAAGTAAGCTAATAGAAATTAAGTCTTTGTGAAATCATGGCTTCCAGATAAAGATGTTTTCTTCTGTTTTTAATTGTCTTTCAGAATTTTTTATTTTCAGCTGATCAATGATCATGACTGTGGTCAAACGCTGAAAAAGCCCAGCATGTCATGCTGACATGTCAACTGAGAACAAAACTAGAAGGCCATGTTTCATGCTGTTGTCTCAGCTAGCATGTCAGGGGTTCAGTAAATGACTCATCACAAACAAGCTTAGGAGGCATTGTACACGGCAACCACACTGCTGAGGCTGTTGCAAGTCTATGTTGGGAGTTACAATCACCTTCACACTAAGATCGTATTGTTAAATGGCATCCAGGTGGGCTGTATGTGACAACATTTGCTTGGTTTCATTAGTGCAGTATGTCCATACAATTTTTGTAACTAATGCAAACAGAATTGTCGATACCACTACCAGATGTTTATTTCCCTGAAATACTGTGATGAAAATATTCAGTTTAATAAGGTTGTTTAACTTTCTCAGTGTCAAGATGAATTAGTCATGCTGCCTTGAACATTATTCAATTTATCATGATTATATGACAGCACATGAGCTAAATGTGTGATAAAGGCTTGAATGTCAACAAAAGGAAAATGTGGGACGTGTTTTGAGTGGTATGAAGGATTCTTCCATGTGTTCTATCCATATTTCAGTCGTTTTACTTACCGCTCCCTGGTACTGTTCAATGTGTCTGTCTGTGTAGATGTTGAGCTGTTTGAATGGGTTCACCGACACCAACACTGGTCCAATATATGTCTGGCTCAGTTAAGGAAACACGGTAATCTGTAGACCTCTAAACTCCCAGTGCCAGTGAACACCAAGGCACAAGCATGTAGTTGTGGAGAAAATACAAAATATTGGTAAGAAAATTAACACATACGCTGAAGTTATTTTCTCAGACATTATCATACTAAGATAACGTTAAGTAAGTCTGGTAAAGTTTGGGATCTGAACCCACACCCTTTCCTTCAAATCCCTGATGGGACTCAACCCAAAAGGTTCTAGAATCTGTACTTTACTAAGAAAGTGTAATCCCAAATATAGCATGTTACATCCAATCCCTTTATTAACGGCACTGTGTAACCATAAACATATTAAGCATGGCCAAAGTAATATGAATGACTGAAAAATGCTGATGCATAGTTCAAATGGAAATGTAAGTAGGAGCAAGTGTGTTATTCAAGGTGAATGATTTCCAAAGTGTGAAGAGAAGTCCTGTTATAATTGCATGAATTCAACTTGCGTCAAATATTGTTAAAATGGCTTTCATCACTTGGAAATAGTGTGTAGTTTCTCTAAGTAAAATAAGTAAATAGACCATATCCAAGCCTCACGCTAAAGTAACTTGTCTTATCTTGCAGAGCATCTATCAAGATCTATGAAAATCAGCGTGGCTGAAAGTCTTGATTGTGTAGAACATGAGTCAACAGAAAATGACATATACTTCCGGTCCCCAAATATTTTAAGGGTCACACGCAACATAAAACACAACTTTGCAGATTCTGATACCTTCAGGCATGCACTTACCGAAACTTATCATTAAAAGTGCCAATTCAGTCTATAAAGTTGAAAAAAAAATGCGATGAAAAAAAAGGCTGCGAAATCGGAGTTCAAACAATTCACTAAATTTCCCCCAGCGCTGGGGGAAAAAGTGGTTTCAACAGCTGTGCTGCGCCCATAACCCATGCGCAGAAAGCATGCTCGGAGTATGAGGTCATGAGCAGTAGTCTAATCTTGGTTGTGTACATAAACAAGTAAATAATCTACTCGTTACATTAAAAAAAACTTGTTGATTGTGGAAAGCAGCCTCTGTCACAGAGAAAGCTCAATGTCTGGTTTATTGACACCTGTATGTCTGCCTGCCTGTCTGCTAAATACACAGCTTCAATTATTGACCACAAGCAATTTGAACTTAACACCTATCAGACTAAACACCATAAACAAAATCAATTGATCTACGACTCGTGCACCCAAGTCATGTCTCTGCCACATTATGTAATTAGGCAGTTGTGATACTTGTACACATAACAAGTTTTCATGTCTGTGGGTTGCAAACAAACTACAGCCATTTTTTCGGATGACTGGATTTGACGGAAACTGGTGCAAACTCTTTTCAGTTTCAAGTCCTGCTTTGTACTTGGACGAATGACAGTTTCCAGCCACACAGTAGTTCACCATCCTACTGAGATGATATTTGATTGGACTGAACTCAAATTCAGAGAACATCTATTTTCAAAACCCAACATCTCTATATACATTCTCAATGGATAACAACTTATTCTAGTGTACATGTATATGATTTTGTTTGTTTGTTTGACGGTATATGAATCCATACTTAAAGACGCATCAAGTACAATAAAAGAAGTTGTCATACATAAAGAATCTTACTTTCTTGTGACTAGCCATACTTATAAAATCCACATAAAACAGATCATCTTTCTGTACACACAATGAGCCCTCAGCATATCAGCAAATGAACCAGCCAATCGGAAGCCGTCATTACACTTGAGTGCACCCCTGTCCGCTATGACTGGGTTCAGTCTCCCCTGGGCTTCCTTTCATGTGAAGTAAGCCCAAGTCCAAAATATTGCACTTTTGAATCAGGATTATACGCTTATAATTTTGTTTATTTGTTTTTTAACCAGCAGCAATGTATATTAGATGTCATGAGTAAGTGATAATTGTGTTTTAATTATGTTTGATTTGGTTGCATGTGACCTTTAAAGAACAAATTGTCTGGCAGTTACTCATAGTCCTACTTGATGTCTAAATCAAATCCATGGAAATCATGAATAATACACATGCCAAAAATCTGTTAATGGCAAAAGGCACCACTTCAAGATCTGTCTCATATATCTGCCAAGTTTTACTGAAAGATATTAAGAGGTTTTTGAATTGTGCTCCAGAAACGAAGTCCATCCCTCCCTTTTGAGACTAAGTCCAAATCATTTCAATAGAAGCCAAGAAAAACAAAAATGACACCAATCTGCAAACAGCAAAACAAGCCACTTTAGCTTCTGTCTGATACATATGTACCAAGTCTTCAGGGGTTCAAAAATCCCATCGCCCGACGCCCGGGACAAGGCAGATTTCATTTCGGGCGTATAAATAATGATATCTTACTTGCCCCTGGGCTACCTGATAATTACTGCAATGCTTACGGTTCCAACAGGTAAATGTGAGACGATACGAGAGCAAAATGAGGGAACTTTCGCAATGATAATAAACTAGAGTTATCTTTCTTTGCTATTTATCCCTCCCCGATCGGGGCCTCGCAGTAAAGCTATTGGAAACCGAAGCGAGCATTTTTATAAATAACTGACCAATCACTGACAAGAGAGCCGGCAGGCACGTTTGAGTGAACTGTCAGACCGCGGCTGAATAGCAGACGACTGCCTCGTGTTTTATGAAAAAAAACCATGTCACAGAAACTGATGGACAGTTTTTTACAATCGGACACAGGGGTGAAAAGGAAGGCCTTGGGTGATGACACCAAAGCCGAGGTTTGCACCAAACAATCTAAAGATAAAAAGTACGACAACGAGAAACGGTGTAGACAGTTTCAGAAGTCTTGGTGTTCAAAATGGCCGTGGTTACTTTACAACGAAGAAAAAGACATTATGGCTTGTGAATATTGTGCGCGATTTCCGTCTGTATCCACGAGACATGGGGTAAAGAACACTTTTGTCAGTGGGTGTTCAAAATTCAGAGTAGAATATCTGAAAATCCATGACAGTTCAGCTGTTCATGCCGAGTGTTTGTCATATTATATTCATAGCGGTGAAACCGGTGATTTGGAGGTTGGGGCAAGCTGCGAGCAAGTTTATTCAAGCAATTTCACATAGTTTGAAAAAAGACTTCCAATCAGATATTAATGAAGCAAACTATGTATCCATTCTTAGTGATGGGAGTACTGACTCGGCAATTCTTGAACAGGAAACTGTGTTTATTCGTTATGTAAGCCATGGTGTTCCAGTTTCATTCCATGATGCAGTTGTAACTCTAGATCATGCTACTGCTGATGGGGTGTTGGATGGAATAAAAACTGCTCTTGAAATGAATGATATTAGTTATGAAAAGCTTGTATCACATGACTGTGAGGGGCCCAAACTAGTGTCTGCAAACTTTGATGGTGCATCTGTTATGATGGGTAACCGTTCTGGAGTTGCAGGAAAGATCACACGAGAAGCTCCTTACGTTGTACCTGTTCATTGTGTAGCACACAAGCTGGAATTGTCAGTGTTGGATGTAGTAAAGGGCCTGTTGCCATTGAAAAATTTTGAAGAGGTATTGAAACAGATATTTAAATTCTACCATAATAGCCCCAAAATGAGAAGAGAACTTAAAACTATTTCTCAGATCTTTGAAACAGATTTGGTTCATTTGAGTGATGTGAAAAATGTCAGATGGTTGGCTAGGAAAGAGAGAGCTGTAAGGGCTCTGATCACAAGTCTTCATTCAGTGATACAACACTTTGAAACTGTTGCTACTGGGCGAACTGAACAGAGCTCTAAAGCAAAGGGCTGGCTTGCAAAAATAAAAACTGTGACTTTCATTAAGACTTTGTTTATTCTGTTGGATGTGCTCCCTTTACTCACTGAAGTATCTCTTGTGTTCCAAAAGGAGGACCTTCTTGTCACTACAGTGTCCCAGGAAATTGAAGGTGTTATGTTGAAACTTACCCAACTAAAGATACAGAAAACCTGAAAGCCTTCATGGATCTCTACTCACCCCAAGATGGTACTTTTGATGGTGTGATTTAACTGATTGGACAATCAAAACATGTAAACTTCAAACAGGACATGTTCTTCAATTCACTCATTGATGGAATTGTGAAATATATTGACAAAAGGTTTGAATGTTTCAGTCAAGCTCCACTGAAATACTTCAAAGTACTAGACTACACAGAGTGGCCCACTGATAGGTGCAGTCTTTCAGTGTATGGGTGTGAGGAGATAGATGCCTTACTTGAACATTACCATCCACTATTCACAGATGAGGAGAAGACAAGAATCAAAGAAGAGTTCACCACTCTTAAAGGATACTTAAAGAACTGTAAAAAAACAGTGTATGATTGCTACTCAAACCTGCTGTTTAGTAGACCCCAGTGTTTCAAGGTTTTCTTGAAAATTGTTGAACTTATGTTTACAATCAGCCCCTGCACCGCAATTTGTGAGAGGCTGTTCTCATCTATGAATCTTGTCAAATCCTCTCACAGATCAGTTCTCAGTCAAGATAACCTCAACAATATCCTGACAATTATGACACATGGGCCCAAGTCCCTCAAAGACTTCGACCCCAGGTCAGCAATCAAAGAGTGGACGACAGGCTGTAAAGGTACAAGACATGTCAAGGGGCATGGTCTTCACGAGCAAGCAGGCATATCTTTGCCATATCCACACTGTTTCAAGTCCGCCACCAGTCCAGAGATGCATAAAGCCTTAGAGTAATCATACTGGTATTGATTTAAATTACGTTTCAACAATATGAGAGTCAGAGACTGTTCTGTATAAAAACAGTGCCAATTATTACCTGTAAAGAGAGAAAAAAGACGTCCAAACAGTAAACAATAACATCAAATACCATGTTGATTTATTCTTTCACAATATCATCACAATTATGTCATAAAAATCAGGGCAAGTGGAAAATTAGTCAGGGCAAGTTACTTTCTTGAAGTCACTTGCCCTGTGGCAATTGGCTTTTAAAAAAAATTTTGAACCCCTGGTCTTGAAGAAAGATACTGAACGGTTTTCGAGATTCAGAAACTGACTAAGCTCCCTTTGAGACTGAGTTCAAATCTTTTCCATGGAAACCAAGAAAATTGAAATGAAAAAAAATCTGTAAATAGCAAAAGGCCCCACTGTTTGATATATGTAGCGACTTTAGTTGAAGGATATTGAACACTTTTTTTAGTTATGCTTCGGAGACAAAATGTTACAGATGGAAGGACGGATGAGGCGATAACTATACCACCCCGCATTACAAAATAGGGAATTAGAAATACTTCTAAACAAAAAACTGCAAAACTGGGTTTGTTCTTCACAAAGGGGATGATTATTGGACAAAAACTAATATATTTGTTATCAATGCATAACAGGATATACAAAAACAAGGAAACTGTATCTGATATACTGGTAGAAAAATACTCATCATATAAAGCTTAATACTGTAATGTTAACAACTTTGTCTGGTCCAAATAACAATGGCACGCTGGTATTTAAAACCTTGGGTTTTCTGGAATTGGTCAACAACAGTCATTGATCAAGGTGCACAATTTACACAGACTGGTCCCCAAATACAGACCTACTCCCTTCTACAAACAAACATGAGTTCTTTGAACATGATCAATAACACAGGTCCTGAAAAATTGGAATAATCGTCACTGCTTTTTAAATTGTTAGAGAGCAATAATTAACAAAATGTAATAACAAATTGCATAAGATTACAACAATGTTATTGCTTGTTTTATGCATTTTTTCCTCAGAAAACTTAAAGGCAGGCGGAAAAAGAAAAAAATGCACCAGTCAAAGTATTATTACTTTCAAATACTAAAGGTATTTTACTTTTGACATTTTATACTAAAATCAATCTAAAACAAATTTTTGTGTAAGTTTACATTTTTGACCAATAAAAAAATTGGAATTTTATTTTTGGGAGGGGGACAATTCATTTCTATATTTTGTTCTTATTCTTGGAAAAATATAAACAGCGGATCAGCAAAACAAGACATAACACTGGTCTGACCTAAACAATTTAAAATATCTGAATACACCGAGCACGTATTTCCTCTGATGAACTATCAAATTTGCTGATGTAACTTGGTTGCATGACAGATGGTAGTCATATTACATGTAATATGTTGCCACTTTTGGATGACCCTCCCCATATCAATGGAAGATTTATAAGAGATCAATTATTGGGTGTTTCACAATAAGGCATTGTCCAGGGGGTGTAATGCTCAAGTGTATGAAATAGTTTAGAAATGTGGCCGGCAAGTTGGGCTATCTATGCCTGAAAGTTACTTCATGAGCCCAAAATCTGAATTTAGAAACTTAGCAAAAGTTTACTAATACAAAAATACATGAAGATTTTGTATTTTGCATAACACGGGTTTCACCATTCAGTTGTCTAGATGATGAACATTCTTATCTGGTCATAACCTTGCATGATTTAAATGGGTATTATAACATAAGTAGCTGGTGAGAGTGACATACATCATAACATGTATTTACAAAATAATCCCATAAAAATTCATTAGCCTGTCGGGCCAATGACTGTGGAGAATTACCGACCTGAATGGATTTTTACTAACCTCAGGCAAGCGGGCCAGTGGCTTTTCACAAACTGGAAATGCTGTATGATGTGTTTGAAGCACAGCACCATTTGAAACAAAGGCCACTTATATGGATCTTGATGAAAATTCCCATTCACACTGGTACATTCCTGCGAGTGTATATTTTTTTCCAACAGTCATCATTAGGTAAATGCGAAAATGTCTGCTTGTCTTTACTGGAAACACCACAAAAATAAACTGGCAACTGAAATTTTATACATACTTTTTAGAACTAAAAGTCTAAACATATAAATTTGACAAAATTCCAATTAGAATTACGAGAGTAAATTTAGTTTTATGCCACTCTTAACAATATTCTACCAATATCACAATGAGGGACACCAGATATGGGCTTCATGTTTTGTATCCTTATTGGGAATTGAAACTTGGTGTTTGACATGAGCGAATAATTTAACCACTTAGCTATGCCACTGCCACTTTGGAATTAAGAAACAAGAAGACACAATCATCAACATCCCCCGCAACGGTAAATTACTCCTCATGAATGTGTCTCCTAGTTATGATTATGCCAAATGTTTTGGCAAAGTAGAAAGAGACTATTGAAAATATTTTATTCAGAATTCCAAAACTACCAAAAGGCACCAGCACACCATCAGACCAATCTATGAGCAAGTTTGGTGAGGAAATATTGAAAGGTTTTACAGTTGTGGTTCAGATAAGACCACTTCCACCAAATTCAGTCAAAATCAAACTTGTTGCCATGGAAACGCAGATACATATTTATCCATAATTCCAAAACTACCAAAAGGCATCAGAGCATCCTCAGATCTATCTATGTGCCAAGACTGGTGAAGAAATAGTCAACAGTTTTAAAGTTGACCTCAGGAAAAGGGCACATCCACCAATTTCAATCCAAGTCGAACTTGTTGCCATGAAAATGCAAAAAATATCTTATACAGAATTCCTAAGCTACCAAGAGGCACCAGATCTATCTATGTGCCAAGTTTGGTGAGGAAATTGTGAATGGTTTTGAAGTCCTGGTCCGGAAAAGAGCACACCCACCAAACTTGGTCAAACTTAAACTCGTTGCAACAGAAATGCAAAATGTATCTTTTTCAGAATACCAAAACTACCAAAAGGCACAGTACACCACCAGATCTATCTATGCGCCAAGATTGGTGAAGAAATAGTGAACAATTTTGAAGTTCTGGTGCGGAAAAGAGCACTACCAGCAATTTCAGTCTAAGTCTAACTTGATGCCAGGGAAATGCAAAAATTATTTTATTCAGAATTCCAAAACTACAAAAAGGCATCAGTACACCACTAGACCAATCTATGTGTCCAGTTTGGTGAAGAATTAGTGAATGGATTTAGAGTCCTGCTCCGGAAAAGAGCACTACCGGCAATTTCAGTCGAAGTCACACTTGTTGCCATGGAAACGCCAAAAATATTTTATTAAGAATACATAAACTACCAAAAGGCACTAATACACCACCAGATCTATCTATGTGCCAGGTTTGTTGAAGAAATATTGAATGGTGGCAAAACCTGTTGCAGGGGATAGTAACAACAACAAATATAAACTGCAAGCTTTCCTTGGCATTGGCAAAACATGATATACCAGTTCTTCAACTACCAAAATTATGCCAATGCTGAACAATAACTGGAGAATCTGTACTGTAAAACCTGAGGTTTACTTTCTAAATTAGCAGTGGCAGGAGAAACTTCACATATTTCTGCACTCACATTCCAAGAACATTACCAAATGACTTTAAACAAGCTAGAAGCAAGTAAACAGTGCATTAAGCAAATGTCATAACCCACACAATACCTTCCTGTCACACAAGTCGTAATATGGGGCCGGACATTTCCATGGAGCCCCAGTCTTTGCCATGATAACTGCGTACAATCTCACATGCCACTGTGTAAGTCCTACAGGCTACATCCCAACACTCCCAGGTCAGGATGAGTTCATACAACATGCAGTCTTACTCTATCATCACCTTAGTTCTTTTGTGTTTGAATGAGCGAGTTTGGCTTTTAGCAATACTCTAGCAATATTGTGGTGGGTGACACCAGAAATGGGCTTCACACATTGTATCCATGTGGGAAATCTATCCCAGGTCTTCAGCACGACAAGCAAACACTTTACCCACTGGGCTACCCCAGCATCCACTTTCATGTCTGAAGAATAATGAAGACAGGTAATTATAAGAGACCTGTTTGTTTTGTAATGCAACATTTGAGCTAAATAATGGCTGTCTGTAAATTGTCTCTGATCAAACAACCAAGCAATAGCCATCATGAACATCAGTCTGGACTATTTCACTGGATGACACGCATGGCCAAGGGTGGTTCTGAAAAAGTCTGGAAATACAATCAAGGTAGGTGGAGATACATAGCCACAATCAAAATTCTGGTGAGTCCATGGGATCTACTGATCAAGCTGTACAAGCTTCAGTTACGGGAATATCAAACATGTTCATCAACTTCCATTTATTGTTTCACAGATTTCATAATCCTTGCAAACACACTATCTTTCTGAAAGGTGTACACTCAAATGGATTTTGCTATCTTAAAACACTTGGAGCAAAAACAAGTAATACTTTTAGTAATAGTGAGTCCTTAATTAGAAATTGATATGATTGTTTTGTAATGTGCCACCAGCTTACAGGAAGCAATATATCCAAGAGAGCCCACGCAATATGGAAAATGTGGCTAGTCTAGATTTCCTCAGAAAATAATGGAGGTCTCAGGGCTCCTTTTCATTGTATTTCATTCTTCACTATGAACTTTCTTATCTGTGAAACATCTTCATTTCCGAGACTAGTTGTTAGTCAAGGAAGGATAGGAGATGTCATGTATTCAACATAAAATGACACTAGAAAGATCCATAAACAGGTAATATAAAAGTGTGACCCAAGAGGACAAAATGCTGAATGTTTCTAACTGTAATCATGTTTGCATAGTTTCCATGGAAATGTGAAGGAAATGTCAGTCAACAGATAAAACTACCTCAGCTCACAGATATGATCCCCTATAAAACAAGAATGCTACTTCCTTGATGAAAATGTAAATAAACAGGACTCCCCCAACCCTGAAACTGTACACTGTATATGTACATATCCATTCAAGCTTAAACTAACAAATGAACTATTTCCTTGAACATAACAAGACAAATACAGAGGTGAAACAAAGTATCCTGGCCAGCCCTTATGTTGGTACAAAGAAGCAAAGAATTTAGAATTAGCACGTAACTTGTTTTCCCATGATGCCTTGATACAGAGCCAAGAGCAGTAATCATCCCTTGACGTGTGGTCCAGTTGACGAGCAGGCTAAATATCCAGTACATGTTGGACAAAGGAAAAGTGAAAACAAACGTTATCACAAACCATGCTCCCAGCCCATTTTGTTTGTTCTCCAAACAAGGGATATTTTTTCACCCCTGGTTTACAATACATAGAAATGAAGACAATATTGACATGAGGGCATTCACAAATTACAGATAATTCCTAAACAAAGATGAGTTCTGGCATGTTGCAAACAAACGGCTTGTTTTATTTTCATGTAGATTCCATAAGTAACACACAATAAGGTCTTCTGAGGAGGCACAAAGGTGCAATCCACAGCAGAAGCCAATTTGGGAATTAGAGGAGCTGGTTGTTTTCAGAACTGGATGTATATTTGAGGGGTAAGGCATGACAGGAAATTTAGGCACTTGGAGTGAGAGAGTGAGTGAATGAGTGAGTTGTTTTATGCTGGAGGTGGAGGGACTCCAGACATGGGCTGCACACATTATACCCATGAGGGGAACCAAACCCGGGTCTTTTGTGTGAGTTAACACTTTAAAAACCCAACTCAGTCACTCTGTAGAACCAAGCAGACTCGCGTCTGTCACGTGATGTGGCCGTCTAAATCACTTGAGCATCATGTGTTGAGACTTGATGCCAGATATTTTGCTCCCTTCAATGCCCTTCGGAGACTACAGATAACCAACATATAGGCGAGGTAGGTTCTGCAAACTGGTTGTAATGTATTTGACCTCACAGAGAGACAACAGTTTCCTGGCTATTTCTCCTACAGATTGACTTGCTTCCTTAAATGGGATCTTCCGGTCAATATCCTCTTCACTTTCTGACTCAGCTATTGTTCTTATGATACTGCTGGATACAGCAACCAATCATATAAAATTATCTTTAACAGTGTTTCATGTTTTACGCTGTACTTTAATCATAAAACAATGAATGGTCATATGTGTTCATTATGAGTGAGTGAGTGAGTGAGTGAGAGAGTGAGTGAGTGAGTGAGAACATGTATGTGACATCACTGCTTGATGTAACAAGACATCACCAAACGTGGCAGATCTTTGGCAATCATTGACAAGTACAAGGAAGATAAAGTATTGACAGACATAATGATGAACCTCTCCACAGCAACTTCAAAACTCCAGGTCCTTTGCTGACTGAGCTACCTCTGCCCTACATCATTACACCATACATAAATGAATTCAACATATTTTCAAAATCAATGGTCCAAACAAAATTTCACTGGACCCCCATGTGATACTTTAGGTCTAGAAGTCTTTCCACAATGTCCACTGAAGAGCTCAACCGATGAAAGCCTAAATGAATAAATTACTCTCCAATTCATAAAATCTTTCTCCAAAAGACTAAATGGATAACCACCAGATTGCACAAATGGTCTGCTAGCAATGGTCGACAGCTGCCATTGATTATGTTCTTTATGTCTGCATAAATGTCTTCCCACCTGATAAAATTGCATTCAATCATTTATGGTGTGATAAAATAATAACTCATTTAGCTGTCAGAGACGTGAGTACAACAACCATCCTGTTACATATAAAACATCAAACATTCTGCAAATACATGACTCACTAACAGGTGAAGTGTGGCCCCTGTGACAATGAGTGTTCAAACACCTGACGTGAATGAGAGTGAGTTTAGCTTTAGGGAGCTTTCGCAATATTCCAGCAATATCATGCTGAGGGATGTCAGAAAACGGCTCAACACACTGTACCCATTCAGGAGAGTTAAACCTGGGCCTTCAGGATGACGAGTGAACACTTTAACCACTAGGCTACCCCACTGCTCCTGATGTGAATGGACTGTGAATGGGAGAAAAATGTGCTGTATTTGAACAGGGAATCCTTATTTTAACCCCATAGGTTCAATAATTGAAGTGCTATAGTAGCAAATGCCCATCAGTTCTGAATGGGGGTAGTGGGATGGTCTAGCGTACTTACAAGCCTGTTTGTACAACCTCAGGCAAAATCAAAACACTTATCACAAATGAAATGTAAAAATTATTGCATATATCATTTTGAAAGTTACCATAGGGTTGCAATTATTAATTCATATATTTCTTCAGGGGAACTACAATTAGGAATAAATTACAAACATTTTTAAAAAGCAATCTATGGCGCCTATTGAAAATACTTTCTAAACATCTTCAAAACATTTTATTCTAAAGAAATAAATCACAAAAATATTCTAGACTATCCAAAAATGTCTTATTAGATCTGTATCTTGCAAAACAGCTTTGGTGGCAGTTTTGGTCCTGCATTGATCATCAAATCTTAAAATATAGCTATATACCAAGGTGACCATTTTATCCCAACATGTTATCGATGTGCAACCCGAGGCCAATCTGAGTCACATCCTATTTACACCATGTGTAGCACTGTATCTCTCACAGGCCACTTCAGGCTTCTGTCACTCACAATCACAGGAAATTGATACATTATGACCACAGAATACTACAGTACACAAAACACAAATCCACTGGTGAACAATGCTCTGAGATAAGTCACTGAATTTGGAAATTTCAATCACCTTTCACCAGAGCACAGACTAACAATGAGATGTCTTTAAAATTACTCTAATTTCTATACAGATTAGAATCTAGCTTTCAAACGACAAAAGCACGTAATCACAGTTGTTAAATTGATACCATACAGGTTTCAAAATATGATATCAGTTATCAAAATATGATATCAAATAAGGAAAAGACAAAACCTAAAACTGCAGCTGTCTGTTTTTCCAGGTGTAACCTGGCTTTATTGAAAACATCAATGGAAACAGCTGAATCTGGATCACCCTAGTGATTAAAACTAATACTTATAAACACCATTTGACATCATTAAAGATTGTTAATTGGTGATGAATAAATTATCAGTCCAGTCAGATCCAATTTATATGTAGCATGGGATTATGTTGAAAACACTTTCCTGTGATCACACTTGGGTCTGAGTGAGTGAAGTTTGTGGAAAGGAGAGGAAAGTGAAGTTTGTGGAGAGGAGAGGAAAGTGAAGGTAGTGGAGAGGAGAGGAGAGGAAAGTGAAGTTAGTGGAGAGGAGAGGAAAGTGAAGTTTGTGGAGAGGAGAGGAAAGTTAAGTTAGTGGAGAGGAGAGGAGAGGAAAGTGAAGTTTGTGGAGAGGAGAGGAAAGTGAAGTTAGTGGAGAGGAGAGGAAAGTGAAGTTAGTGGATAGGGAAGAAGATGAATGGCATGACTCAGAGCAATTGATCATGCCAGCAGTTGCCAAACAGATCTCTCACTCTATCCCCACAAGGGAATCAAACCTTCTACATTACATCTGCATCTACATTACCATCAGGATAACCTGTAGCTCCTCTCATCAACAAGAATGATGGAAGTAATACCTTCCAAAGATGCAAACAGCTTAAGTTAACCAGGCTGGTGTACAAGCTACAATTCACAGTGGTCCAGATTGTATATAAATCTAATTTCTAACACATTTCTATCAGGCTTCCCAAGATGTGGGTTATTCATTACTGAATGATTACACGATGCCATTTAGAAACTGGTCAAATGCAACATATGTCATATTTGGGATTTCACTTTCTTAGTAAAGGCTGAGCGTGCTAGGCTGCTGACTTTGTGTGCTGGCGATTAGGTGCCTGACTCTGAGGGTACAGGTTCTAATCCAGGATGGGACTCAACCTAAAAAGTACAAGAATTTGTACTTTACTAAGACAGTGAAATCCCAAATGTGTCATTACTGAATGTCCTGTCCGTTGGTTTTGCTTGATGCAACAGTATTCCACCTACATGACAACAGCATGTTGATAATGTCATGAAGCTACCATGATACACTAACAGATCACTGAGCCTGATTGTCATCCATTTGGTTGCCTCCCAGAGCTCCAGCTAAGATTTACCTCATGTGGGCACTGTACCCACTATATTTTTTGGAGGAGGCATTATGAACGTTGAGTGGGTATTTCATTTTCCATTACCCACTGCTTTTATATACATATATTTGGGTATTTCAGTGATTTTACTCTGCTAAGTACACATTGTTGAGTATGTTTACTAAGCAGGTATATACTGCCTCTTGTCATACCTAATCAAAACCAACTTAAACATAATGGATGTGATTTCATAAAAACATCACTCATCATATACCAACAGTACAACTTAATAGCAATCGATGTCATTTTCATTACACAAGTGATTTCTGTAAATACATTCCGTAAACATGACTTGAGGTTTTTGCGTATCTAACCGTTTAAATGCGTATTTGATATGCATCAGTTATTCTTCAGTGTGCAATTGGAAATGCATATTTTACCCGGACATGCACATTATCTGGGTCTCTTGCCTGCCTTGACCAACGTTGGTCCCTCTGGATGTGTTTTAACCCAGATGAGTGAGAGAGCAATATTCCTGCAACATCACAGCAGTGAACACTAGAAATGGGCGTCACACATTTTACCCATGTGGGGAATCAAACCCTGGTCTTCAGCGTGAGACACGTGAAGGTCCCAGGGTAGAATAGGCCTTCAGCAACCCATGCTTGCCATAAGAGGCGACTAACTGGATTGGTGGTCAGGCTCGCTGACTTGGTTGACACATGTCATCAGTTCCCAATTGTGCAGATCAATGCTCATGTTGTTGGTCACTGGACTGTCTGGTCCAGACTCGATTATTTACAGACCACCGCCAGAATATTGCTGAGTACAGCGTAAAACTAAACTCACCCTCACCCTCACCAGCATGATGAGTGAACACTTTAACCACTAGGCTACCCCACTGCCCCTAGATATGCAGCTGATGTACTGTTACTAAATACATACAATGACATGAAAACAATGTATCACTTTAACAATGGTACCGACAATGGACGATTCTATGCATCACTATACAAACAGTCATGATATTACTGTCCACAGTGACTAAGGCTAATGAAAAAACACTTCTGTAATAAGCACCTGACTCCAGTTAACTCTCTCTGAACAACTTCAGACCAGTAGCTACCTTAATAGGCATCACACATTTGACTGAAAATAGACATGACATGCATACTGACATGTGCATATTACACCGCATTAACAGAAAACGAGCACAGAGAGGATTGATATATTAAAATATATGGAACACTATTTTAAAATGGTACTGTAATCTAGCTGAATACTGCACATGCTTTAAACAGTTTACATAAAATTAACTGATCCCACATATGTATCCACAAGTGGTTCCATCCTGTATCTCAATCTTCAGGAATCTCTATTTCTCTGTCTCATGGAATGCATAATTATAACATTGACCCAGATGTGATGATACGAGAAACAGGCAAGCGAAGGAAAACATACTTCCTGAATGGTTGGTCATACAGTCCTAAAATGCAGCTTTAATATACAATACATACATCAGGAAACAACACTCAAGCTGTTTTCCAGCTATATGCCTTTTCTTAATACTAAAAACTTCCTGGTTGTTAAACATTCTTGTTCCAAATATTACAAGTCTGGTTTACTGGGTATCAGAAACTGTTCATCACTGACATGTTGACGTCCATATTCTTGCTATGGTACCTACATCTCTAGTAGTATTAATACAACAATATGAACATGTTACTATAGTCATCATTCCTGCATCAATCCATGTTACAAAACTGTCACGAAAATTATAACAAAAATAATAAAAAAACAAAAATTATATAAAATGAAGTCAGTTGCTATGATTCCTTGAAAGAGTTCCTTGCAATCAGCCTCAAGCCTCTACTGCAGACTGATGTCTCCACACATCTCACAAAGTCCATTCATCTAATTATATACACCTTTCATCTATTTTGAAGTTTACCCTTTTGAATAAACAAAATGATAATAACCTTTCATTGAGAAAATATCCTAACACTTGAAAAACTATTTCAACTTCTATTTGGTTTACCCTAGCTGTAACAAATGAATACTAGAACAGGACACCATTAGACACAGCTGGAGAGCCAAAACAATACAAAACTTAGACTGGCACTTGTCAACCTCCAGAGCATGAAGTAATCAATAACTGAATGAGTTAATGTGATACAGATATCAAATATTATACAAAAATGTGTCGAAAAGAGTTCAAATTCCAATATTTTTGACAGATATATCATTCTGGATCTATAGTAGGTAGCATGTTCTGATACTAATCTCTGTATCTATTACAGGATATAAAGCACATACTGACTGACACGCCCACTTCTGTGTATGCATACACACGGGACACAATTTCATGGTGTAACATAATGTCACAGACACATCCAGGTAAAATGTGTTATCTTTAATGTTGACATAGGTCATACAAAATAGAAATTTCTTCCTTGTCTGTCCCACAGCAATATATGAGCATACAACATACACAAAGATTGCCACTAGATGTGGACTTTAATGTATGAAATTATCAGAATGATGTAACAGTGTTTCTGTCTTCTGACACAATATTCTCTGCAATGATAATACACAGACCTAGGTTCATATGTTCATATTTTATTCCGACATTCTTGTGTGTTTTAATCCTCTTTTTTTTTCTCAAACATGGACCCACACACATACGGAATTTTTGGGTTACATTTGGCAAACAAGCAGTTTAAAAATAACAACACCTTTCACTCTAAGAGGTGGTTGAATGAATATGAAAATGAAGAAGTCACATGGTTTTCACACTCTGGCACCTCTTACACTCTTTCGGGTATTGTTATGAGAATATTTCGGGGGAGAATAGGTCAGTACTCTGTCAACGCCCTAATATCATTCATTTGAGAAATAATTTTCTCAGTGTAATAAAGAAGAAGTGCAAAGAAGGGTCCAAGCCAGTATACTTGGATGAGACTTGAGTCAATGCCATGCACACTTCCAGCAGTCAGTGGGTACCCGATGGGGGTGATAAGGGGTCACGTAGAAAGCTGCCTCTAGGGAAAGGAGAGAGACTAATCATTCTCCATGCTTGTTCCTCCAGCAAAGGCTTTCTCCTAGGCTGCGACTTGGAATTTCAGGGCCAAGTCCACAATTAACAGAGACTACCATTCCAAGATGAATGATGCAGTTTTCCTCGACTGGGTTAAAAACAAGTTGGTACCTGCTCTATGAAAGAAGTCTTTCTATTATAATGGACAATGTCCCATACCACAGCGTGCAGGACCCCGACAGTAAAGCCCCGACACTGAACAGTCGAAAAAGTAATACAACTCACCATGGCTCGACAAATTTCAGATCACATGCCCTTCAAAGGCAACAAAGCTTCAGCTACATGAGATCATAAAAACCCACAAAATGAACCTTTCTACAAAGTTGACAGTTACATAAAAAGTAAGGGTCACAATATTCTGCAGCTTCCACCCTATCACTGTGACCTTAACCCCATTGAAATGATATGAGGTATTGTCAAAGAAGATATTGCCAGATATCAAACACAACTGTTAGATTACATGACATAAAAAGGTTTTGGTTCAGAAGTCAATGAACAAAATCACAACTGAAACTTGGCAAAACTGTGTCAACAAGGTAGCTAACATCACTGAACAAGGTTACTGGTCTCGGGATGGCTTACAACAGGCAACTGTGGCACCACTTTTCAGTGTAGATATTGACATTGTTATCAAGCTAATGGTGTTGGCATCTACACCAAAATGTTGTATCCAGTACCACTCAAAGAACTATTTATTACTGATTATTCACATGCCTCACTGACAAAACTGGGAAAGTAATAGTTGTGAGGACTGTCACCTACTTACAATCATGTGTTGTGTAAATGTGTTGTAACAAACCCTGAACTTAATAACCGATACTTGATCTCTACCAGGTAACAAAACTTAAGTGTCATATATATCTCATGACAACCACTGCATCCTGTCAGCTTTATGACATTACTATCGATAGATGATCATGGGCTTTGGATGCACTGATAAAGGAAACTGTCCATCATACGAGTATCACATTATAATGAGTACGAAGAGCTTGTAATAAACAGTTGTCGTAAGTTTTGTTTTACCTGTGATTGCAATACTGAGCAGGCTTGCCCTTTCGGGTATTTTGATGCTTAATGAATGTCCACTTACCCATGCATTTTCTTATTTAAAATACAGCATCAAAGTAATAATATTTAAAGGTTAATATCGATAAAATACAGCCTGACATAGACACAGAGAGACACGCAGAGAGACAGGTAAGCAGGCAGCATGAAATTTATAGTAGTACATATGTAATACATGAGAAATTTTTAATTCCAGATTCAATACTTTTTTCCATGCTACTTTTTAATAGCCAATATCTCTGCACTGTACTGTATCATACAATTTCATTAACTGTTCAATTAATGATATGCTCAGAATTGATGCTTCAGCTCAATTTTTTCTTTGCAGAAAGAAGTCAGTGAAAAGTCAGTTCATTAACACTGGGAATCTACTATTAACCTATAGTGTTAAATCATAAGTGTATTTATGTGACTACCAGTCTACTACTGACACATGACTACTGTTGGCCCCTGTAAGGATACATATATACAATCCTCCATGAATCTCTTCTTCAGGTTGTCAACAATTGCTGACTCAGAGATCTTTTGCAGGAGGACCATGTCATCAACTCCGCTGGTCTTGACATTGCGACTCTGCCAATGGTATGTCTGTGAAAACAAAGGCCTTCAAACATCAGATTCATGCCTACATGAAACAATGTCTTTTTTCAACATTACTGTCATAAATAATATACTTAAAGACCAAAGTAATATGGTTTGTTTCATCCTCTTTTTCATTTCCAAAACAAAACAACACTCACCCACATGACAAACACTACCATAACCTACATCTAAATTTCAAAAGGAAAATTTCTTGTCCACTAAAGTAAAATTGTTTTCATTATTTTCAGAAAAATGTTCCATATTATACGTGTCAAAAGATACACTTCGCCCTATCTATATTAGCTCAAATTGAGGCTCACAACAAACACTGAAATAATATCCTAATCACTAAAAATATGTGAGAATTTACATCCCATGACACACAAAAAACGCACCTAGACAAAATTAGCAAATTTACCTTCAACCTAATTTTGTCTACAACAAACATAAGAAAACACTGCACATCAAGCTCACTTCCTAATAGTCTGAGCCATGTATCAGGAGACACACAATCAATCAAACCAATCAAAGACTGATGAATCTGCATGCTGAATGTGACAGATTTAACGAGTGTGACAAAACTTCTTACACAACGAGTGTCACTAATCTTCACTAATTAGTGAAGCGATTTCAGTGCCAGCTGCTTCTCTGACCTACTTAACCACTTGCGAATGTGCTAATCGGAAATTAACATGGTCCGACAGCAAGCTATAACGGCACACATCATGTGAATGTGCATACAAATATAAAGTTATACTGAACTTCAAGCTGGGTACAAAATGCTTTGATATGTGGTGATGACTTTTATGGAGAAGGACATACTATGTAATAGGTCTCACTTAAGTTACTGTTAATCTTACTGAATATGGACATGAAGATCACCACCAGTCATTTTCAGTTTCTGAGATGATTCATTTCTGGTTTCACTTATGAATATACATAAAAAGGCTACACACACTGTACAAGGAGCGTACATGTCAGAGAGTAAGTTAAACTCTCCGGATTTAACAAACTCTGAATCACAAACTCTATCTTAATTCAATTAAGGACATGAGTGACAGAAACTGTCAGGTAACTGAGGGATTGCTGAGACTGAAACTGAGATTGCCTTCTGATACAAGGAAGTGACAGTCAAAGCAGCTCAATCTATTTCACTGCAGGTTTGTAGTGTCATTTATGGGCATTGATGGATCCAAAAATAGCCCACCAACACTGCCGAAACGTGAACGGCAACAGGTAGTGTAGTCATGGCGGCCACCTGTTATATTGTCGGACAGAAATTCGCTGAGAGCCCAATAGACCGTGACAACAACTTCACTGCCAGCAACAGAACCACCGTGTATTCGTGTATTTGGAGTATATAAATTGCCATCTATTCTGCAATCGATTTCAGGTTACAACAGCATCTCGAGACAATCGAGATATCGTAAGACAGATTACTCACCATTTTGCCAATGAAGCGCTGAGTGTTAGCCCGTCTTGGCCACGAAAGAGAATGAAGCAAGGTATCCTCGAGCTGTTCTTAATCCATGTCAGTTTGTTCCGATAATTACTACTCACTTGGACATGACAACAAACTTCTCTTTCCCGTATGAAGCTATAGGCGGAAACACTCTACCTCTTTCCGCAGTTGCGCAGTGATGCAGAACACCTGTGTGTGACGTCATGTTATTACCCATATATGGACTACGGACACGGCGTTTCATACCGCAGGGATTGTCCATCAGGTGTGATGTTTTATTAGGGAACGTTTGTGAACGTAATATAACATTTCGCTACGGCCTAAACTCAGTCGTTTATAAACCATAAAATCTATCGCGGATAGTTTAATTTGACAGCATTGTGACTTTAAACAAATAACATGTTCGTACTAATATACTCTACTGCAATACAGTATCCTAGCTATGTAATATACAGTACTGATTTTGTTTTACTTCACACTTATAATCATAATGGTCATCGTTGATATCAGTGATGGTATGAAATGAAGGTGTCACGATAACTATGACATAACCCTTTTCTGCAGAGATGTAGGCTCTATTAGAAATTGACATAATTATAACCGAATGAGAACACGCGTTTAAATAAATCATTATTTCTCAATAGCGACTATTCAGTAATATTCACACCACTGGAATGATATAAATATATCTGTTAGGATCCACTATTACGTGTTTTAAAATAATATTTTTCTGTTTAGTTCGTTTGACCAGAGATCATATAATATGGTGTCTAGTTTGACGCTTGCCTACACGTGTGTGGAAAGAATATCATACCATGCTGAATTGACATCTTTGGTAATTTAGGGTAATTTTTGTCCACAGTAATCTATGCTTGTTGTAAGATGTGACTCTGTGAATCGGGTGTTCTGTCTTGTTGGTGGAGTGTCTACATACCCTGATTGGATTGATCATATTTTCGGCCACTGGTTTATGTGCTGACGTCACATACCAGATGAAATACCGTCGAATACAGCTTATATAAACTACATATCGTCTTCAGATAGCATTACATCAAGTCTGTGTATTTTCTTTAACCAAGGGACGCTAACCGTGTGCTGGAAACAGTTTATTTCGATTTCTTACATGGATATGATTCGTGAAGCTCTGAATTTCTGTGATATTCGTATATGGACGTTTGTTAAATGTGATGTAAAACACAACTCACTCTCTACGGGAAAGGCGGCGAGGTAACCTAGCTTATGGTGAGAAAACTCATCAATTTACGCTGAAAAACTAGCCACTTTATTAAAGCGTTCTATCGTCACGCCGAATGACCGATTTGGATTCCCTACATAGGCAAAATTTGTGGTGCCCACTTCCGATACACCCTGTCTTGATATTGCTAGAATATTGTTAAAAAGAGGGCTTAAAAATAATTCTTTTGAGGGTTCTAAATAATTCTAAATGTTTATTTGCTCTCGAAAAGACTTATCTGTAGTTTTCATTCCGGAGGAACACAGAGATTTTGGTGTTGTGAGCCATACCTTCTACCTACATAATCATAATACCGCTCCGAAACCAAATCTTGATGGAGAATGAGAGTCACCGGCGTGTACAGGACCAGGGAGCCTATATAGAGGTTGTAGAGTATCCCTGGCAGGACGGAGTAGAAGACAGACATTCGAACGGTTTTGCACAGCCCAGACGATCCAGCATGAAATATTTTACGCCCGCATCAGTTTTCACTAAAACACGTAACCTTCAGTGGCAAATAAGAAGGGGCTGGTTTCTTCCATCATGTTGACAAGACTCTGAGCCAGAAAACAGTTCTGTAGTTTATATTGCCACATGGCACCTGGTGACATCAGAATGGGTCTTGAGTTGAAAGGGTCAAATGACCGTATAATTAGAACAATCACTTGGCGTTTGAGATAACTGGTACACGGGAATGTTCCACATGTATGGCTACTGACCTTGACGGCTTGTTTTTATAGATCTCGATATCTGGTAAATGTAAAGAAGATGGACTATCAAAACTGAATTAAATGTTCTAGTATGTCGAACGACCTTGAATATCTGGGTTGGAATTCATATTCAGTAGCCCATGCTTTTGAGTTCTAAATGGCTACTAACGGGATCGGGTGGTCAGGCTCCCGAACTTGGTAGACACATCGTGCCCGCGTGGCATTGCGTAGATCGATGCTCATACTGTATCACTGGATTGTCTCCGACTCAAAAATTTATAGATCGCAGTTATGTAGCTGAATATTGCTGAGTGAGCGGTTTCACAACTAGCAAAGAAAACCATCACTATGGTCTGCAGCAAACTATATTGATTCATTTCATCTCTAGAAAAGTGGGAAGCTAAATTCAGATTATAATGCTAAATCAGGTGTCTTGAGTGGTTAAGTGTGTCAAGTTCCCGCTTCATTGATTCAGTGTTTTCCCCGAGTTGTTTTCAGTACGAGGAGATGCATTTTGAGAAATTTGAAGAGCATTCAAAGGTGGAATGAGAGTCAAACTCTAAAATGTCGCCCTTAAACTCCGCTATGGACTATGTAGAGTGAACTACTGACTCCACATATATCTCTAGTTTTAATATTTTGAAAGAAACACATTTTTAACTATGTGTATCACAAGAATCAAAAGGAAAATGTTTCAAATGTTTGTACAAATTGGGGTGATACAGTCTTTCTCTATTTCAATGGAATAAGCAAGTATGCTTCAGCTTCTCTGAGTTGTGTTATTTTCAGCTGATGTTTAACATGGCTGACACTGTGAATCTCCTGTATTCAAGACTTGCAAAGATGCAAAGGAAATCTGTACAATAAAGACGTGTGCATAATCCCACACACAATCAAAAGTCTTACACACAATGCAGAAATCCAATGCACAATCAATATACACACATCTTGGGGAAATCCCATGCACAATCAATAGTCTTTCATACATCTTCGTGAAATCCCATGCACAATCAATAGTTTTGACATCTTGGGGCAATCTGCTTTCTGAACAAAAACATTAACAAAATAAAATAAATATGCACAACACAGACCAGAAGTAAAATAATTTTATTAACAGTACTCAGTGTAAAGATTATTTTTCATTATGTTAAACACATTAACAAAAATCCCAAAAGAGGAATGGTGTTGTTCAAACCTTTAACGCTATGGATCATCATCCTGAGGTGTGTATTTCAAGGCATGTTATAAGAGGAAGTTACTTGTTCTTTGGAACATGGCCAAGTCTCAAATTAAAGGTCACTCGCCTTGTATCTCAGCACTACTTAATTTTCGTCTACCTGTCCAGAGCTCATTTCCGCCACCTACCACCTGCACATGTACGTCATAACCGATCAAATCTGATGTTGTGAATGCTCAGTCAGTCATCACTATGTCCGTACTATTTCAGTTTAGATTCTTCTGGGAAAATAACCCAATTGAACTATTTGCCATTCTAAACACATGCAGGTGTGTATACAGGGCTCAGTAGAAAGTGTTTTTGGCGGACAAATCAGGGAAAGTGTTAATGATAAAGAATTAACATAAATATCCTGGCAAATATAATTATGACTTCTGTAGTTCATGAAAGTTATTATTTTCCTCAGTTTTTAGGTATTTTGACACTACATTCTGAGCAATGATATAAAAATAACCATTAAGCCTCATTCCCTTTACTACATTACGTAACAAAGTTATCATCCATAAGTTACATCCAAAACAAAGATATTAGTTTTAAGTATGTGAACAGGAATCCAGAAATTATCACAACTTGAGAATTTTGCTGCTGACTTGTCAGCAGATCTAAATATAACCTTGCCACAATCACTAAAAGGAATGCATTGGGATGTAAACTTTGAACCCATGAATGCACATCCTGTTATAGCATTACTAGTATCAGAACACACAAACCTTCATTCCTACCTTCACATTTAAAGGAACATGTGAATTCCACATATTGTACATATGAACAATTACAAACCTTCATTCCTACCTTCACATTTAAAGGAACATTTGAATTCCACATATTGTACATATGAACAATTGTACAAACTGTTTTCATAAAAAATGTAACACTGTGACTTCATGTTCAAATACAATAATGACTTCACTTAAACATTATCATCATCAATATTGCATACCCAACTAAGTTTCAAAGTACAGTAGAAGCTGGCAAAACCGGCACTCATTGGGACTGAATAAACAATCCAGTTTAGACAATGTGCCGGATTGTAGAGCTGATGATAAATGTACATGTCTCGGATGGGTCTGAGATTTAATGCCGGATTGGAAACTTGCTGGATTGGAGAGATGCCGGTTTTGACAGTTTCCACTGTGCTAAATATGTACACGCATGTGTTTGTACATCAGCACTGAAAAGTGAATGAGTGAGTTTAGTTTCATGCCGCACTTGGCAGTATTCCAGCCATTTGGCAGTGGTCTGTAAATCATCAAGTCTGGACCAGACAATCCAATGAACAACAGCATGAGCACTGATCTCCACAATTGGGAACTGATGACATGTGTCAGTCAGCATGCCTGACGATCTGATACCATTAGTCGCCTCTTATGACAAGGATAGAACTGTTAAGACTAACAGTCTATGTGATATGTTCCTCCTCCTCATCATCTGACGCTTGTAACCATGTAACAACACTTCGGAAACATTAGATAAAATCAAAACACTGAGATTTTCAAAATAGGTTAAGCAAGTTGGTAGTCTAAATGTTCAAAGAACAGAACAATGTTTGAAAGAAAAGAAACTGCCTAGGGGTCAGTTGGACCTACAAACTTTAGAAGAAGTTGATAGGGACTCTTTAGGCACTCTATTATAAGCCTGTGCTGTACTGTGACAAATAAGTCAACAATTTGTTTTTTTGGACTGAAGACCACAAGAACTCTTATCTACATGACACTGATCTATGATCAAGAGCTTATTCATCAAGACTTTTATGCTGAACAGGATTTCCACCAGTCACTATATTCACAATGTTTCATAACAGTGTCTTATCATTACATCAGTGAAGGACTGAACCAATATTCCCTCAAAAAGGCTTGGAAGAGGGGATGACACAATAAAAATGCATCCAAGCATCTTATGGACAACAAAAGTTTCGACTTAATCTTTCCAAACTGACAAATCAGGGATGGCAACCAGTGAAAGTGATTTCAGTGGAAAGTCAGCTGGGGGTCTTGGGACAGCAGGCCCCCAACAGGCTCCAGGATTGATTGATTTGTATTTAAATCCACAGATTTCAGCGGATTCATGAAAAATCGCCATCCCTCACAATCAGAGACATAAGAAACAAAAGGTTTTGTATACCTTTGAGAAAGGTAAAACTGTCTTGTTCTGGTTACAAAATACACACATACAATGTATAAAGGTAATGTACAAGAGTTAGGCTGTAGAAATGTAATAATATGCACCTTCAAAGAACAGCCCAAGTAAAGTTGTCTCCCTTTAAGAGATCAAGGACACGCTAATGCCTTGGTCTTGCTGGAGTTGTCTGCCTTAGAAGTGATATGCATTTTTGAAAATGGGTTGTATCTTTTTGACAAATAACCTTATGCATGCTCCATGTTAAAGAAGATTAACCTCTTCTGAACAATTATGTTAAAACATATCACGTTGATTTAGAGGCTGTACAGACCTCCCTTTGATAGACAACACTTTAGCCAATGTACACACAATACATCTGGCAGCACTGAAGTAATAGTAACACACAGTCCCTTGTAACTCAAGTCCTTCTGCATAAAGACCTCCAAACTGAGCTTTCTGGAGCATAACCAAAGTGACAGCTGCATTGCTGTGATGTTATGTAAAAGGGATTATTTCCAAGGTGGACTCCTCCAATTGACGGCCAACAAAACAGCTACGATTGAGGGCAGCTAAGGTGTAAAGATGAGTAAAGACATTACGTTGACTTCTGATGTTGATGAGAAGCTTCACACCTGAATATTATGCATAGTGTTCTGTAAACTTGGCTGCCTTATTGTTGACGTATTGGTGCACCTTGAAGTTGGAAGTTCATGTACATGCACCATTTGCTGCTGCTGATCCATTCTGTTTTGTCTTCGAGCCCCCTTTTGTAAAGTCAGCTGAGATTAAAAAGGAAATACCACTTCAGAAATTCAAAAAGACAGAAAAATTCTTGAATGAAAATGATCCTGCTAGATATGACACAGCTATAAAATAGCAGGTAACTTACATCTTTACTACAGGTCCTGACTAGACATGTCAAAAGACCATCTGAGAGGTGTCACATGAGATTTTTTAACCCCTGAACTATAAAGGAGCACCTGACAGCTGTGTTACAACCATACAGCAGCACCTGACAGCTGTGTTACAACCATACAGCAGCACCTGACAGCTGTGTTACAACCATACAGCAGCACCTGACAGGTGTGTCACATGCACACAGGAGCACCTGACAGGTATGTCAAAACAATACAGGGGCACCTGACAGGTGTCGTACAACCATACAGCAGTACCTGACAGCTGTCACAACCGTACAGGAGCACCTGACAGGTGTGTTACAACCATACAGCAGCACCTGACAGATGTCACAACCATACAGGAGTATCTGACAGGTGTGTTACAACCATACAGCAGCACCTGACAGATGTCACAACCATACAGCAGTACCTGACAGGTGTGTTACAACCATACAGCAGTACTTGACATGTGTGTTACAACCATACAGGAGTATCTGTCAGATGTCACAACCATACAGGAGCACCTGACAGGTGTGTTACAACCATACAGCAGTACTTGACAGGTGTGTTACAACCATACAGGAGCACCTGACAGGTGTGTTACAACCATACAGCAGCACCTGACAGATGTCACAACCATACAGCAGTACCTGACAGGTGTGTTACAACCAACAATTTGAAATGATACATGTTGACTTAACATTTTAGATTTTGTCATCAAACAAAATGCAAAAAATCTACACTGTATCCAAGCAACAAACCAACATACTAGCATCCATGATGAATGTATCCGTGAAGTGTTGTTGGCACTGCATGGTCTCGTCGCTGTATGTGCCAGAACCCCCAAACACAACAAGTTTATCTCCTGCGACAGCCACAGAGTGCTGCCCTCTAGCTTCAGGAATCTCCCCTTCACACATAGGCTGCAGCCACTCGCGTGTTTCTGCAGAAGGACGGGACAGAACAGTTATACTGGAAGCAATACAATAAGTTATAAACTGTTCATTTCTTCAGTTTCTCATAGAAACAGAGATATGGATGCAGGGAAAGTACAAGAGGCATCAGAAGATGACCGGCCCCCACATATTTGAAAGGACAAATCTGACATGTCTTCTTAGATCAAGTTTGAATCGTTTCCATGGAATTCATGAAAAATGTAAATGCCTTATATCTGTCAACAGCAAAAGGCACCATTTCAAGATCTGTCTCATATATCTGTCAAGATCTTTTGAAGATATGAAATGTTGTGCTCCGGAAATGAAGTCTGAAACATGTTCATGGAACCAAGAAAATAATAAATCACAAAAGCTTGTAAATAGCAAAAGGCACCACTTTGGGGTCTACAACACATATCTACCAAGTTTTTCTGACAGATATTAAGACGTTCCTGAGTTCTGCTCCGGAAACGAAACACACCTCTCACTTTTGAGACTAAATCCGAAACGTTTCCATGGAAACCAAGAAAATAATAACTCACAAAAACCTGTAAGTAGCAAAAGGCACCTCTTTAGGTTCCGACAGATATATCTACAGAAAAATATTGAATGTTTTTTTAGTTCTGCTCCGGAAACGAAGCCCGTCCTCTATTTTGAGACTAAGCCTGAAACATTTCCATGGAAAATAAGAAAATAATAAATCACAAAAACTAGTAAATAGCAAAAGGAACCACTTTGGGGTCTGACACATATATCTACCAAGTTTTGCAGAAAAATATTGAACGGTTTTTGAGTTCTGCTCCGGAAATGAAGCCCACCCCACCAATAGACTAACACCAAAATGTTCCACGGAAAAACAAAAAAGATAAAAATGCCAAAACTCTGTAAATAGCAAAAGGCACAACTATATGTTGAGATTATCATATCTATCAAGTTTGGTCTAAAAATATTGAACGGTTTCCAAGTTATGCTCCAGAAACAAAATGAATACAGACACACAGACGAGGCGTTGACTATATCCACCCAGCATTATATGCCGGGGGGACAAAAATACATGTATGTTCAGTCATGTACCTGTGTCAAAGATATGAACATCAGCAAAGTGCTGATTGGAGGTTCCCCTTCCACCCATGATGACAACACGCTTGCCAACACTGACAGCTGTATGGAAGGACCTGGGCTCTGGTTGTCTCCCCTTCACCTCGAGGTCAGTGGCCCACTTTCTTGTGTCTAGTTAAACAAACAATGGAACCTAATAATTTTTGAAAGATATAACTTTCAGCCATATTTTACATTACAGATGTGATGGTGTGCCAATTATTCAACTGACCATACCCTTGATAGTATGCACAACAATCCAGTACAGATCTGGGTCAAGTAATAGAAGAAAAACTTTTATTAACTACCTAAACTATATTCAAACTGTAATAAGAAAACACAACCTATCACTTATACAGTATGAGTAGTATTGGACTAATGTCTTTGTTAACAGTGTTCTACATCAATGCTCACAATATCACGATGTTTAAGCCACAAATTCACAGCCAGCAAAGCTGATCCTTACGCAGAACAGAGGTATTCTTAATGATTGCAGGTGGACATATATTGATGAACATCACATCCTTTTCAGGCAACCTACTGACCTGTGCAATGTGTTTGTTACTTAATGTGCACTGTGTCCTCAAACCTTAAATTCCTAGGCCCCTTTCCACATAGCAATCGTAGACCTACATCAGTCGTAAGTCTATTTTAAAGTATGGGACTTACGATCATCCAAGTGCGATTATCAATGCGGAACAGGGACCTGGATCCGCAATAGGTCAAGGAGACATACTTACCAACATTGAACATGTGCAGATCATTCTGGCGAGCCTCCATGTCCCGCCCACCAAAGATGATGATGTCTCTGTCGACAACACACATGGCATGAGCTGCTCTCGGGGTGGGGAGGCCAAGGTTCATCTGCATCGGCTGAGACCACTGATTCTTCTCTGTTACCAAACAATGTCACAGAAACCATTAACACTGGAAACCCCGATATCAGCAGCAACAGAATGAGACATGATCTCCTGAGTTTGAAATACTACTAGCTCTATTGGCAAATGTATCATTGGGCATCCTTTGGTACATAATCGAGTCTGGGCCAGACAGTCCAGTGATCAACATCATGAGCATCAATCTTTGCAACTGAGATACAATAATAATGTAGTCTGCATGCATGACTAACCAATCATGGTAGTTGTCTCTTACTACAACACCTGTATCTAAACTGGAATTAATCCACAGGGAAACGCATCATATATGTTGTTAACTTGATACAAACTTCCAGCAATTGTTTAAAACAGCATATATAGGTGGAACTGATCACATGTACAAATCAATGGAAAGCAATACTTTGAACCTTTTTGGTCCACAATAAAGTGCAGAAATAAACATGCAGCAGTACAATTCAACATCTCTCACATATTTAAATGAAAATTAAGGAGACGACAAGGTTAAGAGTTTACCAGTATCAAGCACGTATAGATCGTTGAACCATCCAAATTCTGCACCGCCGTCAGGAAGTTCATCTTCTGACTCATCATCCTCACTCTGCAAACATTGCCACAGGTTTTGTTAACGCTAAAGTTATTTTAGGTTAAACACAAACAATACAAATAGAAATGAGACATGTACCATGTACAAAAATGTACTAGAATACAGATGTAGTCTTGCTAAGTATCACAAAACACTGGTAATACAGCTATATAATACTATCAATATTGGATAAACCAACAACACATCTCAATTGAAATCTTGGTAATTTCCTTTCACAGGGCCCAGATTTTCGAAACTCTCTTAGCGTTAAGACAGTCATGACTGCCACACATTAGCATTATCTTATGACTATCTTAGCGCTGTGAGGTAGTCTAGTGGATAAACCATTTGTCTTGCAGAAGGAAACATTTGATTCCTAACATAAAAACAACAAGTGAAGCCTACTGTAGGAATTTTGTTAAAGTCATATAAATCATATAAAATCATACTCATTCACTGAACCATGCTGATGTCCTGATAACTACCTCTAACTGATCTGCATCTGCAGACTTGGGACCAAATCCCCCAAAATAGTAGATCTTTTTCCCCAACACCACACACTGCAGCTTGTCCCGGGGGAGCGGCTTGGGTCCATCGGCTGATACCACAGACCACGTGTTGGTGCCTAGTGAAGAACATCATGACGCTATCATGGTTGCTATCAGGGTCAAACACATAAAGAAGTCTATGGATAAAGAATTTCCAAAACGTGATCATGTTATTTTCTGATAAAAATGATATTTTATACTTATCCTGACTCATGCTTTTGTTTGCTTATCTCCTCCCTCTATGTGAAGATAGTACAGCACTTGAAATCCCTTGAAGTTCCCATCTTTTGAAGCAGACGTACAATCACAGTCACCCACAGGAAGCCTCCATGTTTCCCGCACCATAAGTCACACGAACGGCCTTGTTTGGCACTCTCTCCGTAACTCCATAAGCACGACAGGAGAACTGCAGAGAATGCAATGTATCTGAGTGGTGCGGTAGGGAGGGCTTGATATCACGAGTCAGGATAAGTATGAAATATCAATCTTATGCAGAAAATTATATATTTTCCCTTAACCTGACTCATGCTTATTTGCTTACAGAATCTGGCGGAACTGGCGGTGGGTCAGACCACAATAATGGATTCTACAGGCTGCCATATGAGTACTCCGCCCTTCTCTCTCCCCACTATCCACCCTGGAACTGGAAACTGCAGTAATTCAGTCGAACTTCTCTTCTTGCGAAGCAATCACTGACTGGAGGGAGGGCGATGATAACAGCTCTCATAAAATCCCATGGTAGTGCTTGGTGCGTTATCTCACGATGATCAGTGTCAAATCATGTACGATTGGAGTCCAGAGCATGTATCTCTGACATCTGTGCTCCTGTAGCTATGGCAAGTAGAAACAGCATTGCCTTTGTCAACAGATCAAAAGCTGTCCAATCTAAAGGCTTGTAAGTGTCACTGGTGAGATGTACAACATTCAAGTCCTAAGCTGGTGCCTTAAATCTGCATTGTTGGTCTTCCAGCTTGAATGAGCATAGTAGGGTGAGTAAAACCAGCATTTTCGTCAGCTTGACCCCAGATCGCCAGGTGATGACAGAGCTGAGTGCTAAGTGGGTCGATAGTGTAAAACCCTTAAGGCCACTAGTATGCAGTAGGTGACATAAGTAGTCTGCTACTTGAGGATGTGTGGCTTTTGTTAAAGTGAAGCCCTTCCGCTTGGTGTATTCTCAAATCACATCCATTTATCCTTGTATAAGGAGCAAGTAGATCTACATAGAGCTAAGGTGACCGTCTTTGCCGCTCTGCGAAATATCCTGGATGTATCAAGCAGGCCGTGATACAATCCATACATGTAGTTGGAACAATGTCGCAGCAATTGTTTGGTGTGCGGATGGACGAGTAGGTTCTTCCATTCTGGAAGTCTCAGTGATGGTTGTCCTTGTTCCTCGATGAGTACTGGAAACCATTCTCTCCCTGCCAGTAGGTGTGATTAAAGTCAGTTGCAGCATCATCATCAATTTAGGTTACCAATGACCTTTGGTAGTACAAACGGAGGCGGGTATGCATAAGCAACTAGTGCCCATGCAAAAGGATCCAGCACTGGAGATATGAATGTTGCATCTGTTGAACTTCGTGGCAAGTAGGTTTATTTACAGTGATCTAAATGTCTAAATGATGAATACAAACGCCTCCTGATTTATCTACTCTGTTGGAGATGGTTGTAAAGGACATGATATAACATCCGCCATGATGTATGCAACTGGGATGTGGCATGCCTTTATGAAGAGATACAAGTCGTTGATGATGTTGAAGAGTTGAAAGGTTAGTTGTAGCAGCATGTGAGATCATGTTGACCCTTGCTTATTTATGTGGCATGATACTGTAGAGTTGTCAGTATGGACAATCAGTAGTCTGTTCCTCAATATGGTTGACCATTGCTGTACTGCGTTGATTACAATGTTCATCTCCAAATGGTTGACATCCAGAGTTTGTACGTTGCTTGCTCAAATTCCTTCTGCAACCTTGTTGTCCAGGTGGGCACCCCAACCTTGTAGTGATGTATTTAAGTACAGATGACTGTTGCAGTTCAGCTCCATCAAATAAGTCTCTGTAACTTTGTAATGGGTGTAGCTGTAGTCTTTCCCTTCATGCCAAAAGCTGCACTGAAGTGAGTCGACCAAGAAGAAACTGCCACTGTCATAGTCGTAACGGAGAGAGTAGAACTTGCAGTATCACGGCTTCAATCTTGTCTCAACACTTTTGTTTTCCAAAGATTTTCCTTCCCAGAATGTAATTCTTCCTTGCAAGAAAGTTTCGATCAGCTGAATACGAATGGGTACACACTTCATCTGTAATGGAGATGACAGTATGAGAATTGTTTCGTCTACAGATTGTTAACACTTTAAGTTGTGAGAGAGCTGTCTTCCATGTGCTTATAACTGACTGGCTATCGCGGCAGAACTGTCATATGTTACTGCAGGCCTCCACATAAACAACAAAAGAATCTGCTGTTAGAAGACATCTTTGCTTTATGAAGACTATCAAATGCCGCTGTAGACTGCTATCTGGGTTGTACATGAACCCTTTCCAATGTTGAAAGGGTTGTTTACATCTGTAGATGACGTCCTGGCATGCAACCAATAGACACATTCTGAGCAAAATAGTCTTTCGAGGACCAATCAGCTTGCAGATGTGACGTCACCAGTGTTGCGGCCAAATGATTGTGAAATCTTGTGCAGTCGGTTATTCCCTTACTAGCATTCGGATATATACGAATGAGCAGAACACCAAACTTATTCTTTAATACTGACGTAGGTAGACTGTCCTCCTTGTCGTGTCAGTGTTCTTCAACTGAAGATTATACTTTTGTTATCTTATACAGATGTTGTAAGGTAATTCCCACACATCCCCATGCTGGTACAGGTTGACTGTAGTAACCGGGTTCCATGAAACGTCTAAATATTCTTCTTGAATTCCTCACTGCTGGCGCACGACAACCTGACATTAGTGCCAGATGCATGGAGATGAATTGTTGATCCTTCTTCAAACTAAGTGGTGTAGATAAATATTCTTATCTTCTTCAAAGTTGGAAACTTCTGGCATTAGACGAATGTTGGTATGCTGATTCTGCATGCATCTGTCTAGCAGAATAGTTCCCATTCCCCAAATGCGTTTGCACATGCATGCATGCTCCTGTGAAGGATGAAAATCTATGTTCATCAGTGAAGACGACCCGTAACTCAAGCCATACTGTCCTGACGAAGTATGTGGGGAACCCTTCCTGCTGAGATGCTGAAGGTGTTTGAGTGCAGTTGAAGGATGGGATGTGTTGATGCTGATACTTCGTTGCAGAATGGGAAAATCGTAGACAAGTTGTCCAGTACCGTAGATATCAACATAATCGAAGGGAAGGTCAAGATGTTAACTCGTAGTAGATCATCTTGTAGGCGAGGACATCATAGGACTCCTTCGATGAAGTGACGTCTAGTCCAATTGTAATCCAAAAGGCAATCTCTTAAGTACAAGAAGACGACTTCTTATTCCCTCTGATGTAAGCCGACAACTCAGATGTGTCATTTCTATTCAGCAAATGCATTCGCGAGTGGTCCAAAAGAATTAGTTGAACATCGTCCCTGCACCAAACGTTGAAGTGATCTTTATGTCTGCATACATCTCTGGAATGGCTGTCATTCCATGAACGCTTCCATGCAGGGCTGACCACATCCAACAAAGATGACGAATGATGACGACGTCTGTGACAATCCGAGGATGTAGTTTGTGAATCCTTGCAGTTGTAGCATGATACATGCGTGCATGCATCCTCTAAACTGATACAGCTGATGGTGAATAATACAGCTGATAGCGAAGATCTTCATGAACAGAGCATTCACAAATTGCATGGGCACTGTCTGAACTCCATCGAGATGACAGAGCTGACGGTGAAGATCTTCATGAATGGGAACATTCACACAGTACATCCTCTGACTGCATAGATGATACAGCTGATGGCAGTATGTATCTTCTTCATTCAACAGACCTACAGCAGCTGTTAAATCGTCATGCAAGCTGACTAGTTGTTGATGACTTACAATGTCCAAATGCTGCAGAGGCATTAGATGTGTTGAATTTAGACGTTGTCTATGTCTGTGTTGCAAGTAGGCTCTCTGAACGATGCAGCATTGTTGTAGATGCAGTAGTAGATAGATGCATGTTGCACTGATTCTCTGAAGCTCTGTACCTCAGGTAGTGGGAGTCGAGATTTGTCATAGATCTCTCGTTCTTCGGGAGGGATGATACCTTCACTGAAGGACTACGTAGAACATCTAGTCCGTTCTTTCAGCCTATATAATTTAGCAGTATTTGGTAGCTGAAAACAAGTAGATGACTTCTACTCTGTAGTTGAGATGACATCAATTCTGACACCAACTTCTGGGATTAGGGCCTAGTCTCCATATTATCCCGACAGCACCCCTAGGGTACATCTGGTGATTCACTATTAGCCTGAATATCAGCAGTAGTTAGCATATGGCTACCAGATGCAATAAGAATCGAACTGCCAGACATGACTTGAAAGAGCCTACATGAAACATTTTAGCATGTATTTGAATAGTAAACAAATACACACAAAATTCTTACCAAGTTCATAGTAAACACTTGAAGAAAAAATAACCATCCAAGGAGGACATAATAATATGGAACAGCTGCAGACAGCCATAGCCTACACAAGGAGCATGATTTTATCAGTGAAAACGTGATCTCACATGATGAAATGCATGTTCAGCAACATAAAATATATGTAAATTTATCCACAATTTCATATTGTAATGATAATTAATACAGGCCAAAGCCCTAGACTGCTAAATTTTGTGAAAAGGACCGATATATAAAATAGTATAATAAATGACACATAGGGACTCAAGACTGTCACTCCAACTGTCTCATCGGGTGATGGAGAAGAGAGAGCCAAACAGTGCTAATCATGTGACCGATGTGGCGGGAAAAGGGAAGGCTTTTTTTGGATGAGTGTGACTGTATGTTCGCTTTAAACGAAAGAAACTTCAAGGGATTTTAAGTGTTCCACTGTTTTCGTATAGAGGGAGGAGATAAGCAAATAAACATCAGGATAAGGAAAAATTTAGACAATAGTTACTCTTATGCCAAACAAGACAAAAGAAGACAAGAATTTATTATCCTGAAGCAAATGCAGTATAAAACATGAGACAAAACAAAACATCACATGTCAGTAAGCACAGAGATAGTAATTTAACAAATTGATAAGGCCAAACCAATCTTATTTCTTGTTTTACGGATCCACCTGCAGTATTTTTTCAAGAAGAAAAATAAAAACATAAAAGTAAATTTACCCCACTCAAAAAAATAAAATCTGATTGTTTTTAATAATATTAAAATTTTTAATGGCCAAAAATGTAAACGTAAAAGAAAATCTTTTCCTAGAATGTTTTTTTGCCCCATATACACAGATCACGAAGGTGTTTGAAAGTAACAGGACATTGGGTCCTGTAACTTCCAGATTTCTGCCTGACCCACTTAAAATTCACAGGACCCACAGAAAAAAGTTAAACATTTCAGATTTATCATTTCTTACAATTGACATTGAAATTATTAACATTATATGATAACAAACATAAGATTTATAAACAGCAAACTAGTGTCACATACCGCAAATAACAACTTCACACAAACACATTGTGAAATATTCAGTCAGACACTGGGGCTGGTCGGTTGGTGATTTCTATCTGACCACTGGTGAATCTGCCAGATTTGTCAGAGGGTCAGATGCTATTCGTGAACACTATACACTTCATAAATTGCCAAAAGTAAAATACTTTGAGTACTCAACTGGAATATTACTTTGATTGGTGATTTTAGTTTTAGTTTTTTCCTCTCCTGCCTTTGGGTTTTTATTTTTTCCCCTCCTGCCTTTGGGTTTTCTAAGGATAAAAATCTGTAAAACAAGAACTAAAACTGGTCTGCCCTAAGAGCACTAAAACGGGTGAGAAGGATATGATGCACTGAAAGGATGAGGTAAAAAAGCAGAGATGAATATTAATGAACATAAACACTGAGTATTAACTATGGTTAAAACAATGAATACTGCCTGGTACAAAAACGAGAGACGGAACCTGTTTGCTCTGTTTATCGGCAACAGTTGTACTTGTAGCTCTAAGCATGCTATACTGTTTTGTAGAATTTGAAGGAGAGCATTTTCATTGGTATTTCACAAAAGCTTTTTAACTTTATCTGAGTTTGAGATAATGCCCTATTGTGCCTTACACTTACCGATATCAAATGAATACAAGTCGTCGAACCAGCCAAAAACATTACTGAGGCCTCCGAAGAGATAGAGTTTTTGTCCAACAGCAGCAATGGCTGCTGCAGTACGTGGGGGAGGAGGGCATCCTTTCACCGGCAGTTTGGTCCATTCTTGTTTCTCTGAAGAAGAGACTAAGATAGGACATGCTGACAGAACATGATATAATAATTCTAACTAATACAAATCATAATTGTGATCATATTTTTGTCAGTTCAAGTTGAAGTTGTCTGAAAACAAATTTGCTGATCATGTGAATACTGAATAACTAGAAAATTATCAAGCTTTATTTAATCCAACTTATAATATTAGATATACCTTGTATTAGGTAGACCTTATAGATCAGTGTAATGTTCATTAGACTGGTTTCTTATATACATTATGCAACTGAAGTTCTGTGTTGCATACAGCAAAAACTAAAGATAGCAGGTTTAACATGATCAAATTTGGCTCAGACAATTTAATGACTGACATCCTCAAGACCACTTCAGGCAGTGTTGGGATACAATAGCTGGTAATAAACCAAGTTTGTGAGCCACAGATCCAAACAGTGGCCTCTGACAACCTCTATAGGTTGCGGGGGACTTACATTATTAACAGGAACAATAAAGGGTTAAACATGTCCATTAACCCGAGCTCATATGAGTTTTAATAAATGCTTAAATTGATTTCTGGCTTAATCAAACATATAATTTAAAACATCAAAGTGTTTGGACACTTCCGTATATCAATGATAGGTGTGTCAGGATTGTTTAATATAATAATTTAATAATAATGTTTAATAACATGGGTGTGTCAGGATTGTTTAATAGGAAAATAACACCTATGATACAAACTATAATGAGAAGGAGGAAGAGGATGGCATCATCTGGCCGTCAAGCCTATGTCATGACTCATGAAAAGACAGTAAAACGACAGCATGAAATTGACATCTAGAATAAAACTGATACCTGTATCAAACACTGTGAGGTCATTTGACTCTCTGAGTTCATCACCATGCTGAGATACGCCACCAAATGCGTATACCTTTGACCCTGACACACAACAAATCTGTCCCTCTCTCGCTGGAAAGTCATTTGATACTTTCTTCGATCGAATGACAATGTCATTGTCAAGCTTCTCTCCATATGAGGCGGTCTGACTAGTTTCGTTTCCCATGACTTACGGGTAAATCAGCAATAATAAGAAAAAGTGAAATTGTTCGTGTTTCTCTCCTACTAAAATAACACGTGATTCTTTGGTATAATCACCCACAAATGTCAATTCCAAAGAGGTGACAATGAAACGATCTATTTATTTCCCGCGAATTTCTTCGAGCCAAACCGGAAGAAACTGTTTATGCATTCGGAACAGCTCGTGTTGTTACGATATGGCGAGTCGTCAGAGAATAACGTTGCCCAAGGAACTTCTGATTGACAAGTACCGGCCTACTGCATCTCTTATCAGGCCGTGTATATGTAATAAGAGAAGTCTTAGGTTAACGAAATATTTGAAAGAAAGCAAATTATTTGCACAAAGGAATAAGTCGTCCTGAGTTGACATTTATTAAGTGATGCTGACGGAATAGACGGATTTAGAAATGGAATTAATTTTACTAACATACTCTAAACAACTACTATTAGTAGACAATCTAGTTGCCGTATTTGATTTTACACACAATAAATAAATAAATAAATAAATAAATAAATAAATAAATAAATAAATAAATAAATAAATAAATAAATAAATAAATAAATAAATAAATAAATAAATAAATAAATAAATAAATAAATAAATAAATAAATAAATAAATAAATAAATAATCATGGCTGGTCCCAGTACATGAACACAGCGAAATAGTTTCAAACTTTTGTTAGCCAGACGGGCTAGCTATGTCTGAAAGTTACTAGCCAACAAAATCTTTCACTACCCTGAAATTTGAATGGGTTTCATCTCTAATATGCTAGCTCGAAAACTGTTTCATCACGCCGTAATCTTGTACGATTAAAAAGTGTAACTACCTCAAGAAGTCGGAAAGGTGATATCTTTTCAAAATGACCCCATGAAATTTCACTAGCCAGTAGGGTCAGTGACTGTGCAGATTTACTGGCCTGATTGGATTTTCACTAGCCTCGAGCTATTTCTCACACTGCATAAACACCAGACCGACCATATGTGATGGACAAACACTATGATCGTTATCATTTTAAGAAAACCGAAAAAGGGGTATCTCATACAATGTAAACCAGCGAACAGTGTGCAGTTATGTGACAGACACAAGGACAGACACAAACACCCTGTACCGTTGAGCACCATTCTGGTTAATGTCTCATCCAGCACATCCCAACCTAAAGTAATTAATATTAGGTGTCCATGACAAAACCAGACTCGATGTAGACAAAATTTAAATTGCGACTATCGTCTCAGTGAAGGTTGATGTTTTGGTCGAGTTTGAAATATTAATTTATCGTTTCTGTCCATTTGAAAAAGACGATTGTAGCGTTTTGCATAAGTGCTTAGAATTCTGACGTGTTGCGACCACAGTTTAGGAATTAATATGTTTTCAATAATCGGCGAAGCAAGGTAAAGTCATTTCCCCTCGTACATAATAATCTGCTTTACTTACGAAAATTGAAAGAGCTGTAGTTTTAGCTTCTCGTGTATATTATTATATCGTGTTATTGACGCACATTTTATAAGTGGACCAGCTGTGATTGACAACCTTCAGTACCAACTTTACACGCATGGATAACCAAAGCGTAATTAGTATGGAGATCAATTAATACAAGAGACCATATATGTTCTCTGTTAACACTAACACAAACTGTCAAATTTGTTTTGACAGTGGTAATAACGCTCATCCAGTGTAAACTGCCGTCTAATATTAGCGTAATTTACGAACCATTTTTGGGATTTTCTATTATTTGCTATATGGCGCGTGAAAACAAAATAGTCGGGGGCAAAAAACTTTGCTAAATTAAAAAAAAATCAGTTAGGACTGGTGATTAATTTCAGGTCTCTAAGGCATTTTTGACTGTTATAAATAAAACGTTTCCCCAGAAGAAATAATACTCCATAGCCAAGATCGGGACGAGTACCGTTACATTCACGGTTTTTGAAACACTAGTTGTAACACCGCTACTATGAGCATATGGGTACCGGAACTTGGCAGTCAGGGAAAGCGGCAGGTGCGTAGGTGTGTATTTATTACTCCGAAATATACTAACTTTTCGTGTTAATTCCTTGTAATAGAAATTGCCAAAGGTAAGATTAGTCATTTGTGATTCCTTTGAGCAACAATTAGGATTGACTCAACGTATAAATGCAGCTGTCAATGCGCGTAGACATGTGACACTGGCAGGTCTTTGTCAGTGTCAAATCGAAAATGTTTAGACAGTGACAGTTGCTATTATCAACATGTAACTTCTTTTGTTTTGAAAATCTGTACATCACAACAGGGATTTTACAGATATATCAAGATTTTCTTATTTTCTGTTAAAATATACAACGCGGAAGAGATGATGACATTTACTAAAACAGTGCACGATGTATCTTTATAATTTGAGTTTCTTACTCTAAAATCCTCTGTTTTAAACTAATATTTAGTTTCAGTTACAGTTAAGTTTTGCTTTGTAAATGTTAAATGGTCTGTCAGTTTAACAATCACTCGCACCATGTAGAACTTCTGTTGACTTTGAGGTGACATTCACATATAAGTATATCTAATGCTCTTACGTTTGTGACCATTTGTGCGACCAGTCTATATATAAACCAGCAATGTGTGTTTCATTCCTTCATTGTCAAGTGGTCACAAACTTGCATGAATGTTAATGAAAAGACTCAAGATTGAGCTGGAATGTATCCAACTTAGTACTTGGTTACTGTCTATGCCCGTATCACTTCTTCGCGTATCAAGTATTCTAATTTAAATCTAAAGAGAAAGACTCTCCTCTGTCTCAGGTTCCATTTCAGTTTAGGTGTCAGCATCATGTACAAGTTCGTTTTTAAAGCTGACTCACCATCTCAGTGCAGGTAAATAAACTGACTTGGACTTGCATCAAAACATTCTCTTCCCCCAGAGGTTACTCCCGTGATCTTCCTACATAACCTCTGTTCTAATACAGCCATATTTCCTGGTTCTCCTAGAATCCCCTAGCGGCCTCAATTCACAACACAAATTATCTCTGCTCTTTTTTCCCCAATCCATTCACGTCAAACGCTTTGCTGGACTGTACTGGACATGAGGCATGTGAAGATACCACAGTATATTGATGGAGACATTTGGAAGGGTTCTATATGTCATGTCCCAAATGCTTCCTGTCTGCTGACTCTTTGCTGAAAAGACCATGAAGTAAAGAAAATATGTGTGGAAGTAACATGCAGTGTTGTTATGTGTTTGGATGGATGAAGCTGACTGTGTGTTATGAAAGAGCATGTGTTCTAAGGTGTGAATTCTTTATTTCAGATACTTCTGATAGGACCAAATGCCTGAAGTAATCCAGATTTTCAACAAATCTCAAAGCAGTGGACTTTCAGGGAGGTATGTATCGATGATTCGTCAGAAATGTTTACAGATGTTTGCTCAGTTTCCGGACACTACCTTAAGGTACACAGAATGGTAACATGATAAATACTTGCATGTAACTCTTCATTTTAGTGTGTGTCTGAAGGTTTGTCAGTCAGTGATTATGGTGCTAATGTGTTGACGATAGAAACTCTATCAGTGGAACTGAGCTGGGATTACCTAGCAGCCAAATTTCCTGAGTATGTGATGTTTTTGGGTTTTTGTATAATTTGAAAGCTTACATGCAACACAAAATATAACTTTCCAGATTCAGATAACTTTTATTATGGACTTACAATAACAAAATATCAAAACTGCAAATTCAGCTTATGAAGTTCAGTGTCTATTCCAGGAGACGCGATTGCGCGAATCGCGCCAATAATGATCAAATTGCCCCTCATAAAAACAACAGAGCGCAAACTCTGTTAAGGAGACGTGTGAATCAAAAGGCAAGCAAAACCCTGAGACTGACCCCGGTTCCTCCGAGTCGGAAAAGAACCCAAACTAAGTGTTTTTCAGAAACAATTTTGTATTCTCCCCTACATTTTCCAAATCCCCCCTCCCTTCTTTGTGAGGGGGCAACAGATCCCCCCTAGATTTTCAGTTCTAGAATAGACACTGAAAGTTAAAAAATAGCGCAAAGGAAAAATCCAGCAAAGTCGTAGTTCAAACGATTCATGAAAGGAAAACAGCTGGGTTGAAAAGTGGTTTTTACAGCTGCGCTATGCTTTGCACCGAGTACATACACAGTGAATAGGTTTGCACAGCTTGAACGGGATGCCTAGATTATAAGGTCGTAAACGTAAGTACTCAAATCTGTAAAATGCACCTTTTGTTTACCCATATTGCATCGAGTGCATGTTTATGTTTTTGAGGCATCAACTGTGTTAATTTATCCAGAAATAATTTTGCAGCTTATGTTATTCTTTAAACACTTTATCAAACAGTAAAGCTATAACTGTACTACAAGACAAGATGTAGGCCAGTTGCTTACGTCCTCAGTATCTCCATAGTGTACATTCCAATGAATCTCCACTACACCCTGAATGCATGTACAACCCGATAAATTCATAACCTCCATTTGCTGGCTTTTCATCCAATCAAGTGTATACGCTGGGATGTTGAGTGAACCAATCACAACTCACCTTCACTTTTTTAATTACTTTCACTTTCTTCAATTATCCAGGGGTTCAAAAATCCCATCGCCCAGTGCCTGGGACTAGTCAGTTTTCATTTTGGGCAATCAAATAATGGTGTCTTACTTTTCCGTGGGCTACAAGATGATTTGCACTTACGGTTTCAAACTGCAAATAAACATGGATTTCATTTCATTCTTCTCATAATGTAGCTAATACATTTCGCAATAATAGTAATTTAGTGCTACCGTTCTATGAAATTTATCACTCTTCAATAAATAGTCCAGTAAACCTATACATCAAACATTGTGTCATAGAATCAGGGCAAGTGGAAAATTACTCAGGACTTGTTACTTTCTTGAAGTCACTTGCCCTTTGGCAAACAGCTGTTAAAGAAATATTTTGAACCCCTGTTATCTAACCGATTAAACTTGACAACACAATTCATGCACAGGTTCTCTTAAAGAGGCAGAAGGAGTTCTTGCATGTATTTTGTAAATTTTCGGACCTATAAATGTGTCTGTATGATGTCCCCAAATGTGAGTCGCACTGTGAACAACCCTCACAGCTGCGACCACTACTGTTGCTGACACTGCCAAGCTCCGTTGTAATGGCGGCTTAGCTGTTTGGCTACTGTGAGAATGCGGAGCCAGCAAAGGGAGGTAATAACGCCATAGATGCATCCAGGGTATAGCAGAGATTTATTGGAAAGTAGACCCTGGAGATATCGAGGATGACTTGCTTAGTGTTGCTATTGACTCTTGGGCAGTATGTTCTTTGAAGAATGTGTATATGAACTAGGATTGCATGTGTTGCACTGGACTGTGTATGGTGAGCAATCATGGTTTAATTCTGCTACTGGCAATATTGCAGCAGTATCATGGGATGTATGACGATTGCCTTGACTACCTTAAGCATTGTATTCATGCATTATAAAGTGTATTTTTAGTGTAACAATACATTATGTTACGTTATGAATGACATTTTGTTATGAAGTATTTCTGCAGGTTTCTGTATCCTAAATTTGATATATAATAGCATTCTTTTATTAACAGTACACTCATTCTAAGTCTGATGTTTGTGTTCAGGTTGATAGGTGTGGGGAATGGATTCCAAGGACAAGAATGGAGTGTGCAAAGGGCCTGCCACATCTAGGAAATCCCGCCGGAAAACAACTCGAAAACGACCTCAATCTGCTCCAGCTGTCTCCAAAGCTACCTCAGGTGGAGGTGACCACCCGACTGGGGATCGCTACCATGCAACAAGTTTTCCCCTTTTCTCAGGCTCTTCTTCTCTTCTGCAGAAGGAGCAGATTCACCAGGACAAAGACCTCAAACATATCCGGGGTGATGGCCAGAGCAAGATATTCCCATTCCAGATGTTGCCAGATTATTGTAAGCTGAAGGTTTTTTCTTTCCTTTCCAACATTGAAAAAGCACGAATGTCCGTTGTGTGTCGGTCATGGAGTGTTTTGATGAAGACGCCACGGCTGTGGAACCATATCTTATTCTCTGCCCTTCCTCTTGGATGCTTGGAATCTGCTAGTCACGAGACTACTAACCAGTGCTATAAGTGTTACAAGAACAGGGTGTTTCTGTTTGCAGATTATTTACTTCGTTTGCGACCCATCCTTCACAGTTTTGAGTTCAAGCTAGACATTGCCGATGCCAAGGTGAAGTACCTTCAGTTGATTGAGAATGTTCTCCACAGCTCACAGTGTGCTGATCTCCATTATGCTGACATTAACTGGAAGGAAACACCAGCTCTGCCCTTCTGGCTTGAGTCGGCTAGATGGTCACAGAGTGATGAAGTCATACAGAACCATCGTCACAGGCAGCGTTTGTTTGTTAATTTCTTCAATGATTTCACGCACATGGCTCCGAACTTGCAGACTTTGATTCTGCCCTTTGACTGGTCTGAGAATTCTGTTGAGTATTTAAGTCGCTTGAAAACTTTACATAGTTTGGTGCTAGAGAAATACTTTGTCTTTCAGAACCTCAATCAAAAGTTGTTGACACGTTTGCTGGAGAATTTACCGAAGCTGTCACGACTAATGTTGGAAGTGTGGACGCCAAGTGGACAGGGTCTTCTTACATACACCCTTGCATCAAAATCAGTCACGTATCTTGACATATCACAGAGTCGGGGGTTCTACGTCCAGAAGTTGAAAATGCCGAAGCTGAAGAACTTCCGCGTAGCTCGTCATCCATGGAATGGTCCTCTTGTGATGGCAGAGAATGTGAATCTGCCATGTCTATATGATGTATTGGTGAGCGGAGCTCCAGAACTGGAGACTGTCAATGATCATCGTCTGTCTGAAGGCTGGCAGGACTGTATGAGCAGCGAGTTTGAGGATGTTCTGAAAACAGTCTGTTCATGTCGACGACACAAGAGTGGCTGGGCATTGTACTGAACAGTATGTATCCTTGTCTGTGTTAACGTTCAATTTACATTTTCATGAAGTGCAATGCATTGGTGTGGCAGACACGAGTTGGAAGTTGCAGGGTCCAGTGGTTTGAAGACATGGAAGGAACATACAACTTCTTTACAGGATTGTTTGAATTTATGTCACCATAAAAATATTAGGGAATTTTATTGATTTTTTCATGCAATCAGATGAGATACATTTAAAATGTACAAAGTTACTTTTTGTGTCATTGAAGATATTAATAGTTATCACATTAGTTGTAGGTTCCCAATTAGCAGTTACAGAAACATTTATAATTATTTTAATAGTATATAATTTTGAAACGATGACAGAAAAAAATATCAATAGATATGTTTCTAAGATAGGTATTTTTATATGCACTTAGTCTCATGTGAGAGTCCAACAGCAATTCAGGATATATATTTTATGGATCTGAGCTGTTTGTGTTTGGATGCATGTCAAAGTGTTTTGATAGCAGTGAAAGTCAGGTTTGATGAGCATCACAATGGCAGTAGTTGAATCTGGTCACACAGTCCTCATCTTTCCGTCTTACTCAGGTATCAAAAGATGTCAAGGATCAATACATTGCATTGGTCATAATCAAGGTTGGGCTGGGAAGGTTCAGGGGCTGTTAAAGTTGGCTTTAGTAAGAATCTTGTTTCTTCATCAGTCACTAGTATTCATAAGAGTTATGACAAAGACTTTTTGATTTTCGTACTCATTTTTGTACTTAGTAATTGACTCTAATGTTGGTCACAATGTCATCTAAGTCTCGGCCAGAACATCTTGGTCAGGGAGCATGTCAAACAAAGGTCAATACACTGAGAGGGACTCACCTTGGTCACAAAGTCATCTGATCCCATGTGTCTCAGCGAACATGAAAAAGTTCAGTACACCGCAACAGAAAGTAAACCGTGATCAGTAGTAAGTATGATATCAGAGGGTAACATTTTACATTCTGATACTTTCCCTTTATCTTTATGGTTCAAAGTTAACAATATTCCATGCATCTGAGACAGTCGACTTCATGAAGAACTAAGTTACTTATTGACTACCTCTTTGTTTTAGATGGATGGCAACTTTCTAACAGACTTTTATGTTTGCACAAAAGAAAAAAGTATTTGTGATGCTAGGACTGTTGGTTTAATGTCTGTCATAAATGTTGCTATTGTCATGGTCCAGGATGCAGACCAGTACTCTCAGAGATATGTTTCTGTTATTGGCCAAGTCTTCTTGTTGATGGTGAAACATACAATTCATATTCACCAACTTTTATAAAGCTGATCAAACACTCATTGGTTGTAATGAATACAACATGGGTGTGAAGTGATCGCAAGATGGGGATGAGTGACCATTTTCAACAACTGATCGGCTTAGAAGAAAATCAGTCTTGGTTCTCAGGCTTTCCATCAGAGAAGCCATTATCAACTTTACTTACTGACAGTTGAGTTTATGCTGTGGCAGATTGTCTAATTCTTTGTGTGTTGTTGACATTGACATGACATTTCTTACACAAAAGTCTGATTAATCTGAACGTTTTGAATGTGTTTTGGTATGGTTTTCTTAAAAATGCTCATTTGATTTTAAGTGACCAAAGAGGAAGACGTATGGCATGCAGACTACTTAAATCAAATTTTTAAAAGCTGTAAACTTTGTGTAATATGATAAGGACCAAGTTTGTCCAGTTCATTGTTGAATCTACTGATTACAGTGTAGTGAAAGATTTTTGAAAACATCACTTTTTGCATTTATTGAATTAGTCTTGTACACCTATCTTTCCTCTAATTCTCTATTGATGTTTGAACTAACATAAGGTTCAAGTGTCATGAACCTACTGGCAGTCAGGGATAAGTTGAGCATCAACCTGACAATTGATCAGTATTTTGCATGTATGAGTGCTGACCACTGGCGTTTGCCATAGTGAGCAAAGGGACCCCAGGTTGTCCGTGATCAAGTGTAGACTGAATATTTCCGCCGTGCTACACCACCTAAGTGAGTCTTAAGAGCAGGGCGTGTGCAGCTACTCGCGAAGTCAATTTCATTGTCATGCTCTGCACATGCACTAGCCTATGTATGATCTCCCTTCCACAAACCAAATGTATTTACTCGTTGCTGTGTACAGCCTACATATCACTACTACTACACCTAACCCTAACCACCTACTTCTCTGCACGGTCCAACTTATCCTTGTTTGCCAGTATTTGTAAAGTCAAGTGCACTATAGAGCCATATATAGACAGCATTCTTCTGTCAGGTGTGGAAACATGTCTCCTTCAATGTTTTAGAGCCATAGCCTGAGAACCAGATGATTGTTTTCAGCCTCGATAATTTACCTAGTGAGAGTATTCCTGTTTGTGCAATTGTCATATACAGACCAAGTGAACCTCAGGCATTTATGCCATATGACAAGTCATCAGAAATATGTGATACAGGCCAACTAACCATGTTAACTTCATTAACTCAGTGTATCATCAGAACTGTGTCTTGTGATCCTGGCAGAGTCCATGTGTTTCACAGTGTTTTACTTTTGTCTCTCTGCTTGTTCCAAACTGTGATGTTTGTTCAGCACTTGGAGTTATGGAGTAACATTTGGTGATACCATGATGACTGAATGCTCCCTGAAGGACTGACCATTTCATATTAGGGAGGAGCAGCCTGGGGATGTCTTTTCTGGTACTAAATATTTATTGTCTTAAAACTGACATATTTGGCATATAAAAATGTCATGCATCAATGTACTTTTGTGGCTGACAGTTACTTCAACAGTATACACTAGACAGTCTAAGGCATAAGTAATGTTTTTAAACTGGGTATTGATCAAGTACTTATTTTAATTCATTTATTTATTGTTTGGTTGGGGAAGAGGAGAGAAAGAAACTCAGGATGGCTGCTACCCCAACCCCTAATATCAAAGAATCAATCTTTCAACCTTAAAGGGCCAGTATGTCGATAGATTCTGTGTGTTTTAAGTTAATGCAAGAAATAGTTTCTCGGTGTGATTTCACACTTTGTGTAAGATCGGTTTGCTCAAACCAAAACACTAGAGTTCCATACAGCAAGACCAACAACTGAGCACTGTGCAATGTGACTGGTATAGGCTGATTGAAGCAAAAGCTCCTTTGTCCTACCAGAGTTAGTTCAGGAAAGCCTTGTATGTATGGCACAATGTAGCATCTTACGCAGTACTTCTAGTTTGTTGCATGTGTCCTTTCTTTTTCATCTTATTGACCCTCATTGGGAAAATATCTGTAAATGTGTAAAACCCTTTCCTGTATCATCTTTTGTCTACATGAGTTGTACAGTGCAATCTGTTGTTATCGAAATCCTTCCAAGAGCCACCAGTACAGTCACTTGCATGTGTTGTTATTCAGTCATGTTGCTCAGTGTTGCTGTTGTCTTACAATGTCTAGAGTCTGTGAGGTAGCATAGTGGTTGAAGTATATGCCCATCAGGCCCATTTCTGGTGTCCGGGGCTGTAATGTTGCTAAAATTGGTGTAAAACTTAACTTGCTGTCATAGCATATCGATATGATTACGGAAAACAAAATGGAAAGAATACCAAAATGCTTCCATCTGGCACATCTGTTGTACTTTTCCATGTGTATTTATGAAAGACAGGAGAAAGTTTGGTAATGTGACAAACATTCTCTCATGGTCACTGTAGCATAAGGTTATCTCACACAATCAGCCAAGCAGACCTAGGTTGACTAATAGCCTATGTGCTATTGCGTACTAGTAACTTTTCAGAACGGTCGATATACTGGTCCTTACGTCAACTAGAGGCGCGATTGTGATACTGCAAAATTGAACAAATTTGTGATATGAGAAGATGTAGGTTTAGATTTTGTAACAATTTTTATAAGCATATCCAGTTAGAAAGGAGAAGCTTGGGGAATAAGCTTATAACAATTATCCCATAAATCATCCATCACACATTACTATCAGGACAATGCAAGACTTACATAGAAGCATCATGATATGTGATGATCTTTGTGCATTAATATGGCAGCAGTTCCATCATCATGGGGATATGTCATGGTCACACTCACAATCTACTGTAGCCTGCTAGCTGGTGGAGCTCTTCACATCATCTGGAAGGACGTTGAGAGCCTCATTCATGTATGAGAGCAGTTCTATCACTCGTAAAGTAATTTTTACTTCCCTTTGTTTTGCACACCAGAATCAGGTAGAAATGTAACTATTGTTACTAACAAAATTAAGTATAGTTCCATTTCCGAGTTTTGCTGCTTAGACTGCTTAATGATTGTCATCTTAATTAGTATATTTAATTTTTTGTCATTCAAAAATGACACTTTAGGAGGTTACTAAGGGAAGGTAATACACAGTACTTACTGCAATATGTTGCCTTAAACAACTTAAACCTTCTGTAGTCTGAAGTAAAACTTAACTGTTGTATTCAGTCGGTTGAAAGTTTTACATGACAGTAACAGGAAAGATTTTTTTTAGTTGGCCAGCCATTTTGTATTTTTCAGAACTTGTCATCAGTTGACATTTAACAATTTACATGTTGTCAGATCACTACTTAGCAATGCATCAACATGTTAGAATTTTGACAAGTATTATGCAGAGTTGATCTATATTGACTTAATGGTACTTGCAATGTTTAGGGACATTTTTTGTTGTGTGCACTACTTAACTTATTATCTTTGTTCGGTTGTGTTAGTGTTTGCTATTCCATATATGTAATGTTGATATACTTTCTTCAGGCCTTTTACTTTTGTTTTTCTAGCTTAGCTAGAAGGGTTTCTTTCTTCCAGATGCTGTCAGTTCAAAACTGACCAACCACAATTTTTCTGATACACATTCTATGTTCAGACGTTTGAATGATTACTACGACTTTCATGACGTTGATGCTTGTTGTTCAGGTTATGAAGCAGTCAGATTGATATGTTTACGTAAAAGTTCTCCTAATTATTGGACAACTATCTGTACCTCTATAGAGAGATACTCATCTTAAGGAAAATGAAACAATATTGGTGAGATTTCAGTTATTGATTATCTATATACAAACTGTGTATACCATATTTCCTGAGTTAAATGCAGGTGCCGCCATATAGCTGGAATATTGCTGAGTGCGGCATAAAACTAAACTCACTCACTCACTAAATCCAGGTGTCTTGAGTAAACACCAGACGTTCATTGAATGTCATGTAGTTTTCATGCATGGTTTTCTCACCATTGTTGTTTTTGTGACTAGACACCAGTTGGAAACGATGTATGGAAGAATATACCAGGGTGTTTAATCAAAGAAATATGGTATGTGTGAATTGAAAGTTGTATTTCATGTTTGAGTGGTATGTTATTTCATACTCATTAATGATAAATAACTTATTTTGTTGAGTTTCAAACTCCACGTAACTCTTTAGTTAAACTATCAGTAAGAACAGCAGTTATGAGATATGTCATGCATACTGCATTCAGAATGCCAGTGTGTGTTTTGTGCAAAAAGAAGATGGTTCTTGGTTTGTGTTTTATCCATGAGATTGATTTAATGTAATATGAACCAGAATCTGTCTCTTGCACCTCATGTTGCAATATGCCTCTCCAGGTAGTGTTTGCTGAAGATTCTGATCGAGTGGCCAGCATATCATTGTCAGTGAAGTTTGTCACTGACTATTAGAATCAGGGACCCATTTCATCAAGTCGTCACAGTATCACAACCAAGTAGTTCATATAAATAGACTATTCCAACCAAGGCCTACGTCGAACACACCTTGGTATAGTTCAAAGACGTCGAGGTACATGATGGACTACACAACTGAGTAATTATACTTCATCATTGACTTACTACCTACTTACGAATGTCTGCCCTGCACACTTGGAAACTCACATCATGAGTTCTGTCATCATTAGAAGCAAGCCAGCCTCATTTTACTAAATCAGCCGACCCTGTCATTTTAGAAGTGTTAAGGGTCTGATTAGAGAATACAATTCCTCCATTGCCTCGTCATGAGTGTTTTGAGCCCTCATGTCTTATTGTTTAGGTTGTAGATTATTTTTCTCAAAGTTTGATTTTTTTGTGCTTATTTGAAAAGCAGAACACTACTAATATACAAAATGCAGATCAGAAAGTTGCTAAGAATGATTTTTCTCTTTTTTTCAAAATGCTCATGTCATTGTAATGTATAGGAATATCTTTAAAATGAGAAGACTGTTCCACCAAATGAATGTTTTGCTAAGACGATTGTAACACCAATTCGATGTACTTTACCATAAAGTTATGACAGTCTGGGCTCTCATGACAGCTGTTTGGAATGGAACCAAGATCTCTCTCTCTCTCTCTGTCTCTGTGTTCTGCCATGGAGAATATCTTGGTGTGAGTTTCCAAAATGTCAAGAAGATCCATTCAGTAGTCTCATGATGTGATTATAGAAATAGGCAGCTCTGAATTTGAAGAACAAAATCAGACCTATGCAACTCAATGACGAAAAACCTGACCACTATTGGTCAGGAACTTGTTTACAGTGTACTCTCAGTATTCACTCCACTGTAATACCCACTCTGTTACCATCAGGAATTTTCACTGATCCACAAATTTCCACTTATTTTTTTTTTCAAATTGATTAACTATGTGACGTCTAAAGCACCCATTTCATGCCACAATTTTAAGTTTTCAGCTGAAATTAAATTTTCCTGGTGCCAACGCTGTACCTAAGATTATGGTAGTCACAGTGCTAAGATCCCCTCTTAAAGCAGGGCCATATTAGATGTCAGTAGTAGGGTGACAGTGGGCGATAAGACAATAGTTAGTACAGTTTATCTGTGCTTGCAGCAGTTATGAAACAGGTTATGACCTAGGAGAAAATTTCATTAGTACATTCTGGGTTTTTTTTATATTGTTTTGTGAGACTTAACTCACTAATGAGGACCATGGGAGTTGACTTATTACTTCATGAGAGAATTGAAGTAGATAATACATCTGTTATTCAGGAATGCCTTGCAAAGCATTTACAAAAATGTTTTGTGTATCTAACCCCCTTGATATTTGAATGGAAAAGAAGATGTGTCGAACTGTGCAGGGATATGCATTACTGGAGTGTTCAATTTGGAAAGGGGCTTGCAAAACCTTATATGCCAAATTCTGTACATAGACACTTAGTTTTCTAACTAGACCAATCGCTGTCTAAGACAGTAAATGGGTTTATTGTTGTTGTCATGATAACAGTCATGTCTGCACTGATGAATATAGATTTATAATATATGGTCAATATTTATGTTATGATTTGTTGAAAATGACTACAAATGGCAGAAGTTGTTGAGTACTACTTTTTCCAGGTATGGATTTCTTTCTCCACATTTCCCCCAACATTGGATACCAAATCCACTGACAGCCTTAGAATTGTTTCTAAGACTAGTCATAAGGCCTTGTGGACAATTTATTTCACTAGTCTTTAGTCCCTCGAGTTTGTAGCTAGTCCTGCATGATTCACACAAGGGTGTTTATGTTTATATTTTCTGTAAGGTTTGTTCAGTTTCTGACTTCAGATGCTGACTTGGTTATCATGTCATCGGTGCCCAATTAGACATATCGATGCTCATGCTGTTGATCATTGGATTGTTTGTTTCAGACTGGATTATTTGCAGAATTTTGCTGTGTGTGGCAAAAGACTAAACTCACTCGCTTACTCCAGTTTGTAGCAAGTTGAAGTAGCAGGAACCTGTTCAAGGTTCCGTTCCTCAAAGTGATTGTTGCTTTACTTTATCTTAGAATTACAACTGTCGTAGTGCTACGATTACTTCAAGGAACTTGTTCAGAATTATAGCCCCCTAAATGCTACTAGACAGGGAGGACTCACATTCTCTCTTCTTTTTTTTTTCTTCTTTTTTTTTTCGCAAGTTGTCCTCAGTTAAATTTTGTAGGCACGGGCTTGAAGACTAGTATGAATTTCATGGGCTGGTTTGTCCACCCGTTCTTCATAGCATACTCATTCACAGCAAATACAATAAAAGTTCATGTTTTGACCACTTTGACCACATGATGTATAACGTGATGACACCCATGTCTGAACCCATGTTACATGTGGCATATATACTGAAGAAAACGTGAAAGCAGAAATGTTCCTTTATTTTCTTCCAAGGTTTCTTCACAGGCTTTGTATTGTACGGCATGTGAACAACACTTGAAAATTATTAATGGAATACTTGTGCTTTCATGTGATCCCTTATTTTTTTTCCTTCAGTATATAGAGTTCTAACAAAGTTTGACCCATTTGCTGTACCTTATTTAACTCCCATTCTTTGAGATTTGAGAATATCGTTTTTCAAATTGAATGAAGGTGTGTATGAGTAAAATACATGTACTTGCTATCAACTGCATTGTCATTGTGGAAGTTTGATGTTTCACACAGGTGTTGATACGAAAAGAAAGCTGTTTGGTGGCACTTCAAGTAAAATGGTGGTTGTTGACCTTGAAAAATATGGTGCCACCATTTCTGTGCAATATGGTCCACTGGACAGGTATATCACACTGGGGATATGGTTTTAACATCTTTTTTCCCTGTCCAGTCTTATGCCTGATATTGGAAGCCAACTTGTCTGGTTACCCTGGTTACATGGAGATAAAGCACCAGTGGACTTGCCATCTTGACAAGGTTTCAGTGTATTAATGGTGATTATTTTCATGCCTACCATTTGAACACACAAGTAATACTCATACATGTTTGGCTATAGGTATTTAATTCAAGAGCCAGAAATTGTTTTTGGATTGTATTATGTAGAATTAGACCACATGTTATATGTTTATGCGATTGTCCGTTGGCTGTAATAATTGCATGAAAAGAAGATTCCTCTTTGAAGAGATATGAGTAAATAGATTTATTTATCTGTTGAAGCGAGAGTATAAAAAAACATTACTCCTTAAATGGAACTTCATAGAAACATGTTACATTGAAAATGTACTTGTGTTGCAATTATATTGCTTATTTATAAGAGAGAACTATTTTTCTGTACTTAGAATCAGCATAGCTGAAATTAAAATAATTCTTCAAACTAGACCGGTATGATTTGTTTTTCTGCCAAGTTTCTCTGCAGAGTAGACACATGTCTTAAAACATAGTAGAATGTCATTTAGGATGATCATCAGTAATGTATTTTCATGTGCATTCAGAAAATGATAGTTGTATTCTGTTGGGGTTTTTTTTAACTATTTATAAAAACTTTGTCAGCAAATCGGGTACTGTCGCCCCGTGGTTTAACTGAATCCGCGGTATAGCAAAGCGCGTTATTGCGAGGGATGACTGTAGTTCAGTTGAATTCAAGACACACTACTCAACATTTGTAATGTGAGTTCATGTAACTAAATATAGTAGTATTTGAAATTTTCATTTAAATGGCATTTTTCAGCTTATGTTAAATTTCCTTTTTGATAAATTATTATATTGGTTGTTGTAATGTGTCTGATATTGGAGTACTTATTTAAAGTTAAATGGTATGTTATTCAGATTTGACTGTGTTACAGTACACAACATACCAAGGCTAACAGCTGTCAATATCCTTGAGGATCATGTTGAATTTGAAAACAAATGCTTGTTTACCTTGTCAATGAACTGTGTGCAAGTACTCTATTATTCATGTCCTGTTTTTCTTTGTTGAAACCTGATCAAGAATAAATGAGTATAAATGTCTGGATCTGTTTGGATCACAACCTTGTGTGGGAAACTCCCATATACTTATTTCTGGGTTTATTGATTCAGAATTTGAAGAAATATCCATCTTATTCTTCGTAGTTGTATGTACTTGCAGAAAGTAACAAATTAAGAGCCCAACTTGTATGTTGTACAAATTTTGAAATACCATTTTCATGCAACTGAAAAGAAATCTTCATTTTTTTAAAGAGTCTTGTTCATTATATTGATGTTTTTGTTATTCTGTCATCATACAATATACTTCATCAGTTTGAAAAACATTTTTACTTCTTACATAAGTTACTTCTTCAGGAGAAATTTGAAGCATTGAGTTCACATCTGTTTGTAATACTTGAATAGTATACATGTTAGAGTACTTTGTTACCTGCTACTTTATTTGTCATTGTCAAAATGGATTTGTTACTGGAACACTTTTTTAATGACGTCGTAGGATGTTATAAATTACAGTGGTTTTGTATTAGAGATCTACCTTCAAAGTTTGCTTCTGTGTTTATATATCTGCTGCACTAGACACATGTAGTGCAAGGTGACATGTTTTATGGTTAACTGATGTTATTATATGCCACTTTCTGTAGCAATGTGTAAAGACATTGAATAGATGACCTGTGTATTTACACTGAATTGCTTTCTCCCTTCTTGCTGTCACTTCTTTCTCTTTTTATGTCCTCACATGCTCTTTCCATTATCTCTGCATCTTTCCTTTATCTATCCTCCTTTGTTCCTGAAATGAAATCTACCTTCATCCTGCCCGTTCCCACTCCCAAGCTCTATATCCTCCTCTGTCTGAGACAATGCAACCCAGTTCCTTTTCTTGAACTGTACCCCCTTCATCCTCTTATCTCTCAATCCAAATTGCTGTATCAACAACCTCTCCCTTTTTTTTTTCACATACCACATATGGTTCGTCTTTTCCCTTCATACTAGTGTATTCTTATGAAGCACAATTGCAGGTGTTGAAACTCATTTTCTGTTTTGTTTATGAACTCTATCAAAACCAAGGATTGATATAAAAGACTTCCAGACCACGAAATACTTCATCTTTTGATATTTGATGAAGACACTGGTGTGATGATGAAGTATGATCAGTTGATCCCAGACTTTCTTCTTCCACATGGGATCACTGTCTGCGCTAGTGGTTCATGACCACATGCTTGCTGTATGCTTTAACTGTCAGCCAGATGACCTCGCACATCAGTTTTTTGTGTATGTTAGACTCCTGTAAGTGCTCTTTGTTCAACATTCTGAAGAAAAAATAAAATAATTTTAGATATTGATATTGTTTTGAATCTTTCTTTTATGTTCGCTGTGATATTGTCACATTATTGTTAAAATCAGCTTTAAACCCAACTCGCTCACCTAACATATACTGAGGTGACAAAATAAGGGATCACTTGAAAGACTTTAGTGTTCCTTCTTTTTGTCCAAGCTTTGTATCACATAACTTGTGAAGAAACCTGGGGGAAAAAAATAAGGGAACACTTGTGCTTTCATGTGATTCCTTACTCTTTCCCTCAGTATATTATTGTTGGTTATCTTTGTAGGGTGTGCCCATTCTTTCAACCACTGGTTTTCTTGGTCAGAACTACACACAGCCTGGGTATGAAGTTAACTATGTTATAACTAACTCAAGGGAAACTCTAGGCGGCGAGTACCCTATTTGTTAAAGTGTTTGCTTGTCACATCAAAGATCCTGGTTCAATTCCACACATGGGAAAAATGTGTCCAGCTCATTTCTAGTGTGCCCCACCCAGATATTGGTGGAATATTGCGAAGAAGTGTTGTAAAACTATACTTACTCACTCAATGGAAAAAACCAGTTTGATGTACTCTTTTACCTCTGGTTCCTTATAAGCAAGATTTAATTTAGCTAGAATCATGTATTACTGACTACAGTCCTTTATGTGGGGAAAGCATCTTGAGGGATCAGCTTAAACCAGTTTACCTTCCCTTATTTTAGGTGGGGCTACACCCTGCCAAGTCCGAGGATGGATGTTGTTGATATATGTGGAAATTTGCAACCTTCCAACAATACTTCATTTTGTCATGGGTGGTGGGCTAACCTAATGGTTAAAGTGTTCGCTCATGTCGCTGAAGACTCTGGTCGATTCCCTACATGGGTACAATGTGTGAAGCCCATTTGAGGTGTCCTCTCAGATACTGCTGAAATATTGCTAAAAGTGGTGTGAAAGTCACTTGTTTTGTCAAATTCAAATTAAGTCAAAGTGCGTTGCGACCCGCGAAGGTCCCGGGGTAGAATATGCCTCCAGCAACCCATGGTTGCCATAAAAGGCGACTATGCTTGTCGTGAGAGGCGACTAACGGGATCGGGTGGTCAGGCTTGCTGACTTGGTTGACACATGTCATCGGTTCCCAATTGCGCAGATCGATGCTCATGTTGTTGATCACTGGATTGTCTGGTCCAGACTCGATTATTTACAGACCGCTGCCATGTAGCTGGAATATTGCTAAGTGTGGCGTAAAACTAAACTCACTCACTCACGAAGTGCGTTGCTAATGACATGAACGTTGCCTAAAGCTAATGATCTGCTTCCAGAAGCGAGGAAGATATACTGTGACATACTGCTTCCAGGGTTCAAAGAACTCCCGGAAAAGCAACCGGAGGTCATTTAAATACCAACTTTACAAGAGTTCATCTTTCTAGAAACCATCTGACAACTGTGAAACATTTGATTGTATGGTACTCCCTAGTAATAGCCACAGTTGGCGTCACTCATAGATACCTCTGTAGTCCGTCTCACAGTCCATGAAACACATTAATGTGCCTAATGCCAAGCCTTCTCTGTAGCGCGAAAGCCTTAAATGAAGCAAGTCTAGATTTCCTCAGGTGAATCGCTGATCTCCCCGGTGATCCTTTTCAGTTAAAATGGGTTTGTTTCTATCAAAATTATATGTATTCAGAGACAAAGCCTCAGTCTAATACCTCTGTTAGAGATGAGATGCATCGACACCTACGACATGATCAGAACTGGCCGATAAGGACAACTCATTTGGATTATCCTTTGGTTGACATTAGAAACTTCAGCCCCGAGGCTGTTGTCAGAGTCCAGTACTGAAATTGTCAGTTTGGCTGCTGCACCCCTATTGCAGTGCGTGTCGCTCGGTATCCTGCTAGAAGGTATGGGTTTTGTCAGTTAAAAGTGCATTCTAAAACGTGTACTTTTAGCAGCACAACACTCGCGTGTACGTTCCGTGAATGGGCTCAGTATTTTTCTTTCTTTTTTACTTTTTTGTTTGTTTGTGAATATTGATTAAGCTGAATCATTATTGTTTCATCTCCAGCAAGTGTTGTTTGTGCACACCGGCTTCATTATACACAGTCGGGTTTTCACTTGTACGTGTGGATTGTTTTAAGAACGGTTTCGCAAGAGTGGGATATATTGTTTACCTACATATTGAAGAAGGGGGATTATTATACTGTCAATCGTTGAGAAACCACAGAACAAACACGCTTGATCACGCCAAGGCATCGATATGAGGGTTAGAAAAACTTCACCATAAGTACAGCATCGATGTGATTATTTGCACTCTAAGAGAGCCTTACTATGGCAGGTCAGTGACATCGTAATGCCAGACCCATGAACACGGTATGAGAGATAAAGTCTACATATCGACCAAACGCATGAAGGTCACTGTATCAGGTTCAGGAACATCATGTACAGTGCTGTCAGGGAGAGTCCTTCCTGATGACTGTGATAAATAAACAACAAGCAACCTGTGCTATAAGTTTACAAAGTTTTGATCCACGTAGAGAAGTTATCTCCAAATATCAAAACAGACAATAAATGATCACAAGACGCCCATTTTTAAGTAGGCTTCTAATCGTGATACTATAGGTAGGCCCTGGGAGTCTCCCATATAAGTTTATTTCAAAGGGACCCGTGAAGGTTCCGGGGTAGAATAGGTCTTCAGCAACCTATGGTTGCCATAAAAGGCAACTATGCTTGTCGTAAGAGGCGACTAACGGGATCGGGTGGTCAGGCTCGCTGACACATGTCATCACTTCCCATTTGCGCAGATTGATGCTCATGTTGTTGATCACTAGATTGTCTGGTCCAGACTCGATTATTTACATACCGCCGCCATATAGCTGGAATATTGCTGAGTGCGGCGTAAAACGAAGCTCACTCACTCACTCACTTATTTCAAAGAGCAGACATACTGGGAGGTATAGAGGTACAGTAGATTATTAAGTCTAGGGTGCTCCTTTATATGTTTATGTTCACGAGAAGTCAAACTGGGAGTAGTCATTATGGGAAGACACCTTCGAATTACACAGCTTCTCTGCCCGTATCAGATGCATCACCATGGAACATTGATTTCTTGTTTGTTTCATTTCTTGCCGCCGTCAAACACTGGGAACATACTTTCTTTCGTTGATGGATTTTATTCCATCAAAACCAATGACGATTATATGAATGTCGACCTAGTAATCTCTGTTCATTTTTAAAATCAGTATCGGGGTAAATACGAGGAGTATTGCATAATAAAATATTTCCCAAAGTGGATGTATATCAAGTCCAGTTTGTTGACCTTAATGTAATCTTCAAAAAGCTGGGGATACTCGGAAATAGTTAGGATTTCCAACACTGGAAGAGATAGTAGTTCCGAGTAAAAGTCATAGACCAATCACATCGACCCAGTCATAACCGGTGGTGAAGTACGACGGAAGTTGGGACCGTGATCTTGAATGAATGGGGTAAGATAAAAATTTCAATTTGCTCACTGGTATGTGATAACTCCATAAACTGTCAAACATTCAAAAGGCATACTGTGTACGAGTCTCAAAAAGGCGGGCTGAGGCAGTCTGTCGTCTCACGTCTGTTGTGACCTTTTTGGGTTTAAGGGCCGCACACACGTCTCTTGCAACGTCTGGCCAAGTTACGCCATTGTCTCTGGGTTGAAGCGCTGTCCACAATTAATATGGAGTCGCCCCCAAAGCAACTCCATTTCTTTGATGGACAGTAAAAGACAAACACGTGGCACAAGAGTAAAGGTAAGTTTTACCTCACATTTTCATTATTTTGCAAGTATACCAGCTTTGCCATTTGGCTGTCAGGTCTTGAAATCTACAAATCGTTCTGTAATCGCTTGATACCCTCTATATTTATCACAATTGCGCGTTAAGCAGGAGGACCCTCCTGAGTGTCGAAACAAGATCGCGGAAAATGATCGTTTCAATACGAAATATGACATCCTCATCAACAGAGGCGCCTTTTTAGCTGCCAGTTCATAAATATAGTTATTTTAGATCTTCCTTAACAGTGTAGGCACCAGTAATTCTTTATTTCCGTCGAAAAATCAAACTGTACATTTTCTGTGCAGTTGCGTTGAGACTGTCCATTGCTTTGAATGTTTATGTTTACTGTCCGTGTAGATAGAGCATTAACTGTCGAAATCCTACTGTTGTTGATACCCTGACCTGGCAATGGAAACGGTGGTGGATCCACTTAACATGCAGACTGAGGCCAATGAAGACTTATAGAACTTGCCTCATGTATGGCAGAGGTCAAACCGAAACATGAATCTCATGAATTCATTCAGACAATGACCTACATTTCAGCCATCCGAATTTTCTTGTGTGAATGTGACATGAGACACTATTAACAACTACGGCTACAAGAAATTACAATTCCTTGTTTCATAAGAGAATGGTATTTATGAATTAATTTTAGCTTTAAACTTTAAGAAAAATAGTATCTCAATATTTGTAGGTTTAGGTGACGTTAACTGAGACTTCACCGACTTCCCGTTGAGGTCGCAAAATTATTCACAATTTATCTGGTTCACTGGTTACTCCTGTCATGTGTTCTTTGCTCTTATTCATTATATTTGTGCAGCGTGCAACGTGAAGGACATAATATTAGACCGTACAAGGCCGCCAACCCTTTCTCCCGGCCGAGTCTCGTTTTGAGATTTCCACGATTTCCAGAATCCGTTTGTCAGAGCACGTTGTACGACAGAGCACGTGCTGCACGGCGGAATATAAGGAGTGTAGTGTTGCAATATACAAGTGATTAGATGGATCAGGTAATACTAATTGATATTTATATACGAGGGGATGTCAATAAGTTTTGAGCATTTTTCATACCCAGGTGTCACAGCCTATGGTACGACATTGAACCTTGGGGTGTAGCTGATGTGATATATAAGTTTTGGTATCCTACTCTCAGAAGTTATTGAACAGCTCACACTGACAGAAAGAGACCCCCCTCACGGCAGTGAAAATGAATAAAATTGAGTATAGAGCAGTAATTAAATTTTTACTTCTTGAAGGAAACTCGGCAAAGAACATTGAAAAAAGGCTTTCAGCAGTTTATCGGAAGTCTTCCCCTTCCTCTGATACCATCAAACGATGGGTCAATGAATTTAAGCATGGTAGAGAGAGTCTTGAAGATGACCCCCGTCCAGGTCGCCCAACAACAAGCACTAGTCAGGAAAACATTGACAGAGTGCATAGACTTGTGCTGGAAAATCGTCGAATCACACTCCACGAGTTAGAGGAGACCACAGACATTTCACACGGATCCATCGAGACAATTTTTCATGAACATCTCGTCATGTCTAAGGCGTGCGCAAGATGGGTGCCATGAATACTTACAGATGAAATGAAGCAAACAAGGGCCACCATAAGCAACTCCATGCTAACCAGATACAACAAGAATCCAAAAGATTTTCACTTTAGGCTAGTAACCTGTGATGAAACCTAGATCCACCACTATGATCCTGAGAGCACACAAGAGTCCATGGAATGGAAACATGTCACTTCTCCCAGGACCAAAAAGTTCAAAGCCTCCAGATCAGTGCAGAAGGTAATGGCGACAGTCTTCTGGGATAGCAAAGGTGTCATCCACATAGATTACTTACCAAAAGGAAGAACAATGAATGGTGAATATTACGCTAACTTTGTTGAGGCAAGTGCGACAGTCAATCAAGAGAAAGTGCCGTGGCAAGATCAGACGTGGTATTCTTCTACATCAAGACAATGCTCCAGTACACACCTCTCGTGTTGCAGCCGCTGCTGTCCAGGAATGCGGGTACGAAATCTTGCCGCATCCCCCTACTCTCCAGACCTGGCACCAAGTGATTACCATCTGTTCCCAAATCTCAAGAAACACTTGCGTGGTCGTAGATTTCAGGATGATAATGAGCTTATTGCTGCTACTGAGGCTTGGTTTGAGGACCAAAATGGTGCCTTCTACAGAGATAGCATCAGCGCCTGGCAGAAAAGATGGAACAAGTGTCTTGACTCTCAAGGGGACTATGTGGTTCATACCAATATTTTGTGTTTTTCTATGCAAGGCTCAAAACTTATTGACATCCCCTCATATCTCTAAATTCTGGATTAGTTATTGTACGAAGTTGCACAACAGGACGGAACCCAGTGTGCTTCTGTTTCTTCTTTGTTTTTGGTGTTTTTGGTGCTTGACAACCAACTACTGGTTTGAAGGATGTATGCGACTCGTTCAACTTCAAAATTCATTTTCTGAAACCATGAAGATATCAAACTAATGCATATATACTGATGGTAAAAAGTTTGGCCACCAAGTATGTACATGGTGAGTTCTTCGTAAGTACCCTTGTACCCAATGCGTTTGCACATGGGAAGATACACGAAACCTCACTCAAACTCACTCAACAGAATGAGACCAGATATCATGCTGCAGATGAATAGTGAAATCCGCGAAGGTACTCGCGACTTGCACAATGCCAGTTTGATGACACGTCATTACACCGCAAACTTGTACTGCCTTGTCGAAACTGGATCGGGTGGTCATTCTTGCTGAACTGGTTGACACGTCATCGGTTCCTAATTGCACAGTGCGATCCTCATGTTGTTGATCACTGGACTGCCTGGTCTAGGCTCTATTATTTACAGACCTCGACCATATTGATGGAATATTGTTGAGTGCGGCGTAAAACCGAACTCTTGTAAAGGTGCTTAGTGTCTTTGAAGTATTGGCTGGTAGACACCCGCCAATATGTGTGTCATCATAAAGCGTTAGCAGTGAAAATGGTTCTTCATGTTCCATAACGTCTGAAAATTATCGGGTTGCTTGACTTTTTACCATTAGTATTTTATACAGAAACTACAACAATCATAAACAAAACATTCTTCTTCACAACAAACACCTGTACAATAACGGGTGATGACATGGCGGTTAAAACTAGAAACTGTACACTCCCTGGACAATAAAATCACAACGCAATGGTCAGTCGCTTTGCTAAAAGAGACCAACTCCCTATAAAATGTACAGTTTGATGTTTCGACGGTAACGGAATAATTACTGACGCTATAAAGCCTGCTGTAGTGTTCAATGGGGGTCTTCGCTTCATGACTTGTTCCCAGGAGGAGAGGCCACAAGTATATTTTGACGAAACAGCCTTTACGTCCCGAGTGCCAGAGGCGCACCACGCACATGCGCTACGTCACATGATGTATAACACCACTACGCAACATTCCTCCCATGTTTAATCATGCACACGCTGCACAAAAGAGTTAGTTCTGATCATTTTTTCAATAACTGTAAAATGTTAATATGAAAGAATATACATAACAGTTGGTGAGCTTATCAATATATGTTGTACCAATATATAATGTTGTGCTTACTCATTCTAGATACCTCATACAGTCAACACACTTTCATTTAATTCACCAAGATAAAATGATTACAAAACAGGTAATATCAAATGGCACCAAACAGTTAATTCACCAATGACAAGATGATTACTCGATGCCATTTAGAAACTGGTCAAATGCAACATATGTCATATTTGGGATTTCACTTTCTCAGTAAAGGGTGCTGGTTCGAATCCCGGATGGGACTCAACCACAAAAGTACTAGAATTTGTACTTTACTGAGAAAGTGAAATCCCAAGTATGGCGTATGTTGCAATGACAAGATATTTACGAAATATGTAACGTCAAATAATACCAGTCCAATCTCAAAGAACTGACTTCCTGATATTATACCGAAAGTTTAAGAATAAACTCGTTCTCAATTCTTTAGGTCATTCAGATATATTCGATGACAGATCAAAGTTCATTTCCGTGAAATAGTTCAGATTGTTTTCTAATTCTCTGTGAACGTCGTGGTTCGTGAAGGTCGTTGGACATCGGTTCGTCTGGACAAACATCTAAATGTTCTGTTTCACCATATCCTGTGTCAGCAGATTTAGTTTGCTCTGGCGCAGGTAATGCCACAAGTATGTTCGGAGCTCAAGGCACCAGTTCCTGATGGTTTCTTCTGATATCCCTGAATCACCTTCCATACATGGGGCGTGTCTAAGATGTTGATCATTTCTGACGGCGAACACTACAGTATTGCTACTGACAATCTGGAAACAGTCTCTCTGTTTCTTATGCGGGATAACATGTCTCACATTGTCGGTTCTAACTTTCCGCGGAGAATGTATTGGCTTTCATATGATATATAACATATGTTCGTTTCCACGCACTTCATAGAAAAACATCAACATTTCCAGTAGTAGGGTAGGTGGGTGAAAAAAATGCTGAGTCATGACTTTAGCGCCCTCTGGCGTAAAACTGGTCACGTTTTGACTCGTAAGACTGACACATTCTGAACATGCCGACATTTTTACATAGGAACCAATGTTCAAACTTTTTGGACCTCTCGGGGTAAAAAAATCGACCTTATCTCATGGACTGATGTTTAGGTACTGATTTACCCGAACTTGTTAAAACATGTGATTTTGGAACTTTAAGTGATGAAGTGCTTCGTGATCAGATACTTGAAAAGTGGTATTCCAAACATTTGAGTGGGAAACTTTTATTACAAGATAATTTGACTTTGGAGCCAACTTTAAAGATAGCTAGGTTACATGAGACTGTTGTGGAAAATTCAAAAACATTTCATGGAAGTACTATTGTGAATAAGGTTCAGGTATCGTCTCAGCCTTCCCAAGTATTCCAGTCCTATAGACGTGGTTATTCTGATCACGATCCATCTGAATGTGAATCTGCTGGTGCAACTTGTCTGCTTGTAAAAAGAAAGGTCATTTAGCTAGAATGTGCAAAAGTAGAAAGTCTAAGAGACCCGAGTCTAGTGTTTCTGTGTCACACAAGATTCAATCAAAGCAGCATGGTTATAAGCCAAAGTTAAATGCAGTCTTTGTAGTGGATGGTGACTGATTCATTTTCTGTAGATACAGATTTTGTACACAGTTTTGACTCAGATTGTTCAACTAATGTTGATGTGAATGGATGTAACATAACCATGTATCTTGATTCTGGATCTCTGAACAGCATTATATCTTCAACAACATATGATAAGAGTGTCTCAAACATTTTCCTTTGTCGAGAACTACTAAAGCGTTCAAGGGATATGGGCACTTGCACTGCTAATGAAGATTTAAACTAACTATATCTAAGAGCTGACGGCTGAAAGGAGGCACGTCTACGGATGAAGATGTCATATTTGGGGAAGATTCAGCGATCTTGTCCCCACACTCAGGAGGATGCCATTGCTTAACGCGCAATTTCAATAGATGTAGAGGATGCCAAGCTATTACTGAGAGATCTGTAGATTTCTAGGCTCGTCTGCCCTATGGCAGAGCCTGATATACTTGCAACATAATGAAAGTGTGAGGGAAAACGTACCTTTAGTCTTTCACTGTTCACCGTGGAAATGGAGTTGCTTTTGTGGTAACTACACATTTCGTGTGGACATCGCTTCCACCCTGTGATTGTGGTTGGTTGCCACATGTTCTCCTCAGGTTCCAAGCTTATTCCATGGGGAAAGATTCTGGCTTATCGATGGCCATGACATTCTATGGGTGTCGTGCTGCTGGAGGTCAGCTTTTATGATTTCTCTGCCATGGGCATTGTCATCCGGAATAAGAAGAAAACCTCGGCCGCTAAGCGAATGATAATGAGTATTGAAATGAATGAGATTGTTGCAGTCTGTTACTTTTATGGTGTTAAACTAAAATGGCGCGGTTGCCTCGTGCATATTTTGATACTCCGCTTCGATTGTTCGTCATTACTTCACATGAAAACCACGTGCCGCCATCACCCGAGTCACTCAAGTCTTTAATTCATCGAAAATCAGTTTAGCAATGTTCCACAAATATTAAGGTGGGGGACACCAGAAATGTGCTTCACATATTGTGGGGAACCGACCCCGGGCCTTTGCCGTGACGAGCGAACGCTTTCGCTATTAGGCTACACCTACCGTCCTGAAAACCACAACATCCATGCAGTACCGTGTGGTATGTAGAGGATTAGAATAAAGGACGAATCAATTCCGATGTCGTGGATCGCTGCTAATAATTCCAATTACTGGCTTGTCTGGTCCCGAGCCCAATACATGGCCATCCTGGACGGAACAATTCAGGTTTGATTCTACAATCCTGTGCCCGGCGTTTGGGGTGGAATACCAATAATACAGTAGAGACTTTGGTCACAGAGATATGGTGAGACAAGAGAATGTATCAAAACACTATGTGGTCGACATTAATGATATGGTGAATTCAAAATGTCAAGACCGGACACTCATCACACTCGATGATCTGCAGAAGCTGATTCCTTGAAGGCAAAACACAAATGACGATTGTGTAAGAGAAAGGATAACTGAATAACACCACCAGCCTAGAGTCTGATCAGACAATTCAGTGACCAATATCAGGAGCAGCGATCCACGCCCGTGTGGTACAACGCCAAGCATGATAGTAACTGCAGACCCGCGTCATAAGTATTCGTCACTTGACGTCATTGGTATACAATTACATGTTAATTTAGTGTAGCATAAATTATTTTCTTGCATTCGATTTTCATAAGATCCCAGTTAAATTTTGCACATTTGTGAGGAATCATCTTACCCACACTCACGTAATTTCTGTCAAAGTTTCCTCTGCTTATTATAGATATAATTTCAAATTTGACTGTCATATTTGACAAAGATCCACCCTACACTCACTTCAGGAAAATGATTTATTCTACACTGAAATAACACGTAAGTCTATGGAAATAACGACAAGTGACGGTGTATATCACCTTCGATGTGAGTCACTGACCCGATCGGGATCGGTTGCCAGGCTTGCTGGCATGTTTGATACATGTCATCGTACCCCAATTACGTAGATCGATGCTCATGCTGTTGATCACTGTATTGTCTAGTCCAGACTCGATTATTTACATAGCGCGGTGTAAAACTAAAGTCACTCACTGCTTGCACATAACTCGATCAGCTATTACCGAGGCGACTATTATTTTCCATTCTTTGAGAACTGCCGGTTGGAATGTGGACGTTATACATAACACAAAGACATAACGATGTTATAAAACTACAATTATGCAAAACGTATTACATATTGATAAGAAATTTTAGATTATTTATCTGCCTCGAAAAGTTGCAATACCATACATAAAACCCACCTAAGCCTTGGCACTTGAACCATTAATCGTTTCATATTGCACCTTAATATTTGAACGTTATGACTCATTTCTTTCGTTTAATGAGTTCGTTTGTATGACTAGTAAGAAAAGACCGAAATCTGGCTTGATGCGAAACTGCTGTTACTGAAAGAAACCAATGGATGCTGGAACACAATATATTGATTGTGTAGATTAATTTAATATTGATTTACTACTATGAAGTTCGCACAATCGTTATTAATGCATTTCCAATTAAGACCTTGATTTACGTCGTGAAAATAGGTGTCACATGAATATTGCTCTAATGGAAGTTGTAAACGCAACAGAATTTTCTTACGGAATGAATATAATATACACTGATTTAATAAGGCGTGTAATCACCCTGGCCTAACGTCAGGCCATCCAGTCAAAGGGTTATCAGGCGTAACGGTGCTCACCTTCATTACGGTTGAACCTGACTACGCGGTTCTTAAGGCGATTGGCTTACAGAAGGCACTTATATTCCAAATGTATACCATTGCGATATTTTGCCAGACTATAACGATAGTATTTAACAAAGACACATTGGATACAAGTTATTGTACTGATGGCTGACATCCAGCCTTCTGCGATGTAGAAATCCTTGGATTGTCTCGTTCAGAATCTGCCACGAGACTGTTTTCAGGACGTAACTGTGGCAATGTACCAGCATAGCAGGAGGTCGTTTTCACCTTACCCGTTTCACCAATACCTGGTGATGCATTCGTAAAATTTCCATCACTAGTTTGCCTTGAACGTCAAACAGAATACGTTTCGGAGGGGGCAGAGGGGCAGTGATTAAAGCGATCGCTCGTCACGCCGGTCCGATTCCCCACGTGAGTACAATGCGTGAACCCCTTCGTGATATTGCTGGCGTATTGCTGGCGTATTGCCAAAAACAACTTAAAACCATACTTATGTTTCGGCAGACAATTAAAATTGTTCATTGTCAGGTGTTGTTTGATATTTTCTGGCACGACACAATTCTACTTACCATATTCTGTTTGAGATTTCATAATTTAGAACCTTACATAATTCTACTTATCTTGCCTCACACATAAGTGTCGTTTTCTGATTGACTTACCGCTCTTCTATTATTTTCAATGTACAGAGCTTACAAGCGAGGAAGATTACAGTATAGCCCGCTGCCAATGGCAACACATTCGGCACTTTGTAGGAGTACTCTTTTTTTGAAAAAAAGCACGGAAAGTACCGAAGTTTTGCGAATGAAAATCGATGGAAGGGAGATAACTCTAAATCTGTTTTTCTTGTGTGGTCTGCGCTATCTAGCGAAGGCTACGGAAAGATTTGCCTTGCATTCCGATAAAAGAAGTTCGACAAAACGTTCAACTGTAGTCACTGTGAATATTAAGAAGGGGAATTACACCACGACACTTTACTAAGACCACAAGGGCTTGTATCGGCTTTCGAAAGACATATAGGTGTACAGACCCTACCCTAGTACTATATAAAAGGAAAGGGATGTAACGAAGAAACCACCTCATCCTCGATCAAAGTTACATGTCACCGCGTAAAATATTTTAAGGAACCGTCGTGACCAACGGATCGAAAGCCTATAATATGAGCTATAAATGGTCACAATCGTATCATTATTTCAAAAGTTATACGCCACGAATCATCGAAAACAGCTACCTCCGCAATTTCACGCCAAAATCATGGATCGCCCAAAACGGCGAAAACTCGCCTTTTAAATTCGTTTATTAATCCCAGTCACGTTGACAGCACCAGCGTTGTGATGGATTCGATCGGCTGCGGCATTCCGCTGGTGGGAAAACCTACTGCAACATGTACATGTCATTTTCTTTCTTTAACAAAAATCGCCGGCAATCCTACTCACTTGTCGGCCATGAGTGACCTTGACATTCAAGTGACCAGTGAGCAGATCCGCACAAACAGACTCGGGCCATCCGATTGTGACCATTTATAGCCGTTTCTAAGCGATACAAGCCCCTGTGATTGGGTAACGACTGTTGACCTTCTGTTAACACACACTTCTTTACGCGCCGTGTGTTAGACATCTTGAGTACCTGTCGACGTGTATCTCCTTCATGTTATGGGCGTTTTGCTTCGTTGAGTTGTAGTTTGAATTAACGACATCACGCAGAAAGAGGATTGTTGATTTTTACACCGGAAACAAAAACATACGTCGGAAGGTGGTACAAGGAACCACAGCCCGTTTATTAACCATGTTCAAGGGCGCTGCAACGCAATCGCACACTAAGTATTCCTTATCATTGCAATTGCTTAACAGGCTTTGGTGCCCTTGCTCGAAGACCAGGTCCTCCATTGAAAGACTGCTATGTGTAGTGTTTCCATGTTGAGCCATTTTCATGTGCTGACTTTCGGGTTGCCAAACAAGATGTGTGTCATCGAATCTTATTTGTGTAAATCGAGGCTAATAACCATCGTTATGGCAACAGTATATTTGCTAAGCTTGTCAGTCAAAAAAGAAACTTCACATTCTTTCTTCATGGCACTGTAAAAGAATAAGAGATGATAAGATGGTCAAAGTGCTATTATTTCATTGCTCAGATCTGTGTGATGTACTCGATACACTGACAGTGCAACAATCAGTTCCGTTAGGCTACAGCGCCGTTCCAAAACATGGGTATACAGAATGTCAAGTCACAAGAATAAAAACTCGAAATTTCTCAGTTCAACATTGTGTATGACCGCCCCGCGCATTCACCACTGCCAAACACCGTGTCCTCATCGACTGCCTGGTGCTTGTGAATTGTGTTTGAGGATTCTGCCATTGCTCTTGCAAGGCAGCGCCAAGTTCCTGCAAATCCTGAGTTTGGAACCTATTGGTTTAAGGTCAGGGGACCTCGATGGCCAGTTCATGACGTTGATTCCAGCGTTTTGAAGGAAATTTTGTATGCGGCCGAAAATGAGTCGCCATGAAAGGAATGTGTTCAGGGGTGAGCACCTGGTCGCGGTAAGGAGCAGCTGTGAGGTTCCCACGGATGACCAGAACGGTTGTTCCCACAGAAAGCACCCCACACCATGCAACTTCCGCCCCCGAATCTGTCGACGTCCTGTACACAACATTGGGCATACCGTTCACGACGTCGTCTCCAGACTCTATGCCTGCCGTCCGCGAATCTGAGGGTAAACATGGATTCATCGATAAAGACGACTCGATGCCAGTCTCTGTGGGTCCATCGGAGGTGAAATTGGGCCCACAGCAGACGTTGTCGTTGATGAGACGGCGTCAGTATTGGCCCGCGGTATGGACGTCGAGAATGGAGACTGGCAGTCCGCAACCGATTTCGAATGGTCTCTCAGGACAGTTGACTGTTAAACATTTCAGCCCTGGTTCGTGTAGCCGTCAAAATCTGTCGTAAGACGATTTGACGGTCTTCTGCTCAACTGGTCAAATGCAACATATATCATATTTGGGATTTCACTTTCTCAGTAAAGGGTGCTGGTTCGAATCCCGGATGGGACTCAACCACAAAAGTACTAGAATTTGTACTTTACTGAGAAAGTGAAATCCCAAGTATGGCGTATGTTGCAATGACAAGATATTTACGAAATATGTAACGTCAAATAATACCAGTCCAATCTCAAAGAACTGACTTCCTGATATTATACCGAAAGTTTAAGAATAAACTCGTTCTCAATTCTTTAGGTCATTCAGATATATTCGATGACAGATCAAAGTTCATTTCCGTGAAATAGTTCAGATTGTTTTCTAATTCTCTGCGAACGTCGTGGTTCGTGAAGGTCGTTGGACATCGGTTCGTCTGGACCAACATCTAAATGTTCTGTTTCACCATATCCTGTGTCAGCAGATTTAGTTTGCTCTGGCGCAGGTAATGCCACAAGTATGTTCGGAGCTCAAGGCACCAGTTCCTGATGGTTTCTTCTGATATCCCTGAATCACCTTCCATGCATGGGACGTGTCTAAGATGTTGATCATTTCTGACGGCGAACACTCCAGTATTGCAACTGACAATCTGGAAACAGTCTCTCTGTTTCTTATGCGGGATAACGTGTCTCACATTGTCGGTTCTAACTTTCCGCGCAGAATGTTTGCTACGTACACAACATCACCCACATCAAATGTATGGCGATTCACATGACGTTTCTCGTCAGCATAGGTATCCATTTTCTCTGCACACTCACATTTCCTAGGTAATGAAGGATCAACTTTTATAGATTTCAACACAGGTAATTGTGTCTTAATACCCCCGTTAAGAGACAACATGGCTGGAGTTTCTCGACTCGCACGATGAGTTGTGGCTCTGTAAGTTTGCAGAATTCTTGGAAGCTATATTTTCCAATCCTTTCCATCACTGGTCGCAGTTCCGAAAGATGTCTTAAGGTATATGTGAAAACGTTCAATTTTCCCGTTGTTTTTAAAGGAAATATGGAGAAGATCTGATGAGTAAAATACCTGCCATTTTCAGATATTTCCAACTGTCTGAACTAACAAACTGTCCGCCATTGTGATTAGCAATGCTCTGAAAATATCCTTTCAAGCTTCTCATTCACTGAAGGCGACTATTATTTTCCATTCTTTGAGAACTGCCGGTTGGAATGTGGACGTTATACATAACACAAAGACATAACGATGTTATAAAACTACAATTATGCAAAACGTATTACATATTGATAAGAAATTTTAGATTATTTATCTGCCTCGAAAAGTTGCAATACCATACATAAAACCCACCTAAGCCTTGGCACTTGAACCATTAATCGTTTCATATTGCACCTTAATATTTGAACGTTATGACTCATTTCTTTCGTTTAATGAGTTCGTTTGTATGACTAGTAAGAAAAGACCGAAATCTGGCTTGATGCGAAACTGCTGTTACTGAAAGAAACCAATGGATGCTGGAACACAATATATTGATTGTGTAGATTAATTTAATATTGATTTACTACTATGAAGTTCGCACAATCGTTATTAATGCATTTCCAATTAAGACCTTGATTTACGTCGTGAAAATAGGTGTCACATGAATATTGCTCTAATGGAAGTTGTAAACGCAACAGAATTTTCTTACGGAATGAATATAATATACACTGATTTAATAAGGCGTGTAATCACCCTGGCCTAACGTCAGGCCATCCAGTCAAAGGGTTATCAGGCGTAACGGTGCTCACCTTCATTACGGTTGAACCTGACTACGCGGTTCTTAAGGCGATTGGCTTACAGAAGGCACTTATATTCCAAATGTATACCATTGCGATATTTTGCCAGACTATAACGATAGTATTTAACAAAGACACATTGGATACAAGTTATTGTACTGATGGCTGACATCCAGCCTTCTGCGATGTAGAAATCCTTGGATTGTCTCGTTCAGAATCTGCCACGAGACTGTTTTCAGGACGTAACTGTGGCAATGTACCAGCATAGCAGGAGGTCGTTTTCACCTTACCCGTTTCACCAATACCTGGTGATGCATTCGTAAAATTTCCATCACTAGTTTGCCTTGAACGTCAAACAGAATATGTTTCGGAGGGGGCGGAGGGGCAGTGATTAAAGCGATCGCTCGTCACGCCGGTCCGATTCCCCACGTGAGTACAATGCGTGAACCCCTTCGTGATATTGCTGGCGTATTGCTGCAACCCTAGTACTAGTACTAGTACCCTAGTACTATATAAAAGGAAAGGGATGTAACGAAGAAACCACCTCATCCTCGATCAAAGTTACATGTCACCGCGTAAAATATTTTAAGGAACCGTCGTGACCAACGGATCGAAAGCCTATAATATGAGCTATAAATGGTCACAATCGTATCATTATTTCAAAAGTTATACGCCACGAATCATCGAAAACAGCTACCTCCGCAATTTCACGCCAAAATCATGGATCGCCCAAAACGGCGAAAACTCGCCTTTTAAATTCGTTTATTAATCCCAGTCACGTTGACAGCACCAGCGTTGTGATGGATTCGATCGGCTGCGGCATTCCGCTGGTGGGAAAACCTACTGCAACATGTACATGTCATTTTCTTTCTTTAACAAAAATCGCCGGCAATCCTACTCACTTGTCGGCCATGAGTGACCTTGACATTCAAGTGACCAGTGAGCAGATCCGCACAAACAGACTCGGGCCATCCGATTGTGACCATTTATAGCCGTTTCTAAGCGATACAAGCCCCTGTGATTGGGTAACGACTGTTGACCTTCTGTTAACACACACTTCTTTACGCGCCGTGTGTTAGACATCTTGAGTACCTGTCGACGTGTATCTCCTTCATGTTATGGGCGTTTTGCTTCGTTGAGTTGTAGTTTGAATTAACGACATCACGCAGAAAGAGGATTGTTGATTTTTACACCGGAAACAAAAACATACGTCGGAAGGTGGTACAAGGAACCACAGCCCGTTTATTAACCATGTTCAAGGGCGCTGCAACGCAATCGCACACTAAGTATTCCTTATCATTGCAATTGCTTAACAGGCTTTGGTGCCCTTGCTCGAAGACCAGGTCCTCCATTGAAAGACTGCTATGTGTAGTGTTTCCATGTTGAGCCATTTTCATGTGCTGACTTTCGGGTTGCCAAACAAGATGTGTGTCATCGAATCTTATTTGTGTAAATCGAGGCTAATAACCATCGTTATGGCAACAGTATATTTGCTAAGCTTGTCAGTCAAAAAAGAAACTTCACATTCTTTCTTCATGGCACTGTAAAAGAATAAGAGATGATAAGATGGTCAAAGTGCTATTATTTCATTGCTCAGATCTGTGTGATGTACTCGATACACTGACAGTGCAACAATCAGTTCCGTTAGGCTACAGCGCCGTTCCAAAACATGGGTATACAGAATGTCAAGTCACAAGAATAAAAACTCGAAATTTCTCAGTTCAACATTGTGTATGACCGCCCCGCGCATTCACCACTGCCAAACACCGTGTCCTCATCGACTGCCTGGTGCTTGTGAATTGTGTTTGAGGATTCTGCCATTGCTCTTGCAAGGCAGCGCCAAGTTCCTGCAAATCCTGAGTTTGGAACCTATTGGTTTAAGGTCAGGGGACCTCGATGGCCAGTTCATGACGTTGATTCCAGCGTTTTGAAGGAAATTTTGTATGCGGCCGAAAATGAGTCGCCATGAAAGGAATGTGTTCAGGGGTGAGCACCTGGTCGCGGTAAGGAGCAGCTGTGAGGTTCCCACGGATGACCAGAACGGTTGTTCCCACAGAAAGCACCCCACACCATGCAACTTCCGCCCCCGAATCTGTCGACGTCCTGTACACAACATTGGGCATACCGTTCACGACGTCGTCTCCAGACTCTATGCCTGCCGTCCGCGAATCTGAGGGTAAACATGGATTCATCGATAAAGACGACTCGATGCCAGTCTCTGTGGGTCCATCGGAGGTGAAATTGGGCCCACAGCAGACGTTGTCGTTGATGAGACGGCGTCAGTATTGGCCCGCGGTATGGACGTCGAGAATGGAGACTGGCAGTCCGCAACCGATTTCGAATGGTCTCTCAGGACAGTTGACTGTTAAACATTTCAGCCCTGGTTCGTGTAGCCGTCAAAATCTGTCGTAAGACGATTTGACGGTCTTCTGCTCAACTGGTCAAATGCAACATATATCATATTTGGGATTTCACTTTCTCAGTAAAGGGTGCTGGTTCGAATCCCGGATGGGACTCAACCACAAAAGTACTAGAATTTGTACTTTACTGAGAAAGTGAAATCCCAAGTATGGCGTATGTTGCAATGACAAGATATTTACGAAATATGTAACGTCAAATAATACCAGTCCAATCTCAAAGAACTGACTTCCTGATATTATACCGAAAGTTTAAGAATAAACTCGTTCTCAATTCTTTAGGTCATTCAGATATATTCGATGACAGATCAAAGTTCATTTCCGTGAAATAGTTCAGATTGTTTTCTAATTCTCTGCGAACGTCGTGGTTCGTGAAGGTCGTTGGACATCGGTTCGTCTGGACCAACATCTAAATGTTCTGTTTCACCATATCCTGTGTCAGCAGATTTAGTTTGCTCTGGCGCAGGTAATGCCACAAGTATGTTCGGAGCTCAAGGCACCAGTTCCTGATGGTTTCTTCTGATATCCCTGAATCACCTTCCATGCATGGGACGTGTCTAAGATGTTGATCATTTCTGACGGCGAACACTCCAGTATTGCAACTGACAATCTGGAAACAGTCTCTCTGTTTCTTATGCGGGATAACGTGTCTCACATTGTCGGTTCTAACTTTCCGCGCAGAATGTTTGCTACGTACACAACATCACCCACATCAAATGTATGGCGATTCACATGACGTTTCTCGTCAGCATAGGTATCCATTTTCTCTGCACACTCACATTTCCTAGGTAATGAAGGATCAACTTTTATAGATTTCAACACAGGTAATTGTGTCTTAATACCCCCGTTAAGAGACAACATGGCTGGAGTTTCTCGACTCGCACGATGAGTTGTGGCTCTGTAAGTTTGCAGAATTCTTGGAAGCTATATTTTCCAATCCTTTCCATCACTGGTCGCAGTTCCGAAAGATGTCTTAAGGTATATGTGAAAACGTTCAATTTTCCCGTTGTTTTTAAAGGAAATATGGAGAAGATCTGATGAGTAAAATACCTGCCATTTTCAGATATTTCCAACTGTCTGAACTAACAAACTGTCCGCCATTGTGATTAGCAATGCTCTGAAAATATCCTTTCAAGCTTCTCATTCACTGAAGGCGACTATTATTTTCCATTCTTTGAGAACTGCCGGTTGGAATGTGGACGTTATACATAACACAAAGACATAACGATGTTATAAAACTACAATTATGCAAAACGTATTACATATTGATAAGAAATTTTAGATTATTTATCTGCCTCGAAAAGTTGCAATACCATACATAAAACCCACCTAAGCCTTGGCACTTGAACCATTAATCGTTTCATATTGCACCTTAATATTTGAACGTTATGACTCATTTCTTTCGTTTAATGAGTTCGTTTGTATGACTAGTAAGAAAAGACCGAAATCTGGCTTGATGCGAAACTGCTGTTACTGAAAGAAACCAATGGATGCTGGAACACAATATATTGATTGTGTAGATTAATTTAATATTGATTTACTACTATGAAGTTCGCACAATCGTTATTAATGCATTTCCAATTAAGACCTTGATTTACGTCGTGAAAATAGGTGTCACATGAATATTGCTCTAATGGAAGTTGTAAACGCAACAGAATTTTCTTACGGAATGAATATAATATACACTGATTTAATAAGGCGTGTAATCACCCTGGCCTAACGTCAGGCCATCCAGTCAAAGGGTTATCAGGCGTAACGGTGCTCACCTTCATTACGGTTGAACCTGACTACGCGGTTCTTAAGGCGATTGGCTTACAGAAGGCACTTATATTCCAAATGTATACCATTGCGATATTTTGCCAGACTATAACGATAGTATTTAACAAAGACACATTGGATACAAGTTATTGTACTGATGGCTGACATCCAGCCTTCTGCGATGTAGAAATCCTTGGATTGTCTCGTTCAGAATCTGCCACGAGACTGTTTTCAGGACGTAACTGTGGCAATGTACCAGCATAGCAGGAGGTCGTTTTCACCTTACCCGTTTCACCAATACCTGGTGATGCATTCGTAAAATTTCCATCACTAGTTTGCCTTGAACGTCAAACAGAATATGTTTCGGAGGGGGCGGAGGGGCAGTGATTAAAGCGATCGCTCGTCACGCCGGTCCGATTCCCCACGTGAGTACAATGCGTGAACCCCTTCGTGATATTGCTGGCGTATTGCTGCAACCCTAGTACTAGTACTAGTACCCTAGTACTATATAAAAGGAAAGGGATGTAACGAAGAAACCACCTCATCCTCGATCAAAGTTACATGTCACCGCGTAAAATATTTTAAGGAACCGTCGTGACCAACGGATCGAAAGCCTATAATATGAGCTATAAATGGTCACAATCGTATCATTATTTCAAAAGTTATACGCCACGAATCATCGAAAACAGCTACCTCCGCAATTTCACGCCAAAATCATGGATCGCCCAAAACGGCGAAAACTCGCCTTTTAAATTCGTTTATTAATCCCAGTCACGTTGACAGCACCAGCGTTGTGATGGATTCGATCGGCTGCGGCATTCCGCTGGTGGGAAAACCTACTGCAACATGTACATGTCATTTTCTTTCTTTAACAAAAATCGCCGGCAATCCTACTCACTTGTCGGCCATGAGTGACCTTGACATTCAAGTGACCAGTGAGCAGATCCGCACAAACAGACTCGGGCCATCCGATTGTGACCATTTATAGCCGTTTCTAAGCGATACAAGCCCCTGTGATTGGGTAACGACTGTTGACCTTCTGTTAACACACACTTCTTTACGCGCCGTGTGTTAGACATCTTGAGTACCTGTCGACGTGTATCTCCTTCATGTTATGGGCGTTTTGCTTCGTTGAGTTGTAGTTTGAATTAACGACATCACGCAGAAAGAGGATTGTTGATTTTTACACCGGAAACAAAAACATACGTCGGAAGGTGGTACAAGGAACCACAGCCCGTTTATTAACCATGTTCAAGGGCGCTGCAACGCAATCGCACACTAAGTATTCCTTATCATTGCAATTGCTTAACAGGCTTTGGTGCCCTTGCTCGAAGACCAGGTCCTCCATTGAAAGACTGCTATGTGTAGTGTTTCCATGTTGAGCCATTTTCATGTGCTGACTTTCGGGTTGCCAAACAAGATGTGTGTCATCGAATCTTATTTGTGTAAATCGAGGCTAATAACCATCGTTATGGCAACAGTATATTTGCTAAGCTTGTCAGTCAAAAAAGAAACTTCACATTCTTTCTTCATGGCACTGTAAAAGAATAAGAGATGATAAGATGGTCAAAGTGCTATTATTTCATTGCTCAGATCTGTGTGATGTACTCGATACACTGACAGTGCAACAATCAGTTCCGTTAGGCTACAGCGCCGTTCCAAAACATGGGTATACAGAATGTCAAGTCACAAGAATAAAAACTCGAAATTTCTCAGTTCAACATTGTGTATGACCGCCCCGCGCATTCACCACTGCCAAACACCGTGTCCTCATCGACTGCCTGGTGCTTGTGAATTGTGTTTGAGGATTCTGCCATTGCTCTTGCAAGGCAGCGCCAAGTTCCTGCAAATCCTGAGTTTGGAACCTATTGGTTTAAGGTCAGGGGACCTCGATGGCCAGTTCATGACGTTGATTCCAGCGTTTTGAAGGAAATTTTGTATGCGGCCGAAAATGAGTCGCCATGAAAGGAATGTGTTCAGGGGTGAGCACCTGGTCGCGGTAAGGAGCAGCTGTGAGGTTCCCACGGATGACCAGAACGGTTGTTCCCACAGAAAGCACCCCACACCATGCAACTTCCGCCCCCGAATCTGTCGACGTCCTGTACACAACATTGGGCATACCGTTCACGACGTCGTCTCCAGACTCTATGCCTGCCGTCCGCGAATCTGAGGGTAAACATGGATTCATCGATAAAGACGACTCGATGCCAGTCTCTGTGGGTCCATCGGAGGTGAAATTGGGCCCACAGCAGACGTTGTCGTTGATGAGACGGCGTCAGTATTGGCCCGCGGTATGGACGTCGAGAATGGAGACTGGCAGTCCGCAACCGATTTCGAATGGTCTCTCAGGACAGTTGACTGTTAAACATTTCAGCCCTGGTTCGTGTAGCCGTCAAAATCTGTCGTAAGACGATTTGACGGTCTTCTGCTCAACTGGTCAAATGCAACATATATCATATTTGGGATTTCACTTTCTCAGTAAAGGGTGCTGGTTCGAATCCCGGATGGGACTCAACCACAAAAGTACTAGAATTTGTACTTTACTGAGAAAGTGAAATCCCAAGTATGGCGTATGTTGCAATGACAAGATATTTACGAAATATGTAACGTCAAATAATACCAGTCCAATCTCAAAGAACTGACTTCCTGATATTATACCGAAAGTTTAAGAATAAACTCGTTCTCAATTCTTTAGGTCATTCAGATATATTCGATGACAGATCAAAGTTCATTTCCGTGAAATAGTTCAGATTGTTTTCTAATTCTCTGCGAACGTCGTGGTTCGTGAAGGTCGTTGGACATCGGTTCGTCTGGACCAACATCTAAATGTTCTGTTTCACCATATCCTGTGTCAGCAGATTTAGTTTGCTCTGGCGCAGGTAATGCCACAAGTATGTTCGGAGCTCAAGGCACCAGTTCCTGATGGTTTCTTCTGATATCCCTGAATCACCTTCCATGCATGGGACGTGTCTAAGATGTTGATCATTTCTGACGGCGAACACTCCAGTATTGCAACTGACAATCTGGAAACAGTCTCTCTGTTTCTTATGCGGGATAACGTGTCTCACATTGTCGGTTCTAACTTTCCGCGCAGAATGTTTGCTACGTACACAACATCACCCACATCAAATGTATGGCGATTCACATGACGTTTCTCGTCAGCATAGGTATCCATTTTCTCTGCACACTCACATTTCCTAGGTAATGAAGGATCAACTTTTATAGATTTCAACACAGGTAATTGTGTCTTAATACCCCCGTTAAGAGACAACATGGCTGGAGTTTCTCGACTCGCACGATGAGTTGTGGCTCTGTAAGTTTGCAGAATTCTTGGAAGCTATATTTTCCAATCCTTTCCATCACTGGTCGCAGTTCCGAAAGATGTCTTAAGGTATATGTGAAAACGTTCAATTTTCCCGTTGTTTTTAAAGGAAATATGGAGAAGATCTGATGAGTAAAATACCTGCCATTTTCAGATATTTCCAACTGTCTGAACTAACAAACTGTCCGCCATTGTGATTAGCAATGCTCTGAAAATATCCTTTCAAGCTTCTCATTCACTGAAGATGATGTAATGTCCTTAATCACAACTGCGAGCGGATATGACGAATAATATTCAATCACAGTTAATAAATAATCAGATCCAATAGGTCCAACAATGTCAATGGCAATCTTCGACCAAACTTCAGGCACTTGTTCAACAGGTTGTAACGGAGTATCATCCTGTAGTGGTTGATTCAATACACATGATGTACAGTTATTGATTAAATGTTCAACATCTGAAGCCATCTTCGGCCAGATGAATCTTGATCGAAGAAACTGTTTTGTCCTAATTATTACTTAATGAGTTTCATGTGCAATGTCCGGAATTTTCTTTCTCAGCACAGCTGGCACAATTATTCTTTCTCCTCTCAACAATAATGATTCAAATATAAAAAGTTCATCTTTTTATTTAAAATATTCACTTTCACAATCATAAATTACAGAATCAACTGAATTCCCTCCTACAAGCTCTGAATCATACAAAGTAGCATCTCAGTAGTGTGTAAAACATTTACATAATATTAAGTTTATTAAAACCAAATGTATTGGCTTTCATATGATATATAACATATGTTCGTTTCCACGCACTTCATAGAAAAACATCAACATTTCCAGTAGTAGGGTAGGTGGGTGAAAAAAATGCTGAGTCATGACTTTAGCGCCCTCTGGCGTAAAACTGGTCACGTTTTGACTCGTAAGACTGACACATTCTGAAAATGCCGACATTTTTACATAGGAACCAATGTTCAAACTTTTTGGACCTCTCGGGGTAAAAAATCGACCTTATCTCTTGGACTGATGTTTAGGTACTGATTTACCCGAACTTGTTAAAAAATGTGATTTTGGAACTTTGAGAGATGAAGTGCTTCGTGATCAGATACTTGAAAAGTGGTATTCCAAACATTTGAGTGAGAAACTTTTATTACAAGATAATTTGACTTTGGAGCCAACTTTAAAGATAGCTAGGTTACATGAGACTGTTGTGGAAAATTCAAAAACATTTCATGGAAGTACTATTGTGAATAAGGTTCAGGTATCGACTCAGCCTTCCCAAGTATTCCAGTCCTATAGACGTGGTTATTCTGATCACGATCCATCTGAATGTGAATCTGCTGGTGCAACTTGTCTGCTTGTAAAAAGAAAGGTCATTTAGCTAGAATGTGCAAAGGTAGAAAGTCTAAGAGACCCGAGTCTAGTGTTTCTGTGTCACACAAGATTCAATCAAAGCAGCATGGTTATAAGCCAAAGTTAAATGCAGTCTTTGTAGAGGATGGTGACTGATTCATTTTCTGTAGATACAGATTTTGTACACAGTTTTGACTCAGATTGTTCAACTAATGTTGATGTGAATGGATGTAACATAACCATGTATCTTGATTCTGGATCTCTGAACAGCATTATTTCTTCAACAACATATGATAAGAGTGTCTCAAACATTTTCCTTTGTCGAGAACTACTAAAGCGTTCAAGGGATATGGGCACTTGCACTGCTAATGAAGATTTAAAATAACTATATCTAAGAGCTGACGGCTGAAAGGAGGCACGTCTACGGGTGAAGATGTCATATTTGGGGAAGATTCAGCGATCTTGTCCCCACACTCAGGAGGATGCCCTCGCTTAACGCGCAATTTCATTAGATATAGAGGATGCCAAGCTATTACTGAGAGATCTGTAGATTTCTAGGCTCGTCTGCCCTATGGCAGAGCCTGATATACTTGCAACATAATGAAAGTGTGAGGGAAAACGTACCTTTAGTCTTGTGCCACGTGTTCGTCTTTCACTGTTCAACGTGGAAATGGAGCTGCTTTTGTGGTAACTACACATTTCGTGTGGACATCGCTTCCACCCTGTGATTGTGGTTGGCTGCCACATGTTCTCCTCAGGTTCCAAGCTTATTCCATGGGGATAGATTCTGGCTTATCGATGGCCATGACATTCTATGGGTGTCGTGCTGCTGGAGGTCTGCTTTTATGATTTGTCCGCCATGGGCATTGTCATCCGGAATAAGAAGAAAACCTCGGCCGCTAAGCGAATGATAATGAGTATTGAAATGAATGAGATTGTTGCAGTCTGTTACTTTTATGGTGTTAAACTAAGATGGCGCGGTTGCCTCGTGCATATTTTGATACTCCGCTTCGATTGTTCGTCATTACTTCACGTGAAAACCACGTGCCGCCATCACCCGAGTCACTCAAGTCTTTAATTCATCGAAAATCAGTTTAGCAATGTTCCACAAATATTAAGGTGGGGGACACCAGAAATGTGCTTCACATATTGTGGGGAACCGACCCCGGGCCTTTGCCGTGACGAGCGAACGCTTTCGCCATTAGGCTACACCTACCGTCCTGAAAACCACAACATCCATGCAGTACCGTGTGGTATGTAGAGGATTAGAATAAAGGACGAATCAATTCCGATGTCGTGGATCGCTGCTAATAATTCCAATTACTGGCTTGTCTGGTCCCGAGCCCAATACATGGCCATCCTGGACGGAACAATTCAGGTTTGATTCTACAATCCTGTGCCCGGTGTTTGGGATGGAATCCCAATAATACAGTAGAGACTTTGGTCACAGAGATATGGTGAGACAAGAGAATATATCAAAACACTATGTGGTCGACATTAATGATGTGGTGAATTCAAAATGTCAAGACCGGACACTCATCACACTCGATGATCTGCAGAAGCTGATTCCTTGAAGGCAAAACACAAATGACGATTGTGTAAGAGAAAGGATAACTGAATAACACCACCGGTCTAGAGTCTGATCAGACAATTCAGTGACCAATATCAGGAGCAGCGATCCACGCCCGTGTGGTCGTACAACGCCAAGCATGATAGTAACTGCAGACCCGCGCCGTAAGTATTCGTCACTTGACGTCATTGGTATACACTTACATGTTAATTTAGTGTAGCATAAATTATTTTCTTGTATTCGATTTTCATAAGATCCCTGTTAAATTTTGCACATTTGTGAGGAATCATCTTACCCACACTCACGTAATTTCTGTCAAAGTTTCCTCTGCTTATTATAGATATAATTTCAAATTTGACTGTCATATTTGACAAAGATCCATCCTACACTTACTTCAGGAAAATGATTTATTCTACACTGAAATAACACGTAAGTCTATGGAAATAACGACAAGTGACGGTGTATATCACCTTCGATGTGAGTCACTGACCCGATCGGGATCGGTTGCCAGGCTTGCTGGCATGTTTGATACATGTCATCGTACCCCAATTACGTAGATCGATGCTCATGCTGTTGGTCACTGTATTGTCTAGTCCAGACTCGATTATTTACATAGCGCGGTGTAAAACTAAAGTCACTCACTGCTTGCACATAACTCGATCAGCTATTACCGAGGCGACTATTATTTTCCATTCTTTGAGAACTGCCGGTTGGAATGTGGACGTTATACATAACACAAAGACATAACGATGTTATAAAACTACAATTATGCAAAACGTATTAAATATTGATAAGAAATTTTAGATTATTTATCTGCCTCGAAAAGTTGCAATACCATACATAAAACCCACCTAAGCCTTGGCACTTGAACCATTAATCGTTTCATATTGCACCTTAATATTTGAACGTTATGACTCATTTCTTTCGTTTAATGAGTTCGTTTGTATGACTAGTAAGAAAAGACCGAAATCTGGCTTGATGCGAAACTGCTGTTACTGAAAGAAACCAATGGATGCTGGAACACAATATATTGATTGTGTAGATTAATTTAATATTGATTTACTACTATGAAGTTCGCACAATCGTTATTAATGCATTTCCAATTAAGACCTTGATTTACGTCGTGAAAATAGGTGTCACATGAATATTGCTCTAATGGAAGTTGTAAACGCAACAGAATTTTCTTACGGAATGAATATAATATACACTGATTTAATAAGGCGTGTAATCACCCTGGCCTAACGTCAGGCCATCCAGTCAAAGGGTTATCAGGCGTAACGGTGCTCACCTTCATTACGGTTGAACCTGACTACGCGGTTCTTAAGGCGATTGGCTTACAGAAGGCACTTATATTCCAAATGTATACCATTGCGATATTTTGCCAGACTATAACGATAGTATTTAACAAAGACACATTGGATACAAGTTATTGTACTGATGGCTGACATCCAGCCTTCTGCGATGTAGAAATCCTTGGATTGTCTCGTTCAGAATCTGCCACGAGACTGTTTTCAGGACGTAACTGTGGCAATGTACCAGCATAGCAGGAGGTCGTTTTCACCTTACCCGTTTCACCAATACCTGGTGATGCATTCGTAAAATTTCCATCACTAGTTTGCCTTGAACGTCAAACAGAATATGTTTCGGAGGGGGCGGAGGGGCAGTGATTAAAGCGATGGCTCGTCACGCCGGTCCGATTCCCCACGTGAGTACAATGCGTGAACCCCTTCGTGATATTGCTGGCGTATTGCTGGCGTATTGCCAAAAACAACTTAAAACCATACTTATGTTTCGGCAGACAATTAAAATTGTTCATTGTCAGGTGTTGTTTGATATTTTCTGGCACGACACAATTCTACTTACCATATTCTGTTTGAGATTTCATAATTTAGAACCTTACATAATTCTACTTATCTTGCCTCACACATAAGTGTCGTTTTCTGATTGACTTACCGCTCTTCTATTATTTTCAATGTACAGAGCTTACAAGCGAGGAAGATTACAGTATAGCCCGCTGCCAATGGCAACACATTCGGCACTTTGTAGGAGTACTCTTTTTTTGAAAAAAAGCACGGAAAGTACCGAAGTTTTGCGAATGAAAATCGATGGAAGGGAGATAACTCTAAATCTGTTTTTCTTGTGTGGTCTGCGCTATCTAGCGAAGGCTATGGAAAGATTTGCCTTGCATTCCGATAAAAGAAGTTCGACAAAACGTTCAACTGTAGTCACTGTGAATATTAAGAAGGGGAATTACACCACGACACTTTACTAAGACCACAAGGGCTTGTATCGGCTTTCGAAAGACATATAGGTGTACAGACCCTACCCTAGTACTATATAAAAGGAAAGGGATGTAACGAAGAAACCACCTCATCCTCGATCAAAGTTACATGTCACCGCGTAAAATATTTTAAGGAACCGTCGTGACCAACGGATCGAAAGCCTATAATATGAGCTATAAATGGTCACAATCGTATCATTATTTCAAAAGTTATACGCCACGAATCATCGAAAACAGCTACCTCCGCAATTTCACGCCAAAATCATGGATCGCCCAAAACGGCGAAAACTCGCCTTTTAAATTCGTTTATTAATCCCAGTCACGTTGACAGCACCAGCGTTGTGATGGATTCGATCGGCTGCGGCATTCCGCTGGTGGGAAAACCTACTGCAACATGTACATGTCATTTTCTTTCTTTAACAAAAATCGCCGGCAATCCTACTCACTTGTCGGCCATGAGTGACCTTGACATTCAAGTGACCAGTGAGCAGATCCGCACAAACAGACTCGGGCCATCCGATTGTGACCATTTATAGCCGTTTCTAAGCGATACAAGCCCCTGTGATTGGGTAACGACTGTTGACCTTCTGTTAACACACACTTCTTTACGCGCCGTGTGTTAGACATCTTGAGTACCTGTCGACGTGTATCTCCTTCATGTTATGGGCGTTTTGCTTCGTTGAGTTGTAGTTTGAATTAACGACATCACGCAGAAAGAGAATTGTTGATTTTTACACCGGAAACAAAAACATACGTCGGAAGGTGGTACAAGGAACCACAGCCCGTTTATTAACCATGTTCAAGGGCGCTGCAACGCAATCGCACACTAAGTATTCCTTATCATTGCAATTGCTTAACAGGCTTTGGTGCCCTTGCTCGAAGACCAGGTCCTCCATTGAAAGACTGCTATGTGTAGTGTTTCCATGTTGAGCCATTTTCATGTGCTGACTTTCGGGTTGCCAAACAAGATGTGTGTCATCGAATCTTATTTGTGTAAATCGAGGCTAATAACCATCGTTATGGCAACAGTATATTTGCTAAGCTTGTCAGTCAAAAAAGAAACTTCACATTCTTTCTTCATGGCACTGTAAAAGAATAAGAGATGATAAGATGGTCAAAGTGCTATTATTTCATTGCTCAGATCTGTGTGATGTACTCGATACACTGACAGTGCAACAATCAGTTCCGTTAGGCTACAGCGCCGTTCCAAAACATGGGTATACAGAATGTCAAGTCACAAGAATAAAAACTCGAAATTTCTCAGTTCAACATTGTGTATGACCGCCCCGCGCATTCACCACTGCCAAACACCGTGTCCTCATCGACTGCCTGGTGCTTGTGAATTGTGTTTGAGGATTCTGCCATTGCTCTTGCAAGGCAGCGCCAAGTTCCTGCAAATCCTGAGTTTGGAACCTATTGGTTTAAGGTCAGGGGACCTCGATGGCCAGTTCATGACGTTGATTCCAGCGTTTTGAAGGAAATTTTGTATGCGGCCGAAAATGAGTCGCCATGAAAGGAATGTGTTCAGGGGTGAGCACCTGGTCGCGGTAAGGAGCAGCTGTGAGGTTCCCACGGATGACCAGAACGGTTGTTCCCACAGAAAGCACCCCACACCATGCAACTTCCGCCCCCGAATCTGTCGACGTCCTGTACACAACATTGGGCATACCGTTCACGACGTCGTCTCCAGACTCTATGCCTGCCGTCCGCGAATCTGAGGGTAAACATGGATTCATCGATAAAGACGACTCGATGCCAGTCTCTGTGGGTCCATCGGAGGTGAAATTGGGCCCACAGCAGACGTTGTCGTTGATGAGACGGCGTCAGTATTGGCCCGCGGTATGGACGTCGAGAATGGAGACTGGCAGTCCGCAACCGATTTCGAATGGTCTCTCAGGACAGTTGACTGTTAAACATTTCAGCCCTGGTTCGTGTAGCCGTCAAAATCTGTCGTAAGACGATTTGACGGTCTTCTGCTCAACTGGTCAAATGCAACATATATCATATTTGGGATTTCACTTTCTCAGTAAAGGGTGCTGGTTCGAATCCCGGATGGGACTCAACCACAAAAGTACTAGAATTTGTACTTTACTGAGAAAGTGAAATCCCAAGTATGGCGTATGTTGCAATGACAAGATATTTACGAAATATGTAACGTCAAATAATACCAGTCCAATCTCAAAGAACTGACTTCCTGATATTATACCGAAAGTTTAAGAATAAACTCGTTCTCAATTCTTTAGGTCATTCAGATATATTCGATGACAGATCAAAGTTCATTTCCGTGAAATAGTTCAGATTGTTTTCTAATTCTCTGCGAACGTCGTGGTTCGTGAAGGTCGTTGGACATCGGTTCGTCTGGACCAACATCTAAATGTTCTGTTTCACCATATCCTGTGTCAGCAGATTTAGTTTGCTCTGGCGCAGGTAATGCCACAAGTATGTTCGGAGCTCAAGGCACCAGTTCCTGATGGTTTCTTCTGATATCCCTGAATCACCTTCCATGCATGGGGCGTGTCTAAGATGTTGATCATTTCTGACGGCGAACACTCCAGTATTGCAACTGACAATCTGGAAACAGTCTCTCTGTTTCTTATGCGGGATAACGTGTCTCACATTGTCGGTTCTAACTTTCCGCGCAGAATGTTTGCTACGTACACAACATCACCCACATCAAATGTATGGCGATTCACATGACGTTTCTCGTCAGCATAGGTATCCATTTTCTCTGCACACTCACATTTCCTAGGTAATGAAGGATCAACTTTTATAGATTTCAACACAGGTAATTGTGTCTTAATACCCCCGTTAAGAGACAACATGGCTGGAGTTTCTCGACTCGCACGATGAGTTGTGGCTCTGTAAGTTTGCAGAATTCTTGGAAGCTATATTTTCCAATCCTTTCCATCACTGGTCGCAGTTCCGAAAGATGTCTTAAGGTATATGTGAAAACGTTCAATTTTCCCGTTGTTTTTAAAGGAAATATGGAGAAGATCTGATGAGTAAAATACCTGCCATTTTCAGATATTTCCAACTGTCTGAACTAACAAACTGTCGGCCATTGTGATTAGCAATGCTCTGAAAATATCCTTTCAAGCTTCTCATTCACTGAAGATGATGTAATGTCCTTAATCACAACTGCGAGCGGATATGACGAATAATATTCAATCACAGTTAATAAATAATCAGATCCAATAGGTCCAACAATGTCAATGGCAATCTTCGACCAAACTTCAGGCACTTGTTCAACAGGTTGTAACGGAGTATCATCCTGTAGTGGTTGATTCAATACACATGATGTACAGTTATTGATTAAATGTTCAACATCTGAAGCCATCTTCGGCCAGATGAATCTTGATCGAAGAAACCGTTTTGTCCTAATTATTACTTAATGAGTTTCATGTGCAATGTCCGGAATTTTCTTTCTCAGCACAGCTGGCACAATTATTCTTTCTCCTCTCAACAATAATGATTCAAATATAAAAAGTTCATCTTTTTATTTAAAATATTCACTTTCACAATCATAAATTACAGAATCCCCTCCTACAAGCTCTGAATCATACAAAGTAGCATCTCAGTAGTGTGTAAAACATTTACATAATATTAAGTTTATTAAAACCAAATGTATTGGCTTTCATATGATATATAACATATGTTCGTTTCCACGCACTTCATAGAAAAACATCAACATTTCCAGTAGTAGGGTAGGTGGGTGAAAAAAATGCTGAGTCATGACTTTAGCGCCCTCTGGCGTAAAACTGGTCACGTTTTGACTCGTAAGACTGACACATTCTGAAAATGCCGACATTTTTACATAGGAACCAATGTTCAAACTTTTTGGACCTCTCGGGGTAAAAAATCGACCTTATCTCTTGGACTGATGTTTAGGTACTGATTTACCCGAACTTGTTAAAAAATGTGATTTTGGAACTTTGAGAGATGAAGTGCTTCGTGATCAGATACTTGAAAAGTGGTATTCCAAACATTTGAGTGAGAAACTTTTATTACAAGTTAATTTGACTTTGGAGCCAACTTTAAAGATAGCTAGGTTACATGAGACTGTTGTGGAAAATTCAAAAACATTTCATGGAAGTACTATTGTGAATAAGGTTCAGGTATCGTCTCAGTCTTCCCAAGTATTCCAGTCCTATAGACGTGGTTATTCTGATCACGATCCATCTGAATGTGAATCTGCTGGTGCAACTTGTCTGCTTGTAAAAAGAAAGGTCATTTAGCTAGAATGTGCAAAGGTAGAAAGTCTAAGAGACCCGAGTCTAGTGTTTCTGTGTCACACAAGATTCAATCAAAGCAGCATGGTTATAAGCCAAAGTTAAATGCAGTCTTTGTAGTGGATGGTGACTGATTCATTTTCTGTAGATACAGATTTTGTACACAGTTTTGACTCAGATTGTTCAACTAATGTTGATGTGAATGGATGTAACATAACCATGTATCTTGATTCTGGATCTCTGAACAGCATTATTTCTTCAACAACATATGATAAGAGTGTCTCAAACATTTTCCTTTGTCGAGAACTACTAAAGCGTTCAAGGGATATGGGCACTTGCACTGCTAATGAAGATTTAAAATAACTATATCTAAGAGCTGACGGCTGAAAGGAGGCACGTCTACGGGTGAAGATGTCATATTTGGGGAAGATTCAGCGATCTTGTCCCCACACTCAGGAGGATGCCCTCGCTTAACGCGCAATTTCATTAGATATAGAGGATGCCAAGCTATTACTGAGAGATCTGTAGATTTCTAGGCTCGTCTGCCCTATGGCAGAGCCTGATATACTTGCAACATAATGAAAGTGTGAGGGAAAACGTACCTTTAGTCTTGTGCCACGTGTTCGTCTTTCACTGTTCAACGTGGAAATGGAGCTGCTTTTGTGGTAACTACACATTTCGTGTGGACATCGCTTCCACCCTGTGATTGTGGTTGGCTGCCACATGTTCTCCTCAGGTTCCAAGCTTATTCCATGGGGAAAGATTCTGGCTTATCGATGGCCATGACATTCTATGGGTGTCGTGCTGCTGGAGGTCTGCTTTTATGATTTGTCCGCCATGGGCATTGTCATCCGGAATAAGAAGAAAACCTCGGCCGCTAAGCGAATGATAATGAGTATTGAAATGAATGAGATTGTTGCAGTCTGTTACTTTTATGGTGTTAAACTAAGATGGCGCGGTTGCCTCGTGCATATTTTGATACTCCGCTTCGATTGTTCGTCATTACTTCACGTGAAAACCACGTGCCGCCATCACCCGAGTCACTCAAGTCTTTAATTCATCGAAAATCAGTTTAGCAATGTTCCACAAATATTAAGGTGGGGGACACCAGAAATGTGCTTCACATATTGTGGGGAACCGACCCCGGGCCTTTGCCGTGACGAGCGAACGCTTTCGCCATTAGGCTACACCTACCGTCCTGAAAACCACAACATCCATGCAGTACCGTGTGGTATGTAGAGGATTAGAATAAAGGACGAATCAATTCCGATGTCGTGGATCGCTGCTAATAATTCCAATTACTGGCTTGTCTGGTCCCGAGCCCAATACATGGCCATCCTGGACGGAACAATTCAGGTTTGATTCTACAATCCTGTGCCCGGTGTTTGGGATGGAATCCCAATAATACAGTAGAGACTTTGGTCACAGAGATATGGTGAGACAAGAGAATATATCAAAACACTATGTGGTCGACATTAATGATGTGGTGAATTCAAAATGTCAAGACCGGACACTCATCACACTCGATGATCTGCAGAAGCTGATTCCTTGAAGGCAAAACACAAATGACGATTGTGTAAGAGAAAGGATAACTGAATAACACCACCGGTCTAGAGTCTGATCAGACAATTCAGTGACCAATATCAGGAGCAGCGATCCACGCCCGTGTGGTCGTACAACGCCAAGCATGATAGTAACTGCAGACCCGCGCCGTAAGTATTCGTCACTTGACGTCATTGGTATACACTTACATGTTAATTTAGTGTAGCATAAATTATTTTCTTGTATTCGATTTTCATAAGATCCCTGTTAAATTTTGCACATTTGTGAGGAATCATCTTACCCACACTCACGTAATTTCTGTCAAAGTTTCCTCTGCTTATTATAGATATAATTTCAAATTTGACTGTCATATTTGACAAAGATCCATCCTACACTTACTTCAGGAAAATGATTTATTCTACACTGAAATAACACGTAAGTCTATGGAAATAACGACAAGTGACGGTGTATATCACCTTCGATGTGAGTCACTGACCCGATCGGGATCGGTTGCCAGGCTTGCTGGCATGTTTGATACATGTCATCGTACCCCAATTACGTAGATCGATGCTCATGCTGTTGATCACTGTATTGTCTAGTCCAGACTCGATTATTTACATAGCGCGGTGTAAAACTAAAGTCACTCACTGCTTGCACATAACTCGATCAGCTATTACCGAGGCGACTATTATTTTCCATTCTTTGAGAACTGCCGGTTGGAATGTGGACGTTATACATAACACAAAGACATAACGATGTTATAAAACTACAATTATGCAAAACGTATTACATATTGATAAGAAATTTTAGATTATTTATCTGCCTCGAAAAGTTGCAATACCATACATAAAACCCACCTAAGCCTTGGCACTTGAACCATTAATCGTTTCATATTGCACCTTAATATTTGAACGTTATGACTCATTTCTTTCGTTTAATGAGTTCGTTTGTATGACTAGTAAGAAAAGACCGAAATCTGGCTTGATGCGAAACTGCTGTTACTGAAAGAAACCAATGGATGCTGGAACACAATATATTGATTGTGTAGATTAATTTAATATTGATTTACTACTATGAAGTTCGCACAATCGTTATTAATGCATTTCCAATTAAGACCTTGATTTACGTCGTGAAAATAGGTGTGACATGAATATTGCTCTAATGGAAGTTGTAAACGCAACAGAATTTTCTTACGGAATAAATATAATATACACTGATTTAATAAGGCGTGTAATCACCCTGGCCTAACGTCAGGCCATCCAGTCAAAGGGTTATCAGGCGTAACGGTGCTCACCTTCATTACGGTTGAACCTGACTACGCGGTTCTTAAGGCGATTGGCTTACAGAAGGCACTTATATTCCAAATGTATACCATTGCGATATTTTGCCAGACTATAACGATAGTATTTAACAAAGACACATTGGATACAAGTTATTGTACTGATGGCTGACATCCAGCCTTCTGCGATGTAGAAATCCTTGGATTGTCTCGTTCAGAATCTGCCACGAGACTGTTTTCAGGACGTAACTGTGGCAATGTACCAGCATAGCAGGAGGTCGTTTTCACCTTACCCGTTTCACCAATACCTGGTGATGCATTCGTAAAATTTCCATCACTAGTTTGCCTTGAACGTCAAACAGAATATGTTTCGGAGGGGGCGGAGGGGCAGTGATTAAAGCGATGGCTCGTCACGCCGGTCCGATTCCCCACGTGAGTACAATGCGTGAACCCCTTCGTGATATTGCTGGCGTATTGCTGGCGTATTGCCAAAAACAACTTAAAACCATACTTATGTTTCGGCAGACAATTAAAATTGTTCATTGTCAGGTGTTGTTTGATATTTTCTGGCACGACACAATTCTACTTACCATATTCTGTTTGAGATTTCATAATTTAGAACCTTACATAATTCTACTTATCTTGCCTCACACATAAGTGTCGTTTTCTGATTGACTTACCGCTCTTCTATTATTTTCAATGTACAGAGCTTACAAGCGAGGAAGATTACAGTATAGCCCGCTGCCAATGGCAACACATTCGGCACTTTGTAGGAGTACTCTTTTTTTGAAAAAAAGCACGGAAAGTACCGAAGTTTTGCGAATGAAAATCGATGGAAGGGAGATAACTCTAAATCTGTTTTTCTTGTGTGGTCTGCGCTATCTAGCGAAGGCTATGGAAAGATTTGCCTTGCATTCCGATAAAAGAAGTTCGACAAAACGTTCAACTGTAGTCACTGTGAATATTAAGAAGGGGAATTACACCACGACACTTTACTAAGACCACAAGGGCTTGTATCGGCTTTCGAAAGACATATAGGTGTACAGACCCTACCCTAGTACTATATAAAAGGAAAGGGATGTAACGAAGAAACCACCTCATCCTCGATCAAAGTTACATGTCACCGCGTAAAATATTTTAAGGAACCGTCGTGACCAACGGATCGAAAGCCTATAATATGAGCTATAAATGGTCACAATCGTATCATTATTTCAAAAGTTATACGCCACGAATCATCGAAAACAGCTACCTCCGCAATTTCACGCCAAAATCATGGATCGCCCAAAACGGCGAAAACTCGCCTTTTAAATTCGTTTATTAATCCCAGTCACGTTGACAGCACCAGCGTTGTGATGGATTCGATCGGCTGCGGCATTCCGCTGGTGGGAAAACCTACTGCAACATGTACATGTCATTTTCTTTCTTTAACAAAAATCGCCGGCAATCCTACTCACTTGTCGGCCATGAGTGACCTTGACATTCAAGTGACCAGTGAGCAGATCCGCACAAACAGACTCGGGCCATCCGATTGTGACCATTTATAGCCGTTTCTAAGCGATACAAGCCCCTGTGATTGGGTAACGACTGTTGACCTTCTGTTAACACACACTTCTTTACGCGCCGTGTGTTAGACATCTTGAGTACCTGTCGACGTGTATCTCCTTCATGTTATGGGCGTTTTGCTTCGTTGAGTTGTAGTTTGAATTAACGACATCACGCAGAAAGAGAATTGTTGATTTTTACACCGGAAACAAAAACATACGTCGGAAGGTGGTACAAGGAACCACAGCCCGTTTATTAACCATGTTCAAGGGCGCTGCAACGCAATCGCACACTAAGTATTCCTTATCATTGCAATTGCTTAACAGGCTTTGGTGCCCTTGCTCGAAGACCAGGTCCTCCATTGAAAGACTGCTATGTGTAGTGTTTCCATGTTGAGCCATTTTCATGTGCTGACTTTCGGGTTGCCAAACAAGATGTGTGTCATCGAATCTTATTTGTGTAAATCGAGGCTAATAACCATCGTTATGGCAACAGTATATTTCCTAAGCTTGTCAGTCAAAAAAGAAACTTCACATTCTTTCTTCATGGCACTGTAAAAGAATAAGAGATGATAAGATGGTCAAAGTGCTATTATTTCATTGCTCAGATCTGTGTGATGTACTCGATACACTGACAGTGCAACAATCAGTTCCGTTAGGCTACAGCGCCGTTCCAAAACATGGGTATACAGAATGTCAAGTCACAAGAATAAAAACTCGAAATTTCTCAGTTCAACATTGTGTATGACCGCCCCGCGCATTCACCACTGCCAAACACCGTGTCCTCATCGACTGCCTGGTGCTTGTGAATTGTGTTTGAGGATTCTGCCATTGCTCTTGCAAGGCAGCGCCAAGTTCCTGCAAATCCTGAGTTTGGAACCTATTGGTTTAAGGTCAGGGGACCTCGATGGCCAGTTCATGACGTTGATTCCAGCGTTTTGAAGGAAATTTTGTATGCGGCCGAAAATGAGTCGCCATGAAAGGAATGTGTTCAGGGGTGAGCACCTGGTCGCGGTAAGGAGCAGCTGTGAGGTTCCCACGGATGACCAGAACGGTTGTTCCCACAGAAAGCACCCCACACCATGCAACTTCCGCCCCCGAATCTGTCGACGTCCTGTACACAACATTGGGCATACCGTTCACGACGTCGTCTCCAGACTCTATGCCTGCCGTCCGCGAATCTGAGGGTAAACATGGATTCATCGATAAAGACGACTCGATGCCAGTCTCTGTGGGTCCATCGGAGGTGAAATTGGGCCCACAGCAGACGTTGTCGTTGATGAGACGGCGTCAGTATTGGCCCGCGGTATGGACGTCGAGAATGGAGACTGGCAGTCCGCAACCGATTTCGAATGGTCTCTCAGGACAGTTGACTGTTAAACATTTCAGCCCTGGTTCGTGTAGCCGTCAAAATCTGTCGTAAGACGATTTGACGGTCTTCTGCTCAACTGGTCAAATGCAACATATATCATATTTGGGATTTCACTTTCTCAGTAAAGGGTGCTGGTTCGAATCCCGGATGGGACTCAACCACAAAAGTACTAGAATTTGTACTTTACTGAGAAAGTGAAATCCCAAGTATGGCGTATGTTGCAATGACAAGATATTTACGAAATATGTAACGTCAAATAATACCAGTCCAATCTCAAAGAACTGACTTCCTGATATTATACCGAAAGTTTAAGAATAAACTCGTTCTCAATTCTTTAGGTCATTCAGATATATTCGATGACAGATCAAAGTTCATTTCCGTGAAATAGTTCAGATTGTTTTCTAATTCTCTGCGAACGTCGTGGTTCGTGAAGGTCGTTGGACATCGGTTCGTCTGGACCAACATCTAAATGTTCTGTTTCACCATATCCTGTGTCAGCAGATTTAGTTTGCTCTGGCGCAGGTAATGCCACAAGTATGTTCGGAGCTCAAGGCACCAGTTCCTGATGGTTTCTTCTGATATCCCTGAATCACCTTCCATGCATGGGGCGTGTCTAAGATGTTGATCATTTCTGACGGCGAACACTCCAGTATTGCAACTGACAATCTGGAAACAGTCTCTCTGTTTCTTATGCGGGATAACGTGTCTCACATTGTCGGTTCTAACTTTCCGCGCAGAATGTTTGCTACGTACACAACATCACCCACATCAAATGTATGGCGATTCACATGACGTTTCTCGTCAGCATAGGTATCCATTTTCTCTGCACACTCACATTTCCTAGGTAATGAAGGATCAACTTTTATAGATTTCAACACAGGTAATTGTGTCTTAATACCCCCGTTAAGAGACAACATGGCTGGAGTTTCTCGACTCGCACGATGAGTTGTGGCTCTGTAAGTTTGCAGAATTCTTGGAAGCTATATTTTCCAATCCTTTCCATCACTGGTCGCAGTTCCGAAAGATGTCTTAAGGTATATGTGAAAACGTTCAATTTTCCCGTTGTTTTTAAAGGAAATATGGAGAAGATCTGATGAGTAAAATACCTGCCATTTTCAGATATTTCCAACTGTCTGAACTAACAAACTGTCGGCCATTGTGATTAGCAATGCTCTGAAAATATCCTTTCAAGCTTCTCATTCACTGAAGATGATGTAATGTCCTTAATCACAACTGCGAGCGGATATGACGAATAATATTCAATCACAGTTAATAAATAATCAGATCCAATAGGTCCAACAATGTCAATGGCAATCTTCGACCAAACTTCAGGCACTTGTTCAACAGGTTGTAACGGAGTATCATCCTGTAGTGGTTGATTCAATACACATGATGTACAGTTATTGATTAAATGTTCAACATCTGAAGCCATCTTCGGCCAGATGAATCTTGATCGAAGAAACCGTTTTGTCCTAATTATTACTTAATGAGTTTCATGTGCAATGTCCGGAATTTTCTTTCTCAGCACAGCTGGCACAATTATTCTTTCTCCTCTCAACAATAATGATTCAAATATAAAAAGTTCATCTTTTTATTTAAAATATTCACTTTCACAATCATAAATTACAGAATCAACTGAATTCCCTCCTACAAGCTCTGAATCATACAAAGTAGCATCTCAGTAGTGTGTAAAACATTTACATAATATTAAGTTTATTAAAACCAAATGTATTGGCTTTCATATGATATATAACATATGTTCGTTTCCACGCACTTCATAGAAAAACATCAACATTTCCAGTAGTAGGGTAGGTGGGTGAAAAAAATGCTGAGTCATGACTTTAGCGCCCTCTGGCGTAAAACTGGTCACGTTTTGACTCGTAAGACTGACACATTCTGAAAATGCCGACATTTTTACATAGGAACCAATGTTCAAACTTTTTGGACCTCTCGGGGTAAAAAATCGACCTTATCTCTTGGACTGATGTTTAGGTACTGATTTACCCGAACTTGTTAAAAAATGTGATTTTGGAACTTTGAGAGATGAAGTGCTTCGTGATCAGATACTTGAAAAGTGGTATTCCAAACATTTGAGTGAGAAACTTTTATTACAAGTTAATTTGACTTTGGAGCCAACTTTAAAGATAGCTAGGTTACATGAGACTGTTGTGGAAAATTCAAAAACATTTCATGGAAGTACTATTGTGAATAAGGTTCAGGTATCGTCTCAGTCTTCCCAAGTATTCCAGTCCTATAGACGTGGTTATTCTGATCACGATCCATCTGAATGTGAATCTGCTGGTGCAACTTGTCTGCTTGTAAAAAGAAAGGTCATTTAGCTAGAATGTGCAAAGGTAGAAAGTCTAAGAGACCCGAGTCTAGTGTTTCTGTGTCACACAAGATTCAATCAAAGCAGCATGGTTATAAGCCAAAGTTAAATGCAGTCTTTGTAGTGGATGGTGACTGATTCATTTTCTGTAGATACAGATTTTGTACACAGTTTTGACTCAGATTGTTCAACTAATGTTGATGTGAATGGATGTAACATAACCATGTATCTTGATTCTGGATCTCTGAACAGCATTATTTCTTCAACAACATATGATAAGAGTGTCTCAAACATTTTCCTTTGTCGAGAACTACTAAAGCGTTCAAGGGATATGGGCACTTGCACTGCTAATGAAGATTTAAAATAACTATATCTAAGAGCTGACGGCTGAAAGGAGGCACGTCTACGGGTGAAGATGTCATATTTGGGGAAGATTCAGCGATCTTGTCCCCACACTCAGGAGGATGCCCTCGCTTAACGCGCAATTTCATTAGATATAGAGGATGCCAAGCTATTACTGAGAGATCTGTAGATTTCTAGGCTCGTCTGCCCTATGGCAGAGCCTGATATACTTGCAACATAATGAAAGTGTGAGGGAAAACGTACCTTTAGTCTTGTGCCACGTGTTCGTCTTTCACTGTTCAACGTGGAAATGGAGCTGCTTTTGTGGTAACTACACATTTCGTGTGGACATCGCTTCCACCCTGTGATTGTGGTTGGCTGCCACATGTTCTCCTCAGGTTCCAAGCTTATTCCATGGGGAAAGATTCTGGCTTATCGATGGCCATGACATTCTATGGGTGTCGTGCTGCTGGAGGTCTGCTTTTATGATTTGTCCGCCATGGGCATTGTCATCCGGAATAAGAAGAAAACCTCGGCCGCTAAGCGAATGATAATGAGTATTGAAATGAATGAGATTGTTGCAGTCTGTTACTTTTATGGTGTTAAACTAAGATGGCGCGGTTGCCTCGTGCATATTTTGATACTCCGCTTCGATTGTTCGTCATTACTTCACGTGAAAACCACGTGCCGCCATCACCCGAGTCACTCAAGTCTTTAATTCATCGAAAATCAGTTTAGCAATGTTCCACAAATATTAAGGTGGGGGACACCAGAAATGTGCTTCACATATTGTGGGGAACCGACCCCGGGCCTTTGCCGTGACGAGCGAACGCTTTCGCCATTAGGCTACACCTACCGTCCTGAAAACCACAACATCCATGCAGTACCGTGTGGTATGTAGAGGATTAGAATAAAGGACGAATCAATTCCGATGTCGTGGATCGCTGCTAATAATTCCAATTACTGGCTTGTCTGGTCCCGAGCCCAATACATGGCCATCCTGGACGGAACAATTCAGGTTTGATTCTACAATCCTGTGCCCGGTGTTTGGGATGGAATCCCAATAATACAGTAGAGACTTTGGTCACAGAGATATGGTGAGACAAGAGAATATATCAAAACACTATGTGGTCGACATTAATGATGTGGTGAATTCAAAATGTCAAGACCGGACACTCATCACACTCGATGATCTGCAGAAGCTGATTCCTTGAAGGCAAAACACAAATGACGATTGTGTAAGAGAAAGGATAACTGAATAACACCACCGGTCTAGAGTCTGATCAGACAATTCAGTGACCAATATCAGGAGCAGCGATCCACGCCCGTGTGGTCGTACAACGCCAAGCATGATAGTAACTGCAGACCCGCGCCGTAAGTATTCGTCACTTGACGTCATTGGTATACACTTACATGTTAATTTAGTGTAGCATAAATTATTTTCTTGTATTCGATTTTCATAAGATCCCTGTTAAATTTTGCACATTTGTGAGGAATCATCTTACCCACACTCACGTAATTTCTGTCAAAGTTTCCTCTGCTTATTATAGATATAATTTCAAATTTGACTGTCATATTTGACAAAGATCCATCCTACACTTACTTCAGGAAAATGATTTATTCTACACTGAAATAACACGTAAGTCTATGGAAATAACGACAAGTGACGGTGTATATCACCTTCGATGTGAGTCACTGACCCGATCGGGATCGGTTGCCAGGCTTGCTGGCATGTTTGATACATGTCATCGTACCCCAATTACGTAGATCGATGCTCATGCTGTTGATCACTGTATTGTCTAGTCCAGACTCGATTATTTACATAGCGCGGTGTAAAACTAAAGTCACTCACTGCTTGCACATAACTCGATCAGCTATTACCGAGGCGACTATTATTTTCCATTCTTTGAGAACTGCCGGTTGGAATGTGGACGTTATACATAACACAAAGACATAACGATGTTATAAAACTACAATTATGCAAAACGTATTACATATTGATAAGAAATTTTAGATTATTTATCTGCCTCGAAAAGTTGCAATACCATACATAAAACCCACCTAAGCCTTGGCACTTGAACCATTAATCGTTTCATATTGCACCTTAATATTTGAACGTTATGACTCATTTCTTTCGTTTAATGAGTTCGTTTGTATGACTAGTAAGAAAAGACCGAAATCTGGCTTGATGCGAAACTGCTGTTACTGAAAGAAACCAATGGATGCTGGAACACAATATATTGATTGTGTAGATTAATTTAATATTGATTTACTACTATGAAGTTCGCACAATCGTTATTAATGCATTTCCAATTAAGACCTTGATTTACGTCGTGAAAATAGGTGTGACATGAATATTGCTCTAATGGAAGTTGTAAACGCAACAGAATTTTCTTACGGAATAAATATAATATACACTGATTTAATAAGGCGTGTAATCACCCTGGCCTAACGTCAGGCCATCAAGTCAAAGGGTTATCAGGCGTAACGGTGCTCACCTTCATTACGGTTGAACCTGACTATGCGGTTCTTAAGGCGATTGGCTTACAGAAGGCACTTATTTTCCAAATGTATACCATTGCGATATCTTGCCAGACTATAACGATAGTATTTAACAAAAACACATTGGATACAAGTTATTGTACTGATGGCTGACATCCAGCCTTCTGCGATGTAGAAATCCTTGGATTGTCTCGTTCAGAATCTGCCACGAGACTGTTTTCAGGACGTAACTGTGGCAATGTACCAGCATAGCAGGAGGTCGTTTTCACCTTACCCGTTTCACCAATACCTGGTGATGCATTCGTAAAATTTCCATCACTAGTTTGCCTTGAACGTCAAACGGAATATGTTTCGGAGGGGGCGGAGGGGCAGTGATTAAAGCGATGGCTCGTCACGCCGGTCCGATTCCCCACGTGAGTATGCGTGAACCCCTTCGTGATATTGCTGGCGTATTGCTGGCGTATTGCCAAAAACAACTTAAAACCATACTCATGTTTCGGCAGACAATTAAAATTGTTCATTGTCAGGTGTTGTTTGATATTTTCTGGCACGACACAATTCTACTTACCATATTCTGTTTGAGATTTCATAATTTAGAACCTTACATAATTCTACTTATCTTGCCTCACACATAAGTGTCGTTTTCTGATTGACTTACCGCTCTTCTATTATTTTCAATGTACAGAGCTTACAAGCGAGGAAGATTACAGTATAGCCCGCTGCCAATGGCAACACATTCGGCACTTTGTAGGAGTACTCTTTTTTTGAAAAAAAAGCACGGAAAGTACCGAAGTTTTGCATATGAAAATCGATGGAAGGGAGATAACTCTAAATCTGTTTTTCTTGTGTGGTCTGCGCTATCTAGCGAAGGCTATGGAAAGATTTGCCTTGCATTCCGATAAAAGAAGTTCGACAAAACGTTCAACTGTAGTCACTGTGAATATTAAGAAGGGGTATTACACCACGACACTTTACTAAGACCACAAGGGCTTGTATCGGCTTTCGAAAGACATATAGGTGTACAGACCCTACCCTAGTACTATATAAAAGGAAGGGGATGTAACGAAGAAACCACCTCATCCTCGATCAAAGTTACATGTTACCGCGTAAAATATTTTAAAGAACCGTCGTGACCAACGGATCGAAAGCCTACAACATGAGCTATAAATGGTCACAATCGTATCATTAGTTCAAAAGTTATACGCCACGAATCATCGAAAACAGCTACCTCCGCAATTTCACGCCAAAATCATGGATCGCCCAAAACGGCGAAAACTCGCCTTTTAAATTCGTTTATTAATCCCAGTCACGTTGACAGCACCAGCGTTGTGATGGATTCGATCGGCTGCGGCATTCCGCTGGTCGGAAAACTTATTGCAACATGTACATGTCATTTTCTTTCTTTAACAAAAATCGCCGGCAATCCTACTCACTTGTCGGCAATGAGTGACCTTGACATTCAAGTGACCAGTGAGCAGATCCGCACAAACAGACTCGGGCCATCCGATTGTGACCATTTATAGCCGTTTCTAAGCGATACAAGCCCCTGTGATTGGGTAACGACTGTTGACCTTCCGTTAACACACACTTCTTTACGCGCCGTGTGTTAGACATCTTGAGTACCTGTCGACGTGTATCTCCTTCATGTTATGGGCGTTTTGCTTCGTTGAGTTGTAGTTTGAATTAACGACATCACGTAGAAAGAGGATTGTTGATTTTTAGACCGGAAACAAAAACATACGTCAGAAGGTGGTACAAGGAACCACAGCCCGTTTATTAACCATGTTCAAGGGCCCATGTTAAAGGGCGCTGCAACGCAATCGCACACTAGGTATTCCTTATCATTGCAGCTGCTTAACAGGCTTCGGTGCCCTTGCTCGAAGACCAGGTCCTCCATTGAAAGACTGCTATGTGTAGTGTTTCCATGTTGAGCCATTTTCATGTGCTGACTTTCGGGTTGCCAAACAAGATGTGTGTCATCGAATCTTATTTGTGTAAATCGAGGCTAATAACCATCGTTATGGCAACAGTATATTTCCTAAGCTTGTCAGTCAAAAAAGAAACTTCACATTCTTTCTTCATGGCACTATAAAAGAACAAGAGATGATAAGATGGTCAAAGTGCTATTATTTCATTGCTCAGATCTGTGTGATGTACTCGATACACTGACAGTGCAACAATCAGTTCCGTTAGGCTACAGCGCCGTTCCAAAACATGGGTATACAGAATGTCAAGTCACAAGAATAAAAACTCGAAATTTCTCAGTTCAACATTGTGTATGACCGCCCCGCGCATTCACCACTGCCAAACACCGTGTCCTCATCGGCTGCCTGGTGCTTGTGAGCACATGTTTGAGGATTCTGCCATTGCTCTTGCAAGGCAGCGCCAAGTTCCTGCAAATCCTGAGTTTGGAACCTATGCCCACGAAGCCTTCTCCCAAGTGCATCCCAAATGTGCTCAATTGGTTTAAGGTCAGGGGACCTCGATGGCCAGTTCATGACGTTGATTCCAGCGTTTTGAAGGAAATTTTGTGTGCGGCCGAAAATGAGTCGCCATGAAAGGAATGTGTTCAGGGGTGAGCACCTGGTCGCGGTAAGGAGCAGCTGTGAGGTTCCCACGGATGACCAGAACGGTTGTTCCCACAGAAAGCACCCCACACCATGCAACTTCCGCCCCCGAATCTGTCGACGTCTTGTACACAACATTGGGCATACCGTTCACGACGTCGTCTTCAGACTCTATGCCTGCCGTCCGCGAATCTGAGGGTAAACATGGATTCATCGATAAAGACGACTCGATGCCAGTCTCTGTGGGTCCATCGGAGGTGAAATTGGGCCCACAGCAGACGTTGTCGTTGATGAGACGGCGTCAGTATTGGCCCGCGATATGGACGTCGAGAATGGAGACTGGCAGTCCGCAACCGATTTCGAATGGTCTCTCAGGACAGTTGACTGTTCAACATTTCAGCCCTGGTTCGTGTAGCCGTCAAAATCTGTCGTAAGACGATTTGACGGTCTTCTGCTCGTGACGTCACACGTGGACGACCCGACCTTGGCCGATCAGAAGTGGTGCCAGTTTGTTGTAGACGACCTCACAAGTCATACACAGTACGACGGCTGCATCCAATTGCTCTTGCGACATTAGTAACTGATCTTCCAGCTTTCAACATGCCTAAGGCGCGTTCACGTTGCACATTTGACAATCGTAGCATTTAAAGTACCGTTAGAGCTGTGGTTTTTAAGTGTTTTTTTTTTCAATTCTTGAGGCCAATGCAAACACGTACAAAAGAAGAAAACTTCGATGCGATGATTTGGCACTGACGTCATTTGCACGACGTATGGATTGGTTTTAGTGGGTTTTGCTAACGTTTTTCTAAAGATAGGGATCCCATTTCGGATACATAGATGTATCATCAGAGAAAACGTCTTCATTATTTTTAAAAGTTACATTTTGTGAAGTTGCTTTTTTGACTCAGTATACAATAATGGGCCTAGATTTTCGAAGTTCTCTTAGTGCCATAACATTAACTTACGACTATCTTAGTGCTAAGAGAGCTTTGAAAATCTAGGCCCAGTTTAAGAAAACATATATGGTTTAGGCGGCATGTAAGTATTGTTACACACAAACGTAGTTGATAGGTTGCTAGAGCTTCACTGCCCACATGCTTTAAAGTTAATTTGTTCGGTCGGGTTAAGATCTTTTAAGTCTATTTGTACCTGGCACTGTAAGTCAGTGTGATACCTGGGCATAAACGAGCAATGCTTAACACAGAAACTATTAAATATTATGACATTCCATCTCTGCCCCTGAAGATCGGGGTTAGAACTGACCTCCAGTAACCCATCTTTGTCGTAAGAGACAGCTAAGGGAATCGGGTGGTCAGGCTCGCTGACTTGGTTGACACATGTCATCGATCGATGTTGATCACTGGATTGTTTGATCCAGACCGCCGCCTTATTGCTGGAATATAACCAACCAAACAACATCATACATCTCCACTGGCGCTATCTACGTGCAGCTGGCGCAATCTAGCAGGCAGAATAATTCATATTTCACTAACCTGTTAGTAGAGATCAAAACCCATTTCTCGCAGTGGCTGGTCTCCAGCCATTCCCCACTGCATGACACTTGACGTGGTGAGCTAACGATAATGACGTCATAGACGATCGATTTACGTATTCTCCTTTATATTCATGTGGCACTTACGATGCAATAAATATTTGGAACAACCAAACGTATTTGCTATAATCGTACATAATCGAAGCATATGCAAGGAACAGTGAGCTGAAAATTGTTGCTACTCAAACGGTTGATGGCAATAACGCCTTGATATGCACGTAATACGAGACGGATGAAGGAACGGTTCAATATCGTATTGAACGCTTCTATCAAGTTGTAGCATGAGTTGAAAAGGCTTGGCCAACTTCTTGCTTAAGTAAAAAAAATATCATCTGAGAAAGAGATACTGCGAAACCTTACTAACTGGAATGAACTGAATTAAGGTCTTCTGTTTTGGTAAATAGTTCTATTACTGCGTCTCAGCGTTAAACCATATCAAAAACCAGTCTTTCGTGATTCCACTTGGTTAGTGAATATGGTTTTACGCCGCTTTAAACAATGTACCTGCAATATCACAACGGGAGAAACAAGCTTCACACCTTCTACAGATGTAGAGAATCGAACCCGGACCATAGGAACACTTTAACCACTGGACGACCTCGTCACCACGTTTCAACAATGCCTGTTCTGATAGACTCTGTATACTTATTATCACAGCTATTTAATCTTCTCTAATGGGCGGTGAAGCGTTCGCTCGTCACACCGAAGACCCGGGTTCGATTTCCACGTGGGTACAATGCGTGAATCCCATTTCTGGTGTCCTCCGCAGTGGTATTGCTGGAATATTGCTAAAAGCGGCGTAAAACTAGACTCACTCACTCACTCAGATCTTTACCACTTGGATGATGCAGATAACACTTGCAAGCCATTATCAGGGAAACATTGGATTAGAACCAATGATCTGGTATCTGGATAGCTTAAGGGAGGCAACTCTTCACAGCTAAATCGGCAGAAGATAACTGCTTGCTTTATGATAGTTTATTGATTGTTCAGATATTTCACAGCTTGTGATCTGTGACAGGTCGTTGACATATACCGTTTAGTTAACTCCGAATACCTTTAGTATAAAAACACGTGGAAATGCCTCGCACGTGGTAAGGTTCTATTGACCCCGAGTTGTGCTGAGATATATTCCGCTTAAATCAAGTTTGACTTGGTAGCTAGAATTTCGGAAAAATTAAATATTTTATTTAATGTTGCACATGATGGCTGTCTGTATATATATAAGGCCGCGACAACTGGGTCAAGGCAAAAATGGAACAGTTCAAGACAAGCAACCGTTTCTGAGAAGATAGACAATGGGAGATTTACACACTTATGTCTTTAAAACATGCATCCATTCACTTGAGTTAATCTTAAGGATAAAATAGGGTCCTCAACTTGCCACAACATTAAGACACGAGCGATAATGGAAATAAGTTTAACAGTTGGATGCTGGTTGGTGTCCCAAGAACAAAGTGTGAATGATTAATTCCTGTTGTATTCTTCATTAAATGCACTCAAACATCGTTCTACATAACAGTATATTTCCGTCCCACTTTCAAGGAATAGAGATGCGTGACAATGTTTTTACGTTATCCTTACCATGTCATTAGTTGTTTTAAATGGAGAGAACAAGGATAAATCAATAAAACGTTTTATTAAGTAGTTTGAAGATTGTTAACCACAAGCCACGATCCCTTGAGAGATTAGATTTTATTCTTAACATTAAACTCAATGTAATTAGTGTTTAACTTTCTTTGGGAAACCGAATCAATTGTTTCTCCCATTCTCGCATTGTCTGCCTTGTTTTGCTGCAGCTCCCAATGTGTGCATAGCTAAACCATGAATTGGCGACTATAGTGATCGAATCGATCTGTTACATAGAGGCTGCGATCGGGCGATTATGTTCATGTCACCGATACCAACATCTACTTGTATCAAGGAATAAACATGAAACCCCACGTCACCGAATCTGCGTCGTTTGGGTGGCGCGAAAGCTCCATGTACAGAAACAGATGAATATATTTGTACATCCCATAGTAAACCATAACAATAGTACAAGTGAATACCACAATAAAATATAGATAAATTCTCAACAGTCATAAACACTTTTGAAAAGCCCTGTATGCATCATTCTTGCATATTGCATTCACTAATAAGAGATCAAACGATGCTGTTGAACTGTTTAGTTCTGCGAGTTATGTTCTACGTTTACATTTTAGGACAATGGAGCTGGCAAAATGCATCGCCAAAACGGTTCCCGTTTTCTGAAGCGATAACCAATGGGAATCTGTCTGCTGTTCAGATGCCTCTTACCTGTGTACAAATACGTTTGCCGTCATTTCTTCTGCCAGACAGAAACTGGATTTACTTTTGTGTTATGATCGGCGTCCAAGCATAATACCGGCTATCATACATACCAATACATCAAATACATATTGTCGACTTTACAAAAGTTCACAGCAACTTTTGTTCCATGGATTTGACTAAAGGATTTACTCTCGCACCAGTGTCTTTCCATCTTAAGCTGATATTTCTGAACATCTGATATTTCTGAAGGTTTGAATATCTTAAAACTGGGGCAGCTAGAACAAATCTCATCGATTCCTTCCACAAAGGACACAAGTGTGTTGATATTCCCACAAAACACGAGGAGTGTCGAGATTAACTATTTCAAAACATAAAAAACAAAACCAGACTCACCAATGTTACAGAATCCGGCGCAGTGGTTAATAACGACGTTCGTGCTGTTGTGGACAGTGACTAAAAGAGCCGACGGTGCCAGTGCCTTCAGACAATACTGGTACTCGCCCTACGGCCTGCCAGAATATGGTCAGAATGTGAATCAGGGTACCAGCCTGGGTCTCCTCACCGCGGTGCAGTGTTCCCGTTTTTGCTCTGACGACCAGTCCTGCCAAGCATTCCAGTTCCACAAGACTGACCCCTCGTCCAGGAAAGGCATCTGCTACACGTTCAAATCACTTACCTACAACAGTATCATGACTCCCGTGCCGCAACAGAAATACTTCGAAAAGGTAACTATCATGCTTCTTCGTGTGTTTTCTCTCTCATAACCACTTTTAAAACGATTTGACTCTGATATTACTGTACCATCGCACAGGATGTTGTTAGTTGAAAATGAATGCGACCACAGCCAGTAATCATTTCATAAGGAGGTAGATCTATTAGGCTTTGACTTGTGAGGTGGGTTTCATTAGTTTGAGAGGGCTTTATTCTCCCTTGAATTGTTAGAGATTGATTTATTAGGTTTTGACTTGTGGTGTGGGTTTCATTAGCTCGAGAGGGCTTTATTTACCCTTGAATTGTTAGAGGTGGATCTATTAGGCTTTGACTTGTGATGTGGGTTTCATTAGTTTGAGAGGGCTTTGATTTACCCTTGAAATGTTAGAGGAGGGTCTGTTAGGCTTTGACTTGTGAGGTGGGTTTCATTAGTTTGAGAGGGCTTTATTTACCCTTGAATTGTTAGAGGTGGATCTATTAGGCTTTGACTTGTGGTGTGGGTTTCATTAGTTTGAGAGGGCTTTATTTACCCTTGAATTGTTAGAGGTGGATATATTAGGCTTTGACTTGTGGTGTGGGTTTCATTAGTTTGAGAGGGCTTTATTTACCCTTGAATTGTTAGAGGTGGATCTATTAGGCTTTGACTTGTGATGTGGGTTTCATTAGTTTGAGAGGACTTTGATTTGCCCTTGAAATGTTAGAGGAGGGTCTGTTAGGCTTTGACTTGTGATGTGGATTTCATTGGCTTGAGAGGCATTTATGTACCTTTGAACTGGTAGAGTTGGATCTATTAGGCTATTAGGTCCTTGATTTATCATTATATCAAATATACAACAACACGAAAAAAGAGTTGAAATCAGTTGTGATGTACCACAGTATTACTGAGAAACGTTGTCACATTTTGATTTTACCGCACACGTATGCACACACGCACGCACGCACGCACGCACGCACACAAATGCATACAAATTAACCCCATTTCGTACTCTCTCTGTCTCTACTCCGACCACAACACATCGCCATAGGCGGATCCAGAGGGAGGGTGCAGGAGTGAAAATCATCATCATTATCATCATCATTATAACACATTTATACACACAAGTAAAGAACTCGTGGTGGAACCAGATCTGACACATGACGAACAGATTCACAAATGAAGAACTCGAGGTGAAGCGAGATCTGACACATGACGAACAGACACAGAAATATAGATCTCGAGGTGAAGCGGGATCTGACACATGACGAACAGACACAGAAATATGGAACTCGAGGTGGAACCAGATCTGACACATGACGAACAGATTCACAAATGAAGAACTCGAGGTGAAGCGAGATCTGACACATGACGAACAGACACAGAAATATAGATCTCGAGGTGAAGCGGGATCTGACACATGACGAACAGACACAGAAATATAGAACTCGTGGTGGGATCTGACACATGACGAACAGACACAGAAATATAGAACTCGAGGTGGACCGAGATCTGACACATGACGAAGAGACACAGACATATAGAACTCGTGGTGGGATCTTACACCAGCACGAAATGCACATTAACGATGTGCATACGGTAGTTATGATAAAGAGCATATTTGTTTTAATAAGTAGCGTATTATATCTGTCAGGCCTCCCAAAGAACAAATACGCCAAGCTATTGGTTTAGCCCAATCATTACTTCAGGTTGTTTTCTAAAATTCGGAAAGACCCTGACCGGACGTAAACAATCGTGAATATAGATCAATGAAAACAATCCTCATGTCCTGACTACTGTTCACAATTGTGGTATCACGCGCCGCACAGTGGGCAAACAATCATTTTATTTCTGTTTGAATCTGTTACAGACATCTTTTGTCTGATCTGACACTGAATACTATATGCAGCAACAGTTGAGCACACATCGGGTACAGTTCTGTGACACTAAGTGGAATCATTCCATATTCAGCACGTACATAGTACTTTGAGATGCTGGCTAATATTTACTATTGATAAACGCTGCTGAGGTCTATAGATTTACGGCGTGCTGACAATAACGGGTATTTTCATACGCGTGATGGCCTGAAATACCCGGCTTTTTATTTTTTTTCAATATTCATGTTATCATTTAACAACTTGGCGTGGTCTTTTGTCATGTTCTGGAATCGTAAAAAATGCAAATATACTGTCTGGTTAATATTCTGTTTCTATTTTGAGTGAGTGAGTGAGTGAGTGAGTGAGTACGGTTTTAAGAAGCATCTAGCAATGTTCCAACGCTATCGGTGCGGGGACACCAGAGATGGGCTGACCTTTGTACTACTAGGGACTGGTACCAAGGGTTTCAGCGTGCCGACCGGACGATTTAACCACTAGGCTACCCCACGTCCCTTTCTGTCTTGGACCCGTGCACGTGCAGGTCCGGGGTGGAAAAGACCTCAGCAGCCCATGCTTGCCATAAAAGACGGCTATTCTTGCCGTAAGAGGCGACTAAAATCTCGCTGACTTGGTTGACACATGTCATCGGTTCCCTATGGCGCAGATCAATGCTCATGTTGTTGATCACCGGATTATCTGTTCCAGACACAATTATTTACAGACCGCCGTCGTATTGCTGGAATATTGCTGAGTGCGGCGTAAAACTACACTCACTCTCTGTCTTGTGCATGAGCATTTCCCGGTGCTGCTAGTCAGCAGTCATGTTTTCAACACTGTGATAAACATAGCAAGTTTTTTAGTCTGCCAAAGTCGCCAACAGCTGACCTGCCATGACGATGCGATCCAGGACTCATCTCACGAGACAACTCTTTCTAAAGTTAAAGTTAACTCCCGTTCTTTGACATACCACTAAGGTTACCTTACTGACTTACGATCACCTCAGTGCTGTGTGATAGGATGCTCTGAACCGTTTTTACAATAGCGATAAGCTGTCTGTGGTATAGGTACGTTACACACACCCATATGCATAAAGCATATGAAATGAATCAGCATAGAAGAAAGTTCAATATAGACAAATGTTTTTAGATAACAACTTCCTGAATGGGAGGTTTCGACACTGATTCTTTGCCAAGCATTAATATATACAAAATGTGCTCAACCGTATTAAGTATCAACATATATAAAATAGGGATGTACAAATCATAAGGATAGTTTATCAAGGAGGTGTTTACATCTTTTCTTATAATATATACTGGACAAAATAAGTTAGGGATATTGGTATCTTTATGATTGATATCTTGTCAATGTGTCACCAAATAAATATATCACTATTAATGATTTCAAAATTTACATATATTCCTAACTACTTTTGCCCAGTATATGTTAAAACTTTTATTATCAAAATTGATGTAGTCAGAGTTCTGTTCTGCTGCCATCTAATCTGTATTGTAAACCAAAAGTCACTGTGTTCTGTAATCTGATTGGTTGAAAAACATGATCAAATGGTATTAGATTCCCGGAAACTGTAAGACTATTCACTGCGTATTTACACGTAAACAATTGTTTTGTTGTGTCATCAACAGTGGTGACGTCATTCAAATCATATTGTGACGTAAAGTTAGAATGACGTCACAAATGAGCAACTCCAGACGTTACCATGGGAACCAGCTGAAACGGCCAGCTGATGACACTTTACTGCTGTACTCATACTCGATGTAAACAAGTGCAGACAGTAAAACCCCTTTGGTTTACTTTTTTGTTTACAATGTCGATAAACATCATGTGTTGGCCAATTTCGGGGAGTTATTGAGTATTTGAAGCACGGGAATATTTCATTTGAAACCTCCGGCTGACGCCGTCGGTTCCAAATGCATTCCCGTGCTTCAAATACTCAATAACACCCGGAAATTGGCCAACACATGATGTTTATCTCCTAATTGCTTTTGTTAAATAATGACCGTCGTCTATAAGGATTTAGTTCATACAAATGCCAAATCATTAAATGGAAACGTGTGTAAACTAGGACAGTAATTGATGCAGCTTAGTATAGCTCAAGCTATTTTCTGTACGTCCCGACATTATGGCAAGCGCTCATAGAAGTTTCCACGTTCTTGTGGATTTTCATTGACGACAAAATTTCATATGATTTCTGTTGTTTTCTGCTGATTCGAACACACACCGTCAGAGTCAGGCAGACTCAACAGTGTGTGCTGACGATTACGTGCCTGACTTCGAGGGTGTGGGTTCTAATCTCGGTTGGAACTCAACCAAACACAACTATTAATATATGTACTTTACTAAAAAGTGTAATCCCAAATATAACATATTATATACTTGACCACTTTCTAAATGACATTGTGTAACTATAGATTCCCTTTATTGTTTTAATTATTCACTTTAAGGCGCCCTACGAACATAGCACTCTTAAGCGTCGGGCAACAAACGTCAAAGCAATGAACGCACAGTTTCGATGCTACATGTCAACGGTGTCCATGCAACATGTTTGACAGTGGAATATGTTCCCTTTTTGTTTTACTTTCAGTTTGATACTCGGACACATTGATTTCGGCTTTACAGCTTTTGTTAAAGAAAACACATTTTGTAACACCGTATATCTCAATTTCAACTATGCACTTTTGAACAGAGCGATATTTGGTAAAGCAGAATCGAGCTTGCATTTATGCAAGTAATATTTTTCCCAATAATATGAACAAGTCAAAACAGAGTCAGTAAAAACATTTTTCTCACAGCTAAAAATTATCAATTCCATAGTGAGTTTGAGATTATGGGTGTGATCACAACCTTCTGTTAACCATGATAAACATTTTGACGAAAAGGTTTGCACAAATTCACATTCCCAAAACAAATGACAACTAAATTCCTTTTCAAATCTGAAAATGAATCATATCATTTATATTTTTAAAGAAATGTATTGGCAGTTGAAATACTATCGAATATCCTGTGCTGGAACATCTCAAATTTGTCTTGTGCCGATTTAAACGATTTTAGGAAAATACAGTTCTAGTCAAGACCACACGGAAAATCCTCTGGCCACTTTAACTGTGCTCTCGGTGTCTGAACAAAGACCTATTCTATCGTGGATCCTCACGGCCAGCTTGCTGTATGTAATCTTGTTTCAGTTGAGTAGATCAGCGATCATAAAGCCAAACGGCTGGAATATTGCTTCGTGTGGCGTTAAACAACACACACATCAGTTAATCACTGGAGGTACTGGTCCACACAATTTCCATGTACAGATCGCCGTCAAATGTGCGGCATTATGAAAAATAAAATTCACCTTTAATCTGTAACTAAAAATATAACAACATTTATTTATAACAATATTTATTTCAGAGAGAATGTTTCAAGGCCCGCCATTTCTCATCAGGAATCTTGTACCCGTCTGAGATGCGTCTTATACTTTTTGAGGGCAGCTTTACGCATCTCTTCGATGTCGTTGCCTTTGACCGACAAATACAATTTAAGGGTTTTCAAGCAAAGTATCATACTGACATCTTTCCGGGTCTAGTGGGTGGAGTAGACGGAGCGTTTCAAGGGCCCGACAATTACACCTACATCGTCCAAGGTAAGTAACACACGTTTGTGTTTCGAGGATGGACACGAACAGTGACAGCGTGTATCGATGTTCATATTAACAATCACTGGTTTGTCTGGTCCTGTCCATCTATAACATTACCACCAAAACAACAACACAACGGTTCAAATCGCGCGCAAATTACCCCTCGTTGTGAGCGTCGGTGCGTCCGTTCTCTGCACCCATCTTTTCTCCGGTTTATACTTAAACCGGGCTTAAACCATCACATAATTAAGTTACAGAGCGTTTTTTTCCTCAACTCAATGCTGGTGTAAAATTACCTTGCAAATTAAACTGAATGTTGTTCTCCCCCACCTAGCGCGAAGGAACTCCACCCACTTTTTTATATGGCAAGTACAAACACATTACATGTTGTTATAATTGCTTTGAAAACCAAATTCCGCGTATTAAAATGATAACTGTGACAAATTTTGATATAATTTATAACAAAAATATAACTGGATTTGGAATTTGATTGCAATCTGAAAGAAAAAGTACAAAATCCCGTTAACATCAACTAAGACGGGAACATGGTGGCCATGACGACGCCACCAATCTGATGATCACACCGTTCTCAAAGGTGTCCTTCCATTTGTGAGAATTCCCAGTTGTGAGACACATTAGTTTATGGTTGAGTGTACACAGGTGGTGCTTCCACATCCCTACAGTGACAGTGGGATCAGCCCAGTTGCAGAAGAATACCCACAGGACGCATGGTTCATTAATGAATTAACGCAAACGACATTGATCGTTAAAGAGCTTTTATTGTTTTGAAAAAAGAATATCGATAGATACAGAATAATGAAATATATTCTCAAAGATATGAAGCGGCCAGTGTCCCGTTGTTCAAAACAACCTTAGCTAAGATCAACCTTAAGCACTAAGGTTAGATTTACGATCACCTTAAGAAGAAGACACCCCCGTTGCACAAAACAACCTTAGGGCAACCTTAGCCGTAACCTTAGCCCCGTGGATGCCGAGTTTTGTTCAAGCGCACATTTTCGTAAGGTTTGAAAGGTGAACGTTGTGCGAGAATTGCGCTAGCGTGGTCCTGGATCAGCGTACGGCTATAACATTACACACACATGTAGAATATTCAATTTCCTATCCGTTGGTATAGATATAACTGCGACAACTTCAGGGGTTTGAGAAATAGATACTGCTAAAAAGACAACACTGCTCAGCTGATTAGTATATATCTCACCTAATTTCCATTGAATATGTCAAAGGTCTCGGCGTCTTTGTCAGAACTCAACACACTTTAGACAAAATAAAAAACGAATGGTTTTACCATTGAAATAGTGTCCTGAATATATCAACAATTAGACGATTTTTCTGCGTATCTTATTTTGAGCAACACGCGCACCTGCCTGGCATCAATTTAGCGTAAATGAATATTCATTTAGGATATAAACACTTCTTATGATTATGTTATTTCTCTTCATAAGTATGTAAGGAAAGGTAAAAAGAGAGAACTATTAGATTATGGACGTAAGGTTTGTCCAAATTAAGACTTGACCTGTTATATATTTGAAAGCAGTTTTCGTATAAATATTGAGTTAGATATCCTGCTGTCAAAATATGTTTCCAAACGTTTTAGACAAACTCGCACTTGGTCAAAATACGCAAAATATACATCACAATATTGAAAGTGCAATCGGAATGATATGGCCATTGTGTTTACTCTTGTTCAACCGACCTTCACCGCAAAGAAATTGCCTAACGTGTGCAATAATGTTGACGTGTGACATCACTACCGATGACGGATTCCTTCTAAAATGGCGGTTTCGCTGACAAGGGTACACATAGGATTTTGTGAGGACTCTTTCCTTGATTCAGGGATCTTTTGTACATAAATATGAGATGTAAGTTATTAGAATTATTCTGACTATCTGTGCATTGTTATATGTTGTTATCGTTCACACTGTAAATGACAGAAGAAGCGGGAAGTGCCGATAAGTACCGTTGTTGTTCTGCGTGATCTCGACACGCTACACGGAAACTTTGACAGTTTCTTATGAATTATTAAATGATTGCATTGTATCTATTTTTAATTTGCTAATTTTTTTGCTGCGATACTCTTCTCCTGAATATTCAAAGCGTATTGAGCCATTGTAGGAAATGATTAGACGGCTGGATGTCGGAAAATTTCCGAAAATGGTACGCTGTGTAAAATCGGATTTTTTCTTTGTTTACATTTGAAACGCACAGTCGTTCGTTTCGTTTTATCTAGACAGTTGGTATTGGTGACAAAGACCATTTGTAATTTAATTCTATGATCTGTGGGGAATTCAATGGTGCATTTGTCGCAGCAGACTATGAAGTATACGTGATCAATATCCGCCTTCTCAAATCGTGATTTTGTAAACACTATCCAATATAGCGGAAAGCGCACTTCGGCGTTCGTGTACGTGTATTTTCGAAAACATCCCAAACAATTCTCGGTTCATCGGCGACGTTTAAGAATTATCGTATATTATTGGTTACATGAAAATTTGATATCAGTGACCATTAATATGCTACTTTTGGAAATCCGATTTCTGTACACTCTCTGATTCCTCAAACCTCTCTCAATCTCGTTGTATAATATAAAAGCAGCCACCATATTCCCTTCCCAACCCTAGAGACGCTAACGTAGGGTTGGACCAACCTTAGTTATCAATCTTAACTTAAGGTTAACCTTAGTTAAGGTTGTTTCGTGCAGCGGGAGGCTAACCTTATTAAAGGTCTAAGGTTGAAATCTTAGGGATAAGGTTAACCTTAAGAGATAAGGGTTTTTTTAACAACAGGTCGACATTGGTACTTGCTGAATACCTGCCACATAATGGTGATCGAAAAGAACAGTCAGTGGTTAATAGATAGAGGATACTAAACGACCTTCCGTGTAATACCATTTTTATTAAACGAGTTAATGATTTGGTATCAGACGAGCGAAAGCGAGTTTGATACTAAATCTTTAACGAGTTTAATGAAAATGGTATTTCACGGAAGCGAGTTTAGTATTCTGTTTATTACTCGCCAACATAAATTGACAGAACCTGCGGCGAAATTGCCTACAGTGTGAGGACTCTCAGCTTACAAGTCAAGCAAGGTCTAGTAAAATCGCGACATCAACATTAGCATTATGACGTCATAACTTTGAACCCTTATGACATCATGCATCTAGCGATATTACACTAGTGTAATATTGCCGTAAAAATATTACACTGCAGTATCTTCCACGGGCGAGTAATAACTACGTTTATCACCCATTTTCGTTTGTCCGAGATCAGCGATGACAATGCCCTGACAATGCTATGACGTCAAGAAGTTGATGACGTCACAATGCTATGACATTACTGCACTGCAAATATAATGGCAGTAGTGTGTTAAGAGATGTACGTTTTTCATTGAAAACTAATGGAGAATGAGTTAGGAAGATAGAACAGAATCTCACCCTCGTGTCTACTGTTATCAGTTATATCAACACTCGTCGATAAGGTAAAAATAACTTTATTGTTATTATATATTTGATATCAGTAGACACTTCCATTTATATTAATAACAGTTAAAACAGTTATTGCAATCAGATTTTATTTTACGGTGAATTAGGTAGATACACCATCAGTACGTCCGTAATTGTAAGAATTAAATAAAACTGGACTAAAATGTTATGCTGTAATGGTAAATTGAATGCCATATTTTTCTTATAATGTAATGCACAATCCATATTCTTCAAATGCTGATTTTAGGTTTCCAATGTTATCAAGTGTCAAGCGTATCGTATCATTTGCTTTTTAGAATCTTACTTGTTACAATTACCGTGTTGCTATAAACTCTGGTTTAGGAGATCAAACCGCTGATTGCCCATTGAAACACTACGTTGTTAATGAATCCGCTAATTTTATACACCATCTGTTAGTGATGACCTGCACGTTATATTTGCTGTCCAGCATTATATGCCGTCAGCCATAACCCCTCCCCCCCCCCCAATATTTCTGGAAACATCCTAAAATTTAAATGTGTACCATTATGCTGTCTATTCCCTGTGTTACTGTATGTGATATTTTAAAATAAAATGTGTGTTCTGATCTGTTCACAAGGTTCAGTTACACAGCTAAACCCTGATTAGCTGAGGTTAGTCCATTCTGTCAGACAGGGGGTATGGCGTGTTTTCTTAGTTCCTTACCTACTCCACTGTCTCACAACTGGGAGTTCTAACAAATAGGAGTAGACCTTCTCAAGTGATGATTGTTACGATTGTATGACCCGCCACTGGCGACCACATCAGGGTCCCCTACGTCAGTACCAGCAGAAGCCACCAAGACAAACTCACCCGTGATGATGCGTGTTAGAACTGATCTTCAGCGACCCATGCTAGTCGTAATAGGCGACTAACGGGAGTGGGTCGGTTATGCTCGCTGACCTTGCTGACACATGACATCGTATCCCAGTTGCGTAGATCGAAGTTCACGTTATTCATCACTGATTTGTCTGGTTCAGACTCGATTGTGTGCAGGCCGCTGGCATGAAGCTGGAATATTGCTGAGTGCGTGCGGCATTAAACTAAACTCACTCACAAGACCGAGACCGACGGTTAGCATTTGCCTCTGGCATTCGTCATGAAGTGCCTCGGACAATTCCTGCAGATCAGCAACAGCAGTCTAGCTTGAACTTGGCGGCCAAGATGGTCGCCAAGATGGGCGCTCATATCGGGGCTCCTTGCAGGCCATGGTACTGTAAATCTGTAAATGGATGACTGGCAAGGAGGTGGTAATGAGACCCAATCTCATGAAACAATTTTATTGCCATTTTTAAAAACAATTATGTTGACTTGGCCGCGTCCCCATCATCCGTTTGTCCACTATAAGAATGAATCTCTGCAAGAACGAGTGTGACTGAATCTACACCTCATTAACACGTGCTAGACTTCCCAAGCTGTATTTCTGAGAGAGAAAAATAAATATGTGTTCCTCGTCACTTTTTTGTAGCAAACACTTTTTTAAAAAGTACTACCACTCTCGTCACCTCTGTTAAAATGTGCCCGAGAAACATTTAATTTTGTATGCAGCTTTAGTATACATAGACGTTCCTGATGTAGCCTGTCCGTGAAATCAGGATGTCTCCTCGGACTGCTCATCAGTGCAGCAACAAGCAACTTCCTTCCGAGGGTAATGGTGGAGAGCTCGAACAACAGTCTAGAATACCGGGTCAGTGGCATGTTTCATGGGATATGAGACGAGTTGTTTCACCCGTGCTTCCCCGGAAATCGACAAATAAACATGTGGTTAATACTCAAGTTAGCACTGTTGATGCGACTGAACATGCGTACCAACAACCTGCCATCGTCCGTCTTGTCATGTAAAAATATAATTTACAGCACTGTCGTTAAATAAATCTGTTCCGAAACGGTATTGCACAAATAGCAAATTATGAAATATATACCCCAATGTGCTTCACGCCTTGCAGTTCATGAACGTGCAACATAACTTTTATCATGCCAGTACGTTGTTGTTTGGACCAAACCTTTTTAAAGGCCAGTTACTCAATAAATATGCATGTGCATACATAGAATTCTGATATTACATCAACCTCGTTGTTCGTTACAGAACTACGCTCAATAAGCACAAACAACACATAACAGGTTTAACCAGTGAGACAGATGCATTGCGAATCATTTTATGACTTCATCAAACAGGGACAGTCTGTGATTCCATAGTTAAGGTATGCTGCCGGAACCGCGACATGAAGTGTAGAAAGACGGTGTTATTAAAGTTTAAAATAACAATTCATTTGTAAATACCATTTTCTTATGAAACAAGGAATTGGAATTCAGTTTAACCAGAGTTGTCTGTAGTGTCAACTTACACTTTCACACGAGAAAATTCGGATCATCTGAAAAGTAGGTCATTGTCTGAAAAGGTTAATGAGACTTATGTTTCGGTATGAATTATCTGCTCATCTCTTTCCTCCTTGGCTTCATCATTTACGTTTTATCAGTCTTGTAAATCCAATATCCCCCACTTTTCAGTGGTATATAACGAATGTACGCTCTGTTTATCCGACACCCGAATACCCTGCTGGTTACCCAGACAACGAGTAAACACACTCGTCTCTTGCTGCGCTCACCTCTCCAGGTGATGATGAACAGGTGTTCCAGTATCGTGAAAATATGGACGCCCCAGCACCATACAATATTAATTGTTACCTCTTTCTGCTGGGTTGTTTCCCTTCGAGTGCTTATCCATCGTGCTTAAGTAATTTGTTGGATGAGCTTGGCTCAGTCACAATGCTAAATTCGTCAGTGTCAAAGATGTCTTGCGGTCACTGGTTGATATGTACCGGAATACGGGAAATTATGTTCAATCAGTCGTGATAATTTTCCGGGTGCGTTCTATGGTCCGGATAATTTATTGATGTGTGTTTTTGAGACAACTGGCCCCACTGCATGCGGATCAGAAAACTGATGAACGATGTCCCGGTTTCTATGTATCTGTTTGGTAGGAATACATTTGGAACGGGTAAAAGTATTTTTTAAACATAGCGAAATCATCTATTCAGTCAGTGTAATTTAGAATGCCGGACCCAGCGCTGACGACCTATTTTCGTATACTTGCGGAACAGCAACTCTGTGTCTCTAGGGGCCTGTGTCGAAGTGGTACAGATATAATTATTGAATTGCACTAAAGTATTACTGATGCGACAATCTGTAATAAATATTTTATGAATTCCCTTTTTTTAAATTTCTTGAGAGGTAGAGAGGGACGAGCAAATCTACGCAACCGTCACACGACAGTACGTCACATACTATTTGCCTGAAAGTGGCATGAAGTGACGAGAATTTAACGTACAAACCTCTGACAGTATATCAGATACAGGTGTGTGACCTGGCGAAACTAGACACATATTAAAGAGTTTCTATTTTCACTGTTTATTATATTAAAATATACTTCCGTCTGTTTGTTCTTTTTCAGGAAATCAAGTCAAATGCTTCTCTTCGCTCTATCCGAACGTCACCAAATTTAAGGCTTGTCCCCCGAGTGTGTCACCTCAAAACATTCTCGCCCCCTATTTCACTAGTAACACGAACCTGGACGCCATCGTCTCGCTTGACAACACTACCGACAACGTCCACATCATCAGTGACAACACCGTCTACGAAATGAGCTGGTCAGGTAGCGAGTACACAGTGACCGGAAGTTACGCAATCACGGACACCGGATCCAGCAATTATTGGGCAAAGGCACCCGAGAACATCACAGCTTTGTTTCGTTTACATCGACCCGATGAGTACATCTTTATTGAAAGCTACAAATTTGTCGTTTACAATGCTGAGTACAAAACCGCCACAGGCGTATTTTTCTTCTGTTAATAGCTCTCCATGAAAGCCGATGATGTCCTGTTCTGTATGTCGATGCCTGATTGCTGGAACTTTTAACTCGGGAATACCTTTCCGCCACATCAGATGTTGAATGTGGATATGTGGACATGTAGAATAGCTCATTTGTCGTTCGGGTTGCAAGTCACCGTGAAGATTATCGTCCCTTGGATACGAGGATCCGATATCTACTAGTCTGAAGTTGGTATTCGTAGTTTTCATGAACCAAATCTGTGCTCGTAGATGTTATCGGAACGATACCTGCTAACACTGCCTCAGGATGGAATAAACATGTTCAAATGGCACCTCGTCCAAACCAGCCATCAATTTAACACATGCAGTGATATGTTCTGATAAGTTAAAATAAACACCAATAAGATTTGATTTGTACTTCTTAACTTAACGGTGGGTAAGATACTATAGAGGATTGTACAGCGACATAGCGAAGACCAATCAACTAACACGCTCGCACGCACAATTACGAAACACAAAGGATTTGTTGAAGCAGAACGTTTTTCAGAAACAAAATATTTTGATCTGCTCCTGCTTCAATTCATACAACGTATCAGCTGAAAAGTAGGAAGACATGTTTTATTTAATTCACGGGAACGTTTGGTGAGCGATTTTTAGTGTGAGCGATGCCAGTTGTCCCGTATATTATTGTACAAATTAATTTTGTATAAAGAACCGATCTACGTCACTCGGTGACCCGACTTACTGTTTGTTACAATAGCCCAAGAAATGGAACACTGTGAATTCTTTATTTAGTCCAGCTACTACTACTGTACTTCACTGTCATTCGCCGTGTTGCTGAGAATACTAGTATTACAAGCGACGGCGTTAAAGCTAGTCACTCACTTCACTATAGAAGGACTGAAAAATAACTAGATGTTCACAGAGGGTGTTAAAAATAGTATGTGAAACTATTTTATTTACGACAATACAATATACAAACAGGCTGTAGGTCGCCGACAACTGAAGACAGATAACTATGCTAAACTACTGATGAAGGCATCGCATAGAAACTATTGGCGACTTCTAAGCATGGAGCAGTTTTGTTCGTGTAAAATACGAATATAGGTGAGAATTATATATTTAGTCTGTATCCAATGTCCAAAACGCATGGTCGTGTTAAAGGACGAATCACAAATAACACCATTGGATCTGGAATATCAGCTGTACCTCCTTCAGGAACCGCTCCTGGAACAAGACTAGATACCCTGTCGTTGAAAGAAACCCCAAAACTCCAGCAACGGTTGGCTAAGAACTTCCTACAATCAGTCCAGTGGACAGTGTCAACAGAGAGAAGCATTCTTCATTTTGATTTGAAAAGTTCGATTCGGTCAAAGAGAAACACTAATCCAGATTAAAACCATGCATCTCTCACAAAATCTCAAGTCTTAATGCCCCACAATATTTTCAATCCTAAAGAAACACCAACACTTATACTATTATATATATATGACCACTGGAACCGGCAGCCAGTGGTGTAAATGTCATCATGTGCGTTTGGTAGGAATCGCCATCTCTTGTTAAGAATGTACAAAGCTGTGTCATGGGGCAATAGCAGAATGTCTTTGGTTGTCCACAGAATACACATTTTCAATCACATCGTGTTTCAATGGCGTGCAAATGAATTTTCGAATTCCGTATGCACGAGAGGTAACCACACATGAGGCAAAATAATACTGAAACAAATATAAAAGTGAAACTAGCGAACGAATAATGCTTTCATCACAAGCGGGGTGACTTTTGAGTTTTGACCTGAATATGCTACTGCGCTAACTGACCGTGGAAAGACAGTGGAATTTAATTTTTACATGAAATTCAGTATGTAAGGGAGTTAATCGCTTATCAGTCAAAATATACCTTACTGCTTTTGAAACACAGGAAATGAGTTGAAACCTACAGTTTTCGTAGTTTTTAAAAAAGTACCAAACATATTGGCAAATATTTTGAGAAAGTACATAATTATAAATGTTATTTGGCAAGTAAACACGGCACTATTGAGTTGATGCTTCTAGACAAACGTAGTCTTGTTAGTAAACAAATCATTTTCCATCTTCTCTAAATTGTTCTTTACCCCAAAGCCAAATCGAACATCGCCGAGTTTAGTTTTTCATGAATATTTCACGAGTACTATACGACCTCACATATTTGTGGCGAACTATGCTGCGAGTCATCAGATCCGATATCAATGTAAACGTTTTCTCGTAAAATGCACTGAAGAGCAGTAAAGGTGATTAAGCACTATTCTTGTTAACACAAATTCATCAGTATTTCGACATTGGTACATTAACAATAAGGAACGTGTGTAACAATCATGTCCCTACGGACCCCGTTGTTTTTATCGATTGGTATGCACTAAATGCGCTGCTAACCGTGTGGCGAACGATGACACCAGAATGTTACAGAATAATTGTTTGGTTGTTGTGTAGTCAGTAGCAACGTCTCGAGAATTACCAAAGTAAACACAGCCACATCCTCGATATCTCCATGGCATAAGTTCCGATAAATCTCCACTATACCCTGGATGCACCTAAAGTTCGGGCCGATGAATTTATTACCTCCCATGGCTGGCTTTTTATCCAATCAGGTGTCTGCGCTGAGAGTTTGAACGTACCAATCACAACTCACTTTCGCTTCATAAACTATCCAACCGTTTAAACTTGGCTACACATGTCAAGCAGAGGTACTCTCGAAGAGGTAGAAGGAGTTCTTGCATATACTTCTTTTAAAGTTTCGGACCTGACAAGCTGTATGCATGATTTCCTACATATCTCTGTGGCACTGCGAACAAACCTTCGGAATTCTAACCGCTATCTTTGTTTACATTGACAAGCTCTGTTGTAACTGTGGCTTAGCTGATTGGCTAATTCGACAATCGAATTTTGGACAACTGGGCCCTGGTCTATAAAGGGGAGATTTCACTGTTATCTCAGCTATATACATTAAATCGTGTCTGTCCGAATCCATTTCATTTCAAGATTTTGCATGAGTTCCAGATATCGTAGGTTTGGCCCCATTCAGGTTTGACTAGCAATAAGGAACGCCATACATTAGCTGTTATGCCATGGATATCTTAACCAACAAGAGAGCAGCGAAAACAATTACAGATAAGAATAATACAAATCTTGTCCACTAATTGTGTAAATTGTTTTTTTTTCACAACTTTTGGCTTGAAATGTATTTTTGAAGCTCATGTATTTCTTTTTATGTTTTTAAAAGGGTAAGAGTATTCTATGTTTTCACATAGGGTTATGCATTTCCATTGCGGTATTGAAAACAGAAAACATACTATTTTGAATATTTCGCATCGGAAACACAGCACAGCCACCATTAAACAACAATCAAAGTATTTCACAATGGTGAAAAATCGTTTCCTGAAGCAAGGTGTACGTGTTTCCGGATATAAAGTGCAAAATCAATGTTGCGTGTACGTGATGTATGCTGTAACATCGATATTAAATTGGAAACGACAAATGCCTTTCCACACCCGTAAACATTCTCTTTATCACGAGGTGTGTTTGGTTGACGTCGCATTCAACGGTATTACAGATGAAAACAGTCTGTAAACAATCGACTGCAGACCAGACAATCCCGTGATTAACACAATAGGGCATATGCGGCAATAGAGCATATGCTTATGAATCACTATCAAATGGGGATGATACCAGTTATCAGTAAACTGTTCCCCTGAAATAAACATCTAAAACGTATTGTACGAAATGTGGAACTGAAGCGGGAATGATCTTTTGTCACTCATGCATTATCTTTTGAAATGTCCCCCATATGTCTGCCATGAAATATTTTGAAACCTTTACATAGGTGTTTAATGTTTCAATGTTCGAACAATGTCAGAGAAAGAGCCGTATGAGGCTCTTTAAAATTGTGTTTAAAACAACTTGCTCGAGTTTCCAAATCTGAGAAATGCCAACACCAAAGGCTGGTGCTGCTGAAATATTGCTCGGCATGAGTTGACCATTGAAAAGTTGAAATCATGCCTTTTGTTATACACACTTGTACATCTTGTTTTGTGTTACTCCGATCCATTATGCATACATGTAAGTAGGAAACATACGTTTCTCTACCAACTCGACATGAAACACATCCCGTGTAATCGTCTCAGTAGACAACTAACTCATTATGTAACAAATCTGGTGTAACCGTCTCTGTAAACAATCAACTCGACATGAAACACATCCCGTGTAATCGTCTCAGTAGACAACTAACTCATTATGTAACAAATCTGGTGTAACCGTCTCTGTAAACAATCAACTCGACATGAAACACATCTTGCTGTAACTGCCTCAGTTGACAAACTATCCGACACGACGCAAAAACTGGCGTAACAGTCTCTGTACATAAGAACTTCTGTTAATAGCTCTCCATGAAAGCCGATGATGTCCTGTTCTGTATGTCGATGCCTGATTGCTGGAACTTTTAACTCGGGAATACCTTTCCGCCACATCAGATGTTGAATGTGGATATGTGGACATGTAGAATAGCTCATTTGTCGTTCGGGTTGCAAGTCACCGTGAAGATTATCGTCCCTTGGATACGAGGATCCGATATCTACTAGTCTGAAGTTGGTATTCGTAGTTTTCATGAACCAAATCTGTGCTCGTAGATGTTATCGGAACGATACCTGCTAACACTGCCTCAGGATGGAATAAACATGTTCAAATGGCACCTCGTCCAAACCAGCCATCAATTTAACACATGCAGTGATATGTTCTGATAAGTTAAAATAAACACCAATAAGATTTGATTTGTACTTCTTAACTTAACGGTGGGTAAGATACTATAGAGGATTGTACAGCGACATAGCGAAGACCAATCAACTAACACGCTCGCACGCACAATTACGAAACACAAAGGATTTGTTGAAGCAGAACGTTTTTCAGAAACAAAATATTTTGATCTGCTCCTGCTTCAATTCATACAACGTATCAGCTGAAAAGTAGGAAGACATGTTTTATTTAATTCACGGGAACGTTTGGTGAGCGATTTTTAGTGTGAGCGATGCCAGTTGTCCCGTATATTATTGTACAAATTAATTTTGTATAAAGAACCGATCTACGTCACTCGGTGACCCGACTTACTGTTTGTTACAATAGCCCAAGAAATGGAACACTGTGAATTCTTTATTTAGTCCAGCTACTACTACTGTACTTCACTGTCATTCGCCGTGTTGCTGAGAATACTAGTATTACAAGCGACGGCGTTAAAGCTAGTCACTCACTTCACTATAGAAGGACTGAAAAATAACTAGATGTTCACAGAGGGTGTTAAAAATAGTATGTGAAACTATTTTATTTACGACAATACAATATACAAACAGGCTGTAGGTCGCCGACAACTGAAGACAGATAACTATGCTAAACTACTGATGAAGGCATCGCATAGAAACTATTGGCGACTTCTAAGCATGGAGCAGTTTTGTTCGTGTAAAATACGAATATAGGTGAGAATTATATATTTAGTCTGTATCCAATGTCCAAAACGCATGGTCGTGTTAAAGGACGAATCACAAATAACACCATTGGATCTGGAATATCAGCTGTACCTCCTTCAGGAACCGCTCCTGGAACAAGACTAGATACCCTGTCGTTGAAAGAAACCCCAAAACTCCAGCAACGGTTGGCTAAGAACTTCCTACAATCAGTCCAGTGGACAGTGTCAACAGAGAGAAGCATTCTTCATTTTGATTTGAAAAGTTCGATTCGGTCAAAGAGAAACACTAATCCAGATTAAAACCATGCATCTCTCACAAAATCTCAAGTCTTAATGCCCCACAATATTTTCAATCCTAAAGAAACACCAACACTTATACTATTATATATATATGACCACTGGAACCGGCAGCCAGTGGTGTAAATGTCATCATGTGCGTTTGGTAGGAATCGCCATCTCTTGTTAAGAATGTACAAAGCTGTGTCATGGGGCAATAGCAGAATGTCTTTGGTTGTCCACAGAATACACATTTTCAATCACATCGTGTTTCAATGGCGTGCAAATGAATTTTCGAATTCCGTATGCACGAGAGGTAACCACACATGAGGCAAAATAATACTGAAACAAATATAAAAGTGAAACTAGCGAACGAATAATGCTTTCATCACAAGCGGGGTGACTTTTGAGTTTTGACCTGAATATGCTACTGCGCTAACTGACCGTGGAAAGACAGTGGAATTTAATTTTTACATGAAATTCAGTATGTAAGGGAGTTAATCGCTTATCAGTCAAAATATACCTTACTGCTTTTGAAACACAGGAAATGAGTTGAAACCTACAGTTTTCGTAGTTTTTAAAAAAGTACCAAACATATTGGCAAATATTTTGAGAAAGTACATAATTATAAATGTTATTTGGCAAGTAAACACGGCACTATTGAGTTGATGCTTCTAGACAAACGTAGTCTTGTTAGTAAACAAATCATTTTCCATCTTCTCTAAATTGTTCTTTACCCCAAAGCCAAATCGAACATCGCCGAGTTTAGTTTTTCATGAATATTTCACGAGTACTATACGACCTCACATATTTGTGGCGAACTATGCTGCGAGTCATCAGATCCGATATCAATGTAAACGTTTTCTCGTAAAATGCACTGAAGAGCAGTAAAGGTGATTAAGCACTATTCTTGTTAACACAAATTCATCAGTATTTCGACATTGGTACATTAACAATAAGGAACGTGTGTAACAATCATGTCCCTACGGACCCCGTTGTTTTTATCGATTGGTATGCACTAAATGCGCTGCTAACCGTGTGGCGAACGATGACACCAGAATGTTACAGAATAATTGTTTGGTTGTTGTGTAGTCAGTAGCAACGTCTCGAGAATTACCAAAGTAAACACAGCCACATCCTCGATATCTCCATGGCATAAGTTCCGATAAATCTCCACTATACCCTGGATGCACCTAAAGTTCGGGCCGATGAATTTATTACCTCCCATGGCTGGCTTTTTATCCAATCAGGTGTCTGCGCTGAGAGTTTGAACGTACCAATCACAACTCACTTTCGCTTCATAAACTATCCAACCGTTTAAACTTGGCTACACATGTCAAGCAGAGGTACTCTCGAAGAGGTAGAAGGAGTTCTTGCATATACTTCTTTTAAAGTTTCGGACCTGACAAGCTGTATGCATGATTTCCTACATATCTCTGTGGCACTGCGAACAAACCTTCGGAATTCTAACCGCTATCTTTGTTTACATTGACAAGCTCTGTTGTAACTGTGGCTTAGCTGATTGGCTAATTCGACAATCGAATTTTGGACAACTGGGCCCTGGTCTATAAAGGGGAGATTTCACTGTTATCTCAGCTATATACATTAAATCGTGTCTGTCCGAATCCATTTCATTTCAAGATTTTGCATGAGTTCCAGATATCGTAGGTTTGGCCCCATTCAGGTTTGACTAGCAATAAGGAACGCCATACATTAGCTGTTATGCCATGGATATCTTAACCAACAAGAGAGCAGCGAAAACAATTACAGATAAGAATAATACAAATCTTGTCCACTAATTGTGTAAATTGTTTTTTTTTCACAACTTTTGGCTTGAAATGTATTTTTGAAGCTCATGTATTTCTTTTTATGTTTTTAAAAGGGTAAGAGTATTCTATGTTTTCACATAGGGTTATGCATTTCCATTGCGGTATTGAAAACAGAAAACATACTATTTTGAATATTTCGCATCGGAAACACAGCACAGCCACCATTAAACAACAATCAAAGTATTTCACAATGGTGAAAAATCGTTTCCTGAAGCAAGGTGTACGTGTTTCCGGATATAAAGTGCAAAATCAATGTTGCGTGTACGTGATGTATGCTGTAACATCGATATTAAATTGGAAACGACAAATGCCTTTCCACACCCGTAAACATTCTCTTTATCACGAGGTGTGTTTGGTTGACGTCGCATTCAACGGTATTACAGATGAAAACAGTCTGTAAACAATCGACTGCAGACCAGACAATCCCGTGATTAACACAATAGGGCATATGCGGCAATAGAGCATATGCTTATGAATCACTATCAAATGGGGATGATACCAGTTATCAGTAAACTGTTCCCCTGAAATAAACATCTAAAACGTATTGTACGAAATGTGGAACTGAAGCGGGAATGATCTTTTGTCACTCATGCATTATCTTTTGAAATGTCCCCCATATGTCTGCCATGAAATATTTTGAAACCTTTACATAGGTGTTTAATGTTTCAATGTTCGAACAATGTCAGAGAAAGAGCCGTATGAGGCTCTTTAAAATTGTGTTTAAAACAACTTGCTCGAGTTTCCAAATCTGAGAAATGCCAACACCAAAGGCTGGTGCTGCTGAAATATTGCTCGGCATGAGTTGACCATTGAAAAGTTGAAATCATGCCTTTTGTTATACACACTTGTACATCTTGTTTTGTGTTACTCCGATCCATTATGCATACATGTAAGTAGGAAACATACGTTTCTCTACCAACTCGACATGAAACACATCCCGTGTAATCGTCTCAGTAGACAACTAACTCATTATGTAACAAATCTGGTGTAACCGTCTCTGTAAACAATCAACTCGACATGAAACACATCCCGTGTAATCGTCTCAGTAGACAACTAACTCATTATGTAACAAATCTGGTGTAACCGTCTCTGTAAACAATCAACTCGACATGAAACACATCTTGCTGTAACTGCCTCAGTTGACAAACTATCCGACACGACGCAAAAACTGGCGTAACAGTCTCTGTACATAAAGAACTCAACATGACAAATATCTGGTGTCACCGTCTTAGTCGACAACCAACTCGATATGACACACAGATGGTTTAACCGTCGCTGTAAAAAAACATCTCGATATGAAACACATCTTTCTGTAACCGTCTCTGTAGACAGCCAAATCGACATGTCACACAACCGATGTAACCGTCTCTGTATAAAAAGAACTCGACATGACAAACACCTGGTGTATTCGTCTCAGTAGACAACCAGTTCGACATGAAACACATCCGTTGCAACCGTCTCTGGAAACATCTGGACATTTCTGGTGTGTCTGTTTCTTGGGCAGCCAACATATGCACTCACCCATTTCGACGTGATCAATATTCGGGTCGACCAGCTTCTGAAGCTAACCAACACAACCCTGATGACTGGGTTAAAATGCGATGCAGCCATAGGATTGGGAAAGCAATAACTACCCACCGATGGAACCTTAGCGACGTTGCCCGAGTCCTGTCTTGGAAGGTGGGTAGTGCAAATCAGATTCTGGACTAAACGTTTAGTGTATGTTTACTTAACGTCGACTTCAGCGACGTAGCAGGGAGGCTAAGGTCGTGCAATAGGAAGAGGCGCCTTGAACAATGTGTCAGGGAGGCTAAGGTCGTGCAATAGGGAGAGGCGCCTTGAACAATGTGTCAGGGAGGCTAAGGTCGTGCAATAGGGAGAGGCGCCTTGAACAATGTGTCAAGGAGGCTAAGGTCGTGCAATAGGAAGAGGCGCCTTGAACAATGTGTCAGGGAGGCTAAGGTCGTGCAATAGGAATAGGCGCCTTGAACAATGTGTCAGGGAGGCTAGGGTCGTGCAAAAGGAAGAGGCACCTTGAACAACGTGTCAGGGAGGCTAAGGTCGTGCAATAGGAAGAGGCGCCTTGAACAGTGTGTCAGAGAGGCTATGCAATAGGAAGAGGCGCCTTGAACAGTGTAGAAGGGAGGACCATTCGTAGTTCCAAGATAACTTACTAATTGTCATAAATGCAGACCGGTAACATCGATGATGACTTTATTGATATCAACGTCTTCTTCATTGCACAGAGCAACATTTCACTTGACAACAGCATAAGCATCAGAGTCTTCTTTATTGACTTTCCACCTTTCTAGAATGTTGAACAAATAACTGGTAAAACAATTATATATGACAACTAAAAACCTTTACTAAAACATACGCTTTTATCGGTGCTCAAGGCAAAATGTTACTAGTGAACACTTAAACATATATGTTTTGTGACAAACCAACGGCGTACACTGTGCCGTAACTGACAACATCCCCGATGCCAAAATATTTATAAAACATCCAAATACTGAAACAGCACAGTAATGGTTATTTTTATTAATTTGTTCGCACAGCAGTGTTGAAATTCCATTACAACCATTGTATTGGCTTTGCACACATTTGTGTCAGAATGTTTGTTCACGAGTGTTCAATAATACCATAGCAGCAACCTGTGTTTTCTATCAGACAGGGGCACTGGGGTAGCATAGTAGTTGTTAAAGCGTCCGTTCGCCCCTCTGAAGATTCGTGTTCGATTCCCTACATGGAACAATCTGTGAAGTTCATTTCGAGTGTCCCTTGCCGTGATATTGTTGGAATATTGCTAAAACGGCGTAAAACAATGCCCACTCACTATTATCAAATAAAAAGATTGTTATGGAGATACAAGTTTGTCTCGATGTTCACAGAAAGGAGTTAGGTTGGGGAGTGTTATCATTACTTCAAATGTTTATTGCAGGAAAAGCCACAGGCTATACACATGAAGTGAGTGAGTGAGTGAGTTTAGTTTTACGCCTCACTCAGCAGCATTCCGGCTATATGAGAGCGGTCGATAAGTAATCGAGTCTGGACCAGACAATCCAGTGATCAACAACATGAGCATCGACCTGCACAAATAGGAACCGATGGCATGTGTCAACCATGTCAGCGACCCTGACTACCCGATCCGGTCAGTCGTACGACAGGAATGGTTGCCTTTTAGGGCAAGCATGGGTTGCTGAAGGTCTATTCCAGCCTGGACCTTCACTAGTCAAAACATGAAGTGCATATGACAAAGCATATTGTGCTTTCATTTCAATCCATTTCTGCTCTTGAAAGCATATTTGAAGTATACCATAACAGATTTTTTTACAAATGTTGATAGTTTGTCGTTGCCATAAGGCCAATCAGCTGTTTTACTGAAGGTCGAAATAAGAAAAAAATCAGTATGAATTGCTTTCGCATGTTCTTGAAAGCTCATATGCAACCAACAATATAAACATTATTAAAACACGATTAACATTTATTCATGACATATAATATACATTGTTGAAAAATACAAATATATAAAAATGATAAACTCATTATCTCAAATCAAAAGTGCACTATTTTGTACTCAGGTTTACTACCCTCGAAACGAAGCAGTCAGGATACTCGACCCTGTCAGGGCAGGTGAGCGTGCACATAAATGTAACGAAGACTTTCATTAGCTTATTCTTTGGCCGAAACGCACAGGACTCTGTGTGTGTATGGAAATGTTTTCGGGTTTGTTTTTTTTAAATACAGGCTCGTTTTGTTTCTGCATCTGCGTTCGATACAATAAATACTGTGATGGTGAACTATTGCATGGCTGGAAACTATCAGCAGGACTTGAAACTGACAATCTGAAATTTCACGGTTCACGTCCGATTCAGCCATCGGAAAGAAAATGGATTAGGTTTGTTTACAATCGACAGACGTCATAGCAAGTTAAGTACACACCTGTGTAATTATATAAAGTGACACAGACAGAATCCAGGTGCACGAGCTATACATCAACATGATTTCTTTACGGTCTAGTGGTCAGTTGTAACATAGGGTAATTGTAACAAGGGCGATTACTCTAAAAGTTTCGCTCCAGCATAGTGTCTGTGAGTAGAGTTAATTCCCTTTGCTTTCCTGCGGTACATATCCAGGCGTTTTTCAGCAGTTCGCTCATGGCGAGGTGGTGTTGACGAAAACTCGTTTTTCACATCAGTAAGTATGTTTTTAACAAAACGTAATAACACGTTCTTAATGCCGTAAATGTTGCTTGACATGAAATTAACTTTTCATGTGTAAAATTACACACAGAAGGTATTACAGCATATTTTGAAGTAGAAATATTTGAGAAACCCTGACTGGTTAACATGAGAAGGGGCATTAGACATGAGTATTACCATCGGCGGCAGTTGTAACACAGTGCTATCGATTAAAACTGTGAGCGGTCGACTAGAATAGGTTCACAAGAAGTTAAATAAAAAGTGTTACAACTGACCCCTGAACTTGAGGGCTGAACACTTGCACAACTACTACGTATCGCCATTTACAGTGACTTTGCTTTCCCTCAGAATAAAATAAAGTCTCCGGAATGAGCATAGTCTACAGATTAAAGTTGTTATCATGATAAAATAGGAAAAAAGAAACATTAATTAAAAAATTAGCGTTGCCAAATAATGCTTTTTTGGATCAGGACACTTTTTGAGAACATCTGGTATGATCACTGTTTGATAGAAGTCCACAAATCCAGGTATATGTGGTCGCAATCATTCTGTGGACTCGAGCAGAGAATATTCAATTTTATCTGAAGGATTTCCGCCACTGAATCATTATGAATAGATGTCATGCAATAGAAAAATCCGACTAGAATTCACTGATTACGGTTGGAGTGTCAGCACGCCCTGGTTTACATCAAGCCTCACTTACTTGCTTGATGAGGTTTTAAAAACCAATAAAAGAGGTAAAACCCTGCTCTCATTGATAATTAGTGATGTAAACGTCAAGGAACTACATGCTTCACTATTTGAGCAACTATACGCCACAAAGATGTACAGACCTTACAGTGTTTCCTGCCAGGTACCCAGAAATGTCAGACATTCTGACCAACCAATTCATGCCCATGTTGTCGTACGAGGCAACTAACGGATCAGGTGGTCTTGCGTGCTGACTTGGTTGACATTTGCCATCGTATTCCGTTGCGTAGATCGATCCCCATGGTGTCGATCACTGGATCGTCTGGTCCAGACTTGATCATTTACATACCGCCTTATTGATGAAATGTTGCCGAGTGGCGATAAACAATTAACCGATTAACAAAATCCTGTTAGGGAACTGTTTATATCATTGTTGTCTCATTTGCATGATTATTTCATCGTAATAGCATGGCTATGACACATACACATGACAATACACCACTTTTCAAATCATTTTATTCAAAGTCTAGTAGCAGTTTACAGTGTGAAACAATAATCATAAATATGGTGACATGTACATGGTTATTTACATGTTGACTTCATACAGCAACGTCAACGCAGAAACTGTATTCAGTGTTGTATGTATAATACTGTTGCAGCTTTGGCAGTGGTGACGTAAAATCCCATATTATTTGAAATCTTGTATAAAATGATGTGCTAATTCTTCGCTGCAGCAACATATCCCCTGAATATATCATAGTTCAGAATATAGCTTTATACATATATTTCAAATTTCATTTTTAAAAATGTCAGTATGTACATCTCTGTCGCGATAACAACCAATATAAGTCTTGAACATCAAACTACATATAAAAAACATTCTTAGATTTTGTCCTCTCATTGTTGCCTTGAACATTGGGTACTCCGTATCGCCTCGCGAAATCCGTCGACGTAAGCACGTGACTTCCGCTTCCGGAACGTTTGAAGTAATCCTCGGCTGAGACTAATTTCCCATTTCGCATCCAGAACCCATCCGAAGTTTCTATTTTCGTAAGATCCAGTGGCGGAACAGTTGGGCGTTCGGACCAAGAATTCCGGCGAGGCGATGTAATAGCTTTCAAACGGTCAGTACCATTGTCGGCAGCGGTAAACTGCTTGTTGAGATCGTCCTTTGAACCATAAAATACTTTATTTTCAAATCCAGCTTTCCCAAGAGAACCAAAAGTCGGCTTCTTCCATCGTTCCCTTCCCGCAGAAGGTCCATCGGTGGCGTTCCACTGTTTACTGGTTCTTGAAGGGGGCCACTGGCTGAAGTTCTTGTTAGTCCTGCTGAGCGCATTACACGGCGCATCCCGCGGGCTGATTCTGGAATAGATAGCCTCGTAAGTGTGAGACTCGGTCCTTGGTGTGTCGACTTCATTAATTGGATCCAAGTAGGATTGACCAATAGGAGAGAGAGTTGAGAGAAAAGTGGTTGTTGATTGGTGCCTGGTTTTGTCCTGACTGGTTCCCTTCTGAGACCATGTGACTGTCTGAAAGTCGGCATCTCTCAGTCGCTGGGCTCCTTCTTTGGGATGATCTCTATAACGTAAAGAGGCACATATATGCACCGCTGGGTAAATAATGTTTTATGTACCAAGTATTTTATCCACCTCCTAACTTTGCGCTCAACAACATTTCAGGACTGACCAATACATATATTTAACGCGATTTTCTGTTTCAAACACTAAAATCATTAACATCGATCTACGATGGAACATGCATTAATAATCGACCCGATAGTCGCATATTTCGACTAGCATTGGTAAACTCAACCTGTTGACCCTTTTCACAAATACAGAACTCTCTGTGTGGATTCGCCATCGCCCCATCCTCGTATATCCAGACATTCTTTCACTGGCGAACTGTTCCGACATTAAACGTTAAGGGTGGATTACCGAATCGTGAAACTGCGTATTGTCACATTATTAAAGCACTAACTGCGATCGTCTTAAAACGGCCTTTCTGACCAAACAGGGTTTCTCAATAAACAGGTCAGTTTCCTGAAGTGAAATTCCCTATGATAAGAAGATTGAGGCCCCAAAACGAGATACATAAAAAATGTATTCGATATGACTAGTCCTACCTCTGAAAGGCACATCTATAAGCCCTGAAAATCAGGCTGACCAATCCGACGAGGAGCTGGAGACACGTGATGAAGGACATGCCACATATCAGGGCAGAGAACGCCCCAACTTCTATCAACAGTCCAAATATCTGGGAACAATAGAAAACAGGAATAAGAGCATGGTGGTGTACAAAACATTGCTCGGTGTTGCGGTGATCCAAATCGAGTAGAACCAAAGTACATATTTCCATGCGATTCTGGAAAGGATAACAATTATGACTATCCAAAAATTATAAGAAAGAAATATAACATAATAATCGATATGATGAATAAAAAATATACAGTTGTGAAAAAATGACCTAAAGCCATTAACTGTTAAAATGTATTCAAGAATACTAAGGGGCAGTTCCTAAACTTTCTCCTCAAACACAGTCCTGCATCAAGATCATCTTTAGATAATTTCTTGTTAAGATACTTTACATGATGTAAACGTTTGAAACACAAAATAAAGGACATCAAATGATTAACTGTAATGTTTTGTCAGTACACATATTTACGTTCCTCTCACATCGGTGCAACAGGGATATATTAGAAACAGTGGCACATGCAAGTAACATTTGTGTCGTGCGTTGTCGAGTAGCTAACTCCTCCAGTTTTGTAAAAACTAAATATCATAGTGCTATCGTAAATGTCCATGTGTATTTATTTCTTTTACTGGACGATTCTTAGGTTTGCATCAAATATTTGAGCAGTGACATGTTTCTGCTAGTCAAACTCGTGTCGAAAAATATTGGGCTCAGCTGTTAAAAGTACGTCGTCCAATGTTGTAACGGTCCTTGATAAAAACGTGCAATCATAAGTGGCTTTCTGAAGTGACAAATATTGTTTATTATTGGGTTCTTTTTTCATTTGTGTCGATTAGCCAAGATGTTGGAAATGGATCATTGTTTTTTACAAAAAACATTGAACAAAGAGTCCAGGATAATTCGATTCAGACTTGGTACTCCGATGTACTTCGTTAAATATTTCTCAAGTATCACAGTAATCATATATCTCTTCTTCTGCGTGAAATGCACATGGCACATATACTACGTAAATAATTGATATGAGCATTTTGAACATTTATAATATCTTCACGCAGTCTGAACATTTATAATATCTTCACGCAGTCTGAACATTTATAATATCTTCACGCAGTCTGAACATTATCAATTGCCAAATGTCTAAGAAAAATGATCTCTCTAATGTATCATTTAAGTCACATAAGATGGATTTTAAGTGTTATATCTTTGTAAAACAAAATTCAATCCATACATTTAAAGTATACTCCTGTTTTTGCAAACATAGTTAGTCTTCTTAGTATTAAAAGATATATAGAAGTGTTGCCAAATATTTAAAACACGAAAGGGCACTACGTGACTAATGGGTTGATTTGCTGCAGTGTTGCTCTAGGCTATATGGTCAAATTGTTTTAGAAATGAAATTTTCGAGAATGTGAAATGATAATATCAACATATAAAGCTACGCAATACATTCACTAAATATGTATGTGCTATCAGGATATTGGTATTTTCCAATGTAAATGCGCTTGTTTTCTCGAAATCGAACTAAGATCTGTTTAAATTAGCTTTCTCCTTAACTGACTGTGCTCTTAATGTCAGTTTCGATCAGGTAAATGACATCATCGATTTAATGGCCATTTGTTGACGCACGACCGTTCTCAGAAGACAATGTTCGTTTCCATTCGGGGAAACTCGCCCTTTTCCGGAACAAGCCGATATGCACTTGCTCCAACAAGAATCTATTCAGCTTAACATTGTGCCTATTGCAGAAATTCTGCACTATTACCTCAATACGTAAAGTTAGATCTCTCAAGGCTTGGGTAGGGGAAAACACGCTTACCAAATTATCTCAATACTTTTTATTGAATTATTCAAAGCAAGCTCCATGTTGACAACGTGAGTTTGAAGCACGACAAAGTGCTTGCGGTAGAGAACAGCACCCTACGGTATCTTCATGCCACTTACCGACATTTCAGACAACTTTGGGAGCTTTTATAGTTAAATCATATTCCTTATAAGCGACAAAACGTTTCAGTGGGTAAATCAGTGAACCCTAAAAAGAATTGCCAAGGTGACCTTCTCTGATCACTTAAAACTCATCGTTCTTCTTGACAGTTGCATTGTCAACCGAAAGGAGCGGTGGTTATGCTCTGTAACGTGATGGGTGTTAACAGGGGTGACTACTGAAGGGGAAACAACTGTTGGGATAGCGATATAGACTATTGCAGTATACTATTACGACAGAAAGTCTATTGCGACCAACTATTGCAATACTATTGCAATATTTTCTCTCTCCTTGAATTGTCTCGTTTGATGTCATTTCCCAAATGAAAGTATCATTTATATGAAACAAAAACACGTTGAAGTACTTTCAGTTTCTTTTAATAACTGACAAGAAACTTGAGACCCAGATCAAGTAACCAGTTAAAACATAACTTCAGTGAATCTGCAAGTCTGCACTGACTTTATCAACTAAAGTCAATTAGAAAACTATCGCTAGTCACACTTTTAATCGATGCATCGATAGTTTTTTCGTTTCTACCATCCATGGATTGGAATTGTTGAGTCTCTGATGGCATTTGTTGACGCACGACCGTTCACATCGACCATCGGAGACTCAGAAACTGCAACCCATCGATAGTACGATGCGTCGATACAGCCCTAATTGTTACCATACCAGTACGGAGAGGGGTTTGCTGTTATTTCAATCACTGAATTGTCTTGACCAGTCTCGATTACATACATGCCACTGCCACATGGCTGATATTTACGTAAGCGTTCATGAATAAAGCAGCCTTTATTCTGGATATATAGATGTGACATCGTGACTCACCGTGACATCGCGTTTTTCTTGATATACTTCATGCACGGTGTCACATGCCGTGATCTCGACCTGTGCCAGCTCAGATCTGTGGAAAAGAGGAACACGTTGGTTAGGTCCGCGTTACACCTTGCCGACAGAGCACGCCGACACAATAAGCCATTATCAGCCACATCAGTGGACAAATATGGAGACTGGATGACAAGTCCACAAGTAGGCAGAATTTGGAAATGGATGACAATATGCTAAGTAGACAGAGATTTGGTTTGGATGACAACTCGCTAAGTAGCCAAAACTTTGACCTATATAACAACTCGATAAGTGGACAGAAATTTTAATTGGATGACAATTCGCTACGTAGACAGAAATTGGGAAAGGGTGGCATCTCACTACATAGACATAAATTTGGATTGGATGACATCTCGCTACGTAGACATAAATTCTAATTGGATGACAACTCGGTAAGTAGATACAAATGTGGATTGGATAGCAACTCGCTTAGAAGATACTAATGTGGACTGGACTCGCTAAGCAACTCACTATTCAGGGTCACCTATGGATAGGATGGTCGTTATGTGCAAACTGTTCAATTGTGTCATCATACTCCTGTGGCTAGTTTGTCAGACCATCATAATACGACTAGATGAAATACTACGACTAGATGAAGCTGATACAGACCGCCAGAAGAACCACGAACAGAGAGGCCAGAGCGATCTCAGGACGTGGTCTATTGTATCTGTATGTAAACGAATTCATTGTGATATGACCTGTGAAAGAGTGAGTGAGTGAGTTAAGTTTTATGCCACACTCAGCAATATTACATCTTTATGGCTGCGGTCTGTAAATAATCGAGTCTGGACCAGACAATCCAGTGATCAACAACATGAGCATCGATCTGCGCAACTGGGAACCGATGACATGTGTCAACCAAGTCAGCGAGCTTGACCACCAGATCCCGTTAGTTGCCTCTTACGACAAACATAGTCGCCATTTATGGCAAGCATGGGTTGCTGAAGGCCTATTCAACCCCGGGTCACCCGTGAAAGAAACATGGCGGAATGCTCCGTAAGACGCCATAACGCTACAAATAGCTTCACACAATCAAAGAAATTCGTTTCGTGGTTGTTCTTATTTGATATCTATTTAAACAAGATATCGAAACGAACTATATACACATGAATCAATGCAGAATTAATGCCACCCATAGGTGGTGTAACTATTCATGGCAGCATTTGTAAAGCATATATAATTCCGAAGTTGGCTACAAGTAATAGTTACATAGAAAGTGTGTAAACAAAGACGGCTTAGATGTAATCAATGGGCCGTCAAATGTAAACACCTCACTACTGATCATCAGCGGGTCTGTAAACAGCATCAAAGTTGAGCCAACAAAGCCGCAATCAGCGCTCACCCGTCCGCCATCGGCATTTCCGTCAAGAACAAGTTCACGTTGGATTTGGAAGGACTGGAAATTTTCATGTTTTGCTTTCTCTGCCCTTAACTCGTATGGTTTACTTCAGCTACTGAGCAGCTGTACACACAGCATTGATTGGTCTACTTGTATCAGTGTCTTCAGAGTTGAAATGTGAATAAGACATGAATAAATGCACCAAATACATTGCACCTAACACTACAAGTGGTTGGAGGTGTAGAGTGCTCTGCTTCTACTTATAAAGCCTTTGGCATCTGACAATCATGCAAATAATGCCAGCAGTTACTTTATTTTGGCATCAAAGCGTTCCATCCTTTCGTATCGAGTTAAATATACACATACAGTTTATTCTATTTCTCGTAAGAGGCGCACTTGTGACAATACAGTAGGTTCAGACATAATCCTGACTTATATATCAGCAAGCAAATCATCACTCTCGTGTGCAAATAATGTAACATGATTAAGCAGGTCGTGTTTTTTCGTAGGATAGATCTGACGAGATATTCGACAGCTATTGACTGGATGGGAAGCAAGCAATACCATCCGTGATCGATGAAGCACAAAATAAGTGGCAATAAACTTTGTGAACAATGCCCATAACGCTATTCCATGCGACAACAACTGAAGCAGATTTTCTTGTTTCTGTATGCACCCCTCACTGATTTTATTTTAAGCAAGTTATTGATCGAATCAAGGCGTTCCCTTCATGGAAATAACTCGGTTTCCGACTTTTCACAATGTAATTTGATCTCCAATTAAGCCATCCATCAGGGAACTTCCGGCTCCTGCAGGTCACTTCCGGTTGGAATATATTAACTAAAGAATTCAGTCAGACGTTATGACACATTTTAACAATGTTCGAGAAATCAAAGGTACCTTAAAGAATCAGATGTAGTTCATGTCGATTTCAGTTTTAATAAATGCAAGATTTAAAATAACTTTAACTAGATATGAATAAAGCCGAATGAGTTCAGTTTAAGTAATATTCAAGCAATATCACGACAGGGTTTAACACAGTCTACCCATGTGGGGACTCGAACCCGGAACTTCCAGGTGACGAGCGAACGCATCAACCATTGGGCTACCTCACCGCCCCTATGAATAAAATTAACCATAGCAATATGTTCATTACTATAAAGATGACATCATCCAAGATACTCTGACACTAACATCGTTTCCATATACGTATATTTCGTTCTCAAATATACCAGGGTCTGTGTTGCATAACGAACGCAGTAAAACTGCTGACATAGATTGTGATAGTACGTCTTTAAGAGAAGCTGAAGGCATCGGGATTCAGCGGTGTGGTATGAAACCTTTGTGTCCCTCCGAGAGGCGTAATGGGTGCGTTTCCGGTCGAGGCGGCACTCTTGCGAGCAACACAATGGCGGACCTGCTTACAGTCTAAAATGCAGGTTTTGTCGTAAGACCAATCAATCATATTGTAGAAGTAAATGTACGTGTAAGGTAATGAAGATGACGAACACTTGATGACAATAAGTGCCCATTTCTGGGTGCAAATGTCTCTTGCAGCTAGCGCTTCACGCAAGGACTAGTTAAGCCACTTTATCTAACGAGTTTGACTCAACTAGAAATCCCCCATGTAGGCGATTTTGTAAACGTAACACGCCCTGGTGTTCAATATGCATCAAATAAACAATTCAACATAGCCTTTATTGGACTATAACCAACATCAACGGTAGTACTGTAAATATCACCACGCCAACCTTTTCCATCCATCGTAGTTTACATATAAGTACCTTAAACTGGAAGCATCACCGCGGTAACCTTTCATGTGCAGGTTCTTCAACAAGTGGGCCTGTAAAACACACAAAATATTCATGTTGAACATTATGCTGATGGATTTATACGATTACCTTCGGTATGAGGAATGAGACATCCATCCGATACTTTTAACACAAATTTGAATACTTTACCTAATTCTGCATTGTTACATGCAAAATAAACATTGTGTCAATTATTCCCTTAATGAAAAGGGGCATGCTACATTTGTAATCTTCTCCGAAGGAGAAAGAAACGTGACCCATATTCTGAGGGCGTGTACGTTCGACGTAGAAAATACCCTTGACTGGCGGATCCAGGTGATGGTGTTTGGCCAGGAGGTTCCACGAACCACCACCCCCTCCCATTTTATGAAACTGAAAATCAAGCTCTCTTTACACACGCACGCACGCACACACACACACACGAGACATGGAAAAGTCCCAGGATCCGTTTGACGAACGCCAGGTATGCGCCCACCTCATGTTGTTCCGAAGGCCATGCAGTGATGGAACCGGAAGTTGTAACGCGATGCTCCCTGTAAAACAAACAAAATTCATACGGTGACTGCACTTGAGACGGTGCTGGGTAGCCGACCAGGATGAAGTGTCGCCATCAGTCACTGCCAACATTTACAAGAGCTTGCACAGATTTACTATGAACAGATGGCGTCTGTAATATGCCCCAAATGAAATTGCTGTTGAGCTATTGACGTAGTCCATGTAAGGTGTGGTTAAGATACAATACTAGCACGATATTACTGGTACTCTGGTACCCCTCCATACAAACAGTACGGTTTGTGATACGATCTAAACAGACCGACACATTGACAAAATGTTTTAATACGTGCATTTATTTTTGTTTTATTATCATTTAAATATATCAATATCTTCCCTGCATAGCTAATCTCAGACGGCTGGCATTTCTAGTTCTCACTGCTATTTGCCGATACTGCACGGTGCTTGTACAAACCTGCAACTACTGGGACATGAACACGGCAGCTGACCTGTACTCTTAATAATCGTCAGTACCCGGGAACACACATCTGTAGCAAAGAAGACATGAGTGAGTGAGTGAGTGAGTGAGTGAGTGAGTGGGTGGGTGGGTGGGTGGGTGAGTGAGTGAGTGAGTGAGTGAGTCTGGTTTTAGTAATTTTTCAGCAATGTCACGGCGGGGACATCAGAAATGTGCTTCACGCTGTACCCATGTGGTGAGTTGAACCCGGGCCTCCGGCGTGACGAGCGAACGCTTTAACCACTGGGCTACCACAAACAGTGAAGCAGGGCACGGTGGTGCTACAGTTTCTTCTCCGTACTTTGTGACATTACGATACCTGGTGAGTTAGTGAGTGATGGTAAGGCTTGAAGCCGCTCTGAAACTTTATTTCACCGTTGTCGGGTGTGTCTTGATTTATGTTGGAATGGGTGTTGTGGCGCATGTATAAGTAGGATAAAACGTGTACCCTATTTATTTTTAAAAAATCGAATTTGAGGGAATTTTGGTTCTGAGTTCCTAATGATCATATCCACGGTATGAAAAGAGAACTGTACCAGCTTAAACCACTGGGCCACCCTTATGTTACAAAGTATTAATCCAATAGTAAGTTAACATGTCTCAGAGCTAGGAATACAGGCTTTCTTGAGCTTACATTGGTACTCGTGGTCTACACGGCATCTGTCGGTACGTGAGGCATCAATGGACGCAGAACAGCCGCACAGGTCACGTGTCAGGTTGTCCATGCACTCACGAAGGCACTGCTGAAATAGACACATACAATGTAGTTACAACTATGGAAAAAGCGTTATCATTCTGTTCATTCAGAAGCAAAGTTTGCACTACACGATGACTTTTTATCCCATGAGACACCATGACAGCCAGTGTCTAAACCTTCGTGGTCTTATGGGTAGCGTATCAAACCGGAAAGCGGAGGGTAGTTGGTTCGATCCTCGAACACATCCTACTGAAAAAAAAGATAATTAATGGTTCTTGATACCCTGCCTAAATGGTGTTCGGCACTATGTGGATAAAGACCGGTCACATCTTCATATAAAACTGCATCAAGGTGGGTTGGCACTGTCGATCCATTGGTCTGGATCAGTACACGCTCATACACACGTACACGCTGTCCTTACACACTAATCTTGAACAGAGTGCGCCAACCAATTTCACGTCAACTGATATTCAGCGAATGCTATTTATAGCTGCAATAAGCGTTGCAAAAACAGTAACGGAGAACCGATGAGATGTCGCATTAACAAATATCCATGTTGATGTCCCACAAAGGGATATTAAACCAGATATTGTGACCTCCGATATACGATTTCCGAGTCAACTATTGAGGTTCTATTCTGACCACGCAACCCCATGGGTAGTGTACATATTAGTATATATCTGACCTTTCGGTTTTCCTGTCCACCGTTGCACGGCTCACGTCTGAATTCGTAAACCTGAAGGTAAGCATATAATGCATTAAGATACAAACAGCAACATGACGCACTTGCACAAAGCGATCGTAGCGCTACAATGATCGTAACTCCCATTCTCTAGCATAGGCTTAAGATAGTCTTAGCGCTAAGATCGCTTTGTGCAAGTGGGCCCTGGTAAGGGCACACGATACTACTACTTCGGTTTGTCCGGAAATTTTATGAATTAGATTAGTGGCCGGACTGAATTAGTATAGTTTCTCAAAATATAAACAACGCCGATAATAATCCCTTAAGAAATCGTTTTATATGTTAAAACCTTCCTGACTGCATTATTCGAAGTCTCCTGTCATATTTTTGTGCTTCCAAGTATTTTACCTTTCGTAAATTCAACTGAAGTTTCGTTCCGGGCGTTACTAAGTACTCCTCTGCAGTCTCCGAATCGTTGAATCCAGCTTGAACTCTGACCTTGAACCCTACTGTCGACGCCACGAGACCAAGGTAGTCTTCAGGCCTGGCATTGAAGATTAGAGAGGCTTTCTCTGTTGCAAATATACAATGACGTGTACAGCACATAATATTAACTAAACGGAAAGTAGACTAAAACATCAAACAAAAGCCTTAAAGTTATATTCTGTATATAATTTTGTGATTGAGTCTACACAAGATTCCTTTGGACGAAAACTCTACCCATGTTAGTACAAGTAATTATGAAAGGCACATAACTGAAATGTAAATGAAACCACGAAGGTTACTCAGATGGTGTTTGGTTTTCTTTAAATTGTGGTCAAAAACAGACTCCTAAAATTTCATCGTATTGGCTAAAATACACTTATATTTGGACAATAATTTAATTTATTTCAAGTATTAGCAACGACGATAAAGAAACATTGCTAAAACAGACATGAATGTCAAGAAGTGCAGTTAACTGTCTTTAGAAGGGTTCTTGAAGTCTGCACATGCAGAACCTATCATTGTAAACGATCGAGAGCAATAAAAGCCTGCTTTTCTTGCTTGCTAATGGACGTACCAGTTCGGGTTCTAGATTAGGGTGTTCATGTGTTGGTAACCTTGTCACTGCCACTTGTTATTACAATGCCCTCACATTCAGCATGTGCAGAATGAAGTGTTATTGGAAGACTACATAACATTGTTCGGCAGGACACTCAAGAGACACTTACGTATTTACTAAAGAGTTGTCCATATATATATAATGTACTTGTGATCTATTTTCTTTGACTGACGTCAAGCTTTGTTTTAGACGGGGCCAGACACTGAACTGGACATTAACATCTTCATTACAAGGAATGTCGTGAACCGGTTTCTCAAGTAGACAGATACTCCAGACGTTTGTGACATCAGTCCCTAATGGCACAAAATCTTAAATTTGGAAAATGTAAATGGGTTAAATGCGTACATAGGCCTGGTATAATGATCGACAACTAAACAAGGCAGAGAGGGAAGGTTTAAATGCTTTGGTGCTCGGATATATAGGGTTCCGCTGTATTGGAGACATCGACGGGGAATCACTTTGTTTTACCGATGTAAAGGAAAGAAAGACTAACACTAGTAATGGTTTCGTATAGGGACCGTAAGTCACAGCACTTTCCGAGACCTTAGTACTTCAACGTTTCATTACCTTTTCGAATGGTCTCATGGTTGTCAGCGGACAGTAGGGAACCGACAGTCTTTGCAGGAGTGACATATTTCCGATCTAACCATCCCCACGCTATTATGAACGTCAACGGCTGTGACAGCCATGATTTGTTGTACACTTGGTCTGCTCTAGTAAAGTTATATTTGGCGATCGCGCAATATGGAACCAAAACTGGTTCTTGAATATACGCTTGAAATCTAGTACCGGAAATAAGTTCTTTCCCGTCTCGCATATCGCAAGTTGGTCCAATGAGAGCCGGGAACCAGCTTGATATCAGAAGTAGCGCTTCGCGAGGCGTACAGGCTCTGTTGTGAACGGTTCACGTGAATATTTTACGACACTTCATTGTTACCATTGCGATTCACCACAGAATGTTTCAGTGTTGACAAAATCTCACTTGTATAATATTATGTTCCTTTTCACATGATACTATAAAATCTGAACAATGTTTCAATTCTGAAGACAGCAGTAGGATCGGAGTAATACTGGTTTTCCACACACAGAACCATAAGCAGGGTGGATGAAGGAATCAACTCGACCCCCACAGGTTTCGAGAACGCCATTGTTAATAAATGCATGGTAAGATACGAGTCTTATTTTACAGATGTATGTTGATACTCTAAACAAGGAATAAAGGGAACAATACGAGTCTTACATAACAGCTGTATATTGATACTCACCAAATAATGAATCGGGAGTTGACAAAGTCATTTCCAAACAGTTGCCATGAAAACCATCACTATGCAGCGCCATTTCACTACAACATGACGAGATTGGTAGGGTTATCAAATAAACTTGTTGGCCCATATTTAGCAAAACACACTGCCTGAAAACATGGCTAATTTGGTATTTATCAACATTTTCATGAACAGCTCTATCAACAAGTTAACTCTTTCACCAACCCTTGCATTTATTTATGTTTTTTTTCCGTTGTTTGGTGCTTTTTTTGACGTTCTCTTCTTGTGAGCTCTTAGTCTACCATGAAGAAAAATTACGTACTAGTAACTAAAATGTGTCAGTGATATTCAATGAATATTAAAACTGCCCGACAGTGCTTGCGTTATTTTTAGAACACGATTTCACAAATTCAGCTGAAAATTCAAACGACAGATAATGTACTTGGAAATATATCGGCATATAGACTGTTGCGGACAAGGTAGGAAGCTACTATATCATACCGACAGATTATTTGAAGTACGTGTTTCTGGATTTCATCAGAAAATTACTATCACGGTGTGGCGTTGGTAGGAACACATACAGTTTATATTTTGGTAAAAATGCTTACGTTAACTTCTGTTAATTGCCAAAGTATGTAGATTCGTGGTTTAATCTATTTAAAGCTAATGACAATTCAAGTAACAATTCCTGCTTTCGTGAGCTTATGGTAAAAAAATAAATCCAAAGACATTCAGGCTAATATTCATATTAAATAATAGCTAAAGTCCACCGCCCTCAAAGATAATTAGACGAAACAGTCGAGATAAATAGACCAAGACCTTCGTCAAGTCGTACCTAATAATAGGTAAAGTAAATGGATCAGTACTTTGGTCTGGACAAGGCCAACAGATCAGTACTTTCGTCAACCCACAGTCAATAACAGTCAAATTAAACAGATCAGTACTTTCGTCAGGTCACAGTCAATAACACACATGGTAAGTAGATCAATACTTTCGCCAACCCACAGCCAGTAACTGGCAAGATAAATAGACAGGCACTTTCGTCAACTTGCAGCCGGTAATAGGCAAGGGACGTAGATCAATACTTTCGTCAGCCAGCAGCCAATAACAGTCAAGATAAACAGATCAATACTTTCATCACCCGCAGCCCATAATAGTAAAAGTAAATAGATCAGTACTTTCGTCAGCCAACAGCCCATAACAGTCAAGGTAAATAGATCAGTACTTTCGTCATCCAACAGCCAATAGTCAAGTCAAGGTAAATAGATCAGTGCTTCCGCCAGTTCGCAGCCAGTAATAGGCAAGAAAATAGATCAGTTCTTGTGTCAAGTCACAGCTAATAATAGTCAAGGCAGATAGATAGTAATTTCGTGCATATGTAGTGATAGCCAGGGTAAATAGATTGTGTTTCCTTTCAACCAACAGCAAAAAAGAATACGTACTTCCAACAGCCTAAACCAATGAAGGGATGTAGATTCATATTTTCATAGTAAATTCATTATCAATACAGATTTGCTCTTGTAACAGTTTAACGTATAATTCAGATTCTTATAAATTCGTCTATACTACATTAATTTACAATCCAAAATATCTTTCTACAGTCCTTCAGTTTGATGCCTGAAACAACTGTCTATGTTCACAGAAGCTTATGTGTGTCCGTATAGAGACTTATCCTGTAATCCGATTGACTATACAGTCACTTATCACGGTGACCGATCAGGACCGATTAGCCTGAAGATGTAAGCTCATAATCTAAACGCTATTTAGCGTGTAATACCTGAGCCAAGCAATGCTGCAAAGCTACGCAGGTGCTACTTACTACAGATTTAATCCTGTATTGTTCCCGTCGTTGAGGTGATGACTGGTACACGTGTGCGACTTATATACAAACTTCACGAATCACCAAAACAATACGATCACAATAGTCAGGAAATGTGTTCTCCATGAACTTCGTTTGCCATCGCCTTATGTGCGAAAGTTTCTGCTGAGACTATGGTATATATCTTGTGGCTTGTGACCGCAGCATAGCATCTACACCGAGACGTCGCTTACATTAATATTAAAAACAGTTGTATGTCTGTAGATCTTCCTCCCTTGATATCGGTCATAATTTAGTCTGTCACCACATATGTTAGCAAACGAAACTCATCACATCATATATATTGGTAATAAGATACATATCATATATACAACCAATTAAAATAACAGTGAAAATCAACTTTAGCTTTGGTTAGGTTTTCGTTTATTCATTTAACTTTCACTTACAACTGTTCCTTATTTGGCGAGTGAGAGAGTGATTTGAGTTTTACGCCGCTCCCAGCAATATTCCAGCTATATGGCGACAGTCTGTAAAATAATCGAGTCTGAACCTGACAATCAAGTGATCAGCAGCATGAGCATCGATCTGCGCAGTTGGGAACCGATGATTAATTATTTGGTAATTTAATTATCATTGCAATCGTTGATGAGTTAAAACATTAATTATAACTGTTAATTGGTTAAAGGTTTTGTCATAAAACACAGCTGTTAATTAGTAGGGAATTTAATTGTTAATATAACCGTTCACTGTTTGAGCGTGTAATGGTTAATTACTAACATTCGTTAGTTGCCACATTTCGGTTATACACAGACTATCAGCCCAGTGATTAAATACACTTATTTAATCAATTTCGTGTTTAATGGAAACAGATTTGATAAGATTCCAATCTCACACACTAACTGAAATATCTTCTCACCCTGATACACAAGCCTTGCCATCTTTCCAGCAGTGCACGATGTCGTCGTCGATGCTGACACCGTGATAGAGTAATTCCTCCCGACTCAAACGTAACGCCCGTCGTAAGCTTTCCATGTCACCGTCGACAGCATTCTGGTACAGCATCTCCCAGTCTGTTGGCGATAACATGCCCCGGAATGCCTCAAACTCACCCCTTATGCTTTCGATCACGGGTGACAGTTTGAATGAACGACCAAACTGTTGAAGTTTAGTATCCTTCAGGATATCCTCTTCAACGTCTTTCTTCAGGTCTCGAAAAGGCAACGACAGATTTTCTGCGTGGTTCTCAATGTCCAATAACATCTCAAAACGAGTGCCTTTCAGCGTCGATTTTCTTAACAAATTCATGTTACACACCGTAATTGTCAATGGGATATGCAACGCTGGTGCTACTGTGTCGGATGAAACGAGGACGAAATGTGAATCATTGTTCGTGTAATGTGCGACTCTATCGGAAATAAGATATGACAGAGTAGCAATCCCTGTCGCACACACACACAACCAGAACATCCTAACTGGGACTGACTTTGAATTCCCAGCTAGCGCCGCACCGTGTAAATCCACGAGAGAAATCCATTCTATCAGGGTGGAGTATGTACCACCCTTCTCTTTCCGCTCCCCTTTCTCCTCAGAAGGAACGCTAGTCGACTTTGCTTCCGCCTGTGAAAGAACTTTCTTTTCGTTGTCAGCTATTGACGTGAAATATCTCTCGCACCGATCCGTCCATTCTTCTTCTTTCATTTCTGTTAAAAGATAAAATCAATATGATTGGTTTGTTTGCTGTTTATTGTCTCAAACAACAATATTCCAGGTCGACGATGGCAAAATATGCATAACTGAGTCTGGACAAGACAATCTTGTGACTGGCATCATGATCATTAATTTGCGAAAGTCACATGTATCAGGTAGGTCAACTAACAATCCGATATCGTTAGTCGCCTCTTACGACAAGTGTTGATTTGTAAGACCCGTTTTAACCAGGATCTTCACACGTGAAATATCAACATAAATTACACAAAGAAGTCATGTGAATAATAAGTGTTCAGATGATGTTACACCTGCTACACGTTGACATCGAAGCCTTGTGCCTCGCGCTCAGCTTATAGGGTGAAAAAATGGGTGACTGTTCGACTCGGGTTCTGTATAATCTATCAGAGCGTTAACTCCAACATGATAATAAGCATGAGATATCCCTAATACAAAAAGGTACACAGATGATATAACAATACATATGCACGACGCTATTCAATAGCAGTGACCTCGACGCTGCATTCCACCTAAATACATTTGTAAACTTGTGCTGTAGGTTGGAACTCATCCTTTTGAGCTGGCTGTAGCTATAGGTTACACGAACTGACGTGAAGAGCAGTGATTCGCGCGTTTTCCCACATTTAGGCCTCGGGCATGTTTACAACGTGAACCACATCGACATCTATTCACGCTGTACTCTGAGAAAGATAACTATTCGTAAGAGTTAATGCTATATATTTGATGAAGTTAACGTCTTGAATATGTCGTGCGGGAGGATTTCTTTCAACATGTGCTTCGCAGTCAGCGATGTCTATATGAAAGATTTATGTTGTTTCCTTCAATAGCACATTTGTGGAGATGGCAATGAATTAACATTACATGTTCACAATATAATTATTTGAACGATATCCGAATTTGATCCATTGTTTTTACACATAAATCTTTGTGTGTTATAGGTAAGCACATGTGCTATTATTAATAGCAGTATGTTAAACAAAATGCAGTTTGAAAGCGAATATGGTACGTTAAAGGCCACTCAACACGGCCCGGTAAAAGGAGAAGGTAAAACTTTACCTTACTGTCACCTTCCGTGGGTCAGCTTTCCTATCTGAGTACACTGAAGCAACCTGACGCTTGCTTCCTTCAGAATAACACTTCACGTCGGAGTTACGGGTTAAATGTAGGAGTTCATATTGGATTAATCCGAGGTCTAATAAAGCCTATTTCAGCTAATCATTAATCTGTTAATCCTCTGAATAAGGATTTGATTACTTATCGCGTTCGTCTGAGACGCTGAGGGGTATAGATGCTGTGAGTCAGTCTGTAGGTACGTCTGGTTACCCGTACCGTGTGAACAGGGTTGCCTGTCGGGCGAGGGGGAGACAACCAATGTTGCAATATCAGGCAACACGCAGCGTGATGAAGGTAATGAGATGGCCACCAGATCTTTGCTGGCTTTGGTGAATATATAATCAAGGAACTTCAGTGGCTTCACATGGCACTTAATACTTAATAAATACTTGACAGATGTCGTCTGGCAAAAAGGGAAAACGTTCGTACGGCTTGTCTTTAAGTACATGCGGATGCCTGTTGATTTTCAAGCCATATCACCAAGATGTATGTGACAGGTAGTCGACAAGTGTTGAGATACTAGCATTTACATTTCATTATTACCCCACGATCTTAGACAATAGAATAAATAGACAACAGTAGTATCCCTATTTGCAACACGCAACAGTTACCCGAGCTGACCCGAATCGGGGGATCATTTATTGATTTTGATAGAGGAAAAAGTAAGTAAAACCTTCCGACTTTGGATTTGCACAAATGTTGTGAAATGATAACTGAAATTTATTGTAAAAGTCACGTCTCACAAATCAGTAGGAAAAGAATGTACAATATATAAAGTTAAAGATTCATGTCATTGTGCTGTGATATAGGCAGTTTCTCAGCTAGTGAATCCGGGCTAGAATCGGTTGCCATTGGTTTCTCGAAAAAAGTGACTAAAGTGGGTTGGTTGGTCAGACTCTAGGAGTGACTAGGTTTAGTTTTACACCGCTTTTAGCAATATTCCATCAGTATGAAGGCGAACGTCACCAGAGAGGGGGTCCACATATTGTACCCAGCTTTTCACTAGGCTACCTAATCGCCCCTTCAGACTCGAGGACTTCTATAATTGAGAGACCCGTGAAGGTCCCCGGGGTAGACCATCAGCAACCCATGCGTGCCAGAAAAGGCGACTATTCTTGTCGTAACGGGCGACTAACGGGATCGGGTGGTCAGACTCGTTGACTTGGTTGACAGTGAGTGAGTGAGTGAGTGAGTTTAGTTTTACGTCGCACTTAGCAATATTCCAGCTATATGGCGACGGTCTGTAAATAATCGAGTCTGGACCAGACAATCCAGTGATCAACAACATGAGCATCGATCTGCGCAATGGGGAACCGATGACATGTGTCAACCAAGTCAGCTTGTCTGACCACCCGATCCCGTTAGTCGCCTCTTACGACAAGCATAGTCACCTTTTATGGCAAGCATGGGTTGCTGAAGGCCTATTCTACACCGGGACCTTCACGGGTCGACTTGGTTGACACATGTCATCGGTTCCCAAATGCGCAGATGGATGCTTATGTTGCTGATCACTGGATTGTCTGGTCCAGACTCCATTATTTATAGACCGCCACCATATAGCTGGAATATTGCTGAGTGCGGCGTAAAACTAAACTCACACACTTTAATTGTGTGACATCGCACCCTGCCAGTATCGACCAGTGGACTGTGTGGTCTGGACATAACTATGTATCTACCACCGTCACATAGCTTGAATACTGCCGAGGGTGGCGTAAAACATCACACTTTCTGATGTATTTAATCAATTGGGCGAGTATTGATCTAAAGGCCTTACTTACCCATTTGTAATTTGATATAAGTACTAAAGTGTAGGTGTAAGAGCTTTACCCAATTATTTTTATTTGTGACAAATACCTATGTACGGCACTAATATACTGAGTGAGTGAATTTAGTTTTACGCCGCTTTTAGCAATATTCCAGCAATATGCTGACACCAGAAATGTACCCACGAGTGGAATCGAACCCGGGTCTTCGGCGTGACGAGTGAACGGTATTAACCATTTGGCTACCCCTCCGCCCGGCACTAACATAACTTTGATTATAATCAAATATAATATGATATAATCTGTAAAGGTGACTGTGAGGATTGTTATCTCAGACTGCGCTGGGGTATATAATTTCAACATCATTCATTCAGGTGAAGTGGGATGAGGTGAGGTGAAGAGGGGTGAAAGGTGGTGAAGTGAGGTGAACTGAATATCAGGTTTAATCCACCGGATTAGTGCACTTTTGTAGAGACGTACACGCAATTGGATGGGTGCACATTACAACTATTACGCAACACTTCAAGCCGACCAGTCCAGTCCAGTCCCAGGTTCAGAATAAGTGACTGAGTGAGATGGGCCTTACACCGTCTGTAGCAATATTCCAGCAATATCACAGTGGGGAACACCAGACATGGGCTTTACGAGCGAACGCCTTAATCACTGGGCTGCCCCACCGCCCCCTCAAAACAGGTACCATCTTTTACCTTGACCATAAGTGCAGTCTCGTTGAACTGGGCTTTACAGTCCTTGACATTTTCATAGAATATTATTTGTAGATTGTTTCAGTTCAGTGAACATCTTGTGTGCAGAAGTATTATTCAGTACATGGAGATGGGGGTGGGAGAACACATGTTCTCCAGCCAAAAATTATGAACGGTCCTTTAAATCTGCAAAGGTCTGGAGGAGACACCTGCAGTAGCATGTGCCAGGTGCCATGGTCATCGGCTGAAAAAGTGACGTCCTCGGTCTCGTTGATGTCAATTTGAAGTTAAGTATTGCCTTGTAATCGGGAGTTAAAGATGGTCCATATGACGTCATGTCATAACGCCATACTCGAGCAGATGCCATGCCACGATGATCGGTAGAAGTCGTGTATTGTAGCAAAGAGCAAAGAGCTATAACTGACAACATCTGGTGCACTTGCCGATGTGGAGGGCAAGTGCATCCACTTGGGTGATGCACATCAGTCACACCCGAGCGGCAAACTGCGCTGTGTATATGCAAACAATAGACAGGGAAACTGCATTCAGAAAAGAGTGTCATGCTCTAATGCTTGAAGATGTGGATGTACTGAAGTAGGAGAAAAGACTATTTTTCTTTGGCGATGATAAATGTTCTGGGCGCGACTAAGTCAGCTGACATTTAAAGTCATAGATTTATGTCAATAACAACTCTGAAATTCAGAACCAGTATGTATGCAGGAAGAATGTGCTTTGCTTGGTACAGGCCTTGCTTTGTTAACAAGACGTACTCCAGAGATATAAGTTCACAATGAAAAAGATAAAAACTTAAGTGAAATATATTTTTCAACATCATTCTTTGATCTCGGCGTTCGCAAAGGCGGTAAACATCCGAGGCCTGCATTATTTCGGACTTTCTTCCCACTTAATGGTGAATAGTGCTGCACCGGAAGTACGGGTGGTGGTGTAGCCTAGCGCCTCGGCGCCATGTGGATAAGATGTGTGAAGTTCATTTCGGGCGTCCCCCGCCGTGATATTGCTGGAATATTGCTGAACGCCTCATGGAACAATACTCACTCACTATATAGAGGAAGTTGGTGTTATCCAACTCACCACATCATAGAAATAAACAAGTTGTCATCCATAAAGTACCGTGTATTACACTTTCCGATCTATAAATAATCGATAATCGACTCTGGATAGCTTCGGGCTAGCTATACCTGAAAGTTATTATCCCACAAACTAATACACTAGCCCGACATTTGAATATTGAAACTAAGCAAAATATTACATAAAAGTAAGACACCTCCATTTATCAATCATATCAGGCCATGTTGTGCATGGTATAAAAATGTATTATAACTTAACAATTAGTACATGTATATTTAAATAATGACCCCATGAAAATTTACTAGCAAGTCGGAACAGTAATTGTGAAGATTTACTGGCCCGACTGGATTATTGCTAGCCACTGGATACACTGCTCTGGACCAGTGGTTGATACCATGAGCATCGAATTACATTACTGAGATACGGTGGTGAGCGTCAAACAAGTCAAACAGCGAGCCTGATCACTCGATCATGTGCGTATGCCGCATGATCTGATTGCAGAAAACCACATCTAGTCTCGATCTTCAGAGTGAGTGGGTTTAGTTTTACGCCACACTCAGCAATATTCCAGCCATATGGCGGAAATACTGTCTGTAAATCGAGTTTGGACCAGACAATCCAGTGATCAACAGCACGAGCATCAATCTGTAGAATCGGGAACCGAGGACACGTGTCAACCAAGTGATCGAGCCTGACCATCCGATCCCGTTAGTCGCCTCTTACGACAAACATAGTCGCCTTTTCTGGCAAGCATGGGTTGCTGAAGGCCTATTTTATCCCGGATCTTCAGAAGTACCTATGGGTGGAACGCTTAGAGAAAGGTTTACCCTCATAACGTCTTACACATTCACTTCCTTAAATATAGCATATGACTATCCATGCGTAGAAACATCAAAATAGAATAGCTGTTGAAACCGGTCGTCATGACTGGGCGTATGTACATATCTGTGCACTGTAAATCCATTGGTGGAATCTGAAAAGCCTGTCTTACTTCACTGGGTTTATAATGAAAGGTTCTAATACCTTTGATACACTCATAAACGTGTCACTAACAGCTATGTCTGAAAGTTACTAGCCCACAAAATACACTGGACAAAATAAGTTAGGGATATTGGTATTTCATGACTGATATTTTATCCGTATGTCAATGAATAAATACATCATTATTCACAATTTCCAAATTTTAAAATATCCCTGACTATTTGTGTCCTGTATAAGTCATCAGCCCGAAATTAGAAAGTAACAACTAAGCCTAAGACTATAAAAATAGATGAGAATAAGATAATGTTCGCATGACACGAGTCTCATCGTAAAGCTGCTAATATAATAAACATTTTTATTGGACCATATTCTTGCATAATTCAAAAGTCGGAGTGCATGATATATTTAGAAGATTACCCCATGAAAATTGACTAGCCAGACCTGAGAGTGACTGTGGCTAATTACTGACCCGACTGGATTTTTACTAGCCACGGCTAGTGGGCCAGTGGCTGCTTCGCATGGTGTCACTGAACACATGAACGTTACATGTAAAACGCCGCGTGTTTCAGCGAGGTAAACAAAGTTTTGAAAATTAAAAACCATAAGTGCATATTATACTGAGCAGAGTCTCCAAGAAACTACTAATGGATGCTGAGAGAGAGAGGTCCAAAGGTCGGTGGTTCGATTCCCGGTTGACTGTAAGTCAGTATGTTGTGCCATAGTCAATGTTGAACTGATGCATGGTACCTGGTAGTGCTAACATGGTAAAAACACCCCCCAACCCTGCATTAGTCCTGCCTAGCATGCACGCACGCACACACGGATGGGGAAATTGTCCTCAGAAATAACCTACGCGCACGGCATGTCATTATTTCGAGAGGGATAAGACAAAATGTTATCGATGTCAACCTTCTTTATTGTTCATACGTTTCTGGGCTATTCCTTGCCCCTTCGTCAGATGCAGCCATCCACCTGACGAAGGGGCAATGAATAGCCATGAAACCTCGTGTAAACAAAAAAAAAAGTTGACATCCATGACATTTTGTCTTGTGCCCGAATAGCAACGTCGACACACCTCTCAAGAAGAAATTGAATATTTCCATGCACAGAGACCATTTGCGTGCCAAACAAACATATTTCATATGCTGTTTATCACTGTTGCAATCAACACGGGAGCTATTGTGCCACATTGAAGTTGTCGGATTCTCTCGTGCGGTCAGATGATAGACATACATATTATACATCTCTCCATTGACAGGACATACGTACCTAGTGTTGCTTCTCTATCTCTACTTCTAGTCTGATGTCCAACTACACTGAAGAAAATCACTTCCTGTAGGGCTCAGCAACATTCACGATTCAAAGTACCCAGTAAGCTTCAGTACTTAACCACGATAACCGACCTCACCACCCTACCCGTTTGAAAATGGACCACACTTTTATACCAAACCTAAACAGCATAACATGATTCAAACGAGAAACCTCTTTTACACGTTATATTTGGGATTACACTTTCTTAGTTAAGTACAAATTCTAGTACCTTTATATTTGAGTCGTCCCATTCGGAATTTGAACCAACACCCTCAGAGTCAGGCAATGAACTGAAGTCAGTGTTAAAGTATGGGAGTTCCTGCCACCAAAGGTTTAAGAATGCTGTGTGCAACGGCACCCTGTATTCTAATTGTTGAAGCTCACACAATCTATTTTCATCAAGGCCCATCTATTAACTGAATGCTCACAACAAACACGTTTTCTAGTAATGTTGTTTTTGACAACAGGTAACCGAGAGAGCTCTTCGAAACTCAAGTATCATTGAACTTTTGTTTCCAGGTTTTGTAGAAAGACCAGGCACTTTTATGTCAAGGCAAAGTAAGCACTGGTTTAAGCAAAATGGATGAAGGAAGAGAGAATATTCGGGAAAGATGACAATTTCTCAGAGTCTCAGGTGTATGGTGAATACATATAGAATAACAGCCCAGTTGAAATGTAAGATAGGGAAATAGATGTCCACTTTGAATTTCAGCAAAAGAAACCTATCTCACAAATATTTGCTTCATGGACACAAAATATTTGCTTCTCCTTTCCAAGTTCCACATTTAAAACATATAAAAAACGTGCCCTAACTTACTGACATTCATTTTCGAAATCCAGAAATGTTACGTACACGTCTGAATGTTTCTCTCACCTGTACAGCCAACTGACAAGTTTCTTTAAAAATAGTCTCCATAGGAAATCCACCTGACCCAACATCCTGTACAGATATTGACACAGAGAGTATCAACATGATTGAAGATCTGATTTGAGTGAAGAAGCAAGTTCAATTTTACACTATTCCAGCAATATCAGAGTGTGAGACAACAGAAATGGGCTTCACATACTCTTCTCATGTGGGGAATCAAAATGGAGTCTACATTATAATGAGTGAATACTTTAACCATCAGGCAACCCAATCGCCTCGGAGATCTGATTTGAGTGAGTATGGCTTTATGTTGCCTTTATCAATATTCCAGCAACATCATGGTTGGGGATGCCAGAAATCGGATGCCATATGCAGAAATCAAACTCAGGTCTTTGGCATAAGTGAATCCTTCACATCACCGTCCCTGAGATCTGATTTGACTCAGATTAAGTAAATATTCTGAGAAGTTCTCTCAAACAACCCTTAGGGCCATTTGAGCTGAAAACACCACAGAACGCAACATTCATGATCATATACATTTTACATCTGCTAAAACATTCTATGATACAAATGCAGAGAAGTTTGCAAGTCCATAGTCCCTGATAGTTGAATCAGCTATCAACACGGTGAGAAACATGATGTGATTTCATACACAATGAGCCATGAGGAGAATTTCTTTCCATAAAAGCTATCCACCACTGTGATCTCATAATATACATAAACACTCAGTATACAGGTCATCCAATGGTGGGTACAAGCGGAGGACTGTTTGTTCCTTGTAACCGTGGTTACAAACCAATGTTGTAAAAAGAAATGGGTCATTCTCAGCACTCTCAGAAACAGATTTAATCTAACAAACAAAACATCACTGAACAAAATGAAGATGAGACCAGGCGTGAAGAAATCGAGTGAACAGTGACAACTCAGGGATGATTAGCAGAGACACATCCTGTTCATTGACAATCGGGGCAAATTTAATTGGCAGGTTGTGGTCACATAGTTCTTAGGATCCATCCTGTTACTGGAGTGTTCTGTAACATTCAGGATGAGCACAATACTGCCTTGCATACCAGAAAATATCCCTGCCAATCTTGTTCGAGTAAACAATGAGTCTGTTGATATGGGTCCAGCATCCTTTTCAGTAAATGTCGTTGATGTGATGATAGGATACAAATGTATTAGCATAATGATGGAGGAAAATATAAATGGGCATGGACGTGACCCATCAAGAAATGAAATTCAATTTTCACAATCTTACCACTGCGATGGGAGATAATCCAAAGGCTGTAAGGGGAGATAATCCAAAGGCTATAAGGGGAGATAATCCAAAGGCTGTGTGAATTAATCAATACTGTATGTGAAGACATTTCAATGGCTGTATGCATGGTAAAAACACAATTCTCCAACAACAGCATGGGGATGACAGCCATGATTGTCCAAATCTTCAGTGCATCTGCACTTACACATCCAGTTCCTTCAGACCTCGACACAAGAATGACATACATTAGAACTGCATCTGAGTGATTCTTGGCTAGTTCCATCACAGTCCTCGGAAGATTTGCACTAATAATACCTAGGCTGTGTTCAAGGAGACAAAACATCTTGCAGTACAGTGATGGCATGAAATTGCAAACATCAGTAGTAATCATGGCATAGATAATAACAAAGCATTCAGACAGATATGCTGAAGATAAAGAAACAAAAACATCAGGGACCAACAGTCAATACCGACTCTTATCTTTGTCACCCTATGGCTAGAAACATCATTCCATTAGCCCCAATTTTCCAAACATTAATGTTGGGAACATAAAGTGTTACGTCTTCAAGATCTGAAAATAAGTAAATTTGGGGGTGAATTTAGTTCATTTTGTAAGAGTATATCTAAGCCGACACTTGTCACATAATTCTGACTCCATGCTTGCTGCATCACTTATAAAACAGAACAATTCATTAAAACTAAAATCTCATCAATTGTGTCCTGAAATGCTTTTTTGCTCATTAACATGAACCAGGAATACTGCCCTAGATTTTCAAGATGTATACCAGTTGCTCTGTATCCTAAAACACAACCCGGTCAACTCTCATCTTCCTTTATCTAACATCATGGTAATACCAATTACAACTTCATAACTGTTATTCTTGTTATGAAAAGATGATGAATCACGTGATGGGTTTTGATATTTGAAATAGTTCAATAATCAGCACTGTCAGAAACAGTTTGTGTGTAGCACATGAAGATGAATGATTATTTTGCGTAGTTTCCTTTGTCAAACAGTTCTTCATTCAAGGTCTCGTCATTCCCAAGTCTCATCTAAACCTTTTAAATCTGCACCTATTATTCTTGGTTTTCATGGAAGGTAATATGTTGAAGCTTTCTCATCAGTTAGCTTGGTCCAGACCAGAGTTTTATATCACTGTAGGCCTATACATTAGGTAATTAGGCATCCACAGATCCTATATCAGTCATACGAGTTGATGATTTGAGGAAGGTTTGGATTTAACTGCTGTATATGGTTGTCAGGTTAGCAGTAGTTCATGTTTAGACTTGCAATATAAGTGAAGTTGGTGCATGTGTACTGATACACATCTATAGTTAGCTGCCACAGGGACATTCATCCTCAATTCAGATTACCTCCCATTCCTTAAAGGTCTTCAGCCTTTGTCAAGCCAGGAATGTGGAAATGAGTGACCGTACCAAATGTGGTTCAGTTGACATTAACAATTCATCATCCATCATGGGGCAAATCTTGAAACAGTAAGACATCTTCCTCGTGCAATCATTCCAGACAGAAGTCCATCTCCTCTTCTACTGGCAATTATCTGGCATTGTTCAAACACTGGTAGGCACAGACAGATGTTCTAGTTTTCCACCCACATGGTTGTCAAGACTTTCAGTCACTGTCATCCTCTAATGGGGCCGTTGCCTTCTTACGCTTCTTTGCCTTTGGCTTCATTTCTTCATCCTGCAATAGACACAATCATGATAGACAAACACAGGGATAAGAATGGGTATGAGCGAAAAAAGAGGAAGCAGAGTTGGAGGCAGGTTCCCGTGCCAGATCTCTTGACCTCAACGTGATCAAATCCACAGAATATTCTCATTCCTGGAAGAACAAGTCGCGTCCATATCACATAAACAGTATCTGATGGTAATGTTACCAGGTCAAGGTCATGGTTCTCACCTTCAGACGGTATGGCAAAAATATTGCCAATGTGATGCTAAACATTAACTAGTTCATTGGTTCTGACCTACATCTTAGCAATCTGGGCGTTACAGATACTTCAAGGTACTTCGACAGGTAACCTTTGAGCAATCAATCAAATGCGAGACGGTTAAATAGATTAAACCAATCAGACAACAGCTACTATTTAGGGATTGGAGGGACTTTCAAAATATTCAGGTTACCGACACAGATCTCTCCACAAACAAAGATCAACACATAACACAGTTATTTGCCCTGCAGTATATACGCTTTGGGGTTTCTGTTGATATGGTTACCATTAGCGAATATTTCCGCAAATTAACATCCTTGAATATTGCCAAAAACACTATTTTCAGCGACTGTTTACTCACCGTTGTCATGGCAGTATGTACGCCGCGTGCATCACCCGGAAGTGATTGTACGCTAAATAGCACATGTATGCCGGTGGTGGTTTACCTTGCATTGGTGGATGTTCGGAATCATTCGGGTAGGAGCCTTTTCGAGATAAAAAGTTCATAAGGGATGTGCGAATGTGCACTTTCGCGATTTGGTAAGCTGTGTTCTGATTGGTCAGTCTCAAAGGTTACCTGACACGACCTCCCATAAGGTTTTATTAGACTCAGTGGTGGAGTGTAATGGAAATACTGAGGATAAGTTTACGTAGACTGCTTCAAGTAAGTGTGTAGAACCAGTTGTAGCAATAGTACAGCAATATTCCAACAACATCACAGCTTCACACTTTGTACCAAATCTATTCTACAAAGAATATTTAATGCAAAGACTATAACTTTATCACTGTAACAGACCTAAGATCATCTTAAGATCTGTTTGTGGTATGAGGCACAACACTTGTAGATCCTACCTCACTACTAAGAGATTCACTTTCTGATTCATCAACCACTGTCTTCCTGTACTTGTTGGCCTTGGGACTAGCGTTGGATGCCTTCCGTCCTCCCCTCAACACACGTGTTGTCTTGATGTCTTCAATATCTTCCGCTAACGCAAGGAGATCACTGTATCTGTGACATAAAGCATTCAAAATAGTTATGACATGATGAAAAGCAGAAAAAATATATTATTTTGTCAAAATCATTACAATAGGACCAGATTACAAAGAACCCCATGTTTTTTTGGTGATCAGCCAAAATAATGTCCTTGTCCTGTAGCATAAAGCCCAGTATTATGTAACAATCTTCAGGATATTGTTATACTTGTCCAAACACAATATATAGTAATTTTCTTCTGAACTTTGAGCCTAAATCACTCAGTGAAGCACTAGACCTTGATTACAAGCAGAGACAAAGAGAAGTATAGAGACATTTTAGGTTCTCCTGCCCAACAGGTTATTAGCTGTAAGGCATTTGTGAAGGCAGCCATGAAGTGTTTCAGAAATAATCGGTCCAATTTGCTTGTACGATAATACATGGTGCAGAAATATTCATCACTAATGAGAACACAGAAAACAATGCAGTGTCACCATCAGCAGGATAATATTCAGAGTGAATAGTTCCTAGACAAGAATTATAAAGGTATTAAGGTAATTTTCAAAACATACAATACAACACTACACATCTGATTATTTCACTTGATGCTAACATTTCCTGTACATAGACTATTTGGGCCCTGTAGACATTCAGTTTTGCAAGTCAGTGTGGTACTCTCTGGTCAGTTATACCAAATAATAGCTTTAATTCCTTCATGGTCATATCATTAATGTATCATGAGTTAGAATATTCATGGGACTCAATGATGTTCTTTTGTGTCCTTTAAGAAACCCTGATGTTGTCTCACTTTGCTTTCTGTGATTCTGTAGCAAAGGCCTGTACTTGCTGCAAGGCATGCTGAACACTTTCATTGTTGAGAACTGAAACACAAGTGTATACATGGTGATTATCATCTGTCTTACAAATGAAAAATAAAAAATGACATCCTCATAAAACAATAAACACATACAGGAACTAATCCATTTCAGCCATTGTATGGCCACGTTATTGCCATGTGACCTCCATTTCAGCTTTGACGTAGTGACCTCAGTTTTAGCATGGTGACCTCCATTTTACCTATAGGATCTCCATTCCAGCTGTGACGTGGTTATACCAGCTCCACTTTGCTATGAAATCTCCATTTTTAGCTGTGATGTAGCCAAGTGACCACCATTTTGCTAGGCAATGTCCATTTGAGCTAAGTGATGCCCATATCCATGATCTGACCTTGATTCTAGCTATATGATCTCAAATTAAGTTGTGATGTAGCCATGTGACCTCCATTTTGATGGGCAGTCTCCATTTTAGCAATGTGGCCTCTAATTTAGCCATTTTACCTCAGTTTTAGCTGTGAGATCTCCATTTCAAATAGGTGATCCCATATGCTGATTTGTGATCTCCTTTTGAGCTACTTTAAGAAAAATAGAACCCTGTGATGAAACACTTTTAACTGAAAAGTGCCTGGGTGACACAATATCTACTCACATGATATGTTGCGACACACTTGACGCATGTGGTCTAAATGGGACAACACCTGGTCGACAGAGGGATTGTCTTTCTTCATTGCTGACCCAGTCCTGTTCACAAAAAGTAAATACTGGTCATAGTTCGATTATAGAAATGTTTGACTAATCAGTATATTTCCTTACACAAATGGAAAAGTTGATAGCCAAGAATATACTTGTCTGTGTTATGAATTCTGAACTTGCATTTGGTCCTTTTAACAAAAACACATACCTTTGTCTTTTCTTTGGAGTTCCATTGAACTTTGTAAGTTGTTGGTTTATGAGTTCTGCTAGTCTGTCTTCATGTTCCTGGGCCCAATACTTCAGTATTGATACTGTGAAAAAGTCATTCTTCTTGCACTCACGAACCAGTATTGGTCTCAATAAGTCCACTGCAGGGCTGCAATAGTACACAGGTCATAGATACAGTTTTAATAGAACATGCTGCATAAAATGACATTTCAAGATCTTCAGTTATATTCTAACCATGAATCCAAACTTGGGTCGGGAGTCATAGTTTCAACAAGTGGCATAATTTATTCAGCACCAACAGAAGAGACTTGACTTCAGTTACAGGATAATTTATAAGACAATTTCACTCACCTCTCTTGCTTAAGTAACACTAATATACTTGTCATTGCCTCTGCATGAGCTGCAAAACACAGTCAGATATATTTCTCATTAATACATTCATATCACATCTTGACTTTCAGCATAAGAAACTGTCATCGCAGACGTCAAGGTCTTGCAAACCTTCACAGTTTAATCTTCTCAGAACACAATCTTTGAATGTTACTGTTCAGTGAATTCCATCTAAATCTCATAAGAAAACCAGCTAGGTTTGTTATTACAGTTTTTCATCTAACCTATGAATGTCTAAAAAATACACCATAGAGGATTAATTCAGCCTCACCTCCGAATTCTAGTTTGGGTAATATTGGAAGGATGTGTTCAATCTGTATGTTGTGAGACATGATCAGCTGCCATAGGAAGTACTGCTCAATTGTCTCCCAGTCCAGACTTTCATCTGCAGGAGATACAGACATCATCAACTATTTCTCAACACTCACAGCTCAGTTGAATACTACCAGAACTTCAATTTCAGTAAATATGTCATTGGAGGCAGTCCAAGGATCAAAGAGATTCACTTATTTTAATACTACAAAGGCAGGTATTGTGCTGAACTTTAACACTACAAAGGCGGGTACTGTGCTAAGAACCCATGCAGGGACATTTGGGGATATGAACCTGGTCCATGGACAGTTAAGTAATGTTACTGTTCAGTGAATTAGGGCATGCTAAACATCCCTGCCTATAGAAGTTTTAACAGAATTCAGTAATATCTGCTGGATTCTAAAAGAGAATCCCCATTGGTTCAATAGTTTTACACTAACAATGGCATCATATTCTATCTCAGGTGCAAACTCATTCTATCATTTTTGTGCTTTCACAAGACCTATGTTTTTGTCTTCTTTTTTATTTTTCAGGACAATTCTTTTTCACATCTATAATTCAAATACAAGCAATAAAAATGCAAGTCATGTTTATAACTTGTTAATTCATGCAAGTTGTTTTGGAATAAACTAACCTTAAATAAACTCTATGCTATAATCACCCGTACAACCTCCTTGGCATATTCACAAAACAGGACATAAAAGATACTACTCCATGTCCTACAGAAAACAATGTCACTGTAAGTACTCCTGCCACAAGACGCTACACTTACTGAGCACAGAGAGGAAGGTCTCCTTGTTGTTGAACATGATGAGATGACCTTGAAGTATCTGACAAATCAAATCCTGGAGCTGAAACCAACAGGAAGTTGTCAGTCACATAAAAACTCACATGAGTCAATCTATGAGCTATACATCAATAATTTGCTCATTCAGTGAACTCTGTGTTATTCCTAATTCCTGAACTACCATCATTTAGGATTTAGGCGATTCCTACCTGAGTTCCATCTATGCAGGAGACCAACACATGGAGAAGTTCTGCATTACCAACAGCAATGGCAGGAAACTGAAGAGAAGACACATAATATTGTTTTTGTCACCATGATGATGTGTGTGTTGGACATACTGTTGATTGAGTTCAGTTTTTCACAACACACAGCAATATTCCAGCTATAAAGTGGTGTGTAAAAATCAAGCCTAGAGCTGGCAATCTGGTGATCAACAGCATGAGCACCAATCTAGGCAAATGGGTGGCAATGACATGTGCCAACCAAGATAGCGAGTCTGACCATCCAATCCCATTAGTTGCCTTTTACAACAAGCATGGGTTACTGAATATCAACTCCAACCCTGATCTTCAAGTTGTTTGACAAACTAAAACATTTCATTCAGTCTTGAAAGTCTATGATCAAACACTGAGATCTATAAAAAAAAAGACGTAAGGCTCACTAGCCTTAAATATGGAACATTCCTGTGTACCATTTACCTCTAACACCAAGTCAGTGTTCTAATTATGTGTTCATTTGACCCTATCAACCTCATTAAACATAAAGGTGTACATCATTGTAGAAACAGTTAGATAGGAAAAGACTAACAAGTGGTTGATAGTTTGAACATAAGTCACAGAAATAAGATAGAGATACTATATAACATACGTGTGTGTAGACATCAGGTATGAGATATGTAAATAATCGGACATCATCTTCTTGACATTGCTGAAAGGAAAGAAACGGACCAACTTAGCACATTTGTCATGGACGACAACAATAATGTAATTAGATGGACTTACACAGCTGCAAGTGTGACTTCAACCTACACCCAAAGCATGTTCCACAGAACAAGTAATATATAGATAAATATAGAACACGATGCTTCCATACAGGTTCCTGTGCCATTTTCATGTATGAATGGTACAGGGAGAGAACAGTTGATGTGAAAACAACAGAAGACTAATTAACATGGGCTCACCACTAATTAACATGGGCTCATCAGTAATTAACCATGGGCTCATCAGTAATTAACCATGGGCTCATTAGTAATTAGTATCGGCTCATCATTAATTAACATGGGCTCACCACTAATTAATTATGGACTCACCACTATCACTTATCCACACTAAGATATACATGTCAGACCTTGAAGAGAGAGCCCTCCTCACATCACCTTTCTAACCTATGTGCTGGTATGGTGGATGACACATTTGTTGCTCTGAAACCTAACAACAACCCTGTTGAGCTGCTACATAACCTGAAAGAGCAGCATCCCTGAGCTCATGTTTCCATGGAGGCAGAAACTAACAACCTGATATTTCTAGACGTCCTTATATCCTGCTCTGATTCCAACAAACTTCAACATTTGTATACTGAAAAACTACTCTCACCAACCACTATCAGTCCAACCACCCTCCAATTCAGATAACCTTGCCTGAACTTTATGCTCCCCACAAAATGCATGTAGTTAGGAGACATGGAAATGAAGCCTGTCCAAAAGATTCTGTCTCTGAAACTTAACTCAAGATCAGAGATCGGGACTCCCACACCGATTAAATAGTACCAGAACACTGGACATCACAGGGTGACCACTGCCCTGTATTACACAAGGAAACACAATATGGCTTGCTACTATTATTATAAGATATTAATACAGCACACACAGAACATGGTCAAGGCACTGGTATTTTTTCCCTCGATCATTGGATGTTAATCTCAATGGCACACTGTATTACCATTCTCAACTCCCTTGGGATCATACAACTCTTGCAGCCACTAGGTGCACCGAGTTATTGTGGCTTTCTCATCATACTAATGTACTGAAATGACTCAGATTGTAGTCTCAGGTGGCATCCACACTCACCTGTCAAGAGAAACTGAGGTCTGATCCAAGGCTCTGTGAAACTGACCCTTCAGGAGTGAATGAGCATATGAGGGAGACTGAGCTGTAGTTATCATCAAAACTAAAGCAGATATGTCCAGCTAACAAACTTCTAGAATGCTGATCAAACAATTAGAGATACATCCAGTTTCAAGGAAGGGACAGATATGAGTATTGTAAGGTCTCCACACTGTAAAAAAGCTAATAATGCTTTCACAGGATTCTTTACTGAAGCAGTTTCACCCAGAGTGTAGATGAGGGCTAGCTGAAGTCAGTTGTAGATGCAGGAATTGGTGATGGCACTGATGCAAGTCCTAAATTAACCACAGTGGTTTTATTGATCCTGAACAAGAAGACCCAGCAGGCACAGACAACTTTACCAAACTGCCAATGGTAAAGGAGGATAGGTAACATCTCTACATGGCATCATCTGTCTGCAGGCTCTGACAACTTTACCAAACTGCCAATGATAAAGGAGGGTAGGTAACATCTGTAGAAGGCATCATCTGTCTGCAGGCTCTGACAACTTTACAAAAATGCCAATGGTAAAGGAGGGTAGGAAACATCTGTACAAGGAATCATTTGTCTGCAGGTTCTGACAACTTTACCAAACTGCCAATGGTAAAGGAGGATAGGTAACATCTGAAGAAGGCATCATCTGTCTGCAGGCTCTGACAACTTTATCAAACTGCCAATGGTAAAGGAGGATAGGTAATATCTGAAGAAGGCATCATCTGTCTGCAGGTTCTGACAACTTTACCAAACTGCCAATGGTAAAGGAGGATAGGTAACATCTGAAGAAGGCGTCTGCAGGTTCTGACTGGGGAAGTGGGGTGTAAGGAGAAGTGAGAAGGCAGATAAAACCCGGCAAGACAAAGCAAAATCTTATACGTAGCAGAAGCTTATTTGAAACCAGAGGATCAAGGGTAGCTCCGCAGATGACCAACTGAGCGTTTGGGGCAGCTGATGTCACTCTGGATTAGACCAGTGTTTGAACTGATGCAAAAAATACCTCTGTGTATTTGAAGCACAAATTATCTCAAATACTCAGTGAATTCAAAAGCCTGTGTCACCCAACTGGGCCCTAAGTTCAAATAATTTAAGTTTGTATTTTGCTGTTGATTAAAACTACTCAATTTATTGTTTGACACTTAACTGCTCAGTGCTAATAAAATAGCTGACCTGCTTTACCTTGGTTTTTATCGTTATTCAACAATCACAGTTGATGTCTTGATGAAGTTGATTCCATACTGAAGTTGACTCTCAAAAACATGTCCATGACTCCCTCTCATGACACCAGGGAGTCATGATGACTCTTATGTTTTCATGTCTAGGGCAAACACTGATAGACATTAAGAAAAGCAAGAGGCAAATTCACCACAAGGGTAATTTGGTATTTTTCCAGCATTTTAGGGGGTATTCTTTTCCCAGTAATTTAGGGAGTATTCTTTTACACATGTACAGTGCCTGCACTTTTTTATGTAGTGCCCTTGAATCATGGGTCTTAATGATGTGATACAAAGTTAACAGATGCTGAATTAACACTGATCCAGATATACATAACAGTTTTGTGGAAAATATGCTTACCTTTAAATCTTGTAACAAATATTCTGAGGGGTCTTTTGTATCCATACTTTTACAGAAATCTTTGTATGTTGCCATTTTTTCTTCATTCATTTTGCTAAAAAGAGCAAAACATAAGAATGATATAAACACAGAATTTCCTCTGTAGTTTACATGTCATGAGGTCACTTCTTTGCTTTGAAATTACGAGCATAGAAAAAAATCAACTTACTTGAAACACAGACGTATGATTAAAAACCTGTGAGGAAGTGCAGATAATAGTCACTCGTAAAAGAATGCAGTAAGTTCTTCACAAAAGATCAATAATTTATTCACCAGGAACACATAATATGCAATTCCTCATAGTTATTTTCTAAGGTAATGATGCCAGTTATGTGACTGTGGTCTATATATGATCAAGTCTGAACTTGAACATTCAGTGATCAACAAAATGAGCACTGATCTATGCATTAGTTTTCATAATTCAATTCCTACATTACAAGGTGACTGAAGGCACAGGGTGATCAGCATGTCATGGTATCCCAACAGTGTGGATTGCTGAGTGTTGGCTACACAACCAACAAACATTCAGTGCAGTGTTACAATTTAAACAAAAAAATTTCTGATCATCCAATCCTCACTTCGAATTTTACATGCACATCATTTAGGCTAAGATGGTGCTCTCACCTGACTTTCAGAAAGTACAGCAGATGGTAGCCTATCCTGGGCTGCCGGATATACATTTCCCCTAATAACTGCAGTATCGGATGTCGACGTGGGTCCTCCTCCGACATTTGACTTAAAAACCTAAAAATGTCAAGAGAAAAGATTTCAGATGCAATCCATAAATTGCATGAATCATCGTACAGCTTGGATGATAAGCTCACCAGAGAAACCTACGTTCATACTTGACTTCATAAATATTGCTTCAGTCAACATAGTTTAGCCAAATGAATATTACAAATTATATGTTGAACAAATGCTCACCTAAACATAACAAATATTGGCGTTCCTATTGAATCTTCTATAGATCTGAAAACACAGAAACACAATTGAAATCTAAAATGTCATGAGGGAGTGAGTGAGTCAGTGAGTTGAGTTTTACGCTGCACTCAGCAATATTCCAGCTATATGGATGCACGTCACATGATGACAATGATTCTCTAACATACTGAAAGGCAGAGTACACATGGTGAGACAGACTAGATTAAATGCTGATTAGATCGCAATTACATTTAGATCATATATGTAAGCAGGTTAGCTTAATGTAAGATGAATGTTGAAAGTGGTGCAGATAATGCAGAGTTTTTAATGTATACCCATAGATTCAACAACACAAAATTCAATTTGAAATCAAATGCATGGCATCAAAACATGTATCAGAGGTGAAATTGACCTGTGAAACAGAATTTAACTTACTGATCATAATCTAATACTTTCGACACACACAAAAAAATAATTTTCACATGACAAAACATGCCCTTTGGCCTAAAGTGGTGCAGACTGTGAAACCTGACTGAGCTGTAAATTGAGCGTTAACTTTATATGAGAGAGTCGTGTGTTAATTATTTATAGGGACTAAGAAATGTGACTTACTCTTCATCTATCTCCTGAGGCAAAAGGTTCAAGTTAAACTGGGGACTGAGAATCTGGCACAGGCACACAGCCAATGGAGTCGCCACATCCTGGTCGAAGTCATCCTGCATAGAACAAGACAGAATCCTTACATCCGACTTTATTCAATAATGCCCAATGAAATGTTATCACGGAATGCTGACAAAGTAAAGACATCCCATGGATATTTGTAATGTCTATCAACTTTTCTTGAGAAAATGATCTCCTGAGACTCTTGCATAAGGCCTCCACAGGTCACCCCTAGTAAGCTAGATCACCTACCTGTTGTATGACGGCCTGCATCAGACGATCAATGACTTCACACTGACTCTCCTGGTCTCTGCCAAGACAAAAATATCTAAAATTAGCATTAAAAATGATGTTGTTACACAGTGCCTTGAAATATTACATAACAATTAGAAAAAGAGTGAATCATTTAGGACACAGTTGTCTGTAAGAAGTGACACACAAAGAACGAAATCTTGTCAAATTGTCATAACATCTCATAGACAACAGGCTTCGAGAAATGTAAGGAACATCAAGTTGTCAACAAGAACAGTGACAGTAACAAAGTGTACAAAAGGTGAGAGTGAGAGTGAGTTTAACTTACGTCTCATTCTGCAACTCCTGAGTGAACCCTTGGAGTTCTTCAGGTAGTTGATGAAGATGCTCAGATATATCCACAGGTTGAAAACGTGGTGGCTCGGGTATGGGTTGGAATTTCATTTCTTGCTTTAACTTTCCTGAAAGAATCATTGCCATTTGTAGCTACGTTCACATCCTGGGAATTATACAAATTAGTCAAAGTGGAAAGATTATTGTAAGTCTATGTTATAGGAAGAATTTGTGGTCTTTGTGCTGAGGTTGTCTTGTGCAGTCACTTTATGCATTTGGATGCACAAAGAAGCTTTAATCCCAATGCAATACTCCAGCAATGTAAGTGTGGACCAGACAATCCAGCAGACCATATTGCCAGAAGCAATTAGGGTGTACTGATAAACTATCAACTAGGTAACTGAACCAGATCTATTTGGTCATCTTAATGACAAAGCCAAAGAGATATCACCAGTTCTTCTCACATCTACCAGTCTTCTCTGAGCATGCTCCTAAGAGGCCGCAATCATTAGATTAGATCTGAGCATATAGCTCATAATTTGTATTTCAGGTTCATGGTCTAGATATATTATATGGAGTCAAGATGGTGATGTCACTTCTGAAACAGAGAAGTGGTCGCAAATTGGTGCAGGAGATATATCTTACTAGAATGGAGACATCAAATCCTGGGTGTGCTCCATGATATGAAGTAAATCAAAATCTGATATTTAAAATACAACCTTCTGCTGTTTGTAATACTTGTTTACTTGTTACAGAAAACTATTCAAACAGTTATAGAGAATGTACCTAAAGGAATCTCATCTTCCTCATCACTGAATCTCGCATCTGACATGTTGTTGTCCTCTACATGATTGCTGCCGTTGTCCAAGTCTATTACCTCCCCTTTCAGTGCTGATTCCTCTTTGGGTGCTGCAATAGATGATGACAGATTGAAGCCTGGAAGACAGTTTCCATGACAACCTTTGTACCAAACCTTTCCCATTCACATTGACTCCTGGTGTAAAATGGATGTAAAATTGGCAAACAGCCATAACTGTGATGGTAAAAACTATCTGTATCTAAATTACAGTTATTTCTCAGATCATTATTTTTTCCTGTATGGATGGAAACAATTCTTGATTCTAAGAAATTAACATTTTAAGTTGGAAAAACTTAAGTTGGACAAAAATATGTGAAGACCCTCTACACAGTTATGTATATCTGTATATACTTATAAACACATGATATTATATCGTCTTCAAAATTAGAGTATCTTGATGAAACAGGGACCAGAATAACATGAAATCAAATGGAAGAGCAAGCAAGGATTTTCAGCTAGAAAGTATTTGAAATGGTTTCCTACCTTCTGGTGAACAGAACTCTGCAAATTTGTCGCGTAACAAAGTCCGGAGTTCTCGGTCCAGTTTGGGATTATCAAACAGCGGGGATAAAGACCTGTGATGGTTAAAATAAATATGCTGGGATTTTTAACAGCTGAACTTATAATACAGGCCCAGTTTCACAAAGCTCTCGAAAGCCTAAGATATAGCAACCTTTCTCGCAGCATCCATAGCTCCTGTGTTACAGTATAGGAGACACAATGGCTACGAGAAAACTTACGAGATCTTAGGCTTACGAGAGCTTTGTAAAACGGGGCCCTGAACAGGATTATCTCTAAGAATCAAGAGTCACATTGTTGGCTAAAGCCACAGACTTGAGGGGCAACAGGGTGAGAAGAATACTGTTCATTGTACTTTCTCTTACATGATATGACAATATACTCTGAGATATTAATATAAAAATGAGTTGGTTTATAACTAACACACATAAATTTCAGATTCGCTCAACTTCAATGACTTAAAATATTCAAGACCACATGTAACATGTTTCATCTATGATAATTGATACTTACTGTAAAACTCTTTTCTCCAGTATCGTTTTCAAAGATGTAAAGATACCCTGGCGAACTTGTACTGATAACATGGGACAGTAATTAGTCAGGATCTGAAACAAACGTCTCTTACTACTCATTTCTGCTTAAACAACTGTAAATCTTGAATTTATATCATTTACATTGTACAGAGTTAGAGAATAATTTGTGCCAATGAAGGAAAACCTGTAAATCTTTTCATAATAACATAACTGTGTGAAAAATTTGATCGTACAAACCTGTAGAGGTTCTTGAGTCTTTGAAGACAGTTGTCCTTTGAGTACATATGGGCATTAAAATGTCCATTTTAAGACCTACGACAGTTGTAAACTATATTCTATATTCCCTTGTCTTGTGTGACAATCCCTACAGGGCCCCAAGTGCCCCCTACAGTGAAGTGCATTTGGGGTAAGTGAGGTAACCTCACTTTTCATGCAGAGTGAATGAGACAGAATAAGGCGAGGCAGGTGGCCGTACCCCAAGGAGGATGATTCTTTTTCAGTATAAGTCCTCCTTGGGGTACAAAGTGCAAAGCAGAGTCTGGAAAGCTCCATCGGCTTGAGAGGTACTACTCTGTCCACTGTGGAGAACTGACTATGATAGGGAATCCCTCTGTTTCTACACCGCACTCATAACAAGCCCATCTCTCCTCATTCTGAATGAGTTGAATCCCCACAAGAAGCCAGAATTACATCTGCAACTGTGTCAAAACCAGCTCTGACTTCCTAAGGTTGATAATCCACCCCAACTTGGTGAGAGTATCCATCACTGACTGTGTGTATTCCCTACTCAGGTGGGTGGCGAGTACTCTGAGGAGCCAGTCGTCCATGTATGGGAATCATAAGTTGCCCTGTGCCCTGGTGACTTGACCTGGTAAAACCAGGAGTTTGGTGAACACCCTTGGCGCTATGGATGTAAACAGGAGCACACAAAACTGAGAGCACTTCCTGTGGAAGGAAAACCTGAGGTATTTCCTGAACTGTTGATGCATCAGTACATGGAGGTATGCATCTTATATGGTGACTGACGTGAGCCAATCCCCTGCTTCTACAGAGGAGATCACTGAGTGCAGTGTCTCTTTCAGAGAGAAAATATTGTTGTTCAGACCCCTGAGGTTGAGAATGTGTCTGAACCCTCCGTCCTTCGAAGTGGAAACTAGCTTAGACAGGCCTACATGAATAAGCAGAAAAAACGCAGGCTAACCTGTGTAAATAACAGTATAATATACAGAAAATACAATGTCCATGCTAAATAACCAACCCAGACTTACAGAAAGTGAAAATGACAAGGCAAGCCTAGCTGACAAACATATTATATACAGATAACCTAGCCTGGTGAAAGAAATGCTAACAACATAAAGAAGCTGGGCGGTTCGCCATCTTGCCTGCCACATGGCTGGAAATGGGAACCCGACTGGCAACGTTACAACAATTAATGAATGAAGAAAATCAACTTATAAATTCCATCTAGCAGCCATGTGAAAGACATGGAACCATATAAGACAAAAAGGTGTTTTTTGCTTTGTAAATAACTATATTAAAATATAATTACAACTGTAGGCCTTTAAATTTTCATTCTAATGCTTATATGTACCCAGAGGAGGTGTTCTTCTAAAAATCAACACTCAACACATGAGAGGGTCAAGACTACGAAGCACATACCCTACACAAGAAGTCCAGCAATGTGGCGGTGATGGCAGGATGAGGTCGCATTGAGTGATACATCACCAGGATAGCAGGCTCTGCAGCAAGGAGAAGACATCGTTAGTAAACACAATATGATTAGTACTCATCACTGTAATTTCATAACTGAAAAATGGCATCATCCATTCTGGGAAAATCTGCATGACAAGCAATTAATTTAACCACCAGGCTGTCCCACATTAACCATGACAAGGGCTTCTACGTCTACTAAATCTTGGAAAATTCTAAGCATTTTTAATATTTACATATCATCATTAAATACATTCTTGCCTTACTCTTCAAAAAAAGACTGCAGAAGTCAAGATCAAAAGCTTGCTAACCTAACACTCGCCAAGGTAGTTCGACTGAAGACATCCGGGTGATTATGTCACTGCAGTCTCTCAGGTGGCCACATGGAAAAGTCATTCCTTTTGTTGAGAATGAAGGGTAGAGCGACGATAGCGGGGAGGTCGAGATGACTTGATGACAAGAGGTATGTAGATATCTAAAATACTTAGATTTTACCAATTTTAACTAATCTCTTATCATCATTATATCCATCTTATCAGACAGCACTGGTAGGTTGGAAGTTTTAACCGATGTTCATCCAAACAGACCGGTGTATCAGACATATGGAACAGTGATTGCTTGTGAGTCTGCAAGCAAAACAAAGACCATAAACACGAAGCCAGTAACAGGAACAACAGGTGAGGCACGATCACGACTGTCCCGACACTAAGGTGACAAGGCTCCAAAAGAACAATGCCTTGTACCTTAGTGAGTAGAAGGATGCACCAGTTTAGAGGTCCAAAACTCTGAAGCTTTTCAACATCCTCGACTGCCACATCTCAAAGGTAGTGGCTGGCAAAAACAGTATTGGATTTCCAAAAACAGCCCTCCATAATCGTAGGAACTGAACAATTCCTATGAAGAGTTAGTGTGGAAGCCTCGGTGAGATGTCTTAGTTTGGGGAACAAACTAGGCCATCAGGGTGTGACCAAAAGCAGTTTCAGTCAAGTGGTTTGTCTTATCTTTGTGTTGACTTCCGTTAGTAGTACCACAGGCGGGAATTCATAGGTGTTGAGATTCTCCCAAGACATGGAAAGGGCATCCAGCGCCCATGTGGCTGGATCCAAGACCGAAGATATGTAAATTGGAAGTTGCTTGTTTTGGCTCATGGAGAACAAGTCTAACATGGGCCTATCTCAGGACTGGCAAAGGAGAGTGAAAGCATCTGCAGGAACCATCCACTCTGTGGAAGACTGTTTGCCAAGTCTGGAGAGAGCACCATCTCATTGTCCATGGCAATGAGGAGGTTGGAGCCAGTGAAGCACTCTTGCCAATGAGACACTGTGAGGATCACTGCTTTCAGTTCCAGACTGTTGATAAGCCAATCTCCCTGCTCCTCTGGCCACAGCCCCGAGACCATGAGGCCGCCCAAATGAGCTCCCCATCCCTGCAAAGAGGCATCCACAAACAACTCCTGGTCCGCAGCAAATACACTCACAATCAATGGGTAAGTCCACCAGAGAAGGTACTGATGTAAAAGCAAAGGTAGTGAAGTCTGGTTTTGATATCATCTGCTTCTATGAACGTTTTCAAGAATCTTTGGAGAGGATGGAGCATGAGTCTCCCCATGATTGTGACATCAACAGACAGAGAATGCCCTGCCGATCTCTTAACTTGAGGACATGGGTCAAGCCCTTGTGGACAGTGTCCAATATCTTCATCTGTCGGGAGGGATTCGGAGGATGTCCTGGTGAGCGAGGAACAAACCTCTTATGAAGGTGAATCTCCGAGGAGCCTCCATGTGTGACTTCTCCAAATTGACCAACCAACCTAGTTGAAGGAACAGCCAGAAAGTGAACTCTTTCTGTTTGATGAGCCTTTGACGATCCCAGTGAATCATAAGACAGTCGTCTTTGTAAGGACTGAATTCTATCCCCCGCAGATGAATGAAGAGAATAATCGGAGCTGTGATGTGTGTGAACAGCAACAGGGCCAAAGAAATTCCAAACAGGAGTACCTGCCATTGGAAATGCTGGCCGATGAAATGAAAATGAAGGTACTTCCTGTGAGGCTGGTATATTGGGACATGTAGGTAAGTATTCTGGATATTTAGGCTGATAAGTCTCCAGTTGAGATCTTGGACCGAAGCTGGTCCAAAAAAAACATGCAAAAATGAGGAGGATTCACAAGGTAAAAATCATTGAACATGGCCATATTGTGAATCACTGACATATTGTGTGTGTTTTTCTTCGGGGTCATGAAGATTGGCGAGTAAAACCCTGGATTAGTGTTTGGGTCCTGTAAATGATCATGATGGCTTCCTTGTCGAGCAGAAGTTGAACATTTCCCACTATTTACTGATGTTGTGTCTTGGAATAAACTCTTGACTGAGGCAATGTGGTCAGAGGCGGTTGTCTGCTTAAGGAAAGCTGGTACCCAAGTTTCAATATGTTGACAACAAAGGGATCCTCCAGGAATGTCCAGCTGGGAGAGAAGATCCCCAGTCTTCCGCCTACAGGGGGCAGCAGGTCCCAGTCGTGGATGTCAAATGCGTCACAGGCGGTTATACTGTTCCATGGTGACAGCCATAGGCTTACCCCTCTTACCATAGCTGTCTGACTCTGCCAGGATGACAGACACAGGAATGCTTGCCAATGTAGGAGTTGGCTTTGGGCGTCTGATTAGAGTTACAGATGGCCTGAAAGGACTCTATCTCTGTGGCTGTAAATGAAGAATGTTCCTTGTAGATCCCCCAAATGGCATTGTTAAACAGGCACTGAGCAGAAAAGGGCTGATGAAGCAACTTTCTTGTAAACTCTGGCTCATATGCACATGCAGAGAGAAAGCCTTACCAACACACTGGAGTGATATTAGCCAATGCCACTCTCATGTGATCAGCAATGTCACCTAGAGTGCAAGATTACTGTCTCATCATCATCGCGACATGATCAATCCTGGAAATATTATCTTCTTCCAAGTCCTGTGAGATAGACTCAAAAGCAGAGGCCAAGGCAGACAAAGGACGCAACATTTTCTTCAACTCAATGTCAATAGCGTCCAGCTTAGCGTTAGGAACTCGATATGAGGAGACAGGAGGAGAGACAATCCAACTCTTCATCCTGAGCTGTGGCCTGGTCCAAAAGTCCAAAGAGTGAATAGGATAATCATCTCTGTAAGCTTTAGCTTCCCTAAAGTTATGATTTAGAGATAACTTGACAAACTCTTCATCAAGCGAATCAACCAAATCTCAGACAATAGGGTGAGGTGGAAGACAAAGATCTGTTGAGTCCCAAATGGTAAGCTTCCTATCCACACCAGAGGCTGGAGAAGGGAACAAAGTCTGAAGCCTATCCACCATTCAGTCAAAAACAGCCTCCATACCTAAGTGTATCTCAGAGTGAGATTGGTCCAGAATCACTACATCATCTGTAGTTTCCGCATAATCCAGCAGGAAATCCTTCTCAGAGCAAGGCAAGCCTAAAGGAGATCTACTTCTGTCAGCATGCCTGGAACCATTATTGTCCCTTTTTAAGGATCGTGAGGAACTATCAGAGGTAGTGGAAGGGGGTGGAGGAGTAGACTGAACGGCCACCTCAGGTACTATGGGATGAGACTGTTGAGGGGATGATGAAGACAAAACAGGAGGACCAGAAGGGGATGGAGGCCTCATCTGGGTGTGTTGATGTGACTGGGGAAACATTGAGTTCATAAACTTGTATATAACACTCAGGTCAACACTCTGAACTGGAGGTGCACCATAGTTCTGTGGAATACCAAAATTCTGGAACACCGGTGGGTAATTCCCTACCTGTTGAGCTACACCAGGCTGATAAAAACCCATCTGGTTAAATAAGCCACTTCCTGGTCTGGTAGACAACTGCTGTGGTATGTCAGTCGAAGTTTGTAGACTGCCTTGCTACTGTGTGCCAGCCTGTAGATGTGTGCCATTGGCGGTAGATACACCTCAGGGGATAGGTGTGCTCTGTCCAGCCCACAGTCCACGATACCACAGCACATACCAAAGTTCATGGACTCCACTCAAGAAGCCCGAGAGCAGAAAAACTGGTGAGCGAACAACCGAAAGAACGAAAAAACTTAACACCGGTGAGTACATCCTTCTTCAAAGTCAGCAAACTAAAAACATACCAGGCAGTAAACAAATAATGACCACAAGGCAAAATATACACCTGCTGTTAAAAATTATCTACAGTAGAGAGATCTCAAATCCAAGTCTGATTCAGTACACGAATAAGAAAGGAATGACTTTTCCACGTGGCCACTTGACTGCAATGACCTTACTGGTCACCTGGATGTCTTCAACTGAACCATCTTGGTGAGTGTTAGGTTAGCAAGCTTTCGATCTTAACTTCTGCAGTCTGTTTTCGAAGAGTAAGGCAAGCATGTATATGATGAAGATACGAGGTAAGTGACAAATATTTAGCTAATTTTGTTTACAGGCATTGATGGATCAGAGGTTGACATGACTGTGTGGAGAACTTACCAATATTCATAATGCTGTCTCTCTCAGGAACAAACAACAACCAATCATAGAAGAGAGCAAGTTTAGCGTCAGAGGCTGCCACGTTGGACTGGAAAAGAATATCAGGACAAGACCTAATACCAAGAAAACAGAGTACTTGTATGACTGTAATACAGGTTGTAAATTCAATACCACTTTCTTGATTTTTATTTCTCATGATAAATCAGATTTCCAACACTGGTTTAAGTTAGCTTATCTACAGTCATATAAAACACATGGGACATATAACATGGAACAAAGTACTGCACTGAGGTATCACAGGCAGCCTCTTCCTCGATGGACAATCGGGACACTTTGTGTTTATAAGATACATACTCAAGTCCAGTTAACACAATTTATTTGAGAAATTGTTCAGTGGAGTAACAGTAGCATCACACTTCAATTTAAAACGTCAGCTCAATCAAACCATGAAATAATGTTTACTTTTATGAAAAAAGATGGTCTGATGAAAAGACTTCATTAACACAAACATCCTCTGCAATATTCAAGGTGTATGACGGCAGTCTGAAAAGACTTCATTAACACAAACATCCTCTGCAATATTCAAGGTGCATGATGGCAGTCTGAAAAGACTTCATTAACACAAACATCCTCTGCAATATTCAAGGTGCATGATGGCAGTCTGAAAAGACTTCAGTCTGGACTTAACATTCCAGCTGGTACAGAAAGGTCATGGAGCCTGATAACATGATCCATTTGGTCTCCTTAAATCACTTTAAACTGACCCTGAATATGGCTGTATGTCTGCACACAATGATTTACCCTGTCTGTAGTGAGTGAGTTTAGTTTAGTTTTACGTCGCACTTGACAATATTCCAGCTATATGGCGACGGTCTGTAAATAATCGAGTCTGGACCAGACAATCCAGTGATCAACAACATGAGCATCGATCTGCGCAATCGGGAACCGATGACATGTGTCAACCAAGTCAGCTAGTCTGACCACCCGATCCCGTTAGTCGCCTCTTATGACAAGCATAGTCACCTTTTATGGCAAGCATGGGTTGCTGAAGGCCTATTCTACCCCGAGACTTTCACGGGTCCACCCTGTCTGTAAATATTCTAGGCTCTCCTCACAGGTAGACATGAGAAACTATTCACATTACACAAATCACAGGTACCACCTAATCCTCACGTTACGAATATTTTCCGAAAACTCAAATGAAGCTGTAAGACCTTTCATTCTGTAATCATTCTTTACAAGATACATGGCACTTACTGTACATGTGGTGAGGAGCCAGCCAATCACAGCCCAGCGTGGAATGATGTCAGAACACAGGAGCTCATTGGATGGATGGAACACAGCACAGATGTAACGGATGAGATCACACCGGAGGGACTGGCTCTCAGGGGTTGACAGGTACTGGAATCAGAATCAGGAATCAGAATAGTGCATCACTATCACCTTTTTTCAAGGTTTTATCTGAATTGCAACTGTATTTCTAGTACACAGTAATATAGAGAATGGAAGCACAAAACCAATTCATTGTGTCCACAGGGATGCACAATATTAGTCATTTTATCTATGACTTTGCTACAAGTTTGGGTGTTTCTTTAAGAGCAGTTACATACATCATTTCATCCCTTAGTCCATGTGATCAATGATTCATTCAAGGCTCTGAAGACAAAACATACAGTTCCCTTCACTGTTATTAACAGGCCCTCGTATTGCTTTCAAGGACCCTTAAACTAATAATTAGGGGACGCCTATGTTTGTGAGTTGAACTAAAACCCTGTTGTAACTTCTACTGTATTACTATAACCCTGTATTGGCTATCGAACATTTAACGCTGGGCAACAGTTATCGCCAGTATGTCATATTATGCGTGAGGAGTTCCGGGCAATTACAATTTCTGTGCTTTTACCCCTCGGTATCTGACAACAATAAGGACAGCAAAGGAAAATTTGATAAGTATTAAGTGTTACCTATTTGTATTTCCATGATTTCATTTGCCCGGTAACTGTTATCGCAATAACTGTTTGGCAGCCTGTAAGTCTTTCAACACGTAAACGGTGTGTTCATCAGTATGTCACTGTCATCAAGGGTCTTAATATTGTGTTCTGACACTTGCAGCAAGATTCCAGCTATATAGAGGTGGGGCACACCCGAAATGAGTTGCACACAATGGGACATTGAACTAGCCTCAGAGCGATAACCTAACAGTCAAACACATGGCTACACCACTATTGGGGTAATGTTAAACAAATGAGTCAAATAATACTATCTGTCAGTTACATCTATGGTTATGTAACAAAGAAAAATTCATAGTATTCAGTCTCACAATACATAAATCCAATTACATTAGCTGTTGTGAGATTTGAACACTATCAAAACAAATATTGTGAAGAGAGGTATGATCATGCGCCCATGGAATACAGCACTACCTACTGTATTATATTTTCTAACATACAATGTTACATTGTTACCATTCATATTCTACATATATAGATGAATACATTTTACATATATGATTTCATAATACTTTGAGCAAATCTGTTGTATGTCTATTATGTATTAAGTCAGCTTGTTACCTACCTGTCTCTGAAACCAATCTTGATATCTTTTCTGCTGCCCAAATTTCACCTAGAAATAACATATGGCCCAAGTAAACAACTGATCACCCAATTGGTGGTTGACATTCAGAAAGGAACTTCAATAAAAATCAATGAAAGTCAGAAAATACAATCAAATAATCACAATAAAGGTGCTAGTAAGAATAATGATTGAACATTGTGCAACTTAAGTCATGCCCTCTGTCACAACGTAACTTCTACAGGTTGGCAAGCATTTTGTACTTAGCTTCATTAGTTCTGTTTCAAGTAAATCTATTGGTTGTGGACAGGTGGTCAGGCCTATCAGTGCTAACACTACAACAGATAAGATACTAACATACCAAGGATCAAAGAGAAGAGTCATGGATTCAAACCAATGAACAGCTGTTCCTGCAAGTGCTATGGGAGGCAACTCTGCACAGGTCATAGTTTTGAAATTATTTCAGTATGTTTCAAAATTCCTCAGTATCGGACATCACAATCCAAAAAGGATAGAAGACAGGATTTATTCATACCTTCGTCAGCAAGAAGACAAGCTTGTTCTCCATGTCAGGAGTGAGACGTGCAATGAAGAACTTTCGGGATGTACGTGTTTGCAATAACTGCAGAATGCCTGGAGATATAAAAGACTCTCAGTTATACGTTTGTGTGTCAAAAGCCATGTGGACTATCTCACATTGTCTTACAACAGTCAAGCTGGAGTTTGAAGACACAGAGAAATATGGAATCTGAACAGGTTGATAAATTAAGATTAAGTCGGTCATTGGTGAGTTTTCTGGTTAGCAATAAAATCGAGCCAAGAGAAGCTAATCACAACTATAAATTTTTGCCAGATGCCATATTTATATTAACTTCTATTTCAACTGGATATGTATGTTTTTGACTAAGGGGAATGAGTGAAGATGCAGATCTACCTGTGAATGTCGGACACAATGCTGTTGGATTGTTTATCATATCCCGCCAAAATTTATCAAATTCAGGAATCCTTGCAACATTTTGAAGAAGTCGGATGAGATCCCTTCCAATCACCATACAATCAACAAACTGAAAGAAAAACATTAAAAACTTCAGCTAACACTAAGGTGCATACATTGGCAGATGTTTGACCTTCTACAAAATCATGACAGTCAAAAGTCAGACAGAAACAGATACTGATGTTGTCTTAAATACCTTGTCTGCAAGCCATTAAACATACAGATCTGGGGAATGCAAACGAAAGGTTGATAACATAAGCATCAGACCAAGTATTCATGGAGTGGTGGCTCCAGTCAACTAAGTCATATGCTGTTATCGTTCTTTGTCCGCTTTCACATGACGTGTATGGTGCTGGGAAACTACTGTTGAGAGAGTGAGTAAATAAGGCTCAATTCTTCTTTCATCCTAAATGACACAATATCATGGGACACCAGAAATGGCTTTACACGTTGTGTCCATGTGAGGCATCAATCCCAGGTTTGTGATGTGGTAAGCAAACACTTCAAGCTCTAGCATACAGCACTGCCCTCATTTAATCTGGCGGCAGGCACGCACACACGCACGCTGGCACACATGCACACACACCCAAGCTACAGTTTAACTTCAGGATTGTGAACCAATTGTGAAAACAGAAGTACCTTTTCTCTCAAAAGTCCAATACAAAGCTCCACTTCCTTCTGCCGCACAATGGACAAGCTGGGGTTCCCATGGTCCACAATGACTCTCAAAAATGTGTAGACAACTCCAGGGATGAGTTGGGGATTCTTCTCTAGCCACTGTCTGCAATATCACAATGCTGGTCAGCACCATACAGTGACATGGAGTTTCATTTGCTACAAGGTACTCCTGTAATATGCCACCTTAGTACAAGCTCAAGACTTGGAGGTTATTGCTGTATTTAGGTATATATAATGTGACTATATTACTTAAATAAACCTGACCTTGGGACTTAAAGCTGATATTAAAGGGTTGACAGCACTGGGAAAATTAAATCCACGAAAACCCAATCAGAAAAAATAATACAAATGGGAAATAACAGTGATACACAATGTAATTTTCGGAGTAAAATTGATATTTTACAGTTATCCTGACTCATGCTTATCTGCTTATCTCCTCCCTCTATGCAAAGATAGTGGAACTCTTCAAATCCCTTCAAGTCTCCTTCTTCTGAAGCAGACATACAATCACACTGACTCAAAGGAAGCCTCCCCTTTTCCTGCCACATCGGTCACATGACCAGCCCTGATTGTCACTCTCCATAATTCCATTAGCCTGATATGAGAATTGCAGAGAATCCAAAGTATCTGAGTATGGCAGTAGGGAAGGCTTGACGTCAGGAGTCTGGATAAGTATAAAATATCAATTTTATTAACAAAATTATATATTTTTCCTTATCCTGACTCATGCTTATTTGCTTACAGATGACGGAATCGTTGGTGGGTCAGACCACAATTGATTCTGTTAGCTGCCATATAAGTACATACAGTACGATCTCCCCCTTCGGGAACTGTAACAGTGGTAATTCAGTCCTGATCTTCCAATATTCATCCGTGAAATCCATGAAATAGTGAGGTGGGTGGGTGTGAAAGGAATCACCTCCAGTCGAACTTCTGTTCTTGTGAAGTGATCGCTGAGTGGAACGTGATGATATATAGATCAGCTAGCATCCTGCAAGTGTTTAAAGCAACTGCATGTCCAGATTCCTATCAAGACAACTTGCAACCCTTCACTTGTACACGTATCTTCATTATGAGTACCAGGGGGGAGGCATCCAGTTCTTCTGTATGTCAAGATTCCTATCAAGACATGCTGAAACCCTTCACATTAATCACAAGTGAGTGTCTGATAAGTATGTGTCTAGGGTGAATAAGACTGCATTGTCTTACCAGTATACCGGTTTATCGCAATATGATTATGAAACAATATATATTGCAATATGCCTTCTGATAAACGTTATATTGGACATGAAAATTTGTGATTTTTTTCTGATTATCTTATAGATTTAAAGCAACTCTATCCAGACATTAATCTACAATGAACTTTGGGTTAAATATATCACAATATGTATCGCAATATATAGCAGAGAGGGTTTCAGTTAAGTGGGGTGAAAATTTGTAATTTCGTGGAAATGAAGTATGCACCATCACTTTTGCAAGAAAGTGCAAACCCCACCTCTCAGGCAAGCAGTGGAAGAACCGATGTTATTCACGTCCAAAGCAATCTTACAGATCAAACGTTACTGTGACTCCTTTCAGGAACCGCCAGAATGTCTTTCTCTAACATGACAATGCTCAACATCTTACAGCGAAATTCACGTCACCTGCGAACACTATGTTCAGGTTCTTGCATGAGACGTCGTAGGACTCCTTCAATGGTGACATAAGGTCTAGCCCAATAGTAATCTAAGATGTAATCTCTGGGTCTGAGAAGACAACTTCCTTTTTCCCCTGATGTAAGCCCACGACTCACCGATGAATCATTTCTGTTCTTACAGTGAATCTGTGGTCTGAAAGGTTGCATTAAACGCTGTCCCTGTGCCTAATGTCATAGTCATCTTTATTTTTGCGCGCATCCCTGGAGTAGTTGTAATTCTGTGAATGCTTCCACGCCCACCTGCATGTGGAGACCACATCTCACAAAGATCACAAATGATGACGATGTCTGTGACAATAAGGGGATGCAGGCAGTCAGTGAATCCTTGCAACTGCAGCAGGACACATGTGTGCTCGCATTTATCAATGAAGGGTGCATCCTCTATACTGCATTGAGGTGAAACAGCTGATGGTGAAGATCTTTGTGAAAGGAAACATTCACACAGTATGCATCTTCTTCATTCGTCCCGTTGCAGCTGTTGAAATGTCACGCAAGGTGACCGTAATACTGTAAACAGCCAAATTATCGCAACTGTTTAATTTTCGCGAACTTCGCGTCTGACTTCACAACACGAGAATAAAAACATGCGATAATATAGATATATCATACACTCTATTCAGGTAAGTCAACAACACAAAAACAATACAGGTGTCACTGCTCAATCACGTGTCACCGCTGGGCTAATCTGGATTAACACGGCTCAATCACGTTCTATTTTCATTGCTCTAACACCTAATTAAAAAGGATTAATTCTGAAATCAATTACATTAATTTGTTGTTAGATCACTTCGCAAATCTCTTTATTTTATAACAGCTCAATGGTCACGCACCTGCTTGTCATGTAAAAACATTCAGGAATGCCCCTGTAACAAGATCACCTTGCGAAAATAAGAAGGCGCGAAAGGTTTAGTGACCATCACTCGCGAAAATTTAAAGGCGCGGAAATAAGACAGTTCACGGAAGTTGTTGATGGCTGAAGAAGTCAAAATGCTGTGGTGGCTGTAGATTCACAGAAGCATCTGACGTGTTGACTAAAGATATCGATGTCCGCGGTGAAAGTAGACACTCTGAAGGTTGCAGCATCGTTGTTGATGCAGATGTTGATGTTGAAGGTCTCGTAGATGCTGCATGTTACACTGATTCCCTGAAGTTCGCTTCAAAATAAGGGAACCTCAAGATATTTCAAGTGGTCCACTATCTTTCGCACAGAGGGAGGAGATAAGAAAATAAGCATGAGTCAGGATAATGAAAAATTGATTTTAACACACTGACATCAAAGTTAACAACCAGTTTTACCAGGGTAGTGCACACCTCAACTCACCTATATTCTAAGAACATATCCAACATACTCTCACACAGCCAGATGTTCTTTGTAGTGACATCTCCACCTGCAGAAACACATCATAGAAACTTAATACTATCAATTAGGAAGTCTAACTTGACCATAATTTTTTCCCTTTTTTAGACAGCTGTACCTAATAATGTAAGGACAAAAATACTGTGCTGCCAAGTTAGTTCCGGTTGTTTTTGTTAATTACATAAAGTGTATATATGTATTAAAACCTCCCTCCCTCTGATAAAAGAGGTTGCTCATCCATAAACTTTTGTCCTTATCTGCTTCACCAACTTCTAAACATGCCTCTCAAAGAAGTTAGCTGTACCTAATGCCATTCATACAGTATTTTTGTCACTCTAAATTTAAGAAGTTCATATTATACTACATTATACTAAGTACTACAAACTACAGTCTCCAGTATATCTTGTAGACTTGGTAACAATACTGTAACCGTATCAAGAGAGATCATAGAGCCATTCTGAAGATTAAAACACCATGTTTCCCTTTCAGAGCTGAGACAGACAATGACAATGTCTGACACTGCTATGTTTAGAATGGAATGCTCAAGGATGTAGAGGAAATACCTGCAATCTGTCTGATGAGAGAGCTGCAAACACTGTCAGCGCCTGTCACATTGTTTTTTACCAACTCTTTACACAGCCACACCAGCTACAATACAAACAACATTTGCTATAACACTTTACCAACAAATAATCTTCAATGTTCTACAGTCCATCCATTGAAGGCTTATGATAATCAGGACCAGAACTGATCTTCAGCAATCCATTGTTGGTGCAAGAAGCTAACAGTTTTAGGTGGTCAGGCCTGCTGACCTGGTTGACACATAAATTGTGTAACAAGCTGTTCACGCTGTTGATCACAGTATTGTCTGGTCCTGACTCAATAATTTACTGACATAGGCATTTGGCTGGAATAGTGCAGTGTTATCAAACAAACCACTGAATCCTACTCATGGCAGTGACACCATTGGTTCAACATATTGGCTTACTTTCATTCAGTAGGATGTGCCCTGATGTTATCTTGCTACAAAGTTGTTTCATAAAATGTGTAAGTTCTCCAAATATTTAGAAACTTGTCATGACAACCTTATTTGGTGTAGTATATACCGACACAATGATGACTACAAAATTGTACTTCCCTGTTGTCAATTATTACAGAAACATTAACGTAAACTATTTTCATACTGTATATCTTTACTGATTGATTATGTATAAATTAACCTAACTAAATGTATCTGCTGTAGTAGTTCCACAATACATGTAAAGTTGTACAAATTCCAGCATGACAAGTTTTATGTCTTTTCTTGAAACACAAACTTCTATGAATTCTGCAAGATCTTTGAAGTAATTGTCTGCAGCAATCAATCATTAGTAATGACATTACAATCAAAGGTCACAAGAAATTTAACCCTGAATATGCTGAGATGTGAAATGTTTCCTTAGACCTGCTGGTACCTGTGTAAGAACATTTCAATGGACAGATTATCAGATATCATTATTGTCAAATGTTTGTCACTGAGTTTCTGACAAGTCCAAAACTACTCAAGATACAAATGTTCCAACTTGTGAGATTTCCAGGACACTTATGAGTGCAGTAACTAACATATAATCTCTGCTCTCTCAAGCTGCTGCCACATATCTGGTCCAGGACACTTATGAGTGCAGTAACTAACATATAATCTCTGCTCTCTCAAGCTGCTGCCACATATCTGGTCCAGGACACTTATGAGTGCAGTAACTAACATATAATCTCTGCTCTCTCAAGCTGCTGCCACATATCTGGTCCAGGACACTTATGAGTGCAGTAACTAACATATAATCTCTGCTCTCTCAAGCTGCTGCCACATATCTGGTCCAGGACACTTATGAGTGCAGTAACTAACATATAATCTCTGCTCTCTCAAGCTGCTGCCACATATCTGGTCCAGGACACTTATGAGTGCAGTAACTAACATATAATCTCTGCTCTCTCAAGCTGCTACCACATATCTGGTCCAGGACACTTATGAGTGCAGTAACTAACATATAATCTCTGCTCTCTCAAGCTGCTGCCACATATCTGGTCCAGGACACTTATGAGTGCAGTAACTAACATATAATCTCTGCTCTCTCAAGCTGCTGCCACATATCTGGTCCAGGACACTTATGAGTGCAGTAACTAACATATAATCTCTGCTCTCTCAAGCTGCTGCCACATATCTGGTCCAGGACACTTATGAGTGCAGTAACTAACATATAATCTCTGCTCTCTCAAGCTGCTACCACATATCTGGTCCATGACACTTAATGTTGCAAATGAAAAGTTAATCATGAGTCTCTGAACTTTAGATGTGTTGACTGCCTGCACGTCTTTGAACTGATTTCTTCAATAAAATTTGCATTTCAATTGGTAAATCTCCTTCAAATTAATTTTTTATGACCTTTTAACAACAATTTACCTGAGCTCTGGCAGTTTCCTGAAGTTTTAACCACTTTTCATGGATCACCATGTTGACATTCGTCAACACCATAGTGAGCCCATCTCTAGATATCAGGACCATGTCACGATATGTCTGAAACAGTGACAAGAGTAATATATCAGTCACACTACAAACCTTGACCTTACAAAACATGAAAATGCTGACAGTGCTGCTTTAGGCTGTCAGAACCTAGAGTCTACCATGCTAGTAATTTGCCTAGACAAAAGTTACTTCCATGGAAATCAAGAAAATAATACATCATAAAAGCCTGTAAATAGCAAAAGGCATTGATATATCTACAAAGTTTTGCAGAAAAATATTGAACGGTTTATGACTTATGCTTTGGAAAGAAAGCCCATCCGTCCCTTTACATTAAGTCCAAAACATTTCCATGGAAACCATGAAAACATGAAAATAAAAAACCCCTGAAAATAGCAAGAAGCACAGCCTTAGTTTCAATTTGTTGCCAGCCAACTGTGGTCTAAAACTATTGACCGGTTTTTGAGTTATGCTCCAGAAACATAATGATTGTAGATGGATGGGCAGACGGACAGAAGAGGTGACGACTATATAAAAAGTAAAAGACAACACAAATCTTTTATAGTACTAAAGCTGATCAGTCATTGAATACGTTTTTAGATGAATCTTTCTGGGAATGCGAGTTCTTGTGTTAGTAGCAAAAAATAATTTCAGAAATCAGAAAATAATGAAGGTATCATTACATAAGTCTATAACACCCACTTATTCAATCCAACAAATCAACAATAAACATTCAATAAATTCACCATCTTTTTCGGTCATAAAAGCAGAAACAACAATTCCTGACCTTAGCTGCCATCTTTGGGTCCACCAAGATGGAGTAAAACTGTCCCAGTTGTGTCTCCTCATGTTGCAGCTGGCCTTTGCTCACCTGTCATCAGGGAAACAATACTGTGTAACCATGCAGTATGCGTCACAGTTGTAGGAATGTTATGCATAGTGATAAGTACATGTTCATAATCAATACCCATGAAAATCCAGGTAGAGTAAGTCTTCAGCAGCTCATGCTTGCCATAAAAGGAGACGATGCCTGTTGTAAGAGGCAACTAATGGGATCCGGTGGTTAGGCTCGCTGACTTGGTTGATACATGTCATCAGTTTCCAATTGTGCAGATCGATGCTCATGCTCTTGATCACTGAACTGTCAGTTCAGACGATTCTTTTACAGACTGATGCCATACAGCTGGATTATTGCTGAGTGCAGCATAAAACTAAACTCACTCATTCCTAAGCAGCACAAAATTATTATCAACAAGAGCATTGTATCATCGATAGTACTGTATATAAACTATTATGATCGTGATGATGAAACAGAGTTACAATTCACACAGGCAACACACAAGTTAGGTCTTTCTTCATGTGATACGCCCAAATTATGTTTACTGCCTCCATGGTGTAGTGGTTAGAGCATCTGCCCAGAGCTGAAAGTCGCGGGTTCGATACCTGACAGTGTCATGCCACAAGATGGTAAAATGTGATATTTGATGGTCCATCCTGGCACTCGACATCAATGGGTCACTATTACAGGACTGGTCAGATCAGAGTCAGTATAATGTACCCAAGGGGATATTCGTACTGATCTACAGCATGGTATCTCAGTGAGCAAGCACCATAAAACCAGCTTAAGTGTGGGCTGGTACAAGCAGGCACACATACACATGCATGTCATCATATGAGCGAAATAACCTTAATACCAAGCTACAACCCATTTCACCTCATCTCCAAATTATGTTCAATATGTGATGTGTAATATGTCGATTTCTCTCAGATATTGTTGGCAATTTTGCTCAAAGTTTATTCTCCTTATATTTATAGATAACTGATCGATATTCTGTTAACCATTACCGATCTCTAAGATCAATGTCAATAACCAGCCCCATTAGTTAGTGTAATCTTGTATCCTTAATTGAGTGAAATAATACTCTGTATCCAAGTCAAAATGCCACTGTGTTCCGATTAATTGAAATAATTGAAAATTGGTCGCAATGACCAAGCAATCGATCACATTTTCTCATAATCGAACATAAGGAACATATCTCCGAAGTTGTCAGGGCCTGAAACTGTGTTTAATTCTTAGAAAACTCACTTTATAAACTCAGAAATTGAATATGTCAGGACTGAATATTTCTTGTTAACTCCATAAATTTTAAGTTCATGACATATTAGTCATCACTTCAAAGTAGCAAGTTGCATCTTGTTGGATGTATCTGTAATAACAATCTGAATAAGAACATCTAAAATATGACGCTAACCCAGAAAGTAGCAAAGTGATAACTCTTTGTTACTTGATCGAAAATTTTCACAAAAAATATTTTGACTTCTTCTGCATCCCAGTGATTGAATGAATCTATTTCATTGCGATCTTAATGCTACAACAATAATCAGTTCAGTTCTATATAGATATGTCTAAAAGTCAATTCTTGACCCAGCAAAGCTAAGCACTGATCCACAGTCTTGCCTTGTTATCAAATGTTTGGCAGGACAATCATGTAAAATAATACTTGACAAGAAGTCAATAAGGCCACCTAGATACATTTCAGTTGATGTTATTGGACATCTATGTCATGGTTGAGGGAAAGTTGACACTGTCATCAACTTGATACTCCACTTTTTTGCTAAGCCTGGTATACACATTCATATATAAATGTGTTAGCGGTGGCAGGATTTATCAGTTCATTCCTTAAATCTGCAGTAAATGGCAGTAATAATGACAGCAGAAATCTGAAAATGAATCATGGATCCCTAAATGTTCAGAATTCATAAGAAAATCACAATAAAACAAATCAAATTAAAAAAAAAATCCATATTTTTCACAATTTCCGAACCAAAGATACTTGGTGTGGCAAACTAGATAAATCCTTGCTCTAGTGTACAGTGCACTCTGCCTAGTTTGGACAAGCCTGGGACTGACTAAAAAGTGTGAATTAGACAGCAGTCCGAGTTACACAAAAATCTCCAATAAAGAAGGATTACATCAAGATTCAGTCCGGTCCATGCAGCAATCAGAGAAAAACAGAGTCCGAGCTGGACAGAGAGCACTGTAATGTGAAACATGCATCATCAGCTAACAATGTCATCAGGTGATGAGGCAGTCAGCTTGTCAGAAAAACTGTTTGATAACAAAAACGTGTTTAGCAACAGAAATGTTTGGATGCCAACCATGTGTAGCTGATGAGAGTAACAAGGTCCTTGCAGGGAAGGATACCATATTTTATAGAAACCTTTATATCATATTACCATGTAACACTATCCATGCCAGTGACATCTATACCAAAACGTTGCATCATAATATAATAAAGCATCCTACCTTTCTTATCATCGGTACTTATTGACTTTAAAATATCAATCAAACAGGGTTTAAACTAATGGCTCTTCTAGTCCAGTTCTGGATGTCTTATCCACATGGCCCTGGTCAGCAAGATGACACATAAATGATATTGCCTGTGGAGTAACTTCATGCTCTCATACACACAATCAAGACTATCCCCATTCTTTTTGCAGGTTGGTCTTCAATATGAATCTAGCACCTATTTGGAGGGTAATGTTAGGGGTGACAGCACCACACCCATCCCTGTAAGTACTGTATTTGTACTTTTACACTTACTGGGTCATGTTTCACCAGTTCTTCAGTGTGTACCAGTACTTACATGTGCATTCAATGTGTCATTGATTTCTCTCTCTGAGAGGCCAGTTATAAGTGAAGTCAGAGAACTGTAACATTTCTCCAATCTCTGAAAACAGAAAACTCAAGGTTTATGAAATTCTGATGATGAAAGTTAGCGTTCGATCAAAATATTTCTTTCAATACTCTTCCATCACATTTGCAACAGTTGCAATGGTAGTTCAAAATGTCACTGTGTATAATTATCTGAAACAATGTAACTAGTTTAAATACACTTATAAATCATACTGAAGATATAACCATCATGAGGAAATACATACACTGACAAATCATTGGCTTATACATTTCCAAACAAATTAAATATACCCGTAAGTCTTTGACACTATCGCTTCAAATGTTAACAAAATCCTGTACACTTAACATTAAAATACTATTCTAGACATTTTTTTACATGCAGGAAATAGAGTAAAGTAAACATAGCACCTTGTCCAAGTCATCTTTCAGTTCAATGGAACTTGTTGTCAACATTCTTGACTGTTGCTTTGCAGTATCCATTGTCATACTTCTTTGCAACTTCAAAGCACTTCAGATCATATAGTTTTACAACATATCTCTCCAGTATGAAGGTAATCACATGCTTCCCGGATTCTTAATCTCAAAATGAAACACAACATAAGTTTTCAGGAGAAAAAGTTTCCATCTTCACATTGAGCAAAATTAAGAATCATTCACATTGTGCCAATGGGGGAATGTTATCCCCCATGTTTTGGCTGTTAGACCAAAAAAATAGCAAGACTACGCCTTTGATACTTTTTCACTCGATCCTCAACACGTTCTGAGTGAGGTATCTAAAAATCAATTAAGAGGATACGCTGAACAGCTGAAATGCCAGTAGAAAAACTAAAGTGGATCAGGAAGAGAATGACCGACTCTTCCAGCAGCACCTATCGCTTCGTGTGTGAAATGCATGAGGCTGTTGCCGATATGTTTCGTGTATTTGTCGTTTTGTAAAGAACTGGATGCCACAGTGGCACCAGATCGACGTACGAGTTCACAATGAAAGCCTCTCAGTTCTTCTCCTAAAACTGCGAGGGCATGGATTGATCGTATGCGGTTTCAGTGTCGTAAAAATTGTCTTCACGTAGTAATGATTCATTAATCACTGTTTCATATTCTTTAGACTTAAACAGGACATTCAAGTTATTTTTCTATTTATCATATTTATTAATCATCTATAGGATGAGCTGATGTTGTAAACATGTTACCGCACGCGGGATGAAACACTGGTTCATAGAAAAGTAGAATCGAAATGATACCGAATGGATACATTTGAGTATGATAAACAAAGACATTAGATAACTGGTAAAAATATTTTAGACAACTCAGAAAGAAATAATTACAGATACTAAATTCATATTTGATATTCATATTTCATAGTCTTACCACTTATATTCGTCAATACTGAACACAATAACTGATTGATACACACATATACATATCTTTATATTTTGATTGTTTTACACCTGTAAATGTGCTGTCAATCTTGCATTACATTTATGATTGCCTTCATGTTTTCACACTTACCTGTGCTGATTAATGGAATGGATTTTTACTACACAAAAAATATCAGATCTTTCTTCATCATCTCCTTTTGTATGATGTCCACACCTGATGGTACAGACGGAGACTATAAATTGTAGATTATCCCTAGTACAGATTATAAGACATCAGCTTTGTTAAGATTAGTAATGAATTGGACCATATGTTTACTGAAATGTCTATTGATGTTGTCATCCATTTATCATGTCAGTAACTTGCCACATACTTTCTCTTGCACATCAGCGTGATTTGATTGGAGTGAGTGAATTTAGTTTTATGCTGCACTCAGCAACATTCCAGCTATATGGTCATGATTTGTAAATAATCAAGTGTGGACCAGACAATCCCATGATCAACAGCATGAGCATGGATCTGTGCAATTGGGAACTGTCAAACCAGTCAGCGAGCCTGGCCACTGATCCCATTAGTTGTCTCTTATGACAAGCATGGGTTACTGGAGGGCAATATTCTAAACCAGACCTTCACAGGTGGTTTGATTGAAAGATATTATTAGGTATTATTTTGACTGAACTCAAATGTTGAGTCAAAACACAGTTATGGTGGCACATGCATGTAGCGATTATAGGATACATTGGGGTGGGGGATGTATAAACACCTGGTGGTCATGATGAACCAATCCAACCCCAAAACTGAGCCAGAGGAAAAGTAACATTATTCCTCATGTAGCCTTGCCATGCTTTGACAAATTGCCTGAATGATGGTGACTTACTGGTTTAGGTCATGCTTACTGTTTTGCAAACACCAGGTGTCATGACTGATTTTCAGCAATTCATTCACTACATTTCTTCAGCTATTCCCAATTTACACCAAAAGGAATCTGTGGACAGACTTAATTTATCCATGTGAGTTTGTGATACCATGACATGCATATATACATGTGTGTGTGTTATACTCTCTCTCTCTCTCTCTCACGCACACACACACACACACACACACATATTATATATATATATATAAACCTATCGTATATTGATTAAAATATACACCAAATAAGCTCATTCGGTTAACCTTTCAGATGTTATTATGCCTATTATGCATACATAACGTTATGTTAAAATAATATCTTTGTCTTTTGGGAGAATTTGTTTGCAAATACAATAAATCGCTTTCTTCGTTTCGGTGAAATTTCCCGTTCAGTATTTTGAAACACGCACGTGTCCCGTTTGGCCGGCAGGTTAGCACAGTTGCATCATCCAAGATTTCATCACCTCTTCAAGGGGTGTAAGCGACACATCGTCCAGTTTTATGCAATTCGTCTCCTATATAAGTGCAACACGTTGTGATAACTATCATTCTTAAGTTGGTAGTCCAATGGCAGAGATTGAGTCTCAAGTTGTCCAAATGAGTCTAGGTGAGCCTTTTTATTGCCAAAATTAATAATGCTGCTGACAATTTACATTGGATTTCATTTCTTGGTCGTATAGTCGAGTGTAGATTTGTTACATACTTTTCCAGTAAAATGGCAAGAGATTTATAAGTGGTCTCTGATGTAGGGATGAATGAATGCAAACATATGGACACGCGTCATATTTGAGTATTTAGGAGATTTTTCATACCAGGAAAGAAATGAACATGTGAACATGCTTCGTATTTACTGATGTCCGTGATGATGCAATGTGCATGTGATTTTGAAATACGCCCATGTAATTGAAGTTACTATTTTGTTTGATTCTGCTTGACAGTGTGTCACCAAACACTTCAGTGACTCACCAACAAACTGAGACCATCGAATTAGTAAACAAGTGTACATATTCATTGTACGTTATGCACATAATCTGGTAGTCCAATGGCAAATAAAATGTCAAAGGTTGACCAGATGAGTCCAGGTGTGCCTTTTTATTGCCCAAACATATGTATATGAAAAGTGATAATTTTTATTAGATAACATTTCTTGCTCATATTCTTCAGTATAGTTATTTACTTATTATACTTATCTATATGACAAATGATGTGCAATAAAGTGGCTAGAGATTTCTGTGTAGATCCTATCGTGGGGAAGAATGAATGCAATTATATGGACATATCATGTTTGAGTATTTAGTCACATTTATACCAGGAAAGAAATATAGGAACATACTTTCAAGTTCACTAATTCTCAACTGAGAGCACTGGACATGCTAGAACTAGTAAATAAACATATATAGATATGCATTGTAATGATGTATTTTATACTTATACACAGCGGAAATCTACACATCTGAAAAGACTGGTTCAGATGAATCAGGAGATGGGACTGAATGCAAGCCTTTCAAAACTGTCCTTCAGGTAAATACTCAGGTGTTATCTGCTACCTATGACCTGGATAAGATGTATACAATGTAACTTACTTGTATCATGATCATAACATGAGCGTATAGCATGCTAGTAAGCAATGTATTAGTAAATGGGTTCGAGCCAAGCAGATTTCCTCAGTACAAATTTGTTGTGTCCGATATTATTTGGTTAGTACTATGACATCATGGTAAGAGAATCATGGACAAAAAGTACTTATTAGCCATGAGAGTTGTGACGATTAATCGATACGCAAGTTATCGCGATTCAAGAGCTGCACGATACGATACATCAATACGATTGTTGTGTATCGATTCAGCACGATACTTACATACTTAGCAGACTACGAAAACACCATCTCCCCTTCTATTTAGATTTTCCTTGAAAATATTGCCATGGACATGCTCTGACTGAGATAATTTTCACAAATTTATTTTGTTGTCTGTGATAAAAGCCTGTTGTGCCAGTGTTGATCCCTGCTGTTCCATTTTTTTGGGAAACACTACTTTACTGACACATGCTAAACATTTGTAATAAAATGTCTTTCATTTTTCTTGGGAGAAGAATACCTTCCCTGAAATGATAACATAAACAGCACATTATTTCCAGTTCTTTTATTTTTCTGTATACAAGGACAAAACATCGTGATACGTATCGTATCGTATGTATCGGACTACCAGTATCGTATCATGGCATGGGCGTATCGTCACAACTCTATTAGCCATGATAGCATGATTAATAGCATCTTTTTCTCCATCATTGTAGTAATGACAATGATGATTCCTTTCTCTTGTCTATTCTGTTCAATAATGTGTATGTTCACTTGTTCACAGGCCATGCGGCAGGCCGGCAAAGAACCATTCCCAACTATATATGTTGATGGCAAAGAAGGACAAGTATGTGTTTAAGATTATGTAGTTTGGTAGACTTGATTAATTGTTGTAATGTAAATGGCATAAACATGTTGTACTGTATTTCAAAATATGTTGAGTGCCAAGCTGCCTGCTATTTGTTATACTTCATACATGTCATGTGTTACGGTTAAGAATTTGCCACGACAAACGATGTAAGAAACCCCCTGTGAACCAGCAAAACAGAGCAAAGACAAGTCTAAAACATTCAGATATTATTATTGGCAAACACATGTCACCACTCATTGTGTTAACTTAAATTTTAAGTATTGTATCATGCAATAGAGCACCGTTGTGTCAAACTCTGATAACTCGATATCTCAGATTTCTCAATATAACAAATATTAACATCTCAGTCCCGGTGAAATCCTTCATAAGCTATCATTATTTGAACTCTCTTAACTTGATACAGATCTCTTGATATTTTCAAAATCTCAGTGTAAAATTAACCTTTTTAACTTGATATTATTTGCAAAGAAACTCAATATTTCCCCTACCTTTCATAGGCAAGTGAGGTTGTTTACACATGCTTACACATGGTGCAGCATGAATCAAAGGGATACAGTAGTGTAAACTAATTAGAGCTCACTGTGTTGAAGTTGCCACTTGTTTGTTATTTAATAATTAGGATTAATTATAAAGGAATTAATTTCGAAGTATTTGCTGTTACGACTTAACACTTGCGAGAACAGATTAAAAAATACTGAAAATGAGGATTTTGTGTAATTACATGATTTACATGTTTTTGTTGAGTTGTTTCTAAATTGCCACCACCAAATGTCTGTCAGTCTGAAGTTTCAGAATTCTTTTGTTTCCTTAGTTGAATAAATCCAACTTCCCTTTGAGTAAAAATGTAAATACAAATAGAAATGCATGAAATCTACTTCTTGTTTTGTTTTCTTTCATTGTGATAACGATATGCCCTGGTCAGATGCTTCGAAATTCGGATAACTTGATATGTTTTCTTGGTCCCATTTATATGGAGTCAACAGTGCTCAACTGTAGTTATCGTAATTATTCCCATGGTGGTGGCTGTATTGTTTGAGGATTGATTCATAGTGCATATCGTAAATAGATGATGTTGTTAATAGTGTTCATAAGGTTAACTTGTCTTGGCAATTTCTGGATTATTTTTACCATGTTTATTGTAGAGTATTGTAGAGAATGATTGTACCAGTTTGTCAAGATCCATTTTGTTTACCACTGATATTAATCTCATGAACTTTTTATGTCACAGAAATATGAAGTGGTTTCCAAATCCCAGGTAAAGAAGATCCAGAAGATCTGGCAAAGAGAGCAACACAAGCAGGCAGATAAGAGTGAGAGAGATGTGAGTCAATCTTCACCACGATCAGTTGATGTCTGGTGTTGTGGATACTGCAAATCATTAAATTTTTGCGAGCATGATATTTTTGGGAAAATTGCGAATGACTTAAGCTCGCAAAAATATCATGACACAATTTGCTGGTAGAATCCAATGAATAATCAGAAAACAACCTGTCCTATCTTCGCTTTATTGTTCACCACTTCATATAAATTAACAATAGCTCTAGACAATACATATATTAAGCAATGACAACAATGCGGAGAATGACTAATTACTGTCTCCAGAAACCAGATTCTGTCTCCGGAAACCAGTGTTTCCATGGTGATGCAGGCCATTGGGGTAGCCTGTTCGTTGCAGCATCCACTTGTCATGCTGAAGATGTGGGTTCAATCCCCCACATGGGTACAATGTGTGAAGCCCATATTGCAGGAATATTGCTAAAAGCGGCGTGAAACCATATTCGCTCAAACACTCCATATTCCTCTTTGATAATGGGGTTAGATACCATTCTCTGAAAACAGGGTTTTCACGGTGTTGATAGGTTAGATTCGATTTCCATTAACCAATCTTTCCATGGTGATTTTGTGTCCAATATTTTGTTACGGTAATGCTGGGGTAGGGAAAGTTTCATAACCATATCATATGGATTTTATTCATGTTATTATGCATAGCAGATACTTTTGTACTGTTAAAAAGCACCATAGAATAAAGGTCTCCAGCCCTGGAGATTTGTGTCTTAGTAACTACCTTGATATACATATTCCAAAATTTTTGTATGCTTAGGCTGCTGATGCTGAGAGAAGAGACATGAACCTTGAAGAAGCCAAAAAGATTGTCCTTGAAATGGACAAGTCCTTGCCAGAACCAAAGCAGGTAAATTGAACAAGATTGATATATGGATTCCATTCAGGGATAAATTCTTTGTCTTGGCGTAAATGTATTGGTCAGTACATCACAATGATCATCATACCAATATTCACATATGAATAGCACCTTTTATCTGAACATTTATGTGAAATAATCAACTGAACGAATTCTAATTCTTACAGATAAAACTTCGCGACTCTGTTGCCAATCGTAACATCAGAGTAAAGATATTTGGCTGGGTCCATCGGCTGAGGCGTCAAGGTAGGTGATCATGCAGTGTTTGATTCTCTTATCTTTAGCAGTTTTTTGCAGAGTTAAGTCCCTTTTTAAAGCCAGAGACAAAAGATCCTGGGTAGCCCTGATTTGTAAGCACTATACCTGTGCTTTTGGGTTTGAGTAATGTATTAAACATCTGAAATCTGTGTCACTTCAGACTTTCCTTCCACATTAAGCTCATATGCTGTAATATATCTTGAATGCTGTGTACAGCAGCGTAAAACCCAACTCACTCACTCACTCACTCACTCACTCACCCACCCACTCTCAGATTAGCTGCTATTGACTCTGTACAGTGTTAAGCTTAAACTAAGAATGTGCATCATGCAATGACAGATATGGATGTTCTGCATTAGTCATAGGACCCGTGAAGGTCCCGGGGTAGAATAGGCCTTCAGCAACCCATGCTTGCCATAAAAGGTGACTATGCTTGTCGTAAGAGGTGACTAATGGGATCGGGTGGTCAGACTAGCTGACTTGGTTGACACATGTCATCGGTTCCCCATTGCGCAGGTCGATGCTCATGTTGTTGATCACTGGATTGTCTGGTCCAGACTCGATTATTTACAGACCGTCGCCATATAGCTGGAATATTGCTAAGTGCGACGTAAAACTAAACTCACTCACTCACTCACTGCATTAGTCATAGACCTACATCATGATTGTTTTGTTTTAGGAAAGAACCTGATGTTTGTTGTTCTCCGTGACGGAAGTGGATTTGTTCAGTGCGTGATGAATGACAAACAGGTAGGGTTATAAAATCTGGTGAAAGGTGTTAGCATGAACAGGTCCTCTTTTCTGTGGTTTAGATTCACTAGATTCCTGTGGATACATTAAGCAATATATGATGTGTTGGTTGAAGTCAGGGTCGAGGACGTGTGGCCTTGTGGTTAAAGTGTTTTACTCATCAAGTCAAAGATCCAGGTTCAATTCCCCACATAAGTACAATTTGTGAAGCCCATTTGTCGTGTGCCCTGCTGTGACATTGCTGGAATATTGCTAAAAGCAGCTTAAAACTGTTGCAACTTACCTGTTGCATTGAATGTTCATTGGTCTGAGCATCTGTAGTGTAAGTAATATGTAGAGTACCTGTTGCATTGAATGTTCATTGGTCTGAGCTTGCTTGTTTTCCCTCAACCGCAACCAGGTTTTGACTTTTTGCTCTGTTGGTTATAAATGCTGATACAAGATGACACTTGATGATGTTTAGCAATCAGAATTTCTCTGTGATCAGGCAGTCACACGAATGAATGATCCCCTCTCAGGTAGTCACTTGTACACATAACAGGAGACCATCTTGTGTACACGTTACGCCCTCTACTAGTAATAGTTTTCTATTTTTGCTGGTTTTTTTGCATGCTAAGGATATTCATTTTATAATTCAATAGGATTTGAATGGAAGTTGATGAGGATTCGTCTATGTTCTAGTGCCAGACATATGATGCCTTGACACTGTCAACAGAAGCTGCCATCGCTGTATATGGTGTGATCAAGGAGCTCCCAGAAGGAAAGACAGTAAGAAGTCGGGAATCTTTGTTAACCCCCTGGATGCCACAGGGACATATATGTCCCTCCTCTACATACCTCACTTGGAAGTCCAATAAAATTCTAAATATACCACGCATATATAAATACTTCACAGTTTTGAATTCTGCGGGAAATTCCCAGTTTCTTGATACCATCCACTATTATCTCAGACCAAGCTAAAGTGCTTAAAATCGTCTTTCAAAATAGGCTTCATCGTAAATGTCGCCATTTTTCAAACTGTACAAAATCGAGATTCACAGCGTTATTTGCAGTATCTTTTGAAATGTGAAAATCGGATAATTACTGGGAGTGATGAATTTCAAAAATAGCATATTAATGATCACTGATATCAAGTTTTCATGTAACCAGTAATGATAATTCTGAAACGTCACCGATGTACCTAGAATCGGTTGGGATGTTTTCGAAAATACACTTACACGAACGCCGAAATGCGCTTTCCGACATATTGGATTACAAAATCACGTTTCGAGAAGGCTGGTATTGAGACGCCTATTGCATCATGTATTCTTCATAGTTAGCTGCGACAAATGCATCATTGAATTCCCCAAGCATCTTAGAATCAAATTACAAAAGGTCTTTGTCACCAATACCAACTGTCTAGACAAAACGAAACGAAATATACTTTGTAAGAAAACGAACGCAGTGCTCGAAAGACAGCTCTTGACTGAACTGTAAACAAAGAAAAATTCCAATTTTACACTGCGTAGCATTTTCGGAAATTTTCCAACATCCAGATGTCTAATCATTGCTTACAATGGCTCAATACGTTTAGTATATTCAGGGGAAGAGTATCGTGGCAAAACATAGCAAATTGAAAATAGATACAATGAAATAATTTGGTAATTCATAAGAAACTGTCAAACTTTTAGTGCAGCGTGAAGCCATGACTGACGCAAAATCACGCAGAACGACAACGGTACTTATCTTCATTTCTGGCTTCTTCCGTCATTTACAATGTAAACGATAAGAACAGATGACAATACACAGATAGTCAGAATAATTCTGATTACTTACATCTCACATTTATATACAAAAGATCCCTGAATCAAGCAAAAAGTCCTCGCAAATTCCTGTGTACCCTTCTCAGCAAAGCCGCCATTTTGAAAGAAATCGGTCATCGGTAGTGATGTCACACGTCAACATTGTTGCACATATTAGGCAATTTCTTTGAGGTGAAGGTCGGTTGAACAAGAGTAAACACAATGCCCATACCATTCCGATTGCATTTTCAGTATTGTGATGTATATTTTGCATATCGTTCAGATATTTTTTCACGAAACTGATTTCATTATCTACATATATCCATGTTCAACACCATATCATATGTGGATATAAGGTATGCGTTTTTATTCTTTGAAAGCTTTTGATTGTTTGAATAATACTTACATGGGAAATTGACTCAGTAAGTGAACTATACCACATTTTAAGCCTCTACACAAGTGTTGGAAGATCACACGTAGCCTTTACTGCAACATGTGCTTTAGTTCCCGTGATGTGCAATATTCAATACGTTGGGACAAATATTGCAGTTTCATATGAACAGGTTAATAAACAGCGATTTAATTCCAACTTATAAGTAAAACGGATAATATTAATGAAAATGATTTTGCACATTTTATGAAATGTAGGGGCGCGCATACTACTATTTAAAGGAATTGTCTTGTTGATTGTATTGGTTTGTGTCATTTTTATAGACAAAACAATTATGAATATTAATTGATCAGGTGCGAGTTTGTCAAAAACGTTTCATGATTCATTATCATTTTTATCGATAATAAAGTCAATTCAAATTCGATTAAAATATATCTGATGGCAGAATATCCATCTCAAACAATATTTATACGAAAATTGTTAAAAATATATAAACCAGGTCATGTCTTAATTTGGACAAACCTTACGTCCATATCCTAATACTTCTGTACTGAAAAAGCGATCTCTTTGTACCTTTCATTGCATACTTATGATGGAATTGATTTCATAATCATGAGAAGAAAAGTCTATTTCCTAAATGAATATTCAATGAATAATCAGGTATTGTGAAATTTTCATTTATGCTAAATTGATGCTAGGCAGGTGCGCGTGTTGCTCACAGTAAGATATGTAGTAGAACCGTGTAATTGTTGATAGGTTCAGGACACTATTTCAGTGATAAAACCATTCATTTTATATTTTGTCTAAAAAGTGTTGAATTCTGACACAGAAGCCGAGATTTTTTACACATTGAGTGGAAATTAGGTTAGATATATACTAATCAGCAACCAGAGTTGTCTTTTTCCGACATCACAAAATGCACGAAACATGCCGTGACGTCAACTAAAATGTCGCATTATTTTCAGTTATTTCATTACATTTGAAATTGTGGCTGTTACTTCGTTAATAATGATGCAAAATTAATAAAAATACATCTACACAAACAGGAGAATATGGGAATCTAAGAACTAAAATATGTATCGGATAGGGACATCCAAATCGCTATTACCTGCTTTTTGATGTAGTACACTGGCATCTTATCTTACAAATTGTGAATCTACCAAACGGTATCCTTTCACATTGGGGAACTTTGTATTGGAATAGTTTGGTTCACTGTGAACAAAACATCACGAAAATATGCTGTCGGTATCCACAGCAAATTCTCTCCATGTGATCGGATTACATTGACCTAATGTAAACCATAGCTGAGTTATGCCCCCTTATCTTTATACGTGCATGAATACTGTGTCGACGTTTGACGTCATGGTAGAAAATCGATTTTTGACATTTATTGCAGGTCATTTTTGATTTTGTGATTATGACGTTATGCATTAGTACATACATCCATTTCATATACACTTATGTCGTTCAGATATCAAGCTGTATTTTCTTCGCTCACACTTTCCGCAAAGATGCCAAATTAAAAAAAACGTAGCAGAGTGCTTTTATTGGTGCACGATAAAAAACTGAGAAATTTACTGTTTTTGAACACACACAAAAGTTTTGGACAACTTTTAGCAGTGTCTATTTCTCAGACCCCTGAGGTAGCCGCATATATATTTATACCAACTGATGGGAAATTAAATATTCTACATTTCTGTGCAATTTTATAGCCGTACGCAGATCCAGTACCACGCGAGCGCAAATCTCGCAAAACGTTCACTTTTCAAACCTTACGAAAATGTGCGCTTGAAAAAAAACTCGGCATCCAGGGGTTTAAACTGATACCTTCTTTGACTATCAGTATTGGGGGTCCTCTGTAATGTGGGACAAATGCTTAGTTAACAAGATTATTATCACTTGAGACAGCTTGAAATGTCGTAGATTCCATTGACTTATTTCATGTAATGCTTTTTTGGTTTGCCTGATTTTCAGTGACTTTGCTCGGTGTAAGAAACAAGAACCTGTTATCATAAATCCATATATGCGTAGGTAATGTTCCTATAAGTGTCGACCCGTGAAGGTCCCGGGGTAGAATAGGCCTTCAGCAACCCATGCTTGCCATAAAAGGTGACCATGCTTGTCGTAAGAGGCGACTAACGGGATCGGGTGGTCAGACTAGCTGACTTGGTTGACATGTGTCATCGGTTCCCCATTGCGCAGATCGATGCTCATGTTGTTGATCACTGGATTGTCTGGTCCAGACTCAATTATTTACAGACCGTCGCCATATAGCTGGAATATTGCTGAGTGCGATGTAAAACTAAACTCACTCACTCACTCCTATAAGTGTCATTTACCTAGGTAGTACAAAATCATCTCTGTTCTCCCAAGCCTTGCACTTGGTATTATGTTTTCAGAACAAGTTTGAAAATACAGTGAATCAGAGAAACATGTCTTCCAGCATGTATGACACAAAACGTTATGAGTAGCACTGCTGTAGATTTGTCAACATTCCTTGCTTGAGGTTACTTTCCATCATAAAGTATAACCTTGATATGTGTTTTAGGCCCCAGATAACCATGAGTTGGCCGTTGACTTCTGGGAACTGGTAGGAGGGTCTCCAGCAGGGGGCGCTGACAACTTGCTCAACGAGGTGAGTGACTGCTGGAACAATACAATTCAGTGAGGTCCACCGTTGCTTGTTTTATTCCCAGTGAGCTGATGGCTTCCATCTTTCTATAGCTTACTCCAACTTCCTGTGACTAAAGTACCTTTGTTCCAAGTAGCATGTGCTCTGTTATACGGACTTCAATGTTATGTGCTAAGTGTGCTCATTTGATGATAATGACAATAAGATTAAGATGGTTGATGATCATTTATGTTCTGACAATAACATTGTTTGATGAGTGTTATATTTTGGGGATAATTTAATAATGACAACAAAAACTTAACGAGATTAAAGTATTGGATGACTTCAACAAACTTTGCTTCCGATCATTATTTGAACTTTCTCTGATATTCGTGGGTGAAAAAACATGATGTCACAATGTTTGTATAAATGTTAAGATGGAGATTAGTTTCCTACTGTGACAGCTTGTGCCAGTGGTTGTCCCATTTTGACTCCAGGTTTAAATGTGTTCCTAGTGGCCTTCACTGGTCATACGAGGTGACCTGATAGATCCCCAGATAGATATACTGACACACTCCATTGTTTACTTGTCACTGTCAGTTGGTGAAATACTGCAGTGTGTGGCATTAAACAACATACAAACAATGTTCCAAATAGCAGATTGTTTCATGGCTAATTTTCTGACACATTTGTAGGATGCTAATGTAGACGTTCAGCTTGACAACCGACACATGATGATCAGAGGAGAAAACGTGAGTAGATTTTAGTGATGAATTGCTTAATTTGCATAATTTAATGCAAGACAATTGTTTCCAACAATTTTTTAACCCTCTTTATCAGCAGTTTATCAACATGGCATTCTTATCATGGGTATAGAATAAAAATACATTTCACAAGCTTTGTGTTTGTAGATTGTCGTTTGGGTATATCAGATCAACTCATTATGTTACTTAGGGTGGTGAGTTGATTGAACTTTGATGTAGATAATGTTTTTCAATGGTTGCCTCCAAATATGTATCCATACCCAGAGATGGCAATTTTCTGCAGAAATCGGCAGATTTAAATGCAAATCAGTTGATCTTGACCAGCCCTGGGTCCAGACCACCAGCTGATTTTCAGCTGAAATCACTTTCACTTGTTGCCATTCCTGTACACCTGTCTCCTAGTTCCACTGCAGTGGTATGATCTGTGTTGGCCTCCTCTTGAGGCAGTGGAGCAGCCTTGTGATCAAAATGTTAGTTCTTCATGCCTACGGGGCAGTGGTTAAAGTGAGTGAGTGATTTGAGTTTTATGCTGTACTCAGCAATATTCCAGCTATATGGTAAATAATCGAATCTGGACCAGACAGTCCAGTGATCAACAGCATGAGCATCGATCTGCGCAAAATGTTTACTTGTCATGCCAGTTCCTCATGTGGGTACAATGTGTGAAGCCTATTTCTACTGTTTCCCACCATGATATTGCTGGATTCTTTTTCAGAAGAAGTCCTCCTTGAGGTACATATAAGCATTTTTATGTCCATTAAAAATCCCATGACAGTTGTAACCATATTTTGAAATCAAATATTTACAAAACAAGACAAAAATTTGTTTTATTTTGTGAGACCACCTTTACAGGGCCCTGCCGGAGCCCCCTACAGCTGAGAGCAGGTAACTCGCCCATCAACCTGTACATTACTTTTCATGCTGTCATTCTATGAGATTGATGTGCATGGTCCATTCAGACATTTATACTTTGCCCTCCCCTACATTATGTATGGTTCCTTTCCTTCCACACGGGTGCTTGATGGAGTTAATAGGTTGCTATTTTCGTTCATGAATTGTTGTATCTTTGCTGTACAGACTTCTTTCACCTGCCATGTGGCAGACAAGATGGCGTCCCACGCAGCTTACATTCGTCTCTTGCCGTGTGGCAACTCAGTGGATTCACAGAGCGTATATTTGTATTTTTTACCAAAGTTAGGCCAGGCTTGCTATATGTATCCCAAGGAGGACTTTCTTCAAAGAATTCATAACCTCTACAAGTTTGTATAAATATTGCTTCAAAAGGCATACAACTCACTCTACATGCCTGAGGCCAAAGTACACTGTGTGAAGCCCTTTTCTGGGGTCTCCTACATTATAAATACTGGAACATTGCTAAAAGTTGCATAAAATCATACTCAGTCACCCACCCTACTTAAGGATTTAACACACTGACATGCTACCGAAAGCATTATAAGGTTCTAGTAGTTTACATACTATTCAGTTTCTGTTCTCTGTTTGCAGACGTCCAAGGTTTTGAAAATGAGATCAGTAGTCATGCAGTGCTTTAGGGATCACTTTATGGACCGGGGCTACTTCGAGGTCAGTAAAAGTGTACAAGTCCTTTCTCTGTGTTAAAGTATCCATCAGCTGTATTGTTTAGATGCGTCTTTCATGATAATATGATTCATTTTAAATCCATGTTTCAGTAGATGTCCATATGAGTGAGTAAACATGACCGTATTTGTCTTTGTTTAGGTGACCCCACCCACTCTTGTACAGACACAGGTGGAGGGAGGTTCCACCCTTTTCAAACTCAACTTTTTCGGAGATGAGGTAAGTTAATAATCAAGGCATGGATTCTTGTGTGAGCATAATGGCAAACACTGTGTAATTGATGTGTTTTTAACGCCATATAGATGTTATATATGACCAAGATCGCTTATGGAAAAATTTACTTATCATTCTTTGATGCACAACATTTCTGTGTAATTGTATTGTTAATTATTTGCATCTTTAGTTCTTTCATCAATGCTGATAGTACCAAGATGTCAACCACCTCTTTTCTATTTTCACGTTCATAACTGAAAACCACTGACTGAACCATTGACTCACAGACTCACTGAATGACTCCATTTCACTGGGTTAACTTCATGCCTGAGTTGTTCCCACACACACTGTCTGGGGCGGTGGGGTAGCCTAGTGGTAAAAGTGTTTGCTCATCATGCAGAAGACCCGGGTTCAATTCCCCACCCAGATGGGTACAATGTGTGAAGTTCATTGCTGATGTCCACAGCTGTGGTATTGCTGGACTATTACTAAAACTGGAGTTAAAGTAAACTGCTCAGTGATTTACTATTCACAATGTAATTTACAGACCAAGAACTGGGTTACTCCATTCAGTGACTGACTCGCCCTTTGTTCCAGGCCTATCTTACCCAGAGTTCCCAGCTGTATCTGGAGACCTGCCTGCCGGCACTTGGAGACGTGTTCTGTATTGCTCAGTCCTACAGGGCAGAGAAGTCCAGGACAAGGAGACATTTAGCAGAGTAGGTTAAACATCCAAGTGTCATAAGTGTCTAGTGTGTAACCTGTCTGATTGTTTGTCATGCCATGACGATGGTATGTAATTTTACGTGGCTTGCCTTTAATAACAAAACACTTTGTTATGCAGGGATGTATGTTCACCTTTTCAGAGGCTGACATATGGCCAGGACATTGAATCAGTTGTAAGCAAAAGTTCCGAAATTGGAATCAAATGAGTGCCAAGTTACATTATTCCACCAGTAACTCATGTAATGGCTTTGAATAGGTGACAAAATAACATAAGCGGCTTTTATGGTCATTTTCACATTGACCTGTATATTGAAATAACACTGAATTTGAGATATGGAGTTTGAAATACTCCTGTTTAGTTCAAAATGCTTGCCAAGGACACTATGGAATACTTAATAAATCCCCTCCAGGATATGATACTCAATTTCCATTTGTTTGAACATGGGCATAATGGAAAATTAAATTCAAATCTTTCACCAAACATACCATACAATTTACTGTGGATAACTCAGAAAGAGAAACTCAGATAAGTCAGAAAGTATGTAGTGTTACAGCTGGTGTAATTAGAATTGTCACAAAAACTAAAATATGAAGAGATTGTCTTCTTCTGTTGGTGTGTTTAAATGACATATTCTCTCTTCAGATATACCCATGTGGAGGCAGAGTGTAGCTTCTTAGACTTTGATGGTTTGTTAGATCGTCTTGAAGACCTTGTGTGTGACGTCGTAGATCGAGTACTTAAAACACCATATGGAGAGATTGTCTACGAGCTTAACCCTGTAAGTTGGTGTTTGTGAATTTGTGGTGTACAAGAAAACTTCATGGTGTACACTGAAACTTCATGATTTATGCAGGACTTGTTATTTCATACAATCTTCGTATGAGACCAATGTAGATGCAGGTCAGCAATCCATACTACATCTTGTCTGTAACAAATCATGTCTGATAAAAACAATCCAATGATCAACAGTATGAGCATCAATCTCCAAAGTGGGATATGATGACATGTGCCAACTACGTCAGCCAGTCCAGGTAGTTGATTCTTACTACAAGCAAGGGTTGCTGAAGACCATTTCTAACCTGGATCTTCACCTGTAGTTGATTCTTACTACAAGCAAGGGTTGCTGAAGACCATTTCTAACCTGGATCTTCACTTGTAGTTGATTCTTACTACAAGCAAGGGTTGCTGAAGACCATTTCTAACCTGGATCTTCACTTGTAGTTTATTCTTACTACAAGCAAGGGTTGCTGAAGACCATTTCTAACCTGGATCTTCACTTGTAGTTTGGCAAAAGAGGTCACTGATGGGATTGAATGATTTCAATCACTGGAACAATCAGTCAACAATTGACAATTGAATGGAATCAATCAATGGAACAATCAGTCAACAATTGACAATTGAATGGAATCAATCACTGGAACAATCAATCAACAATTGACAATTGAATGGAATCAGTCACTGGAACAATCAGTCAACAATTGACAATTGAATGGAATCAATCACTGGAACATCAGACCTGGAGTCAAATAGTTTCAGGCCACAATCACACAGCTGGAATTTGTGACATCAGACATGAGACTGCTTGACAAAATATTTTATAAAATAGTGACAGCATCATTGATTTCCTGTAATGATTAGAGAATTATGTGAACTCCTGGTAACATACTTATTATAATTACTATCCTCTTTCCACAGGACTTCAAACCACCAAAGAAGCCATTCCGTAGAATGCAGTACACAGATGCCATTGTCTATCTTAAAGAAAATAACATTACTAAGGACGATGGGACTTTCTATGAATTTGGAGAGGTGAGTTTTGTGTCTTCATGTACTGTTGGTGTACTGTTGGTGTGTCTCTTCCGTACAGTGGTGAGTTGTAATGGAATTCTTGATTAATGCACTTATATTGTAATGAGACCGTATGCTGGTTTTACTGTGCTGGGACACCATGCAACAAATTGACATGGATAGCCCTCTTACACTGACTCTAAACCAACCAGTTTATCAAATTAATGCCAAGCCCCAGGCAAGGTAACAACTAGTACCCTCTTTTGGAATGATGAGATTCACCAGCCTTCTTCGCCAGTCAGAAACTTTACTAATTAGAAAACACTGAATTACTTCAAAGCATGAGTGTGGACTGAGTTAGAAAAGGTACTGGAGACATTGATACTGGGTTCATACAGATGATTCTGTTTCCCCGTTATCTTTCAAGTCTGTGATATCTGGAATTAACAAGGGTATTGTGTCTTTGATAATCATAGAATTGTATCCTTATGTTTTAAATGTTGTAAATCGCATTATGTCTCATTACACCCTTGAATGCATAACCCTACATGCATGTCGTAAAAGGCGACTAACAAGATTTGGTGGTCAGGCATGCTGAATTTGTCGACATGTGATTGACTATATTCCAGCCGTGTCGATTGAGGCTCATGCTGTTGATCACTGGATTGTTTGGTAGAGTCTTAATTATTTACTAACCACTGCCAGAGCTGGAATAGTGTGGCATTAAACAACAAACCAACCAACCTTGACTACATAGTTTCTTCTGGTGATTATCAGTACATCTGCATGTATTTGAGAAGTAACTCTCTGATTAATGTTTACAGGATATCCCAGAAGCCCCAGAAAGGAAGATGACTGATAAGATTAATGAACCTATATTCTTGTGTCGCTTCCCTGCTGAAATCAAGTCATTCTACATGCAGAGAACTGAAGGTGATCGCAGGCTGACAGACTCGGTAAGTGCAACATAGCCTGAAACAGCTTTCTCATAATATAGAGTATGGATATATTCATCACATAAGCCATTTGTTTTTGCTTACACTTATGTTGAAGGCATCCTTTCCCTAAGTCAAATGAATACAGATCAATTACGTGATCATGAACAGAATACCTGTGTAGTCAATAACGTGTGAGGTAGCCCAGTGGTCAGAGTATTTGCTTGTTTTGCCAAGGTTAACCAAGGTTTGATTCCCTACATTGATCGCTTATGGTTTATTCTGTATGTGAAGAAAATTCTTGAAGGCCTCTGAAAACATTGCTGTATTATGGGTTAACGCTGTGAAATTTACTACTCTGTCTCAAATATAAATCTGGTAGAAGTGGTTAGATTTTTTCATAGTTGACCTGTGTTCTTATGTAATTGTGATGTGACAGGTCGACCTGCTGATGCCAAATGTTGGAGAGATTATTGGAGGGTCTATGAGGATCTGGCATCATGAAGAGATGGAGGAGGGCTTTAAACGAGAAGGCATTGACACAACTCCTTACTACTGGTACATTGATCAGGTAGGACATGCTTATTTCGAGATAAAGAGCCCTTTTCCTCAAAGCATTTGTAGCGCTATGACAATCGCAAGTCTATGTTAAAGTATGGGAGTTAAAATCATCCTAGTGCTGTTATGATTGCTTTGAGAAACGAGACCCTGATGCCAAGCCACATGTGCTCAGTTGCTTGGATGGTGTTACGAAATTGATGTATTTCATTTGGCAAAGCAGTCATGGCACTACAATTCTTGTCAGTCTTTGATAAGGCTGGGAGTGTTGGCACTGCAGTCACATTGTGAAAAAATTCTTAAACATGTATTTGCCATTTGAACTTTTATTGCCATGTGCTATTACTGAAATCTGTTTAAGTGAACTAAAGCTAGAAAATAGAAAATGTGCTGTAGTGTTTTGCTTTGAGGAACAAAGTCACACCTGTTTTTTAATATTTATCTCTCTACTTAGCTATTTTTTGTTTGGCAAAACACAAAAAAAAGACGTTTAAAGCAATTATTAAATATTTCTTTCTACAGAGAAAGTTCGGTACCTGTCCTCATGGTGGCTATGGTCTCGGTCTGGAACGTTTCCTGTGTTGGCTGCTCAACAGATACCACATCCGTGAGGTGTGCTTGTACCCCCGCTTCGTGGAGCGCTGTAGGCCTTGAACCACAGGCTAACATGTCAGCACACACATTGTCTAGAGCCCTGTTGTATATACACAAGTCTAGTCTCTTGGTAGCACAATTGGGGAACCTTGAACTGACTGGCAACTCTTTAATATAACATGATAATATATGTAGATGCAGCGAGATCATGGAAATTCTGCTCAAAGCAGCTTACTAATGTTTATGTTAAGACTTTTTTATAACAAAATGGTAGACTAGATATGGTTGTGCCAAAGGTGCATAATTGTAGCATTCTTTTTCTTGTTGATAAGTTTTCATATTGATTATGTTCTGAGAAAAAGCAGCAGGTTATACCTTCTTACACCAGACAACACATGTCTACTTTCTGACAAACATGGTTTGAGAGCTTATTGAAATGGTTTTACAATCTTCACTGACTCTTTACTCACTTGACGATAATAGTCTGGCACTCATCACTGGTGTTTTGGTGCAAACACAACTTTATGAAAATCATTTCTCTTCATATTTACCAAATTAAATATTGTCACATTTACTACACAGGATGTTTGTGTACAATGACAGAGATAAATATGTATGTGTTAAAATACCCCAGACCAAATGGACAGACTGTGTCTTCAAAAGTGAGAAGTATAAAAATGAATCAGTGTACACAGTGTATGGAGAATTGGTAATCTCAATTTTTAAATTTCAAATTAGGAATTTGAGAAGAAAAATATTTGAATCCGGAAGATATTCCTGTTGGTAAAATGAGTAAGAGAGTACTCACTAAAGCATAGAAGTTTCTCCCAAGAATATGGTTTTAGATGTTTTTTCTGTGTACTGTTTGACACCTCTCTCAGCAATATTCCAGCCTATCATTCCAACAGAAGAAGCTCCAACTAGTCTGTTTTTGCAAGGCCACAATGCTGCTGGGGATCTGAGTACTTAAGATTGAAATCAGAACATGTTAGAGGTGACCAATGGATGAGATTGTCAGATATTGTGACTCATGTGATTCACTACAACCACATTGCATAAGCTAATGTTCATGGTTCATACTTGATTATGCACAGACAACATACAGCAGAGTTTAGCTTTTAAACAATGAAAGCATGAGGCTATATTTGAATGGCTGGAATTATTGCTGAGTTGTGTGTTAACAAACAGTAGGCTATAGGTGAATGGCAGTCAAGTAGAGTTACAGCTGGGAAGGTGGTGTATTATAATGGAACTATCTGCTATGGTTATAAATATTTATAGGTATCAGTTTGGGTGTTTGGTTACTACAAGACTTATACAAGATTATGCTGCAATTAAAGTTTGTTAGTGAATGCTTTCATCATGATTGTGATCATGCCAAAGTTTAGTTATGACTGATTTACTTGAGGTGTGAAGGTGAAGTTGCATAACCCTCATTCACCATGGACCAGTTACTTGAAGAAAAATTAAATGCAATGCATTGATGGGTTTTCTGTATAGTTTTTCAAAGCTAAAAATTTTCATCATATGCAGAACTCATTAAAATTTTGAAACTTCTTCATGTTGTTGTTACGGCTTGATTGTGTTTGTTGTCTGCGGTTTCACTTTATATCATAATCCCTGCATTTGGACCATGATTGCTCTTCAGGGATCTTCCTTGATGCTTCCAGCAATGTATCTGTATCCAAGAACATTTGAATAATGAGAAGTTCTCTATTGAGACTTTCTTGAATGCATGTCTCTTTGTAATGACTCCTGGTGCAGTACAGGACACAGGGTGATGCAGAGCCCAGGATGAAATGTGTTCAACATACAAACATCACCTTTTAATTAATATATTTCCTTTAATGTACTCAAACTTTGCTGCAATATTGAATAAATTGCTGTAAACATACCAACTGACTTCTTGAATATGTACACAACTGCAGTTCTACGGAGATGGTCAACATCAGATATTGAATTGACTGTCTTTATTGAAGGGCAAACCAGCCTAATTGGGATACTTGGCAGAGTGCGTCCAAATCATCCATGGCTATTGTAATCCAAGTGTAGTGGTTACTCAGAGATGCTATCCCCAATGTTTTGTAAACAGTACTTCCAAGGATCAAAATTAGTAGTTTGAACATAAAATTAGTAGTCAACAAAATAATTAAAATTATAACAGATTCTGAGCAAGATAATGTGTGACTGTAATCAAGTGTGAAGCTTTAATTTCACATGCCTCCAACAGCAGATATCCAATTTTCAGTAATACATTTCTTGTGTCCTTATGGCCAAAATGATTTTAGTTGACAAGAAATGTCTATACATGTGTATCTGAATTTTAATTAATGCCTCAAGTTTTGGTGAATTTCTTATGCAGTCTTATTGGTGTAGTTGAGGCTAAAATTCATATAAAATCAGAGGTTGGCATCCCAGGTTAAACTGTATGATAAACCAAGTTATGACAACTGATGCAAGAAGGAAGAGTTGCTCATGCTATCCATCAATGATTTGTCTGCACCTGATTTGATCATATATGAGTCATGTAATGTGTCTGAATAAATAACATCTGTGCTTGGCCAGTTCTATAATTCTGAAGTGTTATATCAGCCACATGATGTCAAACATTTATAACATTAACACACATTAAGCTATGCTCACATTTAAAAAGTGTGTGTGTATGAGAGAAAGAGTGAGTGAGATACTGCACTCTGCAATATTCAAGCTATGTATGATGGACTGAAAAGTAATATCCCACACAGTTCGGTGATTGATCATGAGCATTGATCCATACAGATACAAAGACATTACACAACCAGGCCATCCAGGAGCATCAGTCTTCTCTTTTGAGAAGCACAGACTGCTGAATCCCAGGGCTGGATTTCCCAAATGATTCTATATAAGAAGAACAGGAGCAGAAAGTTTATGCTTAACATTATATTTTTAATCAATTCACTTTTTTTCTAGAGAATGATTTGTATACACTGTACATGAACATGGGCTAAGGAAATAGCATTTCAACTGTTAATGCCCTTTTTTTTTTAAAAAAAAACCAAAAAAAAAACCAACTTCAGTAATCCCAGTATATTTTATACTTTATACATATATTACAATACTTACAGATAATCAATATGTCTTAAAAATACTGCACAACAATCACACGTCAGCAGTTTAAAGCTAAAAAGAACTTTTTTTAAACCAGCACTTAAGATAAAAATATTTACAGATAAATGCAGATATTACGGCTGTAATGATTAAAATGTTATTTAGAACTTTCTCGTAGGATTTAGAATTTACTTAAAATTACTAAAAGAAACTTTGGCTCAGATTGAGAAATGAAATATCCATTACTATATCATTCTTGAATAATCTGATAAATAACATCTTTTGATTTTTTTTAGCAATAATAAGAAATGCATTCACAGAAAATTTGCACTTGAAAAATAAATGCAGTTGAAAAATATTTTGATGCAAAAAATAAAATGTATCACAAACCCCATGGTAGGGTAGATACAGCAAACACAATATCTTTCCTTTGTTCCTTGACATCAGAACTTATCCATGACACATCCAGTGAAAGCAACATTGTACAATGTTAGTGACCGAGGTAGTTTATGTTGCAGCTGACAGTATTTGTGTAGACTGATGGGAGAAAAGACCATATCATTTACATCTTTGGTAAATCCAAACAAACAAGGTTTAATACGGAGCTGAAAAGTAATGTTTCATAATTAGGGTAATCTTTTTCAAACCCATGATAAATGTTAATAGGATGTCTTTACATCTTTGGTAAATCCAAACAAAAGAGATTTAATATGGAACTGACAAATGAAGTTTGATTATCAGGGTAAGTATTCTCCAAACACATGATAACTCGATGTTGATAGAGGTTGCCAATGTGTGACAGGTGTCAGTGTTTCTTGGCAAGGAACAGGTTGGATAAGAGGAGTGTGCGGGGCTGTGGGGCAGGTATCATCCCAAGGTCATTAGTGTGTGATAGGTGTCAGTGTTTCTTGACAAGTAACATATTGGATGAAAGGAATGTGCGGGGCTGTGGGGCAGGCATCATCCCGAGACTGCTAGAGCTTGAAGATCGGGCCACTGGTTTGACACCAGAGGACGCAGGTGCCTTTTTACCTTTGTTGTAGCTAAACTGATTGAAGGTGCTGTTGCTGAAAATAGACATTTCACAGGTGCTTTGGTTTTTGATGTAAGTAGGTTTCAGAAGTGGCAAATATTATGGATCACATGCCCTCACTTTTATGAATTATGACAAATTTGGTAATATGTTTTCCCAACGTAAATAAACAGTCTGTCTAATATCTTGGTATCTCAATTTCTATATCTGAACATGTAAAGTTACCTGTTGAATTTCTTTCCAGAACTCTTGCCTCGTGTTGAACCTTTTTTGGCCTTTCTACCTCGAAAACCTTTCTGTTGAAGCAAACAATGTAAATCTTAAACAGTAGTGCTATTTTGAATGGTATTATGCAAAAATTTGGAAATTTTAACCATAAATTGTATATTTATATACTTATCCTATCTCACAGTATGTAGCTCTCTTCTTACCCTTTGGCCATGTGTGGAAACATGCTATGACCTATGCTGAATCTAATCTTGCTGACCTCTGACCATCCAACCTCTTCCCCAACCCTACTATCGGCACCTGTCCATCTACTCTGTGCTCATGCTGCATACTCCAATGATCATGTGACGATCTGTGCTTGTGATTCTCACCATGGATCTACCCTGCATTCTGTGATGTGGGGAGGTTGGGGGGAGGCATCCATCACGTGGACAACAGGATGAATAGTCTTGGAAGCAGGTAAGTAAATCCATAATGGACAAACCAGGCTCAAGGACAAATCTTCTGTGTCATCTGGACCCCAAATCGTAGAAAGTGGCAGATCGTAGAGGTACAGCTGGCTGACCTGGTAATTAGTTCTTGGCAAGAAAATCCCACCTCAAACCAAGAAACACCTTGGCATGTGCAGTCCTTCCAAACTGAACGTCCTCCAGAAACATTCGACTCATTCATTCACCTCAGGAGATAAGGATGTAGCTCCAAGGGAAGAGTGATCAATGCAAGCAAATCACCCAGTCTGATATGAGAAGCTAGAAATAGTCAAAGCTGTAGTTGATTCTGTAGGGTCAACACCTGAACTGACGACTGAAGACCCCAAATTCTTGCCCTTGACAAAGTGTCCCAGGTTGAGGCAAAGCCAGCTGAATGAGACACTGCATCTTGCAGAAGTGATCCCTCGGGACAAACAGTTTGTTGATCTCCGTGTCGAACACAGGGATCAGTTCCGATTTCTGCTGATTGACCAGCCAACCTAATTAGTGAAGAAGCCGCATTGTGAACTCCATGTGATGCAATAGGAAAGACTGATTGGTCTGAGCCTGAATGCAGTCGTCAATGTAAACATCGAACACTATCTCCCTGCAATGAAGAAAGATAACATTTGGCTTTATGACCCGTGTAAACAGCCACAGGGCCAAGTAAATTCCAAATAGGAGGACACACCATTTACAGTGCGTGCCCTCAAAGACAAACCAAAGGAATTTGCGATGAGGTATGCCTCCTGCAGATTGAGGCTGACCATGTAATCCTTTGGCTTGATAATAGTTATGAAAAGGGCAACTGACACCATCTGGAAATGAGGAAACGGCTGAAGAAACATCTTGTTGAAAGCCTTCATAATGCCGTGATGGGGGAGAAAAATGTGCTAACTGGTCTAGAATAGTCTGGAACTGTTCTTGAATGAACACCATAGTAGCCTGAAATATATGTAAACTGATGTGAAGTTGTATGTGTAACCGCCATAGCAACCGCTTCAAATGCTGTCAAAATCATGTTGAGAAGGGCCATAGGCTTCCTGACAGCACCATCCAAATGTAGGAGTTCACGATCTCCAACCAGAAATGGTGATCAGGCTCTCTGCTAGGATCCCAACCGCACAATATCATCATCCATCGTCGAAAAGCCATGTACATGCACTGATGCTAAAAGAAGCGTGGAGCCACAAACCCATCCTTGACCTTCCTCAAGTTATCAAAGGCTGCATCTAAAGATGCCACTAGTTGAGTGATGTAGTGACATGGCAACTGATGCAGGCAAAATCACCTGTTCTCATATCAAAGCTAGACAACACATTGTCAAATGCATTGATGCTAATATCTGAAGTTCCATCTAAAGAGGGAGACGAATACTCTCCAAACAAATGTATCATAGTCCAACGATTGATATGCTAAAGCTTCAGATACGGGAGCCCAAGAAACTGACAAAACAGGTCTGGTTGTTCATGCGAGGAAACAGCAGAACTCATTAAGGGTGACGCTGTCACTGAGAAGTAGTGAGCAGTGCAAGAGAAGGTACCAGAATACCAGGAGCCAAAGTCACATAGGAGACAAATGTTGAGGCAGTAGAAAACAAAGCATTGCCTACCAACAATGACAAAGTCCATGCATTATGAGAATACACCAAACAAAATGCCCTGTGAGCAATTGTCACCCCAGACATACTGTGAGTGACCACTGCCATAAGCATACCTGCAAAGATGGCTGATATAGGGGTGAAGCGTTGAACCAGGTATGCAGTAAGAAAGCACCGAACCAATCATACCATGAGGAAGCACCAAACCATCATGTGTTGTGAATGACCAATGAAGCAGACAGGGTATGCGAAAGTGCTGAACCAAACGCTCAATGATGAGGCACCAAACCATAAAGGGTGTGAGGAAGCGCTGAATCCATGACACTATGATGCAGGGTTGATCGCTGTACTAGCTGAAAGCACCGAACCAGGATTGATCGCTGTGCCAGCTGAAAGCGCCGAACCAGGAGAAGCATCCCAAACAATCCACACACATAGCGTGCAGGGTAGGTGCAGAAAAGTTGTTGTTACAATTGCTGTAAATGATTCCATTTCTTCAAAATATTGCAATTAGATCTACCCATCTTCTTAAAATAATAAACTTGTCACTGAAAAACAAGTCCACGTACCATAGCAACCAGAAAGACAAGAACAGATCGGCACGTGATCATCAGAGCATGCAGCACGAGCTCATAGATGATTGACAGGCGCCAATGTCAGGGTGAGGACAGAGGTCGGGTGGTCAGAGTGCAATAAGATTTGATTAAACTTAGCTCATAGGAAGTTTCCACACATGGTCAAAGAGTAAGAAGAGAGTGCATAATGTGAGATAAGATAAGTTTAAATAAATTATTAAAAATATTTTAAATAAATATGACACAATATCTTGTGAACATCTGACACACTGATTATAGCTTTACTCAAATTGCCTTGAACTGAATGATATAGCCATAGAAAGTCATCCATTCCTACCTTGCCCCTCCATCCCGATCCACCCCGTCTTCCACTGCCTCCTCCACGACCACGATTACTTTGGGACTCTTCAAAGTAATGTGATGTCCATTCATCCATTGCCTCTTCACTGCCTTCATCCTTCTGACTGCTACATCGCCGGTCATCCTCAAGGGCTGTGGGTGAAGATTTTCACTTTGATGTTTAACACCAAACTCGATTATATTCACGTTTACATCATGATATACAGATAATACTGAGACGAACATGAGTATGATCCATTTAAGCACTTGGGATATTACATGCTTCAACCTAGTCGGTGGCCCTGATGTCCTGATCCTGTTAGGGGCCATATGGTCAGTTTGGTCTCTATAGGGAACTTTCCCTGAATACTGTCCTTTCGTTTTGGCTACAGATCATTGACAAGATACATGTAGTATCTAAAATCATTGGATATATTACATATTAAAGTGCTCCTTCAAGAACAAGATTTAAACAAAAGTCACAAAAAGGATGATCTCAATCCTGTACAGACGACAGAAGACAATATTGACAGTTTTACTGCGAGATACAAGGAATCCTGTCCTGCCATGAAAGTAGACAAGACCTGCTTTAATGTCATTCAGGAAGACACAATTAGGCTACTTACTGGAGAACATACAGCAGTATTTGGTGGTGATGTCAAGAAATCTCTCAGCGCCATAGGCTGTGATTCTGTAATTTGTGAGGCCATCAATCTCACTATTCCTCATCTCCTCCAGGGTCAAAGGTCGTTTGTCAGCCAGCTGCCACAGGATTTGGTTTGTGAACACAGAAGTGTAATTCTTGATGTTATGCTCCCTCGCTGCAAAACAGAACATACAACAGTAAACTTCAATAGCATCAGTTGAAAAAAGACTTTGCTTTGGATGCATGTTATGGAGACACTGAAACTAACCTATAGTCTTAGCCATGGCTAGCAGTTCCTTGTAACATTCATCCAACAACTTGTCGTAGTCACTCTGTGCCTCCTGGCCAATCTTTGCCACCTCCGTCCTGCTCCTGTTGCCATGAACTGCAAGCTCCACCTGGAAACCATCACTTAATCAGTCAACACAGAAGATATATGTTTTATCCATCATCAAGCCTTTTCAGCTTCCAATGGATTACTGGCTACATCAGTTTTGGGTTGAGTGTCACTAAAGGATATTTGGAGGCTGAGTGATTCTTTTTATACATGTCATATTTCATTTAAATGTTTCTCCTCATTAAAATGTTTCTGTTCACTGACAGTATACTCATAGTATCTTAAACAAGTTTCAAAATTCAACCAGAATTTACTGGAGTTTCTAATGGCAACAAATGTACAGTAGAATCCGTAAACATGTTTTCAATGAATTAAAACATACAGAGGACTCTCCAAATTCCCCAGGTTTCTAATGATGGCAGATCTACTGATAAATCAGTAGACTCAAGATAAGTCGCTCTTACAAGAAGAAATCATCATTTCCACACCCAACAATGTTCATGACCTATTTCCCATCTAACCTTGATTTTGCCCTGCATCAGGTCGGCACTCCGCTTGCCCTGTTTGATGTAGCAGACGGCATGTTCCATGGCTGTGATCTGGAGGTCCTCCATCAATATGCAGTCAATCACTAGCTTCCGGAACAACCGTTCTGCATCCTGGCGGGAGTATGCACTGCCTCTCCCATGAAGGGGATGTCTGTCGTGGCCAGTTTCCTGGATCTTTGTGTTCTTTGATCCTGGTCGATACAGATATAATCCATCATATTACAATGCTATGTTGCTTCATTCTCGTCAATGACATCTCTTGATATAATTCACAAAACCAAAGGGGCATTTTTCAGCTAGTGAGTTCATTGTATAATTCCTAATCAGCATTTCAGCTATATATGACAGCAGTCTGTAAATAATGTAGTTTGAACCTGACAATCCAACAGCATGAGCATAAATCTCCACAATGGGATATGATGACATGTGTCAACCTAGTCAGTGAGTCCAACCAGACAATCCAGTAACTGGCATCCTGACCATCAATCTATGCAGTTGGGATATGACGGCATGTCCCCTCAGCCAACAAGCCTAGATCCTGACAGTTGAATATCAAACAGTCCAACAATCCTGAAGAAATGACACCACTGGGGTGCTCAAGACCACTTCTACATGAATCTTCATATGGTTAGAGCATGATTTCAGCAATGTGGCAGCACTGATACTTTTTTATACATTTCTTTCGGAATATATGACAAATATTTGAATATTACAATTGATAGACTTGTGCACGGTATGCAAACATGGAGTCTTTGAGGCATGTGTCTATGCTGCTCGAGACTTGTCACTGCAGCTGGATTAGCTCTGATGATTATTGTTGAAATTATCCCATACCTTTGAAAACTTCCACAAAGTGCAGCATTGTGAAGTTTCTCCTGCCAGATGTGAGTTCCCCAACACACTTGACAATAGCCTTGGCGTCCTCTGTCACATCCCGCAGCTGGAACTTGTCCTGCAGATATAGCAGCTCAGTAAGTTGTGTCTGCTTTGTGTTCCTTTCCAGAATTAACATGACTCTACAGGGTGGTAACCAACTCTACTGTTCTTTGTCACATCACTAAGAAGAAGCATCTTGATTTTTACCTTATGCTGAATTTATCAGAGATATTTGATGTCACATGAGCAGTATCTTGAAGGATCAAGTTTTGAATAGCAAATAACCACTCTTTCAATTCTTCATAAAACAATACATGCCCAGCAGTGCTTGATATGGAACTCTCCTCACCTTTGAATCACAGTTGTCACAGACAGAACCGCGGAAGTCGTTACACCGCTCTCGGTCAAAGTGATGCTCGCCAAAGTATTGAAGAACCTGTGCCCGACGACAGTCCGCCACATTCTCTGCATACTGGACCATGCGATATAGGTTGTCAATGTGGACTCGCTTTGATGCATACGTGGCATTCTGGTCCACTAAAGTGACAAGTGGAGATGTTAAAGCTTATGTTGTACTTTACAAAAATTGTTTTAAAGAGAAAGTGTTCTTTCACTCTAAAACATTCAATCAACATTCATTAAACACATTATAAACAAAAATGTTTATAATACATGATGAACTTTTTTGACCAGGCAAAAATAAATGTCAGACATTGTTGAGCATGCACTGTTAGTGGCATGTATGTGAGGCAGCCCTACACAGCAAACTGTAGTGTCTTCATTTCAGTCGACAGACATTCATCACGGCATGGCAACTGAATAAGTAACCTCTGTCTGACGAGCAATACAGAGGTGGTGCTTCATTGTAACATTAATCCAAATGGGGGTTGACAATATAAAGAGCCACTTACTTTCCACCATACGCCTGAGCCTCTTGACATCCTGGTAGGAGTAGAAGAGGACACACTGTGACAGCAGCCCATCTCGGCCAGCACGGCCCGCCTCCTGGTAATAGCCCTCTACAGACTTGGGCAGGGAGTAGTGAATCACAAAGCGAACGTCAGGCTTGTCAATACCCATACCAAATGCTATGGTGGCACAAATAACCTGAAAATGTTCATGTACTTATCAGACTTTATGCTTCACATAGTCCACCTGTTATGTTTGTGTTGTTTAATGCCCCACTAAGCAATATTCCAATGATCAACATCACGAGAATAGACATACACAATTGGGAAAGAAAGGTGTAGAAATGTTGCTTATACAAAAAGTCCTTCATGAATTGATGTAAACAAATCTTTAAAAAGTAGATATTTTTTTCCTACAGTTTGAGAACATCCCTACAGAAACATGAGGCATGCTGAGAAAACTACTGCCTAACATTTTGGTGATATATCAGCATATCACAAGGTTGGTGGAAATGTGATGGTTATGCTACAAATGTCACGAGCATGTCCCAGCTGGACACGTGTTGTTCTGGAGAGGATATGTTAACACTGTGTCTCACCTTACACCTTTCCCCGTACAGCCACTTCTCCTGTATTGCGACCCTCTGTGTGTCCTGCAGACCTGCATGGTAGGAAACAGCATCTATCCCAGCCTTCTGTAGGTCCGTGGATACTGTGTCACACTCATTCCTGTGTGTTGGAATGTAACACAATAAAGGAACACTTCACACCGAACAGGACCAGCTTTCAAACAATAACATAAGTTTAAATATTTTATTTCCAAATAGAGAAAAATTATTTTCCTCTCCTGACTTTCGAAAAGTGGTTTGACCCTGCTCGGTTATAGTTACTATATAGAAAACATAATCCACATTAATCAATTTACGTCAATCATTGTCAGACACTCTAGTTCTCAATGTACTGCAATAGAAGTGTTGACACAACTCCAAAACAATCGGAACATGCAAACATTGAGAAAACTGGGCTTGATGAAAACAGCAGCAATGAAAACCAATTTCAGCGGTGACTTTTTTCAGACATCTTTGATCATAATACGTTTTGTTCTGCTAACCCCTTGCAATGAAGACAGGCAGAATAGAGCAAATTCAACAGACATAAAATTGAATCTGCTTTTCAATCTGAGTATTTACCGTGAGAGGCAGTAGACAATGCCATATTCTCTTGGATACTTGTCTTTGATAAATTTGATCACATCAGGTGTGGTAGACTTTGGACGTTTGTTCAGCACAAGGTACTTCAAGTTGGGTCTGTTAAAGCTCTGCATGAACCTGGTGTGACAATACATACATATTTGAATATGCCCTTGATGATCTGTTAATCTGTAGAGAACCCTTGTCTAATGAAATGCTTCATGGCAAGCATTAATGAAAATTGGAGATGTCTTCTTCAGCTGCATGATAGTGAAGTGAATGTTTTGAACTGAACTCCATGTTTAGATAGCCAATTTGTTCAAAATGCAATGACTTCAAGAAGTGTTAGAGCTGAGTAGACTCACCATTTTGGATCCTTCATGCCCAGCTGGTGTAAAATGTCCTTCCTCACCCGCGGTGTTGCAGTGGCTGTCAAAGCCATCATGGGAACACCTGTATACTTCTCCCTCAAAATGTTCAACTTCTTGTAGTCAGGACGAAAGTCATGGCCCCACTAGTACACAAACACCAAAGTGATATCATGTGTGTGTTTGTGTGTGTGTGATTTCCCACATGGGTACAATGTGCGGAGCCCATTTCTGGTGTCTCCTGCCATGATATTCCTTAAATATTGCTAAAAGCAGCATTAATCTATCTTGCTCACTCAATCATACAACCTCCTGGTACTGCCCTCAGAGTTAGTTTAGGAGTCCCCATGTAGCTTGTCTATGGCACTGCGTTCGAATCCCACCTTGATTCATGCAATTCATGGTTGGTCAGAACAAAACCTCATTTTCTAAAACCTGCATTACTTATGGCTTCCAACAACAATAATGCACTGACATACTGAAATACCTCAAAGTAGCTCCCTCTTTAATAGCTAAATCTTCCCAAGTAAACTAAGTAACAAAGTAAGAGTGAATTACGAATTGTTTTGGTAAATACAATTGTTACACTTGCAATTGTTATATGAGAAACATTCATTCTTTGATCTGTTGACCTATGCATTCAGAACTGCCAAACACTCATGAAGATGGTATAAAATAAACAAATACTCATCTACCTGGCTGACACAATGAGCTTCGTCAATGATGAACCTGTCCAGCAGCTTGCGATCATACAGATGACGGAGAGATTCGAGGAGCTTGGCACTGGCAGACAGCTTTGGGAAACAAGAAACATTTCAATCATCTATATCATTACAAATTAATATCACATAGTATGACAGCATCCCTGTACAGCACACTTCTCATGAAGTCATAAAGGATTTAACAATGCATCAAGATATGACACCTTTGAAATTATGTCTGATTGTTGTTTATGCAGCATTTGGCAATATTTTGGTTGTGATGATCCATGCAAATAGGGTAAAATGACATGATTCATGCAAATAGGGTAAAATGACATGATTCATGCAAATAGGGTAAAATGACATGCATCAAGACAGTCAGTGAGTCTGAAAAATCTGATCTTGTTAGTCACCTTTTAGAACAAACATGGGCTGTTGAAGGTTAATTTTGACAAAATTTGCCTGGGTATAAATATGAATATCTCCAACATTTATGGCAGCAATTGTCTGTAAAATGGATTCTTGATTCATGGCGGTCCACAATATATACACAACAACAAACAAGATTTGAAATTTACTCAGTACAAGTTTACAAAGCATGCCACTTTACCTTCTCTGGTGTGACATACAGCAGCTTGATTCCTGGCTCTCTTTTAGACAGCTGGTGGTAGACATGTTGGGCCTGAGCTTGGTCGATGTCACTGGACAAATGGGCTGCTGGGATCTGGGGAGACAATCAGAAATGTATCATCTCTGTTGAAAGAATCACATAGAAACCTTGATGAGAAGGGTTTAAAGGTCAGCTACTAAAACACTCAAGACATTTTCTGTTGCCTTGAAGACTGCTGTACTAGAGCTCAGCTAAAGATCAAAGTAGGAATTAACATAATTGTCAATGGACACCATTCCAGAAAATTCCAACAATTTCTACCACGTGGTGCAAGACTTTGAAACAGGCTGACATGTTTTAAACTTTGTATTAAGCAATGATAGTCTACATAAATAGGAAATACTTACATCTAAAGAAATGAGTCTCTGAACCTGATCCTGGATAAGAGCTCTCAAAGGGGAGATAACTACAGACACACCATTTGTGACTAGAGCTGGCAGCTGGTAACACAAACTCTTTCCACCACCTGAATATACAGGACACACATTTTAACTGACAGACCATACTCTCAAATATCAGACAGTATCTATTGAGTCTTCTTCACTATGTCATGCATAAACAACAACAGTAAATATGCTTGGTATAACACCAATATGACTATTTGAAACAATGCATTAGGATTTATTTGAGGGTAGACTTAAAGAGGCTTTCACCATATTAGTGAAACCTAACTATTTGATTTGTTGGAATATAAACACCTTGGGTATTGTGGTGACAATCCATATTAAATGATTAAACCCATGATTAATGGATTCCTGGCATGGCCAATAGCCAAAACTTGATGCACTGTGACACCCATCCACCAAATGCAAGACCACAATAAGAAGACAAAGTCATCAATATCCCCCATAATGGCAAAATATCCTTAATACATATGTCTACAAGTTATGATTATGCCAAATGTTTTGATGTGTGAGTAGAAAAGTGGAAGGAGAGTTTTTAAAGTTTTTAAAGTTTTGCTCCGTAAAAGAGCACCAGTTTCAGTCAAAGTCAAACTTGATGCCATGGAAAACCAAAAATATTGAATTCAGAATTCCAAAACTACCAAAAGGCACCAGTACACCACCATACCAATCCATGAGTCGGATTTTGAAAAGAAATAAGGAAGGCTTTCAGAGTTCTGCTCCGGAAAAAGAGCACTACCACCAATTTCAGTTGAAGTCAAAAACTCGTTGCCAGAGAAACGCAAAAGAAATTTTATTCAGAAATCTAAATTTAGCAAAAAGGCACCAGTACACTACCAGACCAATCTATGTGTCACATTGGTGAAGAAAGAGCACTACCACCAATTTCAGTCTGTCAAAATTGTTGCCATGGAAACACAAAAACTATTTTATTCAGAATTCCAAAACTATCAAATGGCACCAGTACACCACTAGACCAATCTATCAGAATTCCAGAACTATCAAAAGGCACCAGTACACAACTACACCAATCTATGTGTCAAGTTTGGAGAAGAAATAAAGAACTGTTTTAGAGCTCTACTCAGGAAAAGAGCACTACCGCCAATTTCAGTCTAAGTCAAACTGAGCCACGGAGACACCAAAAATATTTTATTCAGAATACCCAAACCACCAAAAGACGCTTGTACACCACCAGATCTGTCCATGTGCCATGTTTGGAGCAGGAATATTGAATGGTTCAGAGCTCCATATAAGGCACGTATTTGTGTATTTAACTCAATAAAAATCATGTTTACTCAACTAATTACTAAAAAACAAAAAACTCATAAGAAATCAACTAAAACCCAATAGCTCTACAATAACTTGCATATTTTAGTCAAAAAACTAAATTGACTTGGGTATGATAATTTGTTGTGGCTCCCAAACTCTATAATGACGTTAGCAAATGTCAAGCGATGGCAGACATGGGAGTAAATACAAAACTGCTTGAAAAATTATCTGGAGTCCTGATGGTTTTAAATTTCTGAACCGGAAAAGATTCAGGGATCACAAAGACTTCTCACATTACCTGTTGGCATCAGTATGAATGTATCCAGCCCTAGCAGTGAGGCATTGATGGCCTGTAGCTGGTTGTGTCGGAACTCCCGCAGACCAAACACCTGCTTGAACACCTTCAGCAACTCCTTGCTGTGAGGGAACACATGGCCGTCAAACTTCCCACTAGCTCCATCATCCTTGTCTGTGCCAGCAAACATGGGCTGGTAGACATCTGAACAGCCAAGTGTCAGGTATACTTTGTGAGAACACACACTAATAAAATTTATCATGATCAAAACATTATTGTGATTAACATATTTGTCTAATACAATGAGTTGAACACGAGGTTGTTTAGATTTATGAGCAATATTACAGATATCACAATGTGTCAGAAGCCCAAACTGATCCAGTTGTTAGACCCTCTTTACCACTTTGGTATGATGCTAACAAGCTTAGATATAGTCGGCTATCTTTCAGATAATCTTTTTTACCAGCATCAATAAAGAAGAACCATGATTGCAAATAACAATGTGTGATCGTAACTAACCCTCAGCTGATGACAAATCCTGCTGCTGAGAATGTTCCTGATGTGATGTGAATGAGGACGTCGGCCTGGACTGGGGTGTGTGTTTTGAGGCTGATGCTGAAACATTTCATTCATGTTGACCAGTTACAAAATAGAGCACCACACATTCTACCAATCCTTTTTCCAGAGTCTATTTGTAGAATTAACATTTGGTTGCAGGATAGTGGAACTGTTTACTCTACTTTGGAATGAAATGGTAAGAACTGTCGTAAAATTATGGAATGTTTGTCATGACATTCAGAGGTTCTATAGAGAGCCATGTTACACCATGTCTATAACTGTCAGACATCTGACACAAACATTCATATAATTACACATAAATAGTTGTAACATAATGTCAGAATCACTATCAACTCAGGATTTCAGGATAGAGAAGGAGCATGTCACAAACTATCTGTGAATGTTGACCAAAGATGCAGTCGAGAATATTCCATTTCTGTAAATTCAAACTGAAGCATGTCATCTTCGTCACTCCACAACATGATGACACATAATATACAACTAATAGTGATGATCCAGTTCAGTGACAGACAAGCTATTCTAACCCTGATTCCCCTGTTGAGAAAGATGATAATGGATACTCAATCAATAGTAGGTTACTTTCAACTGATCACTATACCAACATTGCCAAAACCAATCATACCTACTTACCTACCTACATTTATGATAAATGCATCATTGAGAGCAAAATAAATCACCTGAAAACTGAGGTACGTGACTGTTGTTGTGATTGTAATTATTCTGAGACACCTCCATATCCTGAAAATCTTCAATGTTATAGAGATCGTCAGGAAAGTCATCATCAAAGAAAGCTGCATTGCTGGTAGGGGATTGCACTGTCAGCTCTTTATTCTGCTTCACATGCTTGTCTTTGCTGACAGCAGGCCCTTCTTGTAGGCTGTACTCAAATGTGTAGTTGTTGCCTCCATGTTTAGATGTATCGTTGAAGAAATCAGCACTGCCATTCATGACTGAGGACTCTTCACCTTGGAAGGAAGACATGTTCACACTATTGTTTACAGGTAAAGTATCTAGAGGTTCCTGTCGTTGAAATGACTCAGAGTATGTACCACATGAGATGGAACTTTTCTGACTATTTGAATAATTTTTCTCAATTGTGTTTAGGGTTGGGGAACTCTTTGGACTTGGTAAAGATTTCCTGAATCCTTTCATATAGTTCAGTTTTGACTGTGTAAGTTCGACATCATCCTCAAAGAAACTATCCCCACAGGGGATTGGTGAGTCAGATCCTAGCTGCATTTTTGTTGCGCTTGTCTTTTTGATGGCAGTACTTGTCACAGGAAGCGTTGTCTTCATCAGGCTGTGATTTATATCCGGTGTCTTGAATGTAGTACAAAACACAGAGGAAGATGGTTGAGGTGAGAACAATGTCCTGCTTTCTGAATTGAGGGTCTCATTTTTCACAGACCTACTAACAATGCTGTCACTATCACGTCGTCCTACACTTAATGCAGACTGTGGGCCTAGGCGTTCTTTGAGTTGTTTCCTGGAGAAGTATTGAAAAGAACTTTATGAATAAAGAACTACCTGCAGTAAGGTAAAAGCTATTTATATTTAGTCACGTTTATGAATAAATACTGTTAAACTGCACAATGATGAGGAATGCCATGATGTCCAGGCTACAAAACTAATTCCAACAATATATAGGATAACAACACTGACATGATACAGCAAACATCACCAAAACTCCATGAACCCCATTAAAAGCCTAAAACTGGATGTGTCTGTATGTGTGTGTGCATGCATCTGTCTCTTTGCACTACACAAAAGAAGTTAAAGAATGCCCAGTTTCCAGTTGTCCATAGATAATTGTCTGGGCAGAGGAGTATTATAAGTTTTCGAATTAAGTAGTGCTTATGACAACTTTTCAAATACTCCATGTACACATATTTAATTTGACAGAAGTGATTCTGTAAACATGACATATGTGTTGTGTCATACTAACCTCAAGCTACATTTGATTCCAAAACAAAATAACTGCCATCAAAGCAACTAGCTGAAATGAAATTCATTGACAACAAATCTGTTATCAACAGTGGCAAGCTAGTAAATCACAGACTAGTACTTTACCTGAGATACAGAAGCTTCTGTAGTCTGTCATAGTCACGAGATACAATGTCCATGAGGTCTGCTGAGCTGACTTTGCTGATGATGTCACAGACCTCATCCATGACACTGACCAGCTGCTTGTAGTCCTGCTTGTCAGGGGTGATCTGATACAGTCATTACATTTAAGTAACCAAAAACCCAACAGGAGATCTACCTCACCTGAATGTTCTTCTAACTTCTAACAAAACGATCTACGTGCAAATGTGGATCTAAGTGAATGCAACTGCCACACTTCAACACTGGCTTACTTCAACATAGCACAAAGATTGCTTTCTGGATTGGGTCCCAAGAATGTTAGAATGATCAATTTTTATGACCAGAGTCCAAATCAGCAAAGCATTTTGTGATTATGACCCCTTGTAACTCTATAGTTTATTACAGACTTATGAATGCTGTCAGTGCTGCAAATACTTTGTCAATTTCAACCCAGTACCCTACTTGCAGAAGTCAGAAACAGCCACAGCTGAGGAGCTCTTATAAAGAAAATCACAAAATTCCAAGACAAGAGGGGAACATTGCCACAATAATTAACACTTTACCATATCTTTTTAAATATTGAACTTCCTGAAATGCCAGAACTGGATGCTTAAAAGGTCTACTTACTTTCTGCTCCACACTGCTTGTAACACTTTGTGATTCTGTGGAGAAAACCCAACTCTCAAACAATATATTCATTGTCACACAACACTTTATTCTGAATGAACATTTGCATCAAGGAAACAATACACAGATATGTTATGTATGGTTCAACTATTTCAATGTGTATGTTAAAAACAATATATTGCATCAAATCTGTTGTAGAAGATGTCTGCTACATCGGTTTTTTAAATGAGCCTGTACAAATAAGCAAACAGCTACCTTAAAGCTACAGCTTTTAAGGACCCGTGAAGGTCCCGGGGTAGAATAGGCCTTCAGCAACCCATGCTTGCCATAAAAGGCGACTATGCTTGTCGTAAGAGGCGACTAATGGGATTGGGTGGTCAGACTCGCTGACTTGGTTGACACATGTCATCGGTTCCCAATTGTGCAGATCGATGCTCATGTTGTTGATCACTGGATTGTCTGGTCAAGCCTTGATTATTTACAGACTGCCGCCATATAGCTGGAATATTGCTGAGTGCAGCGTAAAACTAAACTCACTCACTCACTACAGCTTTTAAGAAGGTAAGGTTTGGCGAGATGGCCACAAACCTCTCTTAATGGGTGTGATGTTGAAATTTGTCGTCACCGAGGCTGAACTTTGATCTGTATGAGGAGCATGGTTAGAACTCCTCACGGGACCTTGAGCAGCCTGAAAGCTGAATTTCCTGTCTGCAGTTCCTTTCCTCTTTGGCACTGGCTGGACAGCTTTCTGTTCCTCATCTTCACTATCACTCATGATAATCGGGGTGTGGCGGGCACGCTTACTGATCGGCTCATCATCTTCAGAGTCCTGTGGTGTAATATAGTTCCAATAATCACAGCTGTAACCAGTCTTTGTCATACTCATTAATTAAGGACTGACAAGTACCATATTTTAATGTCTTTTGGTATGACGCAGCCTGGGTTTGAACCCACAACTTTCCTCTCTAATGATTACACCATGGAGGTGGTCGCCAAGTAAAGAGAGGTACACGCATATATGTTGAAAGAGACAGAAACAGTTCAACATTGACCTAGTAATTTGACAAAACACCACCAGATGCCATAAACATGAAGTCATGACTTACATGTTTCCATACTTTCTCACTGTCTTCAAGGATGACAATTAAACGGTCCTCTATTTGTTGCTCACTAGGTAATGCAGGTACTATCACATTTTCATTTAACTTTTAATAACTAAAAGGACAGTGAGTTAGTGGGTATTGATCACGGTCTTTGACCGTATTTCAGTTATGTCGGAGTGGGATGAAATCAGGAAACTGACAAGCATATCCAGGTCTGATAAAGGGAAATAATTTGAGTGCCTTAGCCCACTTACTAAAGAGTGTCTGTACTCACGTCCCTACCTTAAACATGTCTTCCATGAGAGAATTGGAGAAGGAGGATTCATCAAGGTTGGGGCTGGAGTTGTCTGGTAAGGGGAGCTTACTCCCACCTGAAGAAGCCCTTGGTATGCCAGACTGTTGGCAGAGGTCACATTCAGTACCAATTTTTCACATCACTCAGCAAAACATAGAACTACAACTTTGTTTCACATAGTGATCATAACACAACATTATAGCTATGTACAGGTTAATGAACTATTCAAATAATGCTATATTCCTGCTGTAACCAATGTGGTTTCCAACATTATGGCAGTCATTCTGCAACTTGCTGCTGTCTATTAACTAGAAGCATGAGTCATACGAGTCATACATGCATTCATATGCATCTCAATGAGGAGGAAGGGAAGAAGAAAAGAGAGAAGTTTAACAACATCAAAAATACACCCTTACATCTACTACTAAATATAAGGCAAAACTTTCAAACACAGATTCAACAGTGAATGAATTTACCTTAGACTTGTTGTCTTGGAGTGTTGTTTTGGTGGCACGGGGAGAAACTAGAGAACATCACAGACATGACAGGGGTATCAAATACTAAGCATAAGTGATGGGTGACAATAGAATATATCAACAAAGTTAAAGAAACTGCGAGATCAGATTTAACAAGCTATAACCACAGTGGTGTTTCCACACTTTGTTTTTAACAGTCAGCTGGTAGAAATGTTTAAGCCTCCGATTTTCTCTACAATAAAGTATGTTCCTTCCAGAATCAGGTAGACCTCTGCTGTGACTTTGCACTGATCATTTCAAAACCTAGGTTTTGAAATACAGTCAGACCTCGTTTATCCGAACACTATGGTTTTTATTGGATTGTTTGGATATACGAATCATCCGGATGTCTGAATCAGTATCTAGGTGTCGGCTACATGTGCATAGCATAACATAACATAAATTACACTGGCTTGAAAAAGTCTTTGATTGATGACTGTTGGCGAGCAGCAGAGTTATTATTTGCTGCTTGAAATTTTAATTTTGCCGTATGATTCCTGCATCCATGGGTTGGATGTGTGCGGTTGTGTTCAGTGGCAAGAAATGGACAGTCACATTAGTCAGTTTAAGATTCTTGCAGTTGTGACTTGTCGCATTGTCAAGAAGCAATAACACCCGCCTTCCACGTGATCTCATCTGTCGGTCAAAAAACAGCAGCCATTCACGAAAGAGATCTGCTGTCATCTGCATAACGACTGACACCCCCAGTCATCATTATTTATGCTTACCCAATCAACGATTCGACTCAGCGTCAAACTTTAACTTTTTCTTCTCTAATTAACCTACATGCCCAGTGATAAACACATGTCTTCAATAAACAATAAAATAAATCAAAACCTTGTATCAGGTTAAATAATGACCATTTCAAGATCTAGGTTTTGAAATGACAATTAAATATGATTGATACAATTTTGTCTTGCCATCACTGATTGTAAATTATCACATTCTCGAAAACTTGAATGTAAAGTGGTGATAACTTGTTTTGAACATGCAATCCTTTGCTCTCAAACTTGGCGGTTTTAATACTTTTATAAACTAGGCAACGAAGGATTGCTGCTGAGAAAGAGACTTTGTCAGTATGAAACGTGTTCCTCACAAGACAGGTACTGTGGGCTGTGCATGTGCAAAGCACTTGCACAGCACATGCAGGGCAAGGTGTTGGCTGCCAGTTGCATCCCTGTTGTTGTTTTGCTCAGTGAACATACACAAAACATTAGGACACAATGAAAATAATACGTATTTGTGCTTTACATTCATGATGGCTTATAAGTCAGAGAAAACACTTCTCGGTTTTGGTAGCAACAGGAGACAGGAAAATCCCTCATCTGCAGGTTTACATTTGCTACCAAAGGCACGTTTTCTTCTCTACTTAAACAACGCTGAAGTCTTACAACTGCACAACACAAATGATGTCACAAATAATCTTGTGCTTTCCATGAAAGTGAACAGGATGAGAAATGTTAGTGCATCAAAAACAGTCACATACCATGACTTATAGATGGCATAGAGAAGTCATCCAAGTCATCTTCCATGTTAGCACTGGGTACAAACATCCCCAGTGAAGGCTGAGCTGCTACCTCTCTCTTCCTCTTAGTTTGTGGAGGGGACTTAGAAGACAAAGTGGAGCAGGGAACACTGAAACCAAGTTACAAGCATAAGAAAGGGACCAAGTTACAAGCATAAGCTGGATGTGAGACCACATTTTCTTTAGAAAGAGACCAAGTTACAAGCATAAGCTGGATGTGAGACCACACTTTTCTTTAGATAGAGACCAAGTTACAGGCATAAGCTGGGTGTGAGACCACACTTTTCTTTAGAAAGACTCTAAAACATACAAATGTTCACATAACTAGCAGGCTAATCTGAAAATCACCTCTTTCCCAACTCTTATGTCGTTTTCACAGAAACAAATATCTCAATACATGTGAGGGGCACCCATCGTCCTGGTTACGAAAACTGATGAGTATGTTACTGTGGCACATGAAATGATAGGTGACTGCAGAATATGTTATTCATAGCTTTCTAAACACCATATTTAGACGCATTAGTACACATTTTTCTATGAGATTTAAACAGTGAAACTGTTTAGTCTTGTTACTTCACAATCTGAAATTCCATCTCTATGACAGAAGGGTAATTAAGCCTTGTTGATGGAATGAAATGATTTTATGAGATGCACAAATATGAACAAATGTAGAGAATGGACGCAACTTTATCATGATACAAGGACAAGACTATAAAACGACTGAAGCTGACTACCTGATTCAACTCAGTTCCTTATAACATAAGAATAATGTTTCTCACATTTTTCATGCATTACTATGGTTACTTTGGTACATATGGGGACAGTAGGTTAGCCTAATGGTTAAAGCATTCACTCATCACGCTGAACACCTGTGTTCGATTCCCCACATGGGTACAATGAATGAAGCTTATTTCTGGCATCCATGTTGGGATATTGCTGGATTATTGCTAAAAGCGAAGTATGTATGCACTGGAAGAAAAATCACTAAAATTTCTAATCCATTCCTTCAAATTTGGTTTTGTGAAACATAAACATAAAATTCATAAAGTATTCAAAGAATGACCATAACATACTAATGAGCTGAGTGCACAAAGTCAGCACTTGCGTATATGGGGATAGAGTTAAGCATATGATTTTATAAGTCTTCATATGTATTCAATAACAAAGGTTTAGCAACACCCAATGAAACAGTCCATCAAACAGAAAGAAATGAGGACAAAAACCACTGCATTGCTTAAACTTTAGTCTGCAACCTCGTTGTATTGCGGTACTTGACATAAACGTAATTGGAAATGAAATTCTAAACTTATGAGGCCTATTTTATTGTAAATAGCGATTAACTTGACATTTAATCAACACATCTGTGAAAAAAATATTATTTTAACTTCGATAGTGTTTCAGCGAAAGCCATTTGATGAATAGAGCCAATTAACATTTACCAAAGGAGAGAACTCCACCGTATCATGGTAAACACTCAAATTCATTCCCTAGGAGATAAATATAGCTCATGACATCAATTCTGCTATTTTGGGGGCAACAAGGATATGCAGATGATGTAGTTCAGATCGAGTGGGAATGGTCAAGTATGAAATGTAAATACTATAGCAGGTATTTCATGGATGGGGGTCAGATTCCAGAGTTTAATGTTAATAAATCTGCTGGATAAAACTTACAGGGATTCCATACATCCTGTCAGTTTAAAAATTAGTAAACAAGCCACTAATGTTAGGCTGTCGACTGACATAAATAATCACTTCTAAAAGGCGTGTCTAGCACATAAAACAGAACATACTGATTTGCTGCAATATCATAAATGCCGTAATACAACGAGGTCTGAGTATACTTGGACCATTTTCATTTACAAAACTGATTTGGAACTATGGTGCCCTGTAAGATGAGAGTGATGGGTGAGTGAAATTCACATACATATACAAGAAGCACAGAGCCTAGCAGAACGGAGATGATTACAGATGACCTGTGGATGCACCCGTGTTCTCCGAAGACTTTGTGCAAGATCTGGCGCACTGGCAACTCTTTTGCGACATGATGACATCACAAGATAATGATCTTCACATGGAAACGTTTTTTCAGGTCTGCCACTGCATGGGCGGTCTTTCACTGTTCCAGTTTGTGCCTGTCATGACTAAAGACGTGAAATAGAACTGTGATGGACCTGAAAATGTCTGGCAACCTGTCATTCGCTCATCTCTGCTTTCAGCATTCCAGTTGCTTTATGTCTGTTGCTTTCCAGCATTCCCATGTGACGCCCCATTGTGTCACAACCTTGTGATGTGCGGTTTTTTTTATCTGACACTGACAGTAAGCAGTTCTGACATGTGCAATTTTTTTTCAAAATGATTTTAAAGATTGAATTACAGTGGCACCCACATTCCATTAATTCATGTGCAGTGTAGCTCACAGGATGCACATGCATTTTGTTCAGCCCAATTTGGTGTGTTTGTGCAATGTGACATGCCAGTTCTTACCAGACATTGCTGACTTCATAATAACATTTCTGAAGCTCACAACTGTCAAGATTTGGGTGTTGTTAAACTTTTCTTACTGAGTATATTATGACCTACCTGTGAGGATTAACTGTTGCCACTGGCTTGGGCTTGTTAGCAAAGGACATGATGGACATCTGAGTGCTCCCTCCATTCTGAATTACACATCATGTTTGTAAAAATATGTGTACAAAATATACATAGTTTCTTTCTTTAGTATACTAAAGACAATGATGATCATTCTTTACTAGTATTGTCGAGTGAATCTGAAAATTTGTCAAACCATCTCTGGTAATGAACTGAGAATCCAATGTCTATGACACTTTAACTATTCCATGGGAAAGACTGTTGTTACCTTTTGCAGTTTAGGGCGTTGCTTTGTCTCCCCAGTAATCTGTATTCCACCTTCATCTGATGGGAGTACGACTGGTGGCGGTTTGTTAAGAGACAGGCCTGTTGAACGCTTGAACTTGAAAGCCCTGCCGTTAAAGATAGAAATTGCTGCAAAAACGTCCTTCTGTCAATCAGTTTCTTTGTAAGCAGGAAATTTCACCTACAGTACACATTTATGAGGTAGGTATTTTCCAAATTTAATAAAAATTAAAGATAACTTAGCTCATCCAACAAGCACCAAGATTCTGTCTTTAATGGATCTTCATTTAGTCTTAAGAATCTCACATCTAAGATTCATTACCGTTTCTTAACATTTCCGTTTCCTATTTCCATGCTGACATTTACTTGTGCAGATGATGTAAACCTGAAGAAGAAATGCTTTGTGTTAGCAACAGAAGAAATGCTTTGTGTTTGCAATCTTGTTCTGAAACTGTTGTTGGCAAAACAAGAAAACACCAAACTTACACTAAATTGTAAAAAGATATCGTGCTGAACAAGATATCAAAATCATAATTTTTTTAATGTCTTAGAACTAACTGCTATAAACAAAGTACGAGGCTACTGAGGGTAAAATGTACATACTTTTTTTGTATCAAGTAAAACAAACAGAGAGCAGTACACACCACTGTACTGTAGACCTGTCAAGTTCAGACGCATTGCAGGATTGAAGCAAGCTACAGCTTATGAGTTGATTAGGCAACTCTTTACCGTGGGTCCATGGATGCTCTCACACATGCTTTTGTTTATCCTGTGGTATAGAGAACTCGGGGATCTAAGAATGAAGATTTTGTGGATATCAACTTCTTTATGAGAGAACACAACGTTTCGGAGTTAATGCTTACTCCTTCATCAGGTGATTGAGAAAGGGATACAGAGGTGTATTTATATGTACAGGTAAAACAATAACAAAGTAACAAGTGGAATGAGTTAACGAAAGCTAGTATAAACAAGCACTGATAGGAAGCCGATAGTTAAGATAACAATGATGGAAGCCAACGGTAATGCATTACAGTTGATTGGATATGTTTACATAACATGATTGGGGATAAGGATGGAAGCCAATGGTGATACATTACGCATGATAGGATGATGTACATAACACACGATAGGGGGTGAGCATGTTTACATGAGGGTTGGTGATGTACAAACACAAGTATGTACTCGGGTAGATAGGCTATACATGAATTACATAGATAGAATGTACACAGGTAGATGAGATTAATTTATCAATAAGTCCCAGGCACTTGGTAGGTACACTCCTTGGTCGCGGTTGATGGCTGGTTTCTGTCTCCGGATCTCGATGGCCTCTTGCAGTTTCCTTTGGCGCCAGTTGTTGTTGTTGGTAGATAGTATCCTAGTGTCCTCCCATCGAATTGAGTGTTCAGGGTTCTTGAGAATGTGTTCAGAGATGGCCGATTTCTGGTCGAGTTTCCTGACTGAGGTCTGATGTTCCTTCATTCTGGTGTTGATTGGTCTCAGCGTTTCTCCAATGTATAGGTCGCCACAGTTGCAAGGGATCTGGTAGATGCATCCTCTCTGGTTAGGGTGTTCACAGCTGGGTCCTTTACCGTTGGCTTTTAGGTAGGTCTTGATGGTCTTGCCACTGGAGAAGGTGACATCGATGCTGGCTTTGGTCTTGATGAGGCGTGATATTTGATGACTGATGGGGCCAAAGTAGGGTATGGTTACTCTGATGGGTGATGGAGAAGGTTTGGGGCGGGGTTCTCGGTCCTTAAGGTCAGCTACGACGTCGTGGACCTCTTCACCAACATCCCACTAGAAGAAGCCCTGGACATCCTTCGCAGCAAGTTAGCCAACCGGATAGATGACTTGGACACCCAGCTCACCATAGACAGCATCATCAACCTTGCCCGCAGCTGCTTTGACACCTCCTACTTCACATTCAATGGTAAGATATACAAGCAGATCCACGGTCTCCCCATGGGCTCACCTCTTTCTCCTCTCATTACAGAAATCTTCATGACCTCCTTCGAGGAAGCAGCCCTCTCCACAGCTCCGTTCCAGCCCCTCTGTTGGTACCGCAAAGTCGACGACACCTTCACCACCATCGCCTATGACAACGACCCCAATGAGCTCCTCAACCACCTCAACGACCAACATCCAAGAATCAAGTTCACCATGGAGACTGAGACCAACCAACACCTGCCCTTCCTTGATGTATCCCTCCACACCACAGACGATGGACTTAGAACCTCAGTATACCGCAAGCCGACGCACACCGACCAGTACATCCACTACAACTCCTGCCACCACCCTCAGATCAAGCAAGCTATCATCGCCACCCTTACCAGACGTGCCAAAGCCCTCTGCCACCCCGATGCCCTAAACAATGAACTGGACCACCTCAGAAAGACATTCACCACACTCAACGGGTACCCTCCCCAGCTCGTCACAGCCACCATCAACAAGACCCTTAAGGACCGAGAACCCCGCCCCAAACCTTCTCCATCACCCATCAGAGTAACCATACCCTACTTTGGCCCCATCAGTCATCAAATATCACGCCTCATCAAGACCAAAGCCAGCATCGATGTCACCTTCTCCAGTGGCAAGACCATCAAGACCTACCTAAAAGCCAACGGTAAAGGACCCAGCTGTGAACACCCTAACCAGAGAGGATGCATCTACCAGATCCCTTGCAACTGTGGCGACCTATACATTGGAGAAACGCTGAGACCAATCAACACCAGAATGAAGGAACATCAGACCTCAGTCAGGAAACTCGACCAGAAATCGGCCATCTCTGAACACATTCTCAAGAACCCTGAACACTCAATTCGATGGGAGGACACTAGGATACTATCTACCAACAACAACAACTGGCGCCAAAGGAAACTGCAAGAGGCCATCGAGATCCGGAGACAGAAACCAGCCATCAACCGCGACCAAGGAGTGTACCTACCAAGTGCCTGGGACTTATTGATAAATTAATCTCATCTACCTGTGTACATTCTATCTATGTAATTCATGTATAGCCTATCTACCCGAGTACATACTTGTGTTTGTACATCACCAACCCTCATGTAAACATGCTCACCCCCTATCGTGTGTTATGTACATCATCCTATCATGCGTAATGTATCACCATTGGCTTCCATCCTTATCCCCAATCATGTTATGTAAACATATCCAATCAACTGTAATGCATTACCGTTGGCTTCCATCATTGTTATCTTAACTATCGGCTTCCTATCAGTGCTTGTTTATACTAGCTTTCATTAACTCATTCCACTTGTTACTTTGTTATTGTTTTACCTGTACATATAAATACACCTCTGTATCCCTTTCTCAATCACCTGATGAAGGAGTAAGCATTAACTCCGAAACGTTGTGTTCTCTCATAAAGAAGTTGATATCCATAAAATCTTCATTCTTATGTATTTACACTTCTAAATGACATTCAAAGACTTGATAGGGGATCTAACTCTTTCATAGGGTGAAGGATATCACATGCATGAACCTCGTGTGCCCAATGCAAAGTAACCCCAAACCTATTTATATATGAATCTGATGTTAAACAACTCTAGATACCATGGACAGAGCATGTCCACTGGTTCTAAGTGATCTTATCCCTTCACAGTCTGAACCCTCATGCTTGAAGATAGAACACTGCTGGCTTGATGAGGGTGAGTGACCCTGTTCTCTAATTATGTACACTATTCATGTAAACGCAGCAATGATTGATCAGAAAGGGGTGCATAAGCCAAAAATCACATACAGAGTAAAGAGTAAAGAGGGCTTTGTCTTATCTATTATGCAACAGTCCTAAGTGTGGTACAATGCACCTGTTGGCATACAGTAAAGGGGCAGTATCTATTTAGATAAAAAAAGTCTGCAATATGCAGAAAGCTGATTCCAGGATGTAAGTGGAGCTAACAATAGCCTCTCATCTAACACGACATTTCAAGCATTGTCTATGGTGATCATTATGCTCTAAGCCTCAACCTATTTTGCTGAGAGATGATTTATCATTATTTCCATCAATTGTTTTATTGCTGTAATTGCTGCTCTCGTATCATATCAATTTTTAATAGTGATACTGCTGAAGTGAAGCTTTTAGTTTAACAAAAATGTACGTGTTAATGAATATCCAATGCCAGTGAAATAATGGATATGTCCTCACATTATAGGTTTTCTGATGCTTAAGGACACCCAGTGCCATATATATTACCACACGAACAATTGTGTAACATGTCACTACCTTTATCTCAAACACAAGCCATCATCTCAGTACTTCAATTTCTGTGTGACAAAATGTGCCTTATTATATCAAGAGCAAACACTGACATCCCAACAAGAGAGAACTCGAAACAGGGGTTAAAAAATCGAATTGCACAAAGCCCAGGACAAGTCAGGTTTCATTTCAGGCAATCAAATTATGGTATCTTACTTGTCCGTGGGGTACTCGATAACATCTACTGATTGCTTCAAATTGCAGATAAAGTTAGATTTCATTTCATATCTGCTCAAAATGTAGCTATGTAACTTTTGCAATGATAATAAAGAAGAATTATCTTTCTTCACTATTTATCACTTTTCGATAAATAGTCCAGTAAACATTAACATCAAATATCATGCTGATATATGCTTTAAAAATTACATCATCATGATTATGTCATAAAATCTGGGCAAGTGGAAAATTAGTCAGGACAAGTTACTTTCTTAAAGTCACAGTCTGGCAAGCAGCTTTTAAAAATATTTGAACCCCTGATAAACCTATGATCTGACGATTACATCTTTCCTGTACCATCAATGGCACTTTACTTCAGTGAACTGTAGTATTACTGTAAAAATACAATACTTCGACCAATACAAATATATCCTGTACCCATGGTATCCTAGTTAACGTTTGGGTACATGTTTGTCCGCATTAGGTCTTGCCACTGAAGGCCTGGTCATTACTGTACTTATTTAGGAAATACATCAATAGCACTTTACTTCAATGAACTGTAGTATTACTGTAAAAATACAATACTTCGACCAATACAAATATATATTGTACCCATGGTATCCTAGTTAATGTTTGGGTACATGTTTGTCTGCATGAGGTCTTGCCACTGAAGACCTGGTCATTACTGTACTTATTTAGGAAATACATCAATGGCACTTTACTTCAATGAACTGTAGTATTACTGTAAAAATACAATACTTCGACCAATACAAATATATCCTGTACCCATGGTATCCTAGTTAATGTTTGGGTACATGTTTGTCTGCATGAGGTCCTACCACTGAAGACCTGGTCATTACTGTACTTATTTAGGAAATACATCAACAGCACTTTACTTCAATGAACTGTAGTATTACTGTAAAAATACAATACTTCGACCAATACAAATATATCCTGTACCCATGGTATCCTAGTTAATGTCTGTGTACATGTTTGTCTGCATGAGGTCTTGCCACTGAAGACCTGGTCATTACTGTACTTATTTAGGAGATACATCAATGGCACTTTACTTCAATGAAATGTAGTATTACTGTAAAAATACAATACTTCGACCAATACAAATATATCCTGTACCCATGGTATCCTAGTTAATATTTGGGTACATGTTTGTCTGCATTAGGTCTTGCCACTGAAGACCTGGTCATTACTGTACTTATTTAGGAAATACATCAACGGCACTTTACTTCAATGAACTGTAGTATTACTGTAAAAATACAATTCTTCGACCAATACAAATATATCCTGTACCCATGGTATCCTAGTTAATGTTTGGGTACATGTTTGTCAGCATGAGGTCTTGCCACTGAAGACCTGGTCATTACTGTACTTATTTAGGAAATACATCAACGGCACTTTACTTCAATGAACTGTAGTATTACTGTAAAAATACAATACTTCGACCAATACAAATATATCCTGTACCCATGGTATCCTAGTTAATGTTTGGGTACATGTTTGTCTGCATGAGGTCTTGCCACTGAAGACCTGGTCATTACTGTACTTATTTAGGAAATATATCAATGGCACTTTACTTCAATGAACAGTAGCATTACTGTATAAATACAATACTTTGACCAATCACAAAGTATACACTCCTGAGATGTAAACCAGTGACTACTATCCGTGGCATCCACAAACTGTAGTCACGACAAATGATCTTTAAATGATCATTGCGTATGTCATTTGAGTTTATTCATTAATTATTGGTCTAAGCAAACGTTAAGTTACCTGTCAGTACAATGAATTTGATTCCGACAAATATTCGCTCCGAAGTGAATCAGATACACCTGTTAATAAATTCAAGTAACATCGCTCTATGGAGTGAACACTCTTAAACACGAATTTTTACATCTTGTAAAATAGCGCCATCCTCTTGACAGTTTTATCTAAATGTAGGAAACTGAAATAGGAGAGTCAAGGTACACATGGACAAGCACAGTTAGAGAGCATTCAATTATATTTACAACTTAAATGGCAGGTATAACCCTTGTCAAGCAAAGTTAGATGTATTATTTCTAAGGTATATTTCGAGACGAATTTATTTAGAATCATTTTCCAATACAACTCCCTTCGTTCGTCTTTTTACACAAATTTCAAGCGCATGCGCTAATGTAACTTCCTCTTTAGCTTCCATTTTCTGTCATCTGCAAGTGAGTGAGAACACTCTAATGTTATCTCAATAATCCTTGTTAAGAATATATAATATTGTGTATGTATAACGTTATCTGAAAAGGACGGACATTTATATATCATCATAGCCGATTATTTTGATGGAAATATCGGTGATACAAAAGCATGAAGCCGAATGTTGTACATGAATGTACACATGTAAACAACACTTGTATGTGTATATAATGTCCAGAACTGAGCAGATTTATGGCCATCTAAAGGTATGACGATTGTTACGTCTACCTCTTGCAAATTAGCTGTTGGCGTTTGAGGAGGATCATGATCTTGCAAATGAAAACATTCAGAGTTGAAGTACGGACACATCTCACACCTGAAGTCTTCAAAAACATTTTCTTGAAAGTTAAGCCCTGGCTAGAAATTAGTTTGACTTAGGAATAGTTTTCCATATTACACATGGAAATGTTAAGTTTTCAAGCATAATAAATTCAACACGACACTTTATTTATCTTGAAAACCTAAGTATTTGCATTCATACATGAAGATCACGAAAATGATGTGACTGCAATGACCTGCATCTTGAAAACTTGAGAACATCGACTAACATCAAAAGTTTTAATATACTCAGAGTACATTATGCAAATTACAGCAACAGCAATTACTGTCGACCAATAATTGCTTGGATCTTTGGCAGAGCCGTTGCCGTTTTGAATATTCTGCCTTTCGATTTGTTGTAAAGACTTCCAATCCTAAGAGATTTTATTTTTCAACGTTGTATCCCTGTCAAGATTCCAGATTAAAGTCTCAGGGATAGACATGACCGATACTCAATTTGTTTGACATGTAAAAACATGGTGGGTGACTTGTCAGATTTCAGGTGGTTGAACCAAACTAACAAGGATTATTGCTCATGGTATTTAATCACTTGTTTGCATGGTGTTTGGATTGGGACAGGCTCATATTAAATAGCATAAATAGTACAACATTATGAAACGTTATCTTAATTTCCAGACAGTTCAGAGTAGTATCTCAGTAGTAGAAGTTTCTATTTCTGTTAGCTAAATTGAATGCTTCACGTTACGTTTTCAGAAATGGGGCTCCGCTATGAAATGGCCATTGGCCGGTCTAAGGGCCACCGTGTCACCAAAATAGAAGGTGGCAGGAAAGTAAGACCAACCAGAAGGAAGGGGGTAAGTTTTGTCAAGGTTTTGCAAAAACTGAGTGATGATTATAATATATAGTGTTCAAATTTTAAGAGGGATATTTGGGGTAGGGGTGGTGTCATGGAGTCTTTGAGTTGTTTTTTCTCATAGAACTTGATTTTTAGGACATCTTCAGCCTCTAAATGTAGACATGAACCTTATGGCCCGAAATACCCCTGATTTATGTTTGTCTTATACTGTTTGAAAATAGAATTGTAACTTTGACATCAAAACTAGTAGTTAACTCCATTGTCTATGATCTTACCCTACTCATAAATGTTGTTTTCAGTTTTCATGTTTACACAGAAACCTGCATTTTTCATGCCAAAAAATAATAAAAACACACATAAGTATTTTGCATATTCATGTTTTTACGCATAGATTCTGATCTACATATTTTTAAAAGTTACTTCAAACAGCAGCGTTTAAAAAAACTCAAGAAATTATGAAATGATTCAGGATTGTAATGCACATTTAACGAGCATAAGTTCACTACCTATTTATAATTTTATTTCTGCATGCACTTGTACGAAACCTACTGCAAACACTGGTTTTCTGATTGGCTGAACGCTCTTTTTTGTTTTCATGGTACAGTGCAAGTGAGGAACATTTCTCACAATACATCAGTAATTCCTGTACATGTACATGATTCATTGTTATTTGAGATTGTAATTGTAAGAAATCAATGAAGCACCAAATGAGTTCAACTTTCCAAGCGGGGGACATTGAAATGTTACTCGCTTGTGAGCAGGTTACATTGAAATTAGTAAAGAGTGCTCAGCTGATCAGAAAAAATCACATTTATGCGTGAGTTACGATAACAATTCATGTTCCTCCCGTGACCAGTGAACAACTTACAATGTACCAAATGAGTGCTTCATTACTTAAAGGGATTTTTTTGTAGACATGCTCAGTGTTTATATTAATCCTCAGATTGCAGCAATTGTCGGTAGATATTCCCAATGGCATTTTCCCATTTCGTGTTCATCTGGTCACTACAATTATGATAGTTTTACCAAAATCATGAGCACTTTTTTAGTAATGTGCAAGATATTTGAACACTCTTTGTATTATCGAAATGAATGCAAATTTTCAATGCTTTCTTAAGATTTGTCTGTTAAGAGGAAAAAAAATAAGAGAATTCCCAGTTTTGAATGAAAGGCAGTATTTGTCCTATTGTGTTAAACAGGACACTTATTTTGGAATACTGCTTAACTGCCAGTGTAGATGTAGGAAGGCAGTTTGTAGTATTTACGCAGAAGTTTCCAGTGATTGGTATTTAAAAAAAAGTACAGCAGATATGGTAGTGTTGATTTGTGAACATTTGATTGGCTACTTTGAGGGGTTTTGCATTTGCTTTTTTGTTGTTTCAGCAGAAAGTGTGCACATGATTATATGACATTTTGTTTATGACAGCGTATGACAAAGAAGACAAAGTTCATCCGGGACCTTGTGAGAGAAGTTGTTGGCTTTGCCCCTTATGAAAAACGATGCCAGGAGTTGCTTAAGATCTCCAAGGATAAGAGAGCACTCAAATTCTGCAAACGTAGGGTAAGATTTATTTGTTGCAGACCTGCTATTTTTATGCAGGTGTGGTGGCATAGTCTAGTGAGTGGTTAAAGCACCACCATTAATACAGCTTTGAAAGTGGCGTAAAAAAACCACACTGTTTTAATTGGCTGGAAATAATCTGAAAGACATATCCCATAGTTATGGATTTTTATGAAAGTTGTTGGTGCCTGCTTTGCTTCTGTCAAGTCTGAGTGATGGGCTGAAATACTGTTTAAAGTGACATTAGTCTAATTTACTTTCTTAGTGACACTTACGCAGCAGTGTTCCGAATTGTTTATGCTGTGACATTCCTTTTCAAAATCAATATTGACATAATGAAGTACACTGAGTTTTAACATATACGTTTGGATTTCATCTTTGAAGTTTGTGACACAACCAGGGATTGGGAAAGAGAACTTTGACAGTGGGTCATTTTCAGGATTATTAGCCAATTTCTGCATTTAGAAAGGGCCACTGCCCTTGTATCAATAGTAAACTTCAAATTTTTAATTTTTTAATTTTTAATGCATTTCATTCTGATATGCAAAATGGCCCATGGCCTCTGCCTTTCCCAATCCCTGCACAACAGTTGTTTTGTGATTTTTATTTACTCCATATTTAAGTTTTTACAACTTGTGTTCCACAAGAAATGAATAATTGATTGAAAGTTTTTGCTTGTTTTCTGTTTTCCAGCTAGGGTCTCATATCCGTGCCAAGAGGAAGAGGGAAGAAATGACCCAGATCCTCCACAAACAGAGAAAGGCACAACAGTCTGCAAAGTAAACTGTACAAATTCAAAAATAAACAAAGGTCCTGTATTCAATTCTTGTGTTATGTCTTACTGCTTGACAAGTATTAATGAGCCATGACTTGACAAATTACCCCAATTTGTGTATGTGGGAACGGCCTCCAGAAATTCCATTTGAAATGAAAGGGGGAAAAAAAAGGTTATCATCTAAATATTGAAAAGTTCAATTTCCTAGTGTCATGTCGTGATGGCGTCTCGCTGAAGCACATGCTTAGTCGCTGATCTACCTGTAGCAGCCAAGTGTATTTGTCCAAGTTACTTGCCCTGCCTGTTTGTCACAAATGCATTCACTGTGCTGGCTCATCAAATACTTGTCAAACTGTAACGTGAAGCGAGTACTCTTGAGAGTTGATTCTGTAGAGGAGAATCATTGGTTTGAGAGAACGGAATACCAGAAGCACACAGTAAAACAGATTATCCTTGGTTGCAGTTCAGCATGGATGTGATGGAAGTTCATTGGAACATTGCACATCAATGAAACAGTTGTTGCAATTTGAATGATGGAGGACGACCCTTTCATTGTGGTTCCCCAGGAATGGTGGCAGATTCCTAGCTTAGATGACCCTTTCATTGTGGTTCCCCAGGAATGGTGCTATTACACATACTGTATTTGGTGTAGCTTTGTCATTGAAAGCTCTCATAACCGTGGTAACCCAGTCTGTATACTGAGAATATGTAGCTATAGGACTTCATCACATAAGTGATTTTATGTGTGCTGCCACTTGCATCAGTTCACCTCCATTATCATATAATGTTTCTGACTATGGCCTGCATTTCCATCAGCTTAGTGGAGTGTAAGTCTTGACTCCGCACTTACCAAATGGTTCTTCAACACTGGTAAGGTCATACTGTGTTACTGCAGTCAAGTGATGGACAACTTCGTCAAAACAGCAACTCCACCCCTGAAGTTCAAAGTGGCTTGTGGTCCAGGGTATTTGTTGTAATGGGTACAGCAGGACCTGAGCCAAGTGGCTTGTGGTTCAGGGTGTTTGTTGTAATGGGTACAGCAGGACCTGAACTAAGTGGCTGGTGGTCCAGGGTATTTGTTGTAATGAGTACAGCAGGACCTGAGCTAAGTGGTGTTGGTACCCATTCAGATATGAACAACATAGGTGGAGTAGCCATGTATAGTCCGTTTGGCTCAAAAGCGGACAGATGAATTGCAGTGTAACTCGAAAACTAATGAGCATAACTTAATGAAACGCATATAGTCGTCACCTTGTCTGTCTGTCCATAATCACTTTGTTTCTGGAGCATAACTCAAAAAAATTTTAAGTATTTTGAGACCAAAATTGGTAGATGTAACAAACTTAACTCAAGGTTGTGCCATTTGCTATTTATAGATCTTTGGCAATTTTATTTTTCTTGGTTACCATGGAAATGTTTTGGTCTTGTCTAAATGGGATGGTGGGCTTTTTTTCTGGAGCATAACTCAAAAAACGTTCAATATTTTTCTGCAAAACTTGGTAGATATATCAGTGAGAACCTTAAGTAGTGCCATTTGCTATGTACAGATTTTTGTGATATATTATTTTCTCAGTTTCCATGGAGATGTTTCGGACTTCATCTCAAAACTGAGATGTGTGTTTCATTTTCTGAGCACATCTTGAAAACTCATCAATATCTGTCAGTAAAACTTGGTAGATGTGCATGGCAGACACCAAAGTGGTGCCATTTGCTATGTACAGATCTTGGTAGTTTATCATTTTCTGGATTTCTATGGAAATGATTCGGATTTGGTCTCAAAGGGGAGGGTTAAGCTTCGTTTCCAGAACACAACTAAACAATTTCTTAATATCTTTCAGCAAAACCTTTCAGATATGTGAGGCAAACCCCTAAGTGGTGCCGTTTGCTTGTAAGAAACGATTACATGAGCAGAGTGGACTGGCATGGTGATTTCTTTTATTGCATGTCATTCAGTAGCATATTGTGTGGATTATTGATCATGGGGTTGTATGGTCCACATTTTTTTAAACCAAAATATATAACTGATGTTTTTGAAACAGAATGATCCCAGATGTGCAGATGTGTACTTTGGTTTGTATTTTAACATTTGTTAAACATGTTAACATTTCACCCATGCTATCTAAAAGGGGACTAATGGGATCAGGTGGTTGACATATCATCTTATCCCAATTGTGTAGATCGACACTCATGCTGTCGATCACTGGACTGTCTGGTCCAGACTCGATTATTTACATACCTGTGCCATATAGCTGGAATATTGCTGAGTGTTGTGTAACACAAAACTCTCTCACTAGTTCACTATAACCTTTTGTCAGTGCAGAGTCCTCAGAAGGTTAAATGTGTGAACTGTTCAGCAATTACTGATGTTGTGCATCAAATATGAAGGATTCAATAGAGCTTGCAAGAATAACAAACAACATATTAAGTTTTTAACTTTTATTCTGAGATTCAGATAATTGCAAAAAAAAATCAATATTATTTACAAAGGATAACAGATCTTGCTTGGATACACAATGAGGAAGTAAACAGTATTCATGAGCATTGTACATTCAGGATTCTGGCAAATGGATACTCATCACAACCCCAGAATTTGTAGCCAAACATAAAAGTATCAGTTTTCCATGTACCCTAAAACGGCTTGCAGGAATCATGGTTATACAGAATGACATATTATGTACAGCTATAGATTCTGGTGAAGACCTCTACAAAATCTGACAAACTGTTCATGATGAAGTCTACTCCAGATATGGGGCAATACAGAGAAAAATCATGTTATTGCATTTACAGTTTAGCAATGAATAGTTAGGGCACATTATTCTACTGCTTCTCAACAAATTTAGAAGTTGCGTTACTGTACGATGAATGACAGTGCATCCTCCCAGCAGATACATTATCAGAGGAATTAATTTGTCATGAAAGAGAAACCGAAACATCTACATCTTTAGATGTTCCATCATGCTTCATAGAAGTTAACTTACACATTAATTATTCTCTGCATGAGGTTCACAGGCAAGCCAGGAGTTGATCCTTGAACATGGCTAGTATCACAGGATCATATGGTTCAGAAAGGCTTGGCAACATTGTGAACAGGATTTCAGTTCACTTTCATGTGAAAGGTAATCTTGAAGGACAGACAGGTCATAAAGCTTAACTACTTTTTAGGCACACACAAGCAGGGGTATGTTGTTGACATAGACAAAACGCGATAGATGGAAACCTGGCATACAACACCTGACAACAGATCCTGGAATGGATAAGGAGGTAACTCTTCATTGCACCTCAGACCTGAACACATTTGTTTGGATGATGAGTAGACACTGAGGCATCAAGCTGCAAACATAGTCTTTTCAAGATCTGAAAAACACCTAGAAGCATCTTTCATGCACTACTATTCCACTAGACAACCGGTTATTGGCTACCATTGTGTATGTAGCCATTGTCACCCCTATCTCTACACTGATGCAAATGAAGAGGCTGAATCAAGTGATGGGCACATTGGAATGGGTAGGTACTGGTCTTCATGCAAAATTAGCACAGGTCATTCATTCATTTATTCCTGTTCCCATGAAGTTGTCAACACGAACATAATCTTCTCATGCCAAATGGGCACAGGTCATGCTTTAAGTGCTGTTCCCTTGAAGATGTCATCATAAATCTACTCATCCTAAATACATGAGGCTTATGACCTATACAGCCAAAATGATTTTTCTCTGATGCAATAAGTAATAACCGTTTGAAAAATGTGTAACTTAACGCAAACCTTGTCAAGTGAGGCTGACAAAAGGAATAACAACACTTCTAGACAGCAGGAGTCTATTAATCAGTCTAAACATATTAGTAAAGACCAAATTTAAATGTATAATCAGATTTTCTATATATTTAGGCAGTGCAAATCCCTTTAATGTGACTTTATATATTAATGCAATAACTGGCACGAACACCACTGTGGAACTTGTTATATTTCTTATCAATGCAATTGACTAGTTCAGTAACAAGCTGAAAGACAATCACAATAAAAGAAGACACCCCAATTTCTATGTGAATGAAAACAAAATATTATGCATAATTTCCATATACAAATAAATTGACATAAAAAATCCCTGAATGCAAGACAAACATCTATTTTGTACCCTTAGCCACCGATTGGTGTGAAACTGAATATACACATCGTATATTTATGATGATTACTGATTTCCCAATGGCTACAACTGGTTAGATAAATGTAAACATGACTTACATGATACTCAATAAAGCCCACACATCCTTAGAAAATCAAATAAAATTACCAAATATTTTAATGAAGGATGTTATTAATCAACGATGAAGCTTCATTTCGACATGGTCTTTAACAACACCATTGTTATTGTTGATGAGGAACAACAACAAATGGCCAGACAGAGATTTTTAATTGTAAGAACAGATATACAAAGCAGTTGTTAAGTATCTTTAAAAACTGCAGTCAATCATGAAGTAGGGTAAGTTATTTTATAATTGGCTTTTCATGGTGGTTTTACATTACATATTCATAATAATATCAACAAATGATTAGACAACCATTATAAAAGCATTTTATCACTTGAAAATGATTGGTTAGTTTGAGATTCATTAAATCAACAGTGCCTTACACTGCTCAATATACAGAAAGGTTTCATCAAGGTATTAACATACATATATATTGTTATTTATTTAAAGACTATCTCTATATGCTACATAACAGTTAAGGGCCATTTGTTGGTTCGACAGATTAACAAGCAAAGAATAAGCCTCTGATTTATATTTTGTAGCATAAGTTGAACATGATAATAGAGAAATTGTCTCAGCGCTTCGCCAAATGATATTTTACATTGCATATCACATTTGGAGTATTTGCGAAGCAGTTGTTGCAGTTTTGTACAGTTCAGCATTCCATGGCTATGTATAACTACAACATAAAGAGAAACATCTATTCATATCTAGCTCATATATACATCATGATTAAAATATGCAAGAAAAGAAAAGATTATTGAAAACTTGATATTTACATGGATATGATATACAAACAAACATAACAGAGCTTGGAGCCCTCACAACACTTTGGATCAAAGAAAGAAATATTGCACGTCTTGTGTTCCTCTAGAGTCATTGCACTTCAGCTGGGAACGAGTCTGGTAATGGTCAGTGTTCTACAATATGAAACTATCACGTATACTTCTATGTTAATATTACTTGCTAGTATATGATGAAGCAAAGTCTTAAAGTTTTTGAAAAATTACTTTCTGTAGTAATAATACTCATGAAGGGGCATGGGATTGACTTGAAATCCTGAAATGCAGCACAATTAATTCTTAACACTTTTCCACATCTGGTGTCAAATTTAACTTGTAGGTTCAGTGTTTGCTCTGGGCTACAGAGGTTCATATTTCTTCCATAACACATTCCTTATTTCATTATTAACAATCATTTAATCTGCTTCTGAAACAAAATGAGTCTGTGAGGAATCGACGCTCATATCTACTCCTCATTTTTATATGGTACTACAAGGCATGTCACAATATCAGTAAAGATAATCAGATTTCTGATATGCTCTTGAGAAAGGTTGTTTGTGGCAATGAAAATGTTGTTCTAATAATTTGTTCTTAAAGACCTCACATTTTAGATATTACAAAAATACCCCACCTGAAGAATGTATTTTATTCTTTGGCTGATGATAAACAAAAAATATGCACACATTAAGAACGCATCACTATCAAGGGACAAACAGACACAACCTGAGTTATGAGGGGATATTTCTGAATGGCTGCCTACCAAATCTCATAGATGCGGGATGATTAAAAATACAGGCACCAACTATCAGACCAGACAGAATACTGAATGGCTCTAGCAGACACAGAATAAAATACTCTCTTTTAAAAATACTTCAGTAACAAAATTAATCATGAAGTACAAACCTATGTGAACATCATCTAATAAAATAATTATAACAAAACAAGTAATACCAGAAGACATTTAAGATTTTTAAATCAAACATTTCCAACCTGCTGTAAATTTATTAAATCTAGTCTCTATAGATGTTTCAAATAATTGAGCTTATAGCAATGTCAAGCACACTCACTCACTTCAAGATGCACAGAGTGAAAATACTGAACCAAACATGTACAAGTTTGGCTTTGACTAACCATTGCTATGAAGAATGAAATAAATAAGAATGACTTCATGTGTGATGTTTGGAAGACAACTAGGAACAATATAGTTCTTATTGATGTTGACTTGCGATACAAAGTGAGTGAGTGAGTTGCTGAACCCAGACCCCTTTCAAAGTGCCTTCATTTTAGATCATCTGAAGCTACATGGGATGACGACAACATATCTGCTGATCTAAATGTTTACCTAAACATCAATGAAACTCGGAGATAGTAATGTTATAATGACTTACCTATACTTACTATAGAGACACAATACTGTGAACACCTGGATACACAACAGGGTAACTGTTGTGATGATTGCTCCCTAATCACTTCGAGTTAGACAGCACCATTGGGACTTCAGTTTGCATATGAATCTGTTAAAGATGAGTCACCAGGTGCCCTTCATTCAGTAGCCTAGTGAAGTCTAAGGGACCAGTCATTATTTTAGATGTGATGGGTCAATAATTTCTTTCTAACGCAGTGTCAAGGAAGATTTTTCACGTTTATCATATACATTTTCTACAAATATTTTAACTCTCTGTTGGTCTGACTCTTTTAATTCAAGAAATAAATGAATTTAATATTCAATATAGTAACAAATTTTGATACAGTAGTGAGTGAGTGCCTTGAGTTTTACGTTGCACTCAGCAATATTCCAGCTATATGGTGGCGGTCTGTAAATAATCGAGTCTGGACCAGACAATCCAGTGACCAACAACATGAGCATCGATCCGCGCAACTGTGAACCGATGACATGTGTCAACCAAGTCAGCGAGCCTGACCACGCGATTCCGTTAGTCACTTCTTATGACAAGCATAGTCGCCTTTTATGGCAAGCATGGGTTGCTGAAGGCCTATACCTTCTACCCCAGGACCTGCACTGGTCGAGACAGTAGCACATTATAAGGAACAATTAGCTATTTGCACATAAATCAACAGTGATGCTTTCATTAACATTTTCTTAAAGACTGAAAGACATTTACATAAATTTGTTAAACTCCCATTCAAGGAATGAAATTTTGAGGGAACCAAACTGGTCTCTGACTGGACATCACACCCAGTAGTGAGATTCTGTTAGTATCCAAGTACAGTGGATGTTGTTAAAAACGGTATCTGCCCATTCCTGCCAGTTGTCAACCAGCATAAAATCTCAATCCCCTTTGTGGCTTGTACATTCATCATCAGCTCTACAATCCAGCACATTTGATTATTTCTTCAGTACCAATGAGTGCAGGTTTAGACAGCTTCCACTGCATAATGACATACACACGCTTCCGTATCACAAGAACCTGATTCAGTGTGACGTACAAATACCTGACAGAGATGGCACATTAGTTTCCTTGCAATCAAATTAGTCCTGGTTTGATTCCATTATTCCAGTATATCCACTATAGAGAGAACCTTATGTCCCTTATAATGGCTTCACTAAAATCAGACCTCACTGTTGTCAAATTTCATGTCACATTAATTTCATTATCTGAGACAATGCAAACAAACTGACAAAACTGCATCTATGGTGTGTTATGTAACCACAGGTTACAGCTTGCAAGATGAATAATTTTTATCACAGAGATTTCCCTCAATGTGGAGATAGCACTATCAAACTTTGTTCCCTGTAAGGCAAACATGCGTTAATCTATTTATACCACAAACATTAGACAAAAATGCTCATTAAAGACAAATGCATAACACATTGAAAGACGGGTCATGACTGCATACGCCTTCAAAATCCACCAACAGGTAATAATGGGACGAACAAGCAACTACACATATTACATGCTCAAATAGATTTTTTAAGTTCAAGATGAGATATTTTCACAACAAAAATAAACACTACCGAAAATTGTGAAAACAAATCTCAACTACAAACTCAGAATCAGCAGTACATATTTCTTTTCATATTATTGAACCTAGTGTAAAACTATGGGCCACACCCATCCTCCCCAATGTCCCAAAATACTTGTGCTTGGGGACCAGGTCATTACTTTCTTTCACCTCCATCCATAATTCTGTCATCAAATCTGTAACAAGTTGTCAAGAAAACTTGTCAGTTTTATCAAGATATATCACATCATTTTTCTTCCTAAGAGACTTCATTTAAGGACATCAAACTTGGACCACAAGTATTTTGTTTCGATGCAATGTAGGCTACTCACATTTCCCTGTGGATCCTTGGTACAATCATCATGTTATTATCCCTTCTTCTCCTAACAGTTGGTACAATCATTGTGTCATCACCCTTTCCTTTTATAACAGTTGGTACAATCATTGTGTTATCACACTTTCTTCTGTAACACTTGGTACAATCATTGTGTTATCACACTTTCTTCTATGACACAAGGTACTGGTACAATAATTATGTTACCACCCTTTCTCCTGTAACACTTAGTATAATCATCATGTTATCACACTTTCTTCTACAACACTTGTTGTGTTATCACACTATTCTTTAACACTTATTCACACTGGAATGTTTTAACTATGCAATGCTATACCCATAATGGAGATATTTATGACACAAGATTGTAGAAATTCCAAAGATGTGTCTTGTGCATAGCACAATGCAACACTATATAACAACCACTGGAAACATCTCAGTGCAACCCATTAATAACCTACTTTTCACCAACTTGGGGGATATCCGCCATTCCAGCTGACTATTTCTAAACCTTAGGCCACAGTCTTTTTCTAGAAATCTAAGATCTTTTAATAATTAAATGCTTATGATCTTGAGACAGTCATATCTCTTAGATACTGATGTAAGCACACTGTCAAGTGACTTAGGTAATGAGACAAAATGGAGCATTAGGTTTGTATTGCAGCCTTAGTTCACTCATGTGTCAATACTGGTTAGAAGGCTCTGTTAAACTTGGCCCAACACCTTCTGTGCTTGAAACATGTCAAGACAAGAGCAGTCTTCATGAAAATATTCTGAGATTCATGTGAGAGAAATTATCATGTCTATGAAGAGCTATCTATCTGGAATCCATCCAGAACGGCATAGAACAGTGTATGCCTTTGTTGTTGCATACTGCTCAACCTTTCATGAGGATACTCCTCTCATTCATAGAACGAACTGGATCAACAAGTTCAAATTTACTCATCTATTACCCCTATCAAAAGTTGAGTCACATATCAACATCTATTAAAGAACCAGAAATAAGAGGCATTTAATAATGTAAAATATCATGTAGACTATTTCAAGAAGTGGCCGGTCCCCATCAGGTTGGACACGATACCAGATGGTCACCACCTGAAGGAAGAAGTGGCCGGTCCCCATGAGGTTGGATACGATACCAGATGGTCACCACCTGAAGGAAGAAGTGACTGGTCCCCATTAAGTAGGCCACCAGTCAATAAGATGAAGCCTTACTACTGACACGTCCAAGTCACCTACATCTGATCTCCATGTGAAGACATTATCAAAGGAATCAACAAAGTTGTCACAGTAAACAGATGTCACACTAACAACAGATTTGCTACGTAACAATTCTAGGTTGAAAGACTGGCCAACATGGATTTCGTGAAGTAAGTGAAGCGATCATGCAACAATATGGCAGCATGTATCACATGGTCCAATCACAATTGAGTATGCAAATGAGGAAGGCACGTGTCTGATGTCACAAAGACATCCCGCTGTTATTGGCGTTTTTTCTTGCTAATGGTTGTCCCTCCTAGATCTGGACGATATTCACGGTATTGCAGCTGAAAGGTTAGAGGAGAGAATTGTTAAAATCAAACACCTGTTTACATCAGTAGCAGTTTCAGCATGTGTGTAGTTGGACAGAAGTTTCATGACATGTAACATCAAGGCATTGCCTGGGCTAGGTATAACCTGTATTTAATAAAAGCAAGATAAATAGAAACATTTTATATCAAGGAACACTATATTATTTTATAATGGCATGTCACATCAAGGCATGCTCCATTATGGCATGTTATATTGGGGCCTACAATATAATGGCATGTAATACTAAATTATGCTGTATCATGTCATGTCACATCAAGGTATGTTATATATGTATTGAAAGTACTTGCTTTAACGTGGCTTGTAATACTAAAGCATGTTATACCATGGCATGTAATATTGGGGTATGTTATAACAAGGCATGCTGTATCATGGCATGTAGTATTAAGGTATGTTATGTAATTGAATGTTGAGTTAAGGCATGCTGCATCATAAATTGTAATAGAAAGGCATGTGATATTAAGGCATGTCATATTTGGGCATGCAACATTATCCCATGTTCTACGAGGACGTATAAGAGAAATTTTGCTATTCAAATCAGAGATAGCAGTGGTTGTACCAACATCTCGGTGATCTATCTATCTATCTGTCTGTCTGTCTGTCTGTCTGTCTGTCTGTCTGTCTGTCTGTCTGTCTATCTATCTGTGTGTGAGGGGGGTGAGTGAGTGTATGGGTGTGTGGCCATCACCTACCAGTTCACTGTCTGAGGGAACCCGAGACAGGTAGTCCAGCAACTCATTATTGGGTATTGCATTTGGCTTTCTCAGCTTCTTGGTGAACTTGTTAATACCTGGATAGATGAAACAGATTCAAATATAGTATTAGTTGGCTATTTTTCTGTTGTATCCTTAGCTCAATACAGTTCAATAGAACAGCATCAGTATTGGATCAAGGTCTCTTTGAAGAGTTATAAAAGGTATTGTCCTATACTTGTACAAGGTACCAAAGAGGTATAACATATGTCCTAGACATGTATGCATTTTTTGATAGTAATAAGGCAGTATTGCGTAATCTTCAGAGAGTCGTAAGAGATGGCAAGATGATATTGTGCATTCTTTATTTGGTGTGGGTATTTCAGAGACTTTTCATATTGCGATATACTGGGATGTGAAAGCATATATTACAATGTATTGCATGAAGTGTTTCTTATGCAAAAAAATACTTATAATCAAGTGAAAGCTTGATTTATAGAGCACATACACAACATCTTTCATAAAAATGTTTAATCATGACAAAATACAAATGTAAATACTATTTCGCACAACTGAAACAAGGAAAAGAACAATTTAACATCAACACATTACTACTAGTTTTGAACTAGTTTCTCTACTCTAAAAAAAAACAAAACAAAAAAACAAAGCCCTGATATTTTAGACAGCAACTTGACCTACTCATGTCATATCAAAGGTTAATTGTCATTAATGAGCAAATGTTTTAAACATTCAGATCCAAAACATTGCGAAACACTCAAACAAAAATTAAGCTTCAAACTGAACTTAACATAACTTCCAGTGTGAAAAACGGAAATATCCCAAGATTTCCAAGTATTACAAAGTTTTCTGAATAATGTCAAAATACCAATTTTCATTCAGAAAACCGGTTATATTGCACATCCCTATTCTTTATTGGTTGTTAAGAGGAACCAGACGGGCTCTATGTAATCTACCTACACTAGTTCTACACAAAGTCCTCACCTCACCTAGGAGAAGAAGCCAGAGGTACATTCAACGAGCTAGTTTGACACAAGGTACTCACCCCAGGCTAGGAGAAGAAGCCGGAGGTACATTCAACGAGCTAGTTTGACACAAGGTACTCACCCCAGGCTAGGAGAAGAAGCCGGAGGTACATTCAACGAGCTAGTTTGACACAAGGTACTCACCCCAGGCTAGGAGAAGAAGCCGGAGGTATATTCAACGAGCTAGTTTGACACAAGGTACTCACCCCAGGCTAGGAGAAGAAGCCGGAGGTACATTCAACGAGCTAGTTTGACACAAGGTACTCACCCCAGGCTAGGAAAAGCCATGCAGGTTCTAGATACTTTTAATAAGCTGATGCGACACAACATACTCACCCAAAGCTAGTATAAGAAGCCGGAGGTGTTCTAGCTACTTTCAATAAGCTCGTTCAACACAAGGTACTAAACCAGGCTAGGAGTAGAAGCTGAAGGGGTTTCAGGTACTTTCAGTGAGCTGGTTTGACACAAGTTACTCACCCCAGGCCAGGAGAAGGAGCTGAATGGGTTTCAGGTACTTTCAGTGAGCTAGTTTGACACAAGGTACTCACCCCAGGCCAGGAGAAGGAGCCGGAGAGGTATCAGGTATAACACAATAGTTCCAACAGCGAGGATGATTACAGCTAGTCCTGACAACCAGGGAACTGTCCAGTTGAATGTGCTGCAATGAACATAAATGAAAAGGAATGCTGATACTTGCAATCGCACAAAGATCTGACATCAAGCGATGATTGCAAAATACCTCAAATTACTTTAAACATTAAACTACGTTTGAGAATTATTCAAGAATAATTATTGTGTCAGGGAGCATGGTATTATGTCACTTTTAGCAATATCAAGGCAGGGATAACCAGAAATGGGCTTCAAACATTGTACCCATGTAACTCCAGCATGATGTGCAGACAATTTGACCACTAAACTATCCCAGTGCTCCAAATTATTGCGTAGGAGATTATAATGCACTACTGACTTTTTCACCCTCTCGCCCAAGGAAGCCACCATGTCCATGCCTTGCTGCACCTGCAGACACACCTCTTGGATGGCCTGGAGCTTCTCCTTGAAACTCTTCTTCTCCTCCTGGAGAAGACAACATTACATCACATCAGTCACAGAGAGAGTTGACATGAGTGAGTTTGGTTTTACACCGCTTTTAGCAATATTCCAGCAATATCACGGCGGGGGACACCAGAAAATGGGCTTCACACATTGTGCCCATGTGGGGAACTGAACCCGGGTCTTCAGCATAACAGGTGGACGCTTCAACCACTAGGCTACCCCACTGCCCCACAAGTTGACATGACTGAGAATAAAGAGATACACGCATACATAACACTCCATGGTTGGACATTGTTTTGTGTCTGACCGTATTATTTGTGGACATTTAAAAGTAAACTCTTGTGTACTATTCAGAAAGGAGAAAAGGACACCTGATATTTTATAAGTTAAATTACACCAACTACAGTCAAATGAAAAAAAATTCACATATTGCGAACAGTACAGAACATCACGTCGATACATACACTTCACTGCTCAAACACAAATATTTAAAATTAAACAGCATCTAAATGATGTTATATACAGTATATCTCTGTAATGACAATCTTCTACATTAAAGACCTGCCATAGATCGAAGTCTTACATATGCGAGTGAATCATCAATGCTTCACAGGTCTGCCACATTCTTCAGTTACACATGTGCAATAACGTGTAGATGTGACATATGTCTATGCTTACTTACATAATGAAATGAAAGTTTAAAATGAACATTGGTCTGCTCATCTTAGACAACTGAAATTCCGGAAGACATTTACTTGTGACATTTACCATTAAGTAGATGGGATCTCTATACCAGACAAAATATAATTCATTTGCTATCCCTCTTGTGTATAACTCATTACGCTAAACAAAAGAAAATTACATTTACTGTAAATATAACTAATGTAATCTGAAAGCTATTGGTTAGCACACTCTCAGTTTTCCCTCTCCCTAAAAACAGACTTTGTTTTGATTGGTTGGTTCTAAACAGCCACTGCACTACCCAGAGGTGAATGTATTCACATTGATAGGTGTCTGTAGGTACAAATACAGACTTGTGAAGCATTGATGATTTGATTTAGTTGGAAGTGGATAGTCACAGACATGTGAGACTATTTATAAAGACACACACTGGTCACAGATATGTTTTCCACACACTAAAGGATATCCTTTACAGGAACCTAAACCTCAGAAGGTTACTGAAATACAAGTTAGTGGGCTAGTCACAGAAATGGTCACAGATCATTGTTGAATAGTTGACAGTTGGGGTACCTCATATATGATAATACAAATAATAATAACAATAGTGCAACAAAAGAGGGTAAACAAGCATGAATATCAAACTACAAACATTACTGAATTATATTAGCTTTACAATTTAGGAATCAGTTTTGCAATGTCAGCAAATAGTATTTAAGGAGTGGAACTTTTCAAAGTAGAATGTGTTGTTGATTAAATTCATAGGGTACAAAATGACAAAATTGAGCTAACAATCATATATTTGTAAAATTACAAGCTGTACTTTGAACGCTTTCAAAAGTCTGTCAAACAGTATCTTCAAGGTTTTTCCCATTGTTTTAAATACTGGATATATTTTATAAGTATTCTGTATATACAGTACTTACGAGACAATCAAAGGTGGAACATATTAACTGAAAGCTAGCTACTTCTAGTGCTGATATGTCACGTAAGATATATAGTAGATGCTATGCTAAAAGAAATAGGTTTTCTTGGCCCTGTAGCTCACCTTCAACATGACTTCACAATACATAAAAAATGAAAATGAAACAAAACCATAACAAAAATCAATGCCTCTCACAGGTTGATGCAAAGTATTGAGAAGATGAGTTGTCGTGCCTCATTCAGAATTCTGAAAAGTGTCTATACAGACACAATCGCTAGAAACAATACATTACAGCAGCTCCACTGGTCTTTGAATGTTAATGATTTACACGTCGTTACAAAAACATGAAAAAAAAACCACATTTAACACATAAATAGAAACACCTAAAAGTCTGTTGGATTAAAATATCATTTTTCATACGGTTGCCATTGTAAAAACAGTTGACTTGAGATCTTATATATAAATTTCTGCTTCAAAATTCCAGGGAGACGCTGTGAGATGAATCCAGTCACACAAATATTTACTGTTTTTCAGACCACACATTCCCACTGCAATGAAACAGAGCACTAAACAAACAGTATGGGTCAAATGTGTCTCAAGTCACATGAATATTAGAAATACTAGCTCAAATTTCAATAAGATTATTTTCAACAATGCCATTAGAGGTATTATCCATGCTAAGTTCTTTATCTTACTGCTTCAGAACAGATATCAAACATATTTTCCACTTTTAACTACCTTTTCAACAAGCTAGGCATTATCATATACAGTTGAGGCTGTTTAAGCCGGCACTCATTGGAGACTGAAGACGTAATCTGGTTTAGACAACATGCTAGATTGTACAGCTGATATAAATATACAAGCCTAGGACAGGACTGAGATTTTATGGCCGTGTTGACAACTGGCTGGATTAAACAGATGCTGGTTCTGACCGCATCTACTGTAGTTCTACAAATATTTTAATGGCAATTCTTCATGAGTCCATTTCACATGAAATAAGTAAAACATGACAAACATGAAACTATGCAATGATCAATGTCAGTAAAGAAGTCAGGTAGAAAATAGTTTACCTTCAAAACAAATCTATACAGCCCCAGTTCTAAAAAACCAAAAACTCAAAAGTCCCCACAACCTTCATCATAACAACAGCAGACTGTGTCAGATCACATGGCCATAATCAACCAATAAAGAATATTTTCATCCTCAGTTGACCTACTTCAAATACATAGAGTTGTATGCAACATTATTTACATACCAACCTCTTGAATGCCAATCAAACAATTACTGCAAAACGCATTCTCAAATTTCATTTCAGTTTAACCATGACAGTCATTTTTGTGAACAGAAACTGTATTTTTTTTCTTGGAATGACATGGTAAATTAGGAATGGTTACTCCATTTCAATGCCCACTTCTGCTCAAAATATGGATGAAAATGTCCTTGTACATTCACTATGGCCTCTATATAACATTGCTTATGTCAACGAATTTCTTGGAATCAACGTCTATGAAAATTAAACATAAAAGCAAAATCAACATCTACAAACCATACCATATACCCTTGGTTTCACACATTCCCACAGATCAGAGAGACCTCCTTGTCATCCAATCATTTACAGGACTTGTGCTCAGCTGGTATAGCAGGCCTTCAGCTTCATGAATTATGAGTAAGTCTTAATAATGTTCATTGGACAGTCATCCTGAACATCAATTTGAATTGACCTTACTGCCTGTGTAAACTTTTTTTCAATGCATCATGGGTAGCACTATGCACCAATCAGAGGGGAGTGCCTACGTGACGTAATATGAGGTATACCTATGTGGTTTGCTGTAGTATTCATGTACATTTCCAGGGGTAGATTATCTTGTTTATAGGTTTGTCTAAACCTGCAATCATGGCAATTGTTTTGAAAAATTATTTCTAATATTTTGAAACCATCACCAGACACCTGGGACCATTTGACGCAACACTACGATTTATCATGTCTTCATTGACTTTACAAAATCAACAAATTGACGAGCTTGTTATGCATTTTATATACAACTAACTGAAAATCCTTCCTCACACAACGTCACTGCGGTTCGCTGCAGTGCTCTAGTGACAGAGCTGAGTAACCTGTCTGTGGTTTCGCTGGCGGGTGACAATGAAGTTGATGTCTTTTTGGCAACTTCTAATCGCTTGGTATTAATTGGCCACACATGTTTTATGAATGAATTTGGTGTAACCCTTAAGACTATTCACAAGTTTTCCATATTTAATGGTTAAAAGAGTCCAAAAAATTGAGTTTATTCATTCTTTAAATCCACCAGCTACCCTGATAATAAATCCTTGTTTTGTCAGCAACATACTCGGGCTTGACAGCAACAATTTTGTTGTAAGACCAAATAAAAAAAGTGTTGCGTTTCCATTACACATCTTTAAAATTCAGGGTAGGAAGGTAGGATTTTTATTTTATTTTATTTTTAACATTAGTTTTAAGAAGTAAATTGTTTATTCAATCAAGCTTGAGGCCATCATGTCAGCTTTCTCTATCAAAATGACCACTGTCTCTGTCAGTGCCAGTATATTTTGTCTACATTCTGATAGATAAACCTGTATATGAAGTGGATGACAGATCTGTGCCATGTATAAAGCTCTGCTGGTTTACAACCAACTGAACCATCAAGATGACAGGAAGATGGCAATAAGTTCATCTTGTTACCATGGTAACGTACCTTTTGATCACTTTTTTTCACACTCTGAGGGGAGAATCAGTGAAATCATGAATACTATCTCATGTACATGAACGTTTGATTAACTACTCATGAAAGTCAAACAGCATGAACACAAATTATAAATATTTCATGCTTTGAAACTATACATTTATATTAAAGAAACATTTCTGCTGATGAAAGACAATCAACATTCCTCTTCATAGTTGTGAATGCACTTTTTAGCAATTATGAATGTCCAGCTGCTGAATCTACATTTAACATCATCATTATCTTTAGACAACAAAATGTTAACCTTTAAAACCAACAGCCAGAAAAAGCTGAATCCTTGCAGTCTAACTTTAAAAGGTTGAAAGAGATGTGTTAATTGTAATTGGCAAACAGAAATGCACACACAAAGACGCTGACAGAACCACACGAGTCTGGTAGAAAGCTGACGTGTGATAAAGCATTTAAATGTGAAGGTGCAACAACTGAAGTATGTCTCCTTATATCAGAATTTACTCCACAAAAAAGTGATACAAACAATGAAGATCCATACTAGAATTGATCTTCAGTAACCCATGCATATTACTAATGGGATCAGGTTGTCAGGTTTGCTGACTTGGTTGATACATGTCATCATATCCCTGTTGTCTAGACTGATGCTCCTGCTGTTGATCACTGGATTGTCTGGACCAGACTCAGTTACATACAGATCACCGTTACATAGCTGGAATACTGTTGAGAACGGCATAAGACTAAACTCACTCACTCACGTACTATAAGCAGATACTTTTCTCATCAACATTACGAAGAATGTTGGGAATCCAAATACAACTGATATGAACCCATTAACCCATTATAAAATATTATAAAATACTACGCTAAGGTAAAAAGGAAGTGGGAGTTACGATCACTCTAACCATCATGTCTCTCGTGTAATGTGACCTTTTTTCAACATTATCAGGATAATAGCAAGCATAATTCTACAATAACTCTCCGTAAATGAAAATAAGTTCTGATCTGAATATTCACAGGTAATTCTATGTTAATGTACGCCAAAGCAAACTGTACAGGATAAAATGTCCTCAAACAACAAGAAGAAGACCACTCTACAGGGTGCTAAGAAACAAACACAGCAAATGTGAATTAATGGACCCATATACCAATTAAAATGTTTACCTTTTTCTGTGTTTAGAGAAAATCAAATATGAAAGCATTATTGTGCATACCTAATGGGATTGTTGTATAAAATATAATTGCAGTGGAAAAACCTAAACAGACAATAGAAAGGCAGTGATAAAGATAAACTATATAAAACCAGGCAGAGATTGGACAACTATGTGTTTTCCTTGACTTGTGAGGCTTGAGCAAAACTGCTCTGAATTTGCAGTGACTATGTCTTTCCCTAAAAATCATTCTGATATTGTGCAATATACCAAAATAATATCAAAGGATAATATCAAAATAATTCAAAAGGAGCAGTACAGAAATATGGCCACCACAGTGAGTGAACTTTTACAGGTTTTTAAAAACTTAATGAAAATATCAAGATGATATATATATATACCATTACAGCATGAAATGCACACAATAAGTTCATATCACACCAGAGACCATCTAGGTATAAGGTCTTTGTATCAATGTACAATGGGCCGTTTATAACAGAACCTCGTTGTTCAACATATGTCCTAAAGCAGTGACAAGGCACTGGCATTTGGTTCTTCATGGCTATTTGTGAGGCAGAGGTATGACAGACAACAAGAAGTACCTGTGAGGCATGGTAAAGGAAATTCCAGCGTATTCGTCACTTTTACTGACTGACCTAATTAACATGCTGGTAAATATCCCATAATGAGGCTGCTTTTCTCCACATACACCAACACTGGTTCAGAATTCTAGCCCTCAAATACTACTAACTAATGAGGTCTACTGTCATCACTGGATTTGTACATTTTCACAATTTAGGAGCCTGAGGCTAGTAGATGAAAAGGCAAGTTTGGTAGTTACGGATACAGGGAGAGAATGCAAGGTCAAAGATGTTTTTTGTCTGCACATGGGCCTTCAGAATCTTTTTTTGACCATGTCACAGGCAGCAAGAGTCTGGCATGACATTGTACAAACATGCCACAGTGAGTATTGTGTTACAATCTTGTTACCAGGTATGCTCCAAAGATGATTATTAATTTTCAATTCTTAATATAATTTGCACCTCAGTCATAACATCTTGATAGCCTTAGTATATGGTCTACATGCTACAAAAGAGATTGGAAGCAGATTTAACTAATTTGAAAAGACATCAGTCATAAGACATGTTCTTTCAGTGGATTATTTAATGTTTCCAACATTCAGTCCTGCGAATTTATGAATCAACTATAGAGTTCAGGACAGCATGAAAACCTGAAAAAGGAAGTCATATCCTGTTGATTTCAAGCAATCCAACTCTTTACTCTTTCATTTAACTTACCTTTTCTTTATCGTCTTCATCATCGTCGTCATCTTCATCAACATAATCCTGAATAAGAAAAAAAGTACACAAGTGAATAAAAATCTCATATTGTAATATTTCCTGGTGTATGTAGTAATTCATTCCACTAGCAACTTATCTAAGAGCTGAACTGTTCAACAAGGTTGACAGAATCAAACTGGATTACCCCCCTTTGTCTACAATTTGCATGTGTGATCTTAGACGATAACGTGATTGTTACAACCATGAGAGATATTTATCACCATTATGGACATATAATTTTGTACAAGAGAGAGCCGATGTTCCATGATATTAAGAGATGTGTGTAAAACAGTATCTCTGCATTATAGAGGCATCCATTAAATGCTGGACAGATCTATGTCAATTTGAATCAGACTTGCTAGCACTGAAAATACCAGTATATAGAACCTGATAATTTGTAAGATAATTGGTTTGACTCCATATTTTTCTTTGAGATCAGCTATTCTTCATCTTTTTAGACTAGTTCTTGAAGATCTACATATAGAAGACACTGAAACACAAAAGTTAATACTGACGCTATCACATTGTAAATGGTGCTGTCCCAAAATAACAGGGTTTCAAAGTAGGAATATCGACAGATTTGTCTTAGATAAATGGCCAAAAACTTGCTGATGAAGCAGACATTACCATGAGCAGCAATTAGCAAGATAATGACGTGTTAAGTTGCAATGAGAAAATGATATGTGATATTGCAACAAGACGTGATATTAATGTTATCTGCACTCACGTCTTCTACAGGTTCCTTCTTGAAAGCGCCAAGTATTTGAGCAATGACCAGATTCTTGAGGAATAATATGAGGAGTGTGATGGGTAGCATGTAGAGTTCGAAGTTCCACACCACCACTAGGTACACCTGAAACACAGAGTGAGTGAGTGAGTAAGTTGGGTTCAGTACTGATTCAACAGTTTTCCAGTTACATCAAGGCATGTCAGGTTAATGTGACAGGAAAGCCTAAAGTGAAACAGGTCACAGATGTTTACCACTTTAGTGAAACAGGTCACCAATGTTCACCACTTTAGTGAAGCAGGTCACCGATGTTTACCACTTTAGTGAAACAGGTAATCAATGTTTGTTCTTTCAGTGAGTCTTGCAAGAATGGGTATTTCGGCATATTCAATGGACAAAAGGAGGACATTGTTTTCTGTAAGTGAGCAAGTTTAGTCTTATGCTACTTTCAGCAATATTCCAGTAATATCACTGCTGGAGACACCAGAAATGGGCACCACACCACATTGTGCCCATGAGGGGAAATGAAACCAGGTTTTTGGTACGACGAGCGGACACTTTCACCACTAGTTTGTTCAGCTATATAGAGGTGCTACATTAAACAAAACCTTTTCTGAGATCATAAATATCCATACCTCCAATTAGGATACAGCGAATTAACATCAACCACATCAGCAAGCCTGACAATGATCCTGCAGAGGCCTCTCAATATGCATAGCATGCTCAATACCAATGAATACATGAAATGTCTTTATGGATAACAACTTCTTTCTATTGTTTTGTTTTCCATAAAAATGTGTCACATATTCATGTTCATCAAACTTCTAAATGCCTTTCAATGAAAATGGATTCTAACCCTATTCTTACCATGTGTGTATCCATGTATGTACGACAGCATGAATTATCAGTACCATAATGAAACAGACTGTGTTGGGCAGTATTGAGAATTATGTTATATTACTGTGCTGAATGATACTTGTCACCGTGAGGACCCGAGATGATCCAGGTTAGAATTGTCTTGACCAACACATGCTTGTCGTAAAAGGCAACTAACAGGATCAGCTGATCATACTCTCTGACTTGGTTGACACATGTCATTGTATCCCGATTGCACAGTCTCCATTGATGCTCATGACTATTGGTCACTCGATTATCTGGTTCAGACTACTTTGCACATTTAAATGCCATACCGCTGGAACATTGCTGAGTGCGGTCTTAAAACTCACAAACTGTTAGGTATACAATAAGACTTACAATGAAGGCTGTGATGCTCCTCGGGGTTGATTCCCAATTGAAACAACTCTGTAAGAAGCGACCACCTTCCATCATAGATGAAATGATCTGAGACACTCGGTCGATGTTTCTCTTCATGATCTACACATATAACACATTCATGAAAGAAACTTTCAATATTCAAATCGTAGATCAAAATTATGTACATATGTAACATGTTAATCAAAGAGCTGGTACAGACTTTCAAAGTTTAAATCGTTGAGCAAAATCATCTACATATGAAACATGCTAATCAAAAGTCTGTTACAGTCTTTCAATGTTAAAGTCATAGATCAAGATTTTCTACATATGTTACATGTTATAATCTATGATCTGGTACTGACTTTCAGTGTTTAAATCGTAAAACAGATACAAAAAGTTGTTTTATTTACATGACGTATAGAGAGGTTTGCTTAGTCTGTCATCATGGACATATAGCATTATCAAAGAAATGAATCCAAATAATATCTGGAATGATTTGGCAAGTTTACACTACCAACATGAGAATTATACATTGTTCTGAGCACAAATTGGATTCTATTCCCCTTTTTAAGAGATGTATATATTCTTAAGACATGTAACATTTTTGGAACTAAAAGTTCAAGTCCACTGGGAGTTTGAAGTAACAAAAATGCTTGTCTGGACTTATCAGTACCATGTTCTCAAGCATTCTCCAGTATGAAGAGAGCTGTGAACAAAATATCACTTTTATTTGGTTCAGAAACACCATTATTGGATAGCAGTATGACAATTATAAAACAAACGCCTTCATCACACTTACTGATATTTTGAATTTCTGCTCTGGTTGCATATATTTCTCTTCTAGAGGGTTCACCGTTCTGATTGCTGACTTTATCTGTTGATATGCACAACAATATTGCATTAATAATATCCAATATACAGGGCATGAAAAACTCCAAAAAACTTCAGCCAGCACACAGGATCAGTTAGATGTAAACCTTGGAAAGACTCACCAAAACCTGCTCACAAATAATTATGGTTTGACAAGTGATGTTGTTTATCATTCAACTGGACTTCATTTATTTTTATGAGTGAATTAACAATGATTTGTTATCCTGAAATATGATGAATATCTTGATATACAGCCTTCTACATTTTAGCCGTCAGGCAGGTGAAATTGAGAATGTGGCAGTCTGTGTTGAAATAACCCGTCCTGGGCAGTTGTGCAGGCAGGTATTTTGAATGTTGCTATATAGCTGGGCTTTACAATGCTTTGGTGGCAGTGTTATGGTCACAGTTTGGGATCTGTACATGAAATGAACTCAAACAATTGTAACCAAGACGAAAACTGAGCAGGTTTTCTTATGCTACCGCACAGTTCTGCGACGGACATTTTCTAAAAGCAGGAAAGAACATTAACTGTCAGTTAGTGAGGATGATTTTATACTGCTTTTAGCAATATTTCAGGGCACACCCAAAATGGGCTTCAAACATGGTACACATGTGGGAAATCAAAACCTGGGTTGGTGTGATGAGCCAGCGCTTTAACCACTACCCCTAGTCAAGAGGATCATGAGTGAGTTTAAGTGAGTATGGACTTACACCCTTTTAGCAATATTCCATCAATATCTCTGAGGACACCAGACACACACATTGTGCCCAACTTGTGGACAAAACCTGGTCTTCAGCTTAATAAGATACACGATTGTTCTACCCACTTGGCTATTCCATTGCCCCTCAAGTAGCATGTTGTTATACACAGGACCTCATGTCTTTGTCACTGATCATATAGCAGGTTGCATTTGACGACATGATTACTCACATGGTTGAAGATCAAATCCATCTCCAATAGAATAGCACCTTTTCCTCTGTGAAGAAGTTTCTTGTCTTTGAGTGCATACCACCGACGCTCTCCATTCTTTATCTGAAAACAATCAGAAATTATCCACTATCTCACTGTCAACTCTAAGTCCCACTGAGTGTATGTACAGATTTGGGATGACTAGTCAGTGTTACACTTAACTTCAGTATTGGGATGACTAGTTAGCCCTACACTTACCCTCAAAAGGGGAATGGACAGTTTTCCCAGGAACTCCACTTTCTTGTCCCGGTCCTCGTCCCAGACCGACACCTCAAGCATGGAATGAATGTCCTTCACATTGCTAGGAAACAGAGTTCAACCACAATTTGTCAGAATGCTGCCGTCTTGAACATAATATTTCATAAAATGAGATCATTATTCATTATATTCACACAGAAGCACCCATGGATTGTTATTACACTACAATTTACAAGCACATATGAGTAACATACATCAAATATCAACACATATTTTCACTCAATGAAATGTCTTCAGAAAAGGAAAATCCAATGCAAGAATTAACCTTAAACAAGTAACACATTCTTACCAGCTCATTGGAGATATGATTGTTTAACATGTCTACAGTGTTATCAATTTGTCCAATAAAATTGTGTGATATTGGACTTACGTCACAATGCTAGTACCCCTGTGACAATAGCATTAGGCCTTGCTTGACTTGTGGAAAGGTGCAAGTCATCACGCTGTAGGCAGTTTCTATCAGTTTATGTTGGAGAGTAAGAAACAGAATACTTAACTCACTTCTGCGAAAGACTGAACTCGTTCAATAAAAATGGAATTACATGGAAGGCTGTTTGTTATAATTGTCCATGTATGGCATGTTGTCAGTTGACTGTGAACACCTTCTGGATAACACTGAATGGATATGGGAGAAGCAGACTTACAAGGTAAAGATCTTGTTCCACTGTGGGTTGAGTGTTTTATACTCAGTATGAGTTTGCAGTCTTGAGTTGACCAGTTCCAGGACACAGAATGGATCACTCTGGCCACCAAAGTCTGCTGCTCGTAAACCCTGAGCCTTGAACACTTAAATAAACAACAATTAAAATGGTACTTCTTATCTGGATTGTACAAGGAACAAGAATGAGACTTGTATTACATGCTGACAATATAGATAGATAATCTTTACTTCCTCCGAAATCGAAGATGCAGCAGATTAGTAACATATATATGTGTATTTACAGGTTGTAGTGGGTCACAGCCAAAATTAGTGCAGGTATTTTAGTTGATATATCCAGGGTGTCACAGAGTTTGATGTTAGTTTTATACATTTAAACCATATTTCTTGTTCAAGTTCTTGGGCATATACATTCGGTAGACCACCAGCATAAATGAGACAAAGAGGTCTTCGTCATTCCATAAACTGACAAAGGTGTCAACATCTAGAATGTCAACTAGTGACTCAATCATGGCGTTTCTGTTACTTTGTTTGAGGGAACAGTGCAGAAATACGTGTTTCACAATGTCATAGGCAACTATGCCACAGTCACACTCAAGAGACTGAATGCTAAGTGTGCTGATACGTAGAAGTGCAGCAATATTACAGAAACATTCTGGCATTTTATAGCACGCAGACCACAGCCCGTGAACATGTTTAGGATACCTTATAGTGAGATATCATTCAAGGTTAAGTCTCCGCTTCGTTACAGAAGCATTATATGATTCTTCAGCTTTCAGTATTCTTTCTTTAACCAGTACAGACCACTCAGTTTTTGTTAAGAAGGACGATTGGTTTACATAGTTGTGCAAATGTATATCTAGGTCATACATAGTTACAAGATTCAGCATATGGAATATTGGTGATGACTTGCTTTTTCGTTCTTTGATTGTGCCATAAGGAACAAGAATGAGGCTTGTATTACATGCTGACCATATATGCCATCTTAACTTGAAGTGAAACCTTTCAAAACTGAGATCCTAAACCATTTTGACCTCTGTCATATGAGGTGACTGCTGACCTCACATCAATCCTACCAAGAAACAGAAATCAGTAGGAACATTCACTTAACATGAAAGTCACCAAGTGATAATAATGACAGATAATAATATTGAGTGGATTTTAATAGCACAAAATATTCCACTATCTCCCCCAAGTGCTTTCCTAGCATATTATTACCCTGGATAACCCAAGCCACCAGTATTGTGATTAGGACCTTCAAGGCTATGTTCTAATATACTTGCAAACCTTATATTGTGACACAAATATGAAGTCTTAATATGACACTGTCATGATAAAATAGTTGTATGTCATGTCATGATTGAATGACCTTTTCAAAGTGATAATGCCTTCTGAGACAAACATAGCACATGACATGTTTTTAGTTTATCCTTAAGACACCTGATGACCATGACCTTTAATGTCATTGATATAATGTCAATGAGATGTCAGAAGAAATCAACAAGGTAGTAGGTAGTTACGAAGTGTTGTCATAAAAGAGTATCTTATTAAACAACTGAGGCAGCAGTTACGGATAATTCATTAATATTATTATTTATATACAGCATACTCACCTTTGACCTGCAGCCAGCCGACATCTTTTATATTGTTGATTGACTTCAGGAGACCCTGTTGATTAGATAAGTGGTCAGGAAAACACTTTTTGAATACTTATACACATTGAAACCTACACACTAAAGCTAAATGCTTTTCATGGAATGGTTTACATCTATTACCTTTGGGAAGTGATTAAATATTGTTTTATGCTACTTTTACCAATATTCACGCCAAATTGCATTGGGAGACACCAGAAATGGGCTTCACACATTGTACCCATGTGGGGATTCGAACCGAGGTCTTTGGCATGACGAGTGAATGTTTTAATCTCTACGCTACCCCAATGTCTTCGGTAGATGTGGAGTCATAGTAAATGCTGACAGTAAATAAAAATATATTCATATATTATTTCGTCATCACATTTACATAATTTCTGCATTTATGAATTTAGTAAAATTGTTGGAAAGAACAGGGCCTCCTTTCACAAAGTGCAAAGGTGGTATTAAGTCACTAAGGTCCAATTTGTGCAACATTTAAGAATGGGAGTGAAGGTTCAACTTAGTGAAGGTTCTTCGCGAAAGGACACCCTGGTTATGTAGAACTGTTAAAGATCATACATAGTTTCGGACTCTCTCTTCTCTGTCACGTGGGTTAGGTGTGTAGTTGGCCAGATCGGTGATGGTCTCACTGCCTGCAGTGCCACTGATCGTCAACAACAACCGGACCATTCCCGCACCATCCTCCAGGTTCTGGCAGATTGTATGAGTACACTCCCTTTCCAACTTTGCCAGGTCAATCACAGCTCTGGGAAAACAAAGTCTATCCTAGACCCTTGCCATCATATACAACCAAAATGTTGGAAAATGTTACAGACGTGTACATAGAAGCCAACATAGCATAGATATTTCAACATTTTTCTACTGACTATAGCAATGAGAAAGAAATGTTGACACAAGAGGCATATGGAAAGTACTTGGTTTACAAAGTACTTCTAAAAACTAACACGGACCACATAATTCTTTCATGTAACTACAACTATTCTGTTATTGCGTAACCATAGTGACATGACAGATTTAGGTAGTGTGCATCTTGTTCAGTATGTAGGTATTTTGTATGTATTGGCACATCAATTATTGATGCATGCATGACCAATCAAGATTCTTAGCATATCATTGTAACAGTTAAAATTTTTGACTGAAACTGTGCTACTTAATTTTCAAATATTAAGATAAAAATTCATGATTACATGGTGTCACCATCTTAAATGTTTGTTTTTAATCTGGTTAGAAGCTCAGATATTTTATATATGAAAAGTTAAAAACATCTGAGACCCATCAATAATACTGTCACCCCTTCCCTGCCTATGGGTTATCTGGTTATCCTGCCTTGGCCAGGTTATGCAAACATCAATAAAACACCCAACACATTTAATCAAGACTTCATTTTCCAGTGTTTGTTGGCATTTGATCAAAATTTTATAGAATTTATCTGTCATCACAAAGGATTCATCCCTTGGCATTTGAGTTAATGCTAAAAGTCCAGACTGACTTCATCCCTTCTGTGGTCGATATATTGCAATATAGAGTGATATTAGCCTGGGGAGCATGGTGTCTCTCATGGACAGGCTCAAGGGACTTTCTTAACAAAATATTTGTGGCTACTGCACATTGTGTCTTAATGATTTTATGAATAAAACATGTTCATATGCATTGTCCAGTTGCTGTCACAATGACACAGAACACTATGGAGAATATTCCTGTTCTACAGATACTTTAGCTCCACAAGAGAATGTTTTAAATTTTTGTTTATGTTTGAATATATTTTCAGAGTAAGTTAAAAAACTTTGTCAATAATACATCTCAATGTCAAACAGTATATTCTACACAACTCGAATTTCTTCCTATGAAGTTGTCCGTCCTGGTAAAGTCAAATGTTGTGGTCAAACAAGGTCATACAACTCACCTTCCCATGAAGTCATCATTCTCGTTGACATGGTGAAACACATCTGTCCAACTCAACTTCCTATGAAGTTGTCCTTCCTTGTGATGTTGTGGTAAAACACTGTCGTACAACTCACCTTCCCATGAAGTCGTCCTTCCCTGTGACATCATGGTCAAACACTGTCATCTCAAGTTGACTCGTCTGGTCATCATACATGCGTAGATCAAACTGCTCCAACCACTTGGGGTTCAATGTCTTTGATTTAAACTGAAAACAAATACATCTTATTATCATTCATATTTTTCATTGGTTTAATAGACGACTATAAGAAAAGTTGCTCCAAAATGTGAGGAGTTCAGGGGATGACATGCATTCAGCTCTAAAGAAAACAAACATAGCAATGTCAGGAACGTCACTACAGTTCATACTAAAGGCTTTGAAAAAGTAAGCTTGTGGGAGAGGAAAATTTTCCATGGCCAAGGGCTTACTTTTTCAAACAAAACAGAGGAGGAGATGGTTTTGATTCAACTTATGAACGAACCAGAGATGTACTTTAGATATAATTTCAGTATTTGGTGTTTATGTTGAAATCATCAGGGATATGACTGGCAGCTGACACTTTGCCTTGAATATGCAATGCATGTGCTCTTGACGCGCTACTCATGTCCTGCATGTCGCTGCCCACACTACTTGTCTTGTGAGGAAGACATGGTTCATAATGACAAACAATTTCAATTTTCAAAATGATCCATTATAGACTAGTACATGAACTGCCAAGCTAGTAACCGAAGGGGTGTAGGTTCGAAACCAGGTATCAGAAACATATATTGGAATTTTTCAATATTGTGATCGTCAGTGATAACACGACAAAGTTGTATCAATCTAATTCAAAGTCAAGGGCTACTCCTCAGAATTTTCATGCGAATTGTGTAGAAAATCAATGGGATGTCATGGAGAATGCCCAGAAAACTGCCTGTGGAGTGTCATCACTGCAGGTTTATAAATATGACTGTAACTGAAGCCAGGTCTTCATTGTGACAAGCGAGCACAGTAACTGCTACACTTTCCAACTTTATTTTGACCAGCTTGAGGTACTGGATACTTGGTCTGATCTAATATCCCTACATGTAACAATTAGTTTTTCTAATACCTTAACATGCCGTTGGGGGCAAGTGGTATGACAAATTACAATGGAACTATTAAACAGTTAATATAATGCACTTTGGTATTTAACAATATACTTGTTAGTTTTACATGTAAACCAAACTGTAGGATAATCCATTTTCTGATTCATCCCTGAAGCATAATGAAAATCTTATATGTGCTGCCATGTCTTCAAACACCCCAATTGCACTTGTTAAAAGATTATACGCAATAACTTAAATGTGATGTATGTTTCATTTTCCCCAAATCCATCAGTATCTCAGTCTATCTGAAACAAACCATCCCTTCTACATGAAATAACATCTTTTTCTTATTTTTTTGTTTGGGGCCAATTTATGCAATGACCTTGATTTTGATGTCACATCTAAACATTGATCGGAAAGGAACTGTTGAATTTAACTCAATCAATGTCACATATGTTTACCATTCAATCAATCACGTTTGATTAATCACATTATGATAACATAATTCAATCAACTAAAATGTAATACATACTGATAATCAGGGATGGGATGGCTAGTTAGCCCAACACTTACCCTAAGTATTGGGTGAGTGAGTGCGTGCATTTAGTTTTATGCCGCACTCAGCAATATTCCACCTATATGGCGGCGGTCTGTAAATAATCGAGTCTGGACTAGATAATCCAGTGATCAACAACATTAGCATCAATCTGCGCAATTGGGAACCGATGACATGTGCCAACCAAGTCAGCGAGTCTGACCACCTGATCCCATTAGTTGCCTCTTACGACAAGCATAGTCGCCTTTTATGGCAAGCATGGGTTGCTGAATGCCTATTCTACCCCGGAACTTCATGGGCCCGGACCAAGAAGAAGCACTAGAGTCGGTAGTTAACTGATAAAATGTAATCCCAAATATAACATATCTGGATACAGCCAAGTCTAGAAACACCATCACATCTGCAATCTGAATCCGTGGCCATACTGGCACAGCTCACTGAAGAGCCTTAGACAAGCCCCAGCCCCTAGTCATCAGCTTTTTCAACCTCTATATATAACACTCCAGCCATGATGACATACTGACTTAACAAGAACATAACTACCTTGCTGCGATATTTTTCTTTTCCGAGTTGAAACTTGACATATGGATCACTGAAGCCGTTGTCATCCATTGGAACGAGATTGGATCCCTCAACCAACACGATCGTCACAACGCTGCTCCAGATCTGCATCTTCATCTTCTTAGATGCTGTGTCTGACCCACGAACACTTCGTTTAAAATACTGAAACAGAAATCCTTGCAAATAGAATTGGAGAAGGGAGTAAGTTACTTCCAAGCTGGTGTGCATGCTTTCATGCCTCTTTTGGCAATATCCAATCAAAACAAAAACCAAGGTCATCTTCACACACTGTACCCACAAGCTCAGGCATCAGACTGATGATCAAAAGCATTATTCACTACACAACACAACCACTTTCTGGAATGCAGGCAATACTTTATGGAAACTGTTTGGAAATATAAATATTTGATGAACAAGATACAAACAGGCTTACATAGACTGCATCAAGAAACTGAATATATTTGTTAATATTTTGGTCATTTTCACGTTTAGCTTCCATGATACATTTCTTAATTACATGAATTGTGAAAATGTATTAGTCCTGAGGCTCTGCTTTACAGACCATTACCATCACTAGTACTTCTGTATCTTCTTTCACACACAGTACACCACTTCCACAATATGGCTCTAGGAAATGGTTAGAAACTGAAATGACTAACAAGAGATCCAGGCATCCTTTGCAACTATTGGCTAGATATGTCTGACATTTGAGATCTTGAACTGCAGCAGTAAACAGCATTGTGTAAGTTATGAAACATTTGGATGTATTTACATACATGAATCAACACAAGCATCTCTCCCTAAACCCCCTGCATTCTCCTGGAAGCAGGATAAACACTGCCATGCAAATGGGCAAGGTGGCCACACTGTAGGTCTGGACAGAGGAGAGCAGGATAGGAAAGGTCATGCAACTCACTAAGTGTCAGTGAATGTCTCAGCTTGTACTGGTAATAGTCCTCTCAAGGCAAACACAAACATTCTTGATAATCTACAACTGGATGCTGTTGATAATATAGGACATCGACACTATCACCTCCATGTTTATATCCTGACGACATCAGACAGACAAATGTGTCCACTATTGACACATCATCCACTGGACACGGGTAACCTTTCCCTGCAGACCTATGCGTTGTTCTCTGGCACTAATGTTTTATCTTCCTATACTTACACAGGAATTTGAGGGGTTGATATTTCAGTTTATTTTCAATCATGAAAACATTGAGACTATCTGACTGACCAGTAGTGGTCCTGTAAAATAATAGTACTTTGGTACTATGACTGTTTGATGTGATCTTACTTGCAGTTTATGATATAAATCACCTTGTTCCCACTGTCAGCTGTATGCTGACCAAGCGATGATTTGGTTAATCCTGCGTAATCATACCTCTATGGTGCTGAGGCTGATCATCACATCAATCACTGAATTATAGGAAATATTGCTAAATGTAAGTTCAGTACCATCATCATTTAGTGAGAGCTCCGTACCACAATGCCTCACTCAGGACGCAACATCAGGTTGTCTGCAGACAAGGTGTGTTCAAATGTTGACAGTAATCACCCAAGATTAGTTAATGGACTTTCAAAGGGAGAGAAAGCTCTGTCAGCAGAAATAGTAAGGCTATGAGGAATCAGATTTTCTAAACACAATTTCCAAGACCCAAAAAAAAAGGATGAAAAACATACTGAACTATCTGATCAGGAATAAGATAAAATATAAAATAGGATTTAGGGTAACTAAAATAAATTTGTCAGGAGGTGCAAACATTCTTGAAACAAGATCTAATGGGATAAAATCCCACTGCTGTTTCTCTTGTTTAAAGGCTGATGCAGACGTCAGATATCATTTTGATTCCAAACGCTTGTTCTGGGTGGATTGGAACTTCAGGGACTGAATGCTAGGAACTTCCTTATGAAGGTATTCCAATGAAAAGCTAAACTTTGAATTGTGTTAATTACTTTAGTTAACATACCAGGAACTTCTGTTCGCACATTTTCTCCTCCTGATGCATCAAAACATGAAGCCTTGTCAAGACGATTGAGAAATCATGCAGAAACAGGCAGACTCCCCCAAACTTGCATGAGAGCCAGGAATGGAGCACAGTGTATTGCCATGTGGCTGTAGCAGTGTTATCTACCTCCTTTCTGGATAAACCCTTCAACCTACTATCTGGATAACCCATGCACTTCCTGCGGATAACCTACACAAGGCCTGTCTGTGGAAAACCTCTCTCTGGATATACCCTGAAGATTCCTTTCTGGATAACCCACACACCTCCTCTTTGGATAACCCACCCACATTATCTCTGGACAACCTAGATGCTTCCTTTCTAGATAACCCACATGCTTCCCCTCTGGATAACCTGTGCACCTCCTCTCTGGATAAACCCCACAATTCCAAGTAGGATAACCCACACACTTTCTCTTTGGATTACTCTCAAACCTCCTTCCCACTTAAGTGAGATAACCCAAATACCTTTCTGGATAACCCAACCATTTCCTCTCCAGATAACACACATACCTCACCTGCTATCCCTCTATGAATTGCCCCTGTAGCTTTCTCTTGAAATCACCCTCTCATTAAGCCTAGAACCATGAACCAAGTTTTCAAATCATGGGAGGTAATCCCCTCGACCGCTCCACTACCAAAAAATCTTGGAATCAGCCACTTTAATTTCCGCTATGGGATTCATTTTTGACAAAACTGATCCAACACCTATGAGGCACATTTGTCAATGAATTAGTCTAGCTAGAATAAAGTAGTCTAGCCCATGTGCATCCCTGAATACTTTCTGAAATATTGCCTTTTAATCAGGTTCGTCTGGCCAGTCTATTCAAATGATTGATAACCAAACTGCAATTTGAATATTAAACCAATAAATCCACGAACAAAACTTAGCCTCATTAATCACTTTGGATCATACACACCATGTTTCTTTGGCGAGCTGAAGGATTAATTTGTGATTTCCATCAATTTCAGAACAAAATTAAAATACCAGCTGACTTTCAAACATGGATGATGGCACATGTGTGGGGACAACCAGACTGCTGTTTTACTGTAGACCTAAATGCACCATTTTTATACCAAGTCTTCACTGCCTTGAAGATATTTTTCAAACTATCTTATCTTCACTAACTTGCTAGGTGTGCTGATCCAGATGGTCCAACCTTAAACTGTGTACTAAGATACAGTTAACCAGCATAGCCTTCACCTTCACTGATATTGCCACACTGGTGTGTGGAAAGTTTATCTTTTTCCCTTAAACAATGATAGATCTAGGGTTACACCCTGAAATATTTGATTCTATGATATATCAGGAGTGAGTGAGCTGTATTTTACGCCGCTTTTAGCAATATTCTAGCAATATCAAAACAGGGAGACCCCAGAAATGGGCTTCAGAGATTGTGCCCATGTGGGGAATCGAACCCGGGTTTTTGTTGTGATGAGCGCATCTCCAGGCTACCCATACATCCCTAATATATTAGGAAGGACCCCAGCAATCATGCGGTTTGCCTTATCAAAGATCAAATGCTTATAAGTCATGACAAAGCTCATATTTACAATTTTTAGACCTAACTACTTCTGATTTCTTGATGTAAAATGATTACTCAAATTATCACACAAACAAACAAAAGATGTAAATCTTTTTTCCTCTTTACATCAAACCTCTTTACTTCACTACATATATACTGGACAAAACAAGTTAGGGATATTGGTATTTTTATGATTTATATTTCTTCAATGATGAATGAGTGTCAATAAATAAATAGATCATAATTCATAATATCCAAATCTACATATTTCCATCCAGTTTATTTTAAGAGCTTTAATTGTGGTTAGAACTGAGTAAGAAACAGATTAATATATCAACATATATCATGACAACATATATAGCACTGACTGATGTTTACAAGGGATAGAACAATATGGGTAAGTCTTTTATTACAATCTCTGATGACTGGTATCTACAGCGCTAGCCTGCCTTCATTCCTTGGATGATAGATGTATGGCATATGTAGTATACCTTAAAGCATATTATCAGAACTTACAAACAAAATGAAGTCAGATGTGGGATCAAAGCATACCATTTTCAACCAACTGTTAGATTCTGCACATTGTATCTTCACTTAATGATCAATATAGTCATGGATACATAATAATCATCAGCCTGTGATATTGGTCAAATGATGCTTGTTGGCTGCAAATGCAGGTGTATTTCAACTCTGAATCTGGTGTTTGTATGAGAACTGTTTGTTAGATCTGAATGTGACTATAGTCAAGGAAATGTCTTGGGAACAACTATAAAGGCTAATGAATTAAGTGAGTTGGCATTATTTCATTGATGTTATGTTCCCCGAGTTCTGATGTAAGAAATGCTGTTACAATTTACTTTTTTTCAGTATCTCCAATCCTGTCAATTTGAATTCCACTTTTGGAAGAGGGCAAAGCATAAACTGGGTTCTGTCTATACATGCTGCATGTAGCTGGTGTAAATACCGAATCCGGAGCTAGACCAAAGCTGGACTGCTGCTTCTATCATTTCCAAAAGTGAGTAATTGTCTTCCAAACTAAAAAATCACCCATTAAGTGTAGATATTTCATGGCAAGACAATTACAGCTAAGACTAATAATACACTCTTTGATCATGTGACATCTGTCATTAAGTCACCAAAGAAATGGATATTTAGGCTGGCAATTAAACACTGATGTATATGAAGCCCGTCGACCATTCTGGTTCTGTGCATGATGTAACCATTACGACAGCACATACTTATCTTCTCAATCAACTGGATCTTGATTGGGATGGGAATGAAACTAGTCAAGAGGAAAGCAGTCTCTTAAATCAATGGAAAATGATCTAGGTTGTCATTATCCACTGACAGGGATCGCACAAAACATGGGAGAGACACTGTTCAAACAACTATTTTCCTGAAACTAGTCCTATATTGATCTCTAAGAGACTGTGTGTCAGATGGGATATAAAACAGACAGTTATAGTATGGATTTGAGCCATGCTATTAAAGGCACAATGCTATAACCAGAAATAGATAACAGATGATCACAAAGAATGACTTCAAATAATGAGGTCATCACTCAAAGGTGCTAAAACAGTACTATGCATAACAGTTTTGTTCATTCTGATTTCTGTTCATTCAGAGATTGAAACAGAACTGGTCTACATATTTAGGAGGGAAAGAAAACAACAGATTAAGATAAACTAAAAATGGTACTGCATAAGACACTGACATCAAACTATCTTTGGTCCACTGATTGTGAAAACATGATGTGCATGCAAGTCGAAAATTAATGCAGTCTAGCTGGTATTCACAAACTATATTACGTTTGACTTCCATCAACATTGCAATGTCTATATTTAAAAAATATAAGGTAATTTCCCATGTAAATAAAAAATTAAATATTTGAACTGAATTACTGATTTCACCTTAATGCCTTTCTTAGTTGTTTTGTAATAATATATTTAACTGTAAAACAGTTGCCATGAGGTTTGATAATAAAGGGCATGGAAGAGGATTCCTATATATTCCAACAGATTAAGTTTGAAATTCACATTGCTGAGTTTCTATATTACATGTAATGAAGCCAGGTTTATAATGATAGTTACCATTTGATAGTACCAATAATGGCAATTATGGCAATAAGCTGCTGACAAACTGTTCTTTTCAGCTGACCATTGTAAGAAGCAACTACTGAGTGGTCAGGTTTGCTGACTTGGTTGCCAGCGTATCACAGGTGTGCAAATCAATACTCATTCTGTTGATCACTGGATTGTCTGGTCCAGACTCAATTATTTACAAACTTTCCAGTAGATAACAAGTGACTGAGAACACTGATATTTAGACTATTATCTCATGTTTAAGGATAAAAGAATTCGGCAAAAATACTCAGTGAGGAATATAAACAACTAACAGAAGTTTATCCAATAATACAGATAATAAAACTGCATATTCAGTTAATATGGTATCCATACAAGTTTTTGTCTGTTAAATCTGGCTTTGAGGAAATAAACAAAGATCCATAAATTGCATACTCATACACGGTGAGAAGTCTGAAAGTCTGAAAGTGTCCTAGGTTCCAATCTCATCTAACTCATTTCAACCAGATTGAGTCACATTCGCCAGTTGGTTTAAAAAGATGAATTAACAATACAGAATTCACAATAAAACCTTTCACAATAAAACTCAAGCTAGTCCAACTCATGGTCCAACACTTTTGATCATCTTATCTCAGTGACAACATTTATCACTCTAATCCCCTTCTAATATGACACACTTAGGTCAAAATATCCTTTTTTCAGAAAGTCTGGTAATTTAAACAATGCTGTTTTGATCTTCATAGAACCATTACCTTACTGAGTGACAGTGATAGGCTGGTTATACACAGGCTGATCTGATTAGTTGTGCATAATAGTGCCTTAATTTCTTCATCAATAACATATCCCTCTGCAGTTTCTTTGACATTAATCTCAGCTGACAGCTCATTTTCAATCAGGTATTATCAAATTGTGATGTTGAGTCCTATGGTGCATTATAAATCTCTTTAGAGAGTATATCTTATACATGCCAATGATGCTGCTTTTGGTGTTCTGAGCTGTAGTTAACCGATACTCATGTTCTAATCTAGTGACATTGCTGAACATGAAGCTTGTTGTGGTTGATTGATGACACTAAGATTACGGAAGTAACTTAATTGCCTAAAATGTTCTGCTGTCATGCAACCAGTATTTAGATGCATCGTGCAGGTTACTGAGGTGAGGTGAGGTGAAGTGAGGTGAGGTGAGGTGAGGTGAGGTGAGGTGAGGTGAGGTGAGGTGAGGTGAGGTGAGGTGAGGTGAGGTGAGGTGAGTCGAGGCGAGGCGAGGTGAGGTGAGATTTAACAATGTACATGTACATGTATTTACATAATGCAGGGGTTTGAAAAATCCCATTGCTGGACTCTCAGGACAAGTCAGTTTTTATTTCGGGCAATCAAATAATGGTATCTTACTTGTCTGTGGACTACTAGATAATTTCCACTTACGGTTTGAAACTGCAAATAATTTTGGATTTAATTTCATATCTGCTCATAATGAAGCTATTAAAGTTGTCAATAATAATAAAGTATAGGGGAAAATTATCACTCTTCGATAAATAGTCCGGTAAACATTAACATCACACATTGTGTCATAAAATCAGGGCAAGTGGACAATTAGTCAGGACAAACTACTTTCTTGAAGTCACTTGCCCTGTGGCAAATGGCTTTTCAACATATTCTTGAACCCCTGTAATGACATGTTTATGGGCATGTGTATATGAGTGTGTGTAGCCGCATGCACAGAGAAATCAAGTGAGTAAGTAAGCAGTTCTGTTTTCATGTTCCTCTATTAACAGAATTACATGAGTGACAGTTCTTGGTCTGAACCGTATTTTAGTCACTACGTGTCAGGTTAGAGATCCACATATCTGATGGTTATCGCAATCAAGAATCCAGGAGCACATGTATTACGCCATGTGGAACAAGAAGCATAACACCTAGATTAGCATCTAGTCTCTAAGGGGAGGTGGGATAGCCTAGTGGTTATATGTTGGCATGTCCCTTTTTTGATTCTCCACATGGGTACAATGTGTGAAGCCCATTTGAGGTGTTTAACACCCTGATACTGGTGGAATACAGCTAAAAGTGCTGCAAACCCATACTCACTCACTCACTCATGTCTCTGAAATTAACATATATTGTACCGCAAAAAAGGGGTAAATGCATAAACATAAAATATAATGAAAAGGAGCACTGAGGCTTTGTTCATTTTCTGAGTGAGTGAGTGAGTGTGTGAGTGAGTGTCTGGACCAGACAATCCAGTGATCAAAAAGCATGAACGTCAATCTGTGCTATTGGGAACTGATGACATGTGTCAACCAAGTCAGTGAGCCTGACCACCCAATTCCATTAGTTGCCTCTTATGACAAACATAATCGCCATTTCTGGCAAGCATAGGTTGCTGAAGTCCTTTTCTACCCCAGATCTTCGTGGGTCTTGTGAAAATGTGAGTATATCCTGTCTACTGGCATAATCCATCTCAAACATATACACAGGCAAGACAAGAATTCACAAACAGATAGTACAAGTACAATTCCGGAATGACATCGGAACTGTAGAAATCTAGATTTGCATGGGCTTTCTTGGCTACATTTGTTTGAAGGATTGAATGACAGACTGCAGGATAGGAGCTGGATGAAATCAGCAATCTACATCTGAAAGCTAGATTTGCATGGGCTTTCTTTGCTACATTTGTTTGAAGGATTGAATGACAGACTACAGTATAGGAGCTGGATGAAATCATCAATCTACATCTGAAAGCTAGATTTGCATGGGCTTTCTTGGCTACATGTGTTTCTGGGCCTGGATGACAGACTGCAGGATAGGAGCTGGATGAAATCATCTATCTACATCTGAAAGCTAGATTTGCATGGGCTTTCTTGGCTACATTTGTTTCAGGGCCTGGATGACAGACTGCAGGATGGGAGCTGGAAGAAATCATCAATCTACATCTGAAAGCTAGATTTGCATGGGCTTTCTTGGCTACATTTGTTTGAAGGATTGAATGACAGACTCCAGTATAGGAGCTGGATGAAATCAGCAATCTACATCTGAAAGCTAGATTTGCATGGGCTTTCTTGGCTACATTTGTTTGAAGGATTGAATGACAGACTACAGTATAGGAGCTGGATGAAATCATCAATCTACATCTGAAAGCTAGATTTGCATGGGCTTTCTTGGCTACATTTGTTTCTGGGCCTGGATGACAGACTGCAGGATAGCAGCTGGATGAAATCATCACTGTCAGGTACTTGTGTATTCCATGAACCATGATGCTAGACATTCAGCCAGACTGACATTTGTCTCACTCAGCAAATAAAGCACACAACCCTCCTACATATTTCCTGTTATTTTGTGAAGGGAGATGTCATTGAAGAAGTAATATACTTATGAGTTGAGTGCCCCTGACAATCTGTCTGGTAATAACACCCTTAGGAATCACACTGAGTGATTGTCTTTGACATGTGCTGGCTGTAACTCCTGAAAGTGTCACTTGTCACACCATATGCTGGCTGGAGTATGTCACCACTAGGTCTGGCTTGCTGCTGCCTAACACACATCCATATATAAACATGTGTGCCCTCAAATAACAGATCCTATGGCCTTTATACAAATACATCCTTATTCTCCTTCTTCAGATAAAGGAAATGGCCTCGCAGATGGAATTAAGACATTTCTTTGAGGTACCATTAAATAACCTTCAGAAGCATTTTACAAGATGAAAACGTTCCAAAGACAGACAAACAGAAAATTATGATTCATTTTGTTTTGAGAAATGGTTACAGGCTTCCTTCCATTGTGTACTTGATAAAGCCTCACCTGGTTGGGTGGACGATCCAGTGGGTCAACCTCTTGTCAGTGTCACACAAGAGGATGTTAAAAGACGTACTTAGGGATACCATGCCAGGTACTGTTGAAATTACACCTATGGGCGTAAAAACGGGATATTTTCCTGTTTTTAAGTTCATGGGCCTAAATGAATATTTCAAATTTTATCATTTAGAATGGCGTTCCTTTGCAAAAGCACATGGCGATGTGTCATCAAAGGAGGAGGTGTCATTCAAGTTCCGGTTTAAGACAGTTCTTTATGATTGTCTAAAGGTCAGGTGGTCTCAATTATTCTGTTTAAATTAATGCTCATTCCATTTTATCATGTCTTAGGATCATTTTTTTGTTTAAAAGAATTTCCCAAATTTAAGCCCTGGGGTTAATATTATGGGGGTTTCAACTGTTAGTGAGAGGTGCCATTTTCCGTTATTTAGCTCAGGGTTTAAATACAGGAAATTCTTGTACATCCATGGCCATGGTGGGTAAAGAGAGCCTTGAATTGTGCAAAAAGCCACACATCCACATCCATTCAATAATCACAAGTATGACATTAGGCTTTTAATTTCACCTGACCTGACAGGGGTCATACAAAGGCCATTCTATAAGCAGTCTTCAACCTCAGTAGACTGTGTTCAGCCTCATCTTATAGTCTGTGTGTGGTGATGTGAAGTTCTCATTTGCTCTCTGACATCATTAATGATGTGATCCATGATAAACTATGCTATTGATGGATTGATTTCTTCATATTGTTAGAACACGATTTCCGTGGCAATAAGGTCCCCTGATTCAGTGCAAAAATAACAACAGGATCTCTTTGGTAGATGGGTCTGCTGGCAATACCTCAAATGGAGCCATTCAGAATTAAAGCTGATTGCAGCCATTTTTAGCTGCAGACAACACCTAGTAAGAGAGATGGTTAATTTTTTTTATACCAAAGATATTGTGACCCTCACAATGTGGTTGGAGTTTTAAGTGCTAAGTAAGTTTCACTTAAGTGTGTGTTTTATGTGTGTGCATGCAACATCATACATTGATTCTAAGGTTTCAAAAAGAATTAACAGATTTTCACACAATCAGATTCAACTATTACGATCCATCACCTACATGTTGTAAATATTACCAAAGTTGTAAATCTGTACCCCCAGTTTTGTTATACACTCTACAGAGTATGGTAAAATTTTCCACAATTCTAGACAGCCTCTTTATAAGGTTACGATTATAGACAGAAGAGTCAGTTTCCACAACTCTAGACAGCCTCTTTATAAGGTTACGATTATAGACAGAAGAGTCAGTTTCCACAACTCTAGACAGCCTCTTTATAAGGTTATGATTATAGACAGAAGAGTCAGTTTCCACAACTCTAGACAGCCTCTTTATAAGGTTACGATTATAGACAGAAGAGTCAGTTTCCACAACTCTAGACAGCCTCTTTATAGGGTTACGATTATAGACAGAAGAGTCAGTTTCCACAACTCTAGACAGCCTCTTTATAGGGTTACGATTATAGACAGAAGAGTCAGTTTCCACAACTCTAGACAGCCTCTTTATAGGGCTATGATTATAGACAGAAGAGTCAGTTTCCACAACTCTAGACAGCTTCTTTATAAGGTTATGATTATAGACAGAAGAGTCAGTTTCCACAACTCTAGACAGCCTCTTTATAAGGTTATGATTATAGACAGAAGAGTCAGTTTCCACAACTCTAGACAGCCTCTTTATAAGGTTATGATTGTAGACAGAAGAGTCAGTTTCCACAACTCTAGACAGCCTCTTTATAAGGCTACGATTATAGACAGAAGAGTCAGGCATGACATGGTTCAGGTATTCTGAATTAATCTGTTTAAATCAATGTTCATTCCATTTTATCATGTCTTAGAATATTTTCTTAATTTACAAGTATTTCCCAAATGCTACTATATTAATATAGCATCATATTCAAACACTGGTGTTTGAAAGTAAAATATCCAACAGCCTGGAGTAAACATGGTTGAGGAAATGCCTAACTACAACCAATAGTAGACCTGTAGGCTCTCTGTACAGGCTGATCAGTCGTAAACTGGTACAGGATATAATTAAGATATCAAACACACAGCATGGGAGTTGTACGAGTTACTTCCAGCTGAAGGCAATAACATGCTGTTGTTACAATATTGACAACTGAGATTGGTAGAAAATTAATAATGAAACTTGTCAATAAACACTCAATATATGATAATCCAAAGGCCATAAACCTATTTATAATTATCAGGCAGATAGCTGGTTGTTCATTAAGGTAATTATTTCCCATCTGACATTCTTTCCTGTTGAGTGTCATATACCAGCAATGTGTCCCCCCCATTCCCATCCAGCTGAAAGTCCTTCACAGTCGATGGTGATAATCTAATTACACCATCGTTCAAGAATCCACAGCAATACCATCACCACATAATTCCCTTGTGCTAGAATATTTACACGGTCATTGCTTGTTTCTCTGAGGGCACAGACACAATTAGTTCCTCAATAAACCAGTAATGGTGTCATCTAAACCACAGCAGCGAGGACCTGGTCAGCAGGACCACATGATTAATCGGATGCTTCCTTCTGATTGGCTGGCTTGACCCAATGATTAATGAAAAGGCTTATTGTGATTGGTCTCTGTACCTCTGGATTAAAAGAGTTCTCATGAATACAGAACTTTTATGTTTATGGATATGGTAAATTCCTTATCATTATAACTGACACTGACCCCTGTGAACATCATCAGGAATACCAGAAAAACATATTAAGTTAATAACAGGAAGTGAATAGGGGAGAGTTAGACAGACAAGACCTGGAAGGGATGGACAACCAAGAGATCAGGTAGACTAGAGGACAAAACTGTCAGGCATACCCACAGTAGTTTGTAACCCAGAGCCTAGAGAGTAAATTAAAGAATAAACCCAACTTAAGACCAGCATGACTGGGCAAGTTATGATTCACTAAGCTTGAAATAAAAAATTGTTCTGGGCTTCTTATCTATTCAGTTCATACTCGTAGTCAGCAGACCGAGAAACAAAGTTGAGGACAATAGTATTAGATCTACAAAGCCTAGACAGATATGTACAGCACACCAACAAGACCAGCAGACCCTGAGACAGATGAGAGGATAATAAATTGTTAAGGGCAAGGATAACTTCCAAACAGTTTCCTGAATAACTAGCAAGTAGATATATATTAATACTGTTAAAAAAGCAGTCTGGACACAGGATACAGCTTTACACCAATCTCATCACAAATTTTCTCAGAACAACAAATGACTTGGAATTGTTCTTTATCAGAACTGCATCCCACAAAATACAATTATGCAATCTTATTGGTTGTCAGGAAAATAGGATAAAAATGTAACGACTTGGAATGCCACCCACATCTAAATCAGACGTGATCATCCTTTAACAACTTCATTTCAGTGTGGAAAATACATCCCAGTCATATTTGCAGTGGTTTGAGAAAATATCTCTCCCAAATCTGGATTCAATGTTTCTGTGAACAGGATGCACAAGAATGATAGTTTTAGCTCATCACAATATCTAAAAGAAGGGTGAGTACAAAGGACCTGATACTGTTGTGAGTCAATGCCAGATGAATCTAGTCATCTGTGCTGGATCGGAACACACAGCAATATCCTTGACTATAGGTCATCTTGCCCATATAAAAGAGGCAAACAGTCAATGCAGTAAATGCTTCTAATATACATGTTAAGAATGGCACAGAACTAGGGAGGATCCAACATTCAGAAAAGGAGAGACATCCCTGAGGCATACATGTGTGTGCAAGTGTGCGTGTGTATTGATGTAACAAACCAAACCTGGATTCCTTGACATTTAAGTTAGGATGAAATTGTGCATACTGTTCATTACATCATGCCAAAAAAGATCTCCTCTATCATGACATAAAAAATATCTTTCAAACTAATCCATTACACTTCCTGAAGAAATTATTGGCACAAACATAAAAAACAAAAGTCAATGTCAAACAAAATGTCAATGTAAAATGTCTTCTACAAATATAATAGAAGTACGAACAAAACAATGGTGTAAAAAAATTGCTTCAGAAACATCCACTGAATTGAACAATTATTCTTAGTCAACAGTTTCACAGAAAAAAAGTAAAAACCATAACACTCAACCAGACTCAATATATTTTGGTGGTAATTGTTTACTTTTGTTCCTTGTTCTTTTATACACATATCTCTATGTCCTTGAATTTACAGAATTAAACATCAGAAAAAAAAACATGAATTCAAACAAGACAGAAAACATCAATTGACATTCAGAAGGGACAGTAGACAATCCGCCGGTGGACCTGCTGCTAATGAGTGTATACAATCTGCTAAAGACATGCGTAGTTAACCAGAAGAAACACAGATTACATTGATCAGGGATGTGCATCAACTGATGGCCATAAAGAACCATTGATGGACGACCTGTCCATGAGGGCAAGAAGTAATAGTTCTTATCAACCACCTAATCCTCATCTGACACTGTGACCAGTGCTTAAGGGTTGACTGGGTGACCTGGGAGAGAAGAAGGAAGAGATAATAGCTTGGTGAAAGAAGTTGAGGGAGGGAGGGAGCGAGTGAGGTTTTAAGCCCCTTTTAGCAATATTCCAGCAAAATCATGGTGAGGGACAGCAGAAATAGGCTTCACACATTGTACCCATGTAGAGAATCAATCCTAGGTCACTGGAGTGAGAAGCTACCACTTCAACTACTAGGCTACTGCTGCAAATGATTTTAAGTCTGTGATATTGCTGGAATACTGCTAAAAGCAGCTGAACTAAACTCACTCATATCAAAGAAAAGCCCAACCTGTGCCAGATTATCAACCTGTACAACTTTGGATGGAGAGCACAAGGACATGTGTGGTGTTGAGAAATCAAGGGTTGTCAAGGAGCAGATTATGTAAAACTGTTGTTCATAAGATCCTGCTGTTCAAACTGACCACAGGGCAACCTATAGTTACAAGTGAAGGTGAATGAGGCTTGAAACCACTATGAACCTTCCAATATAAGCCCTGTGTTGTGGATGCAGTGGTGAAAAGCAGTTGTCAGGAGAAGTGCCATCAATCCCACTGCCACATTCCATCAGTCTGCTCCCAGCAGAGTTGTCTTTCCCTGAAGTCCTTCACCCATATACTTCCCCTCTTCAGCAGTCATTTGCAAAGGACCCATTTACACTTTCTTTCACAAGACACACGGGGAACTGGGGACCTATTCAGATTGGAATCACCCTTTAGCAATGAAACAGGAAGCATTACTGCAACAAGATCTGTCAAGTGGCACAATACAAACTTGAATCCAGCTCAGAATCGAGGGAGCTGTCACACTGTGTTTGTTTGAACTAATATCCTCTTGCAATTGTGTGGCTAGGCTTCTATGACCATTAGTCTGGAAATGTTTTCCAAACCAGTGCATTGTGATCTCAGGTTGTATTTTATTAAATCTGGGAACTTCTTATAACATAATTGAATATTCATAGACGTCTTGTAATTGATTGAATTTACATAATATTCTCCGAGAAGTTTCATGTCTCAAAACAGAAATCAATGGTCATATCAGTTCTTGGTTTGTGTGTACTGGCATGCAGTGTTGCCATAATTGTAACAGAAGTCAAACACCAAAGAATATTTCCAAAACTGACCAGATTTGAACAGTATTTACTTCTAGCTAGGCCAGTATGTTTGTTATTTGTGTAATTATTTTCATATGGCAATATCTTGACAGATTTGGAGCTGATTCAGCAACACAAGGTTGAAGATGGAATGTTTGAAGGAAATAAATCTGCACAAAAGACCAAAAGAAGAATTCACCTTACAAATGGCAAGGAAAAGCCCAGTGACATTGTGTATACAATAAAGAAAAAGTTGACATAAATATTATTTTGTCTTACACTTGAATACCTTCTTCTATATGCCTCTCAAGAACCTCAAGAAATCTGATATTAAAATCATGAATCAACTTCATCCAGACATTGTTGAAAATCTAAGAAGAGAAAAGAGACTGAGGTAGGGTGAAACCAGTTAGTCTGATCCAGATTGGTAAGGATATTATTTGGATGTGGCAGTTCCCTGACACAGCCTCCCCAAGGTTTTTATTCCTTATTCCGTTCTATTACAAAGAACGACAGTCTTGTTATTTCAGGGGTCAATGATTCTGATCCTAGCTATCTGAAACAGTGACATATCTGTCAGGTTATTCCACTGCTTTGCCATCACAGCTCCTTCCAGTGTTCCATGAATTCAATAAAGGCAGATCTATGTAAATAGGATCACAAAACCTGTGTCAGAGCAGTGAACACAATGATATTAGTCTGTAACATAAATCGGCTCCAGTCTACCCTAACCAAAAACTCTATCCACAATTCCTTAAGAAAATCTACTTATTTCAAGGCATGAATACAAATGCAATACAGGAGTGACATGTTATTATCGATCTAGATTTATGACCTCATAATGGGTCAACCACAAGCTTTATACTGTTCAACAAAAACCATCCATCCTTCTTTGCCATAGACATATACATTTATCCAACACATCATTCAAATTCTTAATGTCTTGTCCACCCGCTGCTGCCACTTAGTAAACTGGAACTGAAGAGCGTCTTGAAGGAATACAGGCCCTGCATCAACATTGACCGATAGCGCCTTGCTGCAGACGGCGCCAAGAGCCACATCTCCGTACCAATCATTACAACTGGTATGAGCTACTTGAACCCAATCAGTGGGGCACATGACAGACTACGTGATATGTGACCATGTAGTGAGTTGACTGCAGTTGTAATGAATGTTTCTTTTTCCCTGACCTCTCCACAATCGTGATTCATGTCTTCTATATTTGTATAACTGTGTGTGATGGGGTGGCCCAGTGGTTGAAGCGTTTGCTTGTCATGCTGAAGACCTGGGTTCAATTCCCCCCATGGTTACAATGTGTGAATTTTCTGGTGTCCCCCACCATGTTATTGCTGGAACATTGTTGCAAGCAGTGTAAAATCATACTCACTCATGTTATGTCCTGTCATCCATCTGCTGTGAATCCATCAAACATGACAAATAGACTTGATTTTTCAATTTCAAAGTCTCAGTGGATACAGTACTGCAACTTCGGCTGAGTACTTGGAAATGAAACAGTGGCATTATGACCTTATTGTGATGGCAAGGCAGATTCCACAACAGATACTCAGAACCAGCAAGGTGTCTACATACATGAAGAGAAGTAAATTTCCACACATCATCACCTTTATTCACGTGTGAATCTTTCAGCCACGTTCAGCCTTACTCAACATACTCATTCCCTCACTTACTGTCATGGTGGTGTTAGAGTGAATGTTGTTGATGCCTGTCAACACTAAAGCAACCTGTCAGAATCACAGCTGATAGCAACTGGTAAATTATTACTTATACAAGACATTACTTTACGAGTTAGATTGTTTTAAAGCCACTTTGAAAATTGATATCAATGTGTGTCAAGTGATGTAGATCTCAGATGCTATCAATTTGGTGAAACAGTTATAATTACATCAAAGTATGTTAGTTGTAAGGTACATGAAACTCAGAAGTAAAAATTACTTACAACGTTGATAAATACCAAGAGCAGAATACAGAGCTGATACAACTTTTATAATAACCAGAAGAAAAATGGATTTGAAACAAGGATCATTGGTTCCTGGCAGGACAAAGGCACACAACTCTTCCCATGGAAGTGCAGCACATAAAAAAAATGCAGTGTTTGGGTGGGTGTGAGTACATGTGCCCCAGTGACTTAGTGACTTGGGTTTTATGCACTTTCTAGCTATAGTCGAGGAATATCACTGCATGGGATACCATAAATGGGCTTCACACATTGTACCCATCTGGGGAATCAAACTCATGTCTTTGGTGTGACGAGTGAATGCTTTAACCACAGGGCTACCCAACCCTCCCCACATGAACAACACATTAGCTGTAAATGCCATGGAAAAATGGTCCTTGTACTTAGGTTGTTTGTAAAGGTGGTTCTGAAAAGTGTGAAGTATGAAACCCATCTGGTTTGACTTTTGTCTTTTTCCTGTAAATTGAATATTAAATATCTATACATGCTTCATAATTCTGCATCTTAAAATGAACCTGAAGGATAAGAGAAAACTGACTTCTACCAACTCATAAACAACACACTGGGCAGTGCAATATTTCTCCTGTACACATCAATAAACCATGGTACCCATTGTGTATGGAGTAGGCTGGAGGTGAACTCATCTCTAAAACTGAGGGGAGGAAGGTGGTTAGGGGGATGGCAGTGGCCCGGCCCGCTTCTCAGTGAAATCCAAGCTTGAGCTGCACATGGGAATCTATTGTACTTGCTGGTGAATCAGACAAGAACTGAAGCATGTAAGTGCCATAAGACAGTTCATCAGAGCTACTCTATGGACACTTCTCAAAGTGGTCAATGACTGGGATATCTCCTTTATGAAAGACATTCTCTAATGGCATGTACGGAGAAGCCATCACAGAAACTAGACTGGAGTCTCATGGAGGAATGGATATGAAACCTTTCAGAAACATACAGTGACAGACAATTTCTATGGTCTAATGCTAGAATTATTCGGGAAAGGTAGGACGTAATGAAGGAAACTTTGATGTGAATAGAATGAGCTTCAAAAAGCCAGACTGAAGGTTTGGGTAATTTCAGTGTGATAGGCAACCATCTATGATGTGATCACAAATGATTCAGAGCTGATCCTCCGCAAAAGACTTTTCAGAGATATATAAACCCATAAAGTGGATTCAAACTATGACCCCCTAAGCCTATTCAGTCTCACAGTCTGAGCCTATTCAGCAGGTAAAATAGTGGTTGAGTTGGTCAAGTGCCAGACAACTGAAGGAGTGTTCAATGCATTTCATGTATCACAGACCATGTACCATATTGTTCCCCCTCTACCCATCCCATTATGCAATGCTGAACCCTTCAATGAAGCATCTAATTTCTTCTCAAATCTTTCTGGGTCTCCTTTTTTTTGTTGAAATGTTGTGGCATGTTGCACCTTATATTTTCATACACTTGGGGATTTCTAATGCAGTACTCAGCAATATTCCTGCTATATGGTTTTAAATATTGATGTATAGACAAGACAATCCTGTGATCAACATCAAGAGCAACAATATATGCAGTTGTGATTACAATGATATGTCAACCAAGTCAGTGGGTCTGGCCACCAAATCCTGTCAGTTGCCTTTTTTCAACAAACATGGGTTGTTGAAGATAAATTCTAACCTGAATCTTCACACCTAAATCTTCTTTTCCGAATTCTACCTTATAACATGTGGTGATTAATAAAGAAATTCTTAAAAACAGCTCTTTGTTGCATGCAACTGAATTTCTTCACCAATTTAGAAAAAAATAAAATTTTAATATTTTGCTGTTAATATACCAGGATGTGACATTTAATGAAGCCTTTTGAAGGCAAAGGAATCTGACAATCACTATCCACAACATTAAGCAAGTTACATTGAGCTCTCCAAAGTGAACTATTTTGATGTCCCTTAAGTAACTGTCTCAAGTCAGAAGCTTGTCAGCTGCATTATGAGACAATCAGATTTCAGTATCAAGCACTCTCGACATTCCAGGATCTGTAACCAGACAGGTAGCATCAATGCCAAGACTGATGTGATCGGCACAAAAAGCCAAATCCATACAAATCCATACAATTTGGTGAAATAGAAGTTTGATTCATCAACAGATGTTTTGAGATCTGTTTCTTTTATTTCTTTGATGGCATGTTTGCAATCAAATTACTATCCCTTCCTGGACATCGGTAAAGGTCATGACCTATCCATAAACTTTTGCTTTTGATAAAGTTCTCTGAAAAAAACAACAACAACACAAGAATAATACAAGTGTATGTCTGCTTCCAGGAGTGCCCTCATTGCAGTGGAGAACAGCCTTCCAGCAAAGGTTATCCAAGCAAAACACCTAAGAACAATGATTGGGTTGGATAAAGTGAACTGTGAAGAGCAAATGGTAAAAGAAAATTGTGTCGAGTTCAGTATGATGTGATGATTGTGATGATGTGGATGACCACAAGTGACAAAAACCAACACAGTGATGCAGCAGATTACAGCAGTAAAGTAGCCCCCAGCAGTCATAGACAGTCCTTGGAAGACTATCAGTTCAAGTAGTGCAGAAACCTGCAGCAGTGAGAGTAGCAGAAACCCAGAGCAGTCAATGAAAGGATGGTTTGCTGTTCACCAGTCATACATGGGGAATGGAACTATGATAAACCAAAAAGCATGAAGAACAGTGAACATCACAATGAAGTCATAGTGATCTAATAGAGATGGAGAAATGGTAAAAGAAAAGCATTGTCAGTTTAGGCATTATTCAAAAATAAGACATGATGTCTATATAAGGATTGGCATTGCCTGCATTACTCGGAACTAGTTCACTGATGTCTGACCCTGCCATACTGGATTTGCCTGTTAAAAAGCACAAGTCATTTGTGATGTTTTACACTCTCTGCCAAATGGTAGATGCAAGAACACATCCCATCATATATCCTGCCATTCCAATGTGCCAGTGACAGATTGTGCCAGGAAAAGGAACATTTCAGGACAAATTAATATGGAGGCTTAGCAATATATACCAAAAACATCTTTAACAGAATCAGAAAATCCAAGCTCATGCTCATCTGCATCTTGTCCATTCTTTTAACTGGGTGATGGGCTACAGATCCTCTTTTTTTTGTCATAAGTATTGAATATTATTCTATCACAACAACATAACTGTATTATGTTCCTCTGTGGGAAATTGCCAATCAGTATTTTCTGAACACTATCCAATACATCTTGCTACATCTTTGCAACTGAGTCATACATGTATTGACAATATCTTTAAGCTATGTTGGATACAAATACTTTGGACATGCAAAGGTTATATTAAATCCTTTCAATGCTTGGCTTAAACAAGTAATTACATGAACATGAAATTTTACCATGTTTATTAAAAACACAAAATTTTTGTCTTAGTTCCAATTTAAAACTGCATGATTTCCAAATCTGTTAGATTATATGGATAAGCTCCTGGCTCTAGCTGTGAGGAATTACCTGAAAGGGTACTTGACTTGTGAAGCACACTTCTGAAATCCTAACATGTTTATCACAACAAGCTACAGGTGAAACAGATTATAAATACACACACACAAATATTTTCTACAACCTGTCCAGGTTTATTCAATAAATGTGCATCAACTCGTACGTTGTACTCTGTGTGTGGTGACTTCAATTCTTTCCTATTGCTAGAAACTGCATGTTTGGGATATGGTTCTGATTATCTATGCGAACAAGATACCTGATCAATAGATATTTCCCCAACAGTCACTATGTATGAAATGCAATACACATCAATAAGTTATATTCCTCATACATCAAGATGGTCAGTACACAATCAAATCTGGGCCTGACAATCCAGTGATTGATGCTGACAGTGATAATGGTTGGTGATGACACATGATCAATAATGTTACAGAGATGGACCATCCAATCCATAAAATCGTCTCCAGTAGAGGCTGCTGGGAATCTGCTGGTGTTTGAAATCATCATGGGTCCAGCATTCCAGCAGATGTATTGATCTGCCACCATGACACCTCCAATTACAAGAATGGTAAGAAGACTCGCGCCCACCCATTCCTCATACATCGATTCCTGTAGCTTGAAAGGACTCCAAGACAACCCTCATCACTCTAGCCACCTAACAAAACTGACCTTATAAAATTGAAATGGCCCGAAACTATCCATTTACCTGAAGGCTGAGTCAGTTTGTTCTGTCAAAATGGGACTATTTCCCAACATGCTAACTGTACTGATGTTTTTGTATGAAAATGGCTGTAGACAACAAGGTCAAACTTTGCAGTGGGCACACTGTTACTGTTATTGTCAATATATGTGGTAACTTGACAAGATTATGGATTCTGATTGGCTCAGAAACTGGCTGTTTAATTTTCAACGTACAAGCTTACTTGACCCCTGCTGTTATTTTCAATATACCAGCTAACTTTGACCCTTGCTGTTAGTTTCAGAATTCCAGCTAACTTTGACGTTTGCAGTTATTTTCAAAATACCAGCTAACCTTGACCTTTGCTGTTGTTTTCAATGCAACAGCTAACCTTGACCATTGCTGCTATTTTCAAGGAGGAGTATTTAAAATTTGGTATCCATCTTTCTGGCACGAGGAGCAGACCCAAACATAAATGGTGTATCAAATTATGTTCCCCCTGACACTGGAGCACAACTTTTACCTTTAGAGATGAGTCAGTCATTAAACTGCCCCAAGTAATATTCATGCTACATAAAAGTCCTTGAACATTTAAATACAAAGGACTAAAGTGCCCAAAACTATATTCTCCATACTGTGAGTGGGGTGTACTTAACCTCAGTCTCATCAGTATGTCAGCTGTATCAAAGGGTGCCAGTTTGATGAAGGGGGGAGGTGGTGCAGGTGTCAGACATTTGCCAGTTTGGTGAAGGGGGACATGGTGCAAGTGTCAAGACATTTGCCAGGTTGATGAAGGGGGACATGGTGCAGGTGTCAGACATTTGCCAGTTTGGTGAAGGGGGATGTGGTGCAGGTGTCAGACATTTGACTGTTTGGTGAAGCTGCATATATTGATATGGTGCTGATCATTCTCCATTGAATTAAATACAGGCTTGAATCAAGCATGCCTTCAATCACAGACTCATATCTATGACTGGCTCATCAATAAAATCAGATGAAAAATTACTTGGGGTGCCTGTACAAGATTAACAGTAGGAGCTACAACACTTGTTGAACCACAGTTGGTTAGTCCAGCAATATCACTGTAGCTGGTCAAGAACTCACTCTGGGCCAGACAAAGCAATGTGCACAATGATCTATATCATTTAAACTCACCACGCCACACTGAATGGATTATTAACATCATAGATCTCAAAATGTAGTCTTTCTGACATCTTCCATTCATGTTCAGACAAATGAAGTTAAATGTCTAAGAACATGTTATGATTATACCCCACAACAAGTATGAGCCTCCACAAACATGTCTTCAGGTCCAAATAATCATATATGCTAACTGAGCAAATGCAAAAAAATCATCAATGATAGAGAAAGTGAGTGAGTTTAGGCTTAGTAACTTATACACAGCACCTAGCAGCGTTCCATATATGGTGGTAGTCTGTCAATAACTGATTTTGGACAAGACAAACCAGTGATGAACAACATGAGCATCAGTCTACACACGAGTCAACAGTGTCTGCAAGGTCAGCAAGCCTGACCACCCAATCCCATTGGTTGCCTCTTACTACAAGCATGAGGTTCTGAAGATAAATTCTAACCCGATGGTCACAGGTACATAAATAACAAGACAAAATACTATTTCTACAGCACTGTGCCAATCAAGTCAAAGTAAATGCAAAAGATGTTTATTGTATGAAAGGATTCCGGCCCATATGCCTGAGTGTTACACTGATAGAGGAATATTAAGGCTATTTTAAACACTATTTCTACTGCACTGTGATGACCAAATAAAAGTAAATGCAAAAGATGTTTTTTGTATGAAAGACCTCAGACCAATATACCTGAGCGTTACATTGATAAAGGAATATTATCAATATTTACATATATATTTAAGGGTATGTGAAGGCTTATTTAAGTTGGATATCTTATGTGCCCAATCTGTCCTTTATATGAATGAAATATGTTTCAATCAAATATCAATCAATCAATCAATCAATCAATCAATCAATCAATCAATCAATCAATCAATCAAAAGTATGCATATGATACTGACACACGCCATCAAAGTCTTCCTTTCAGCTAGTCAACTTCCACAAGAAATATGACTTTCAACAGAAATAAAATGAAATGGTTTCAACTGAACCTGCAATACAGCTGCTATACCCTCCATGAAGACATATGTACATATATCACCACTCCTCTCTCTCTCGTAGGTTAGGGACAGATGCAAGCTATCCTGACATCTGCAAGCACCATCTGGGATCTCCAATATCACAACAAATTGATGATACAGTTGTGTGATGACACACTCTCAGACGGGACACACTGATTGATGATAACACACACAACACATAGAGCCATGTGGCCAGGAAAGTTTTAGTGTCATGTACTGCTTTGTATAACACAAGATGTGGCCATGTGCACGTTTTTTGTCAGATTCTAAGCAATCAGTGAAAACATTTACTCAAAATCTATATATCATTGCTGTAACTACAGCAATTTGGAATCCATTTTGCAAGCAGATCAACATGCCTGCTCTTCACAAGATAAGTAGCTAGTGAGGTTTACTGGAAACTTCCAATCACCTCACATAGTCTAAATGTCCATGTCTGTTGATCATATATAGTATAAACATGCACCAACATGACAGACAAGATTTTGAAAATGAATATCATGTTCTGCATTGCAGTTATAAACATGTCTCTCTAAGATGTCACAACCCTCCATTCATAAACAGCGACAAAATATCTGTAAAGTTCGTGACAATTATTATCAATGCATAAAAAGTGAACGTTATAAATCCATTGCTATTCTTTGAAACCCATGTTCGGGTAAGGAAATCAATGAACATGATTACTACCTTGAATAAATGTATGGTTTCATGATGGGAGAGTGAGTGACTGTGAGAAAGTGAGTGCTCGCAGCTTAGCTGATATTCAGCAATCTTCAAGCTATAACATAACAGTTTGTTACCCCCAGAACAGGCAAAACAGTGACAGAAATTATGAGCATCTGATGTCATCAAGATATAACGTCACTAAAAGAACTGAGGTAGTTGCCTCTCATGATAAGCCAATTTCTCAATTATACACCACTTCCTGGTCGTGTTGCCTTGGTTTCCTTTGTTTAAAATGTGCTTGTATTGGTCGATTCCCCTGCAACATTGACCAAAAAATATATTTCTGTGCATATATATTGTCACTGACAAGTGAAACACTCTGTATCATGGTTGGAGAGGCAATTTATGGAGGGTGATGGAGTCAGGATGGTACATTTACGAGTTATTCTACACAGATAGGATTTTCGCTGCAAGTCCTCACTGTCGAATCAACTTTCTGTCCTCCATGACACACTACATGGGAACATTATTTTCATCTCCTGTGTATGCTCTTCAAGGGTCCAACAGTGGTTTGAATGCCAGCCTGTCAAGGTGACACAACACGTCTTACCAAGACAATAAGAATCCAGAAGCAGACAATACGAAAATTGTTCAGCTGGATCTTCTGGTGTTCCTCCACTTCTGAGACGAGTTTTCACGAGAGATGGACAGTGACTCTGGCAGATTCAAAGACCAGTCAACCCAGGGGTCAAGACCCAAATCCTGTGTCTGGATGATGTTCTCAGACTTGTGAAATCAGTTAGACTTGGTTGTGATCAGTTCCAAAGTGATTCCTGATGTAATTTACTAGAGGGAGGAATGTTATGAACCTTGATATTGTAAAATAAAGTCTCAAAAGTGGAGGAACACCAGAAGATCCAGTACTGAATTATTTATGTGACTATGAAAGTCTATGAGATCCAACAAAAGTCTTTTCATATATTTATTACATATCTTATAATTCTCATTGCCTGTGACATATGAGTCTGACCACTCCATTTTCCCAATTTAGCAGCAAGCACTGGACAGAGGAACAACTTAGACTGGAACTTTGTCCTAGAAATAAAGTTGGCTTAATTGTAAATACATTAACAAATATGTCACTACAAACAAATCTAAATGGATCCTTAATTTCTTGAGGTGAGGCAATGAAGACTTGATAAATCATTCTACACTTGAGACGACTCCTGTTCAACATATTGTCTACATTCTCTCATCAGGGAAACAGAATAGGTACTACATGTACTAAGGTATGACTCTAGTGATTTCAAGGTGACACACTGGGCAAGATTCTACAAGCATCAGTTCCCTCAAGGTCAAGTTACTAAACACATGTACTGTTTTGGATGGGAAAAACTGTCTCACAGTCCCTGAACCATATTATTTTCCCTACAGCCAAGTTGTTCCAGCTCTAGTTGAAGCAAGTCTAGATTTTTCTGGTCTGCCTTGGGTTCCTTTTCAATAGATAGGTCTGTTTGTCTCTATCAAAATAATATATATTCAGAGACTAAGCATTAGTCTATACTTACTGCTGATGAGTGAATTATCACTGCCACTTTACTGATGGTACCATTGCCACTATATACTACACTGCCACTTTACTGATGGTACCATTGCCACTATATACTACACTGCCACTTTACTGATGGTACCATTGCCACTATATACTACACTGCCACTTTACTGATGGTACCATTGCCACTATATACTACACTGCCACTGAAACTGTACGACTGTTGAATATTGTACAAACACTTTATTGTGTATTGCCACAAGTGTCAATTGTGTAATATTTCATTTTGGTTTCGCACTTGTTTGCTTTGCATTTAGAATTCAGTCAGACATATTTCTGGGCATACACGTTGTATCATTATTAAACTGACATATAACAACATATTTATTCACTTTTCATGACACAATATTTTTCTATATTCCATCATTAAATACACTGAAAATTCCACTATGAAAGAAAAGTTCAAGTCCTTTTTGTCCATGTTTAATGTCTTGTAAGACTTCAAGCATATGTATAAGAGTGGATGTCTTGAGACATCAATCAAGCTGGCCATGGAGTAGTTTTTCCCTGACTTCTTTTTGTCTTTAGGAAACGACTGGTGTAAATCCTCATACACCCCTGGGACTAGCCAGCCGTATTGTCTCAAGACCATATTTTTTTTCACCTCCACTGAAGCCCTCACTGTAATACTTAGCTTAGTCTCCCTCTCAGTCTCAGTCAACAACATTCCACCAAGCCTTATCTGTAATGCAAAATCCCTGAACGTCAGTCTGTGTTTTCCTCTAGTTCAGGTGCTTAGTCTCCCATACCAGTTTTGCTAGGTTTCAGTTTCAATAGTGTCAGTTCTTTCTATCATAATTCTACCTTCAACAACATTCCAGCTATATGGTGGCAGTCTGCATACACTGAGTCTGGACCAGACAATCCAGTGATCAACAGCATGAGAATTAATCTACAAAACTGGATTATTATGACAAGTGTCAATAAATTCAGCAAGTCTGACTATCCAATTTTGTTAGTCGCCTCTCACAATAAGCATGTGTTGCTGAAGACTAATTCTAACTAGGATCTTCAGCGGTATACTCGGACCTCGTATTATGGCATTCATGTTATCGCGGTAAATGGTATGTCTGGTTTTCCGCCTCCTAGCGGTCATTTGCATATGTAAATTGGCAGTCAGATGTCAGTCACTTGTTTACATTTTGGAAAACAAGCATGATGTATGAAATCTTCGTAAGTATTATCCAGGAGAAATGTTAACATTCAGTTCTGGAATCTTTTGGAATCTGTTTCAACTCCATCCATGAAATACTTGCAATAATATCTATGTGTCGTTTATGACCATTCCCACTTGATCTGAACTAGGTCACCTGCATCTTATTAATGCCATATAAGGTAACGGAAGTGATGTTAGGAGCTATATTAATCTACCGGTGGATGGCAAAAGTTGTAATACAACTAAGGAAAGAAAATGTAATTTGATCCCTGATCAATGAAAGCGAATTTGCACACTCAAACAACAAAGAAATTAAGAAAGAATTTTACTGTACTCTTGTACACATAATTATTTATTCATATTCTCTAATTATTTAACATCATATTTTGCATTGAAATATGGTTGAAATCATGCCTAAAGTAAAACATCAAACAATATATGAAATATAAAATAACATTGCAATGAAAATGAAATAATTTCAACATATTACATTTTCAGAAATATTCTTTTCTTTTTTTATTCAAATATTTTAAAAAGAAATAATTTTTGAAATAATAATTTCAATTTAAAAAATAATATTTTTTCAGGATTGTCGCAAAGCTAAGAGAAAATCAATTCTCCTGCTAAGGCAAGACGACAGTATGATCCTGTTAGCTTGCAACAAGTATTTGCTGCCACCCAGACTGGGATGTCAGTTTATCGTGCTGTGTGCCAGTATGTTGTTCCGGAGTCAATAAGCATGTGTTGCTGAAGACTAATTCTAACTAGTATCTTCAGCAGTATATTAATTTTCTAGTCTATGCAATAGTTTTACATCAGGCAAGTCTAGATATTCTTTAGGTTTGGGTTGTCCTATATCACTATTGCTCCTTTTCTGTTTAAATAGAGTTATTGGTTTCTATCAATATTTTATACTCTCAGAGAATTAGCACTAGTTTATGCTTATGTTCTATATGAAGCAGGAATTGGTTTGACATAGTTCAATCTCATGGAGTCTCCATTTCAATCTAAATGTACTCGCTCACTTTCCTTAAAATTTACATTCAGTGAAAAAGCATACATTCATGGAAAACGTATTTGTCTGTATTTTTACTACAGTATGCAACTTATATTGTAAATCTGACCGAACAATCCCATGAAAAGTTACCTTTTGAGCAATATGAAGAACTATCACCCACTATTTCAAAACAACCATTTTCCAAAAAAAATGTTTGAAAGATCACAGATTGGTATTAAAACATGTCAGGAAATTGTAGCCATGAATAACAGCAGGACGGATATGGTATTATTAATACCGTTCATTATCCTATATTATCCATAGAATATATATGATTTGAAATGAGGAAGATTTCCCAGTGCCTGATCAATGTTATCAGATGATGTCTCTGCAGGTATTGTTATGAAACCAGCATTTGTCCCCACATGTACAAGCAGCCACATGATGAAGATAGCTTTGTAAGTGGACTAACCTTGAATACCTCTTCAACTCACACTGAGGAGTGAAGCAACAACCTGTTTACAGAGCACTGACATTACGCAACACCATGATGAATAGATACTCTGTGCTAACCCCACCTGACCATGCTGTATATGAGCACTGTACAAACATGGTACCTTGAGCATCTCTAGTCGCACAAATTCCTGCATAAACTGAGAATCATGTCTTTGCCATGTGATTTACGTACTTTCTGAATACCAGCCAATAATTTACGTCTCCATACCGTTGAACTAATAATGAAGTTAATCTGATTCACTGTTTCCAGAAGGACAAATCCAGCGAAAAGGCTAATGGCCTTTGTATGCATGAAACATTCACGATGTTTGTGCCAGAGGATCAATGTTTCCAGACTGGTGAACTTTCAGATATATCCACTAATAACCAATTCTACAAATACCATGATACCTGTATGTGTTGTTCACACAAATTGCAACTTGTCTTAACATGCTTTGGTGATACATATCCTAGTTCTTGTTATAACACACACTTCACTGTACAAGACTATGAGATTTGTTTTAACACATATTTCCAAGTACTGGAAATTTTGGTTTGTTATAAATGTTATTCTACAACAATAGACATAGGAATATTTCATTACATTATACTTGGAAATTGGTAACAACCAATAGTTCACCATATCACATGTCAAAACTGGTCATAACCAATTTTTCATCACATCTGACATTTGAATTGGTCAAAACCAATCTTTAACTCTATCACATGGAAGAAATTGTCATAAGCAATAGTTCACCATTTCAGATGTTAGAAATTGTCATAACCAATAGTTCACCATTTCAGATGTTAGAATGGGTCCAAAGCAATAGTTCACCAATTCAGATGTTAGCAATTGTCATTACCACTAGTTCACCATTTCAGATGTTAGCAATTGTCATAAGCAATAGTGCACCATTTCAGACTTTTGAATCAAGCATAACTAATACTTCACTGTGTTAGAATTATCTGTATTTGCAACATATTTTTTAATTTTAATGTTCTTTCCACAATATGAAGCTTGAACTTACCATTTCCTTGTCCTCCTGAGTTTTGGGAATCAGGGTACAGTTGAGGATGAGGTATCCCATATAGTCGGTCTTGCTGTCCGACAGCTTGAGACGCAGCTCGGTACATCTGCAGGCACAGAGGACACACAGTAAGAAAGTTACCACTGGAAAATACCCCACTAAAACTCACATACACCACCGGAAAGGAATGCACCCAACTTTAACCAAAACATGACCACAGGGAGGGCATGTAACTTTCAGGAAAGGAACTTGCCCAGATTGAAATGAAAATACCATGCTACAACCATTAAACAGGATCTAGTAATGGCAGGCCACATGTTGAAATACAAGTAATCTTACTCAAAACCTGAATTACTCTATGGTAACACTGGCAGAGAAGGTAAATATAGAAGTGGTGAACAGTTATACTGCTAATAAAAATGTGGAATTTGGTTAAAGAACTTCAGGGCCCTCCAAAACTGGGAGTATAGCTGTACATCACATGAGACCAACTATCAAGCAATCTGCTCCTCTCCCCATAGTTATACAACATTCCAAACTCTTTATCATTCAGAGGGCTGGGTTTTCATACCAACACTAAGCCTGGTTTGATGCTATTTTAATTCAGTTACATCACAGCATGTCAGCTTGATGCAGGAGGAAAGTCTACACTGATGCAGGTCGTATACATGTACCACTCTGGTGTAATCTGTGTATAAGAGACTACATGGTGCTATGGAACCTAGAAACGTAATATGAACTGAGATTTGAACCATAACCTTTGGATTGCTGGACATCAAAGGGACACAATTCTGTACAGCAAATAGCTGTGCATTAGACAGGACCAGCCATGACTCCTAATACTTTACAATCATGGCATGCTCTGCAATGTGTCTGTCTACCTTTATGGAAGATGCAGTCATAACAGTTAGCCACACAGAGTGAACATATGCAGTGGAACAGATGCCACAACTGATGAACTATATGCTAATGAACCAAACTTAGCTGGCTCCCCATCCACAGGTAAACTCTGCCAAACAAGGCTGAGTGTGTCTGAGAGAGACTCACACGTGAATAAAGGTGATGATGTGTGGAAATTTACTTCTCTTCATCTCTATAGACACCTTGCTGGTTCTGAGTATCTGTTGTGGAATCTGCCTTGCCATCACAATAAGGTCATAATGCCACTGTTTCATTTCCAAGTACTCAGCCGAAGTTGCAGTACTGTATCCACTGAGACTTTGAAATTGAAAAATTAAGTCTATTTGTCATGTTTGATGGATTCACAGCAGATGGATGACAGGACATAACATGAGTGGATATGATTTTACACTGCTTGCAACAATGTTCCAGCAATGTCATGGTGGGGGACACCAGAAATGGGCTTCATATATCGTGCCCCTGTGGGGAATCAAACCCAGGTGAATGCTTTAACCACTAGGATACCCCACCAACTCCATGACATAAGGAAGTTCTCTTTCATATGGTAACTTTATATGCTTTCTCACACTGGCCAAGTCTTTGAGACCTTAAGACAATCTGCTGTCCACAGTTGCGCATTCCTTGGGCATGAGTTTGATTGTGGGTTTGAATCCCGGTTTGTGTGGATGATGCAGAATATTTCTGCCTGGACTCATTGGTTTCCTCAAAGTGGTAAAAGTCTGACACCTGCATCACTTTGAGCCTTTCTCTCACATTAACACTGCATTGTAGTTACATAACTGGAAACTCTTCAAACTTAGGTGACGAAGAATGTCTTAACAATGTCAACAAAACCGATGTCAAAATGTCACCTTTCACAGAATAAAGAAGATGTATATGCATAAAATTATCTTCATTCTTGTTCAAAGTAGCCTTAAAGCCCAGTTTACAACTCTAACTTATTATGTTTTATATGACAAAAACATGTAACAAAATTGGACACACACGTTGACACAAACTTCTTTACACTACGAGATGCCAAACTTGCTGTATATTGTTTCTTTTGTCTTCTCCCCAGCCAATCACATTAGGTCATTTTCAGTTGATTTCACAGACAGAGAATAAGTCTTTTGGGTACAAGTGGGGAATAAGTGTGGGGATTTGTCTATGCGAGTGGTGCAAAGGGACTCAATGGTTCACTTCTATACAGCGCATTGTGATATAGCCCTTTCTCCAGTTTCCTTTGCCAAACCATTCACTGGACAGAAGACTTCAGTGGGACTGAAAGGGATATATTTGCCTATATCTTCATGTCTAAACATGTAATAATGATAGTAATTAACAAGCTAACAGCTAATCCCATGGCACCAGAGAGTACTTAACCCAGTTGTGTCAGCTTCAATGATTCACATTATGTCCCAAAAGCTTATACCCCACCAGAGAGAAACCAGCCAGGGCACCAGTAATCCTTATTACCATATATTTGGGTATAAGGCTGTATAATGCAAGAGATAAGAGAATGCCATACATACTTTTCATTCTTAATATATGATATTTAAAATGCATAAATGGTAATAAAGTCTTTATCAGACAAGGTTACTCTTGAAAATAAGGGATGTAGGATGTAATTTCACCAAATGACGTAGCCATAGAAACTAAGCATGAACGTACTTTGTGAACGAAGCAGTTTAACATACAGCAAATAAACTATGTAAACACAAATATCCTGAAAAGGCAATAAAACGTCATTCTGTTCTACTATGTTCTATTCTATTCTGTATAGAGCTGTGTTTGTCACCATGTTCTCTGACACATAAGAAACCGCCATGTAAGTGTTTGCAGAGAATTAGATAGTTCATTGAGAAAGGAGACATCAAACCGAAATGAACTTAAAAGTAGTACCTGTACCTCATTTGCATATTTATCACATCATGCAACCAAGTTCATCACACTGGTTTATAGAAACCCTGATATGATCAACTTACTTGTTGAGTTCCAGCGTTGTCAGCTCAATTTCTGTGCCACCCATAGGGTCGTCATGCATCCCTCGATCATAGTCAAACACCTTGATCTGCACTGGTTTGTAAATGTCTTCAATTGCAACAGAAAACCTCTCATCCCATTTTGGGTTCAGATTCTTAAAGACAGTCCGACTTTTGAACACTTGTTTTCCTCCGACCTTGAACTTCACGTAAGGGTCACTTGTACCTGCAAAACACAGGAACACTTTAGCAAATAATTCAGGTGATGAAAGGACAAGTAGGTGAGGCAGGTGCTCAATCATCAAGTTGCCACAAAAATCGACTATGCTTGTTGTAAGAGGCAACTGAGAGGATCAGGTGGTCAGACTTGCTGACATGGTTGACACGTCATCAGTTTCCAATTGCACAGATCGATGCTCATGCTGATCTTCACTGGATTGTCTGGCCCTGACTCGATTATTTACAGACCGCTGCTATATGGCTGGAATATTGCTGAGTGTGGTGTAAAACTAAACTCACTCATTCAATCACCAAGAATGTGTTCAAGGTTCCGTTGTCAAGAGTGAACTGCACTGATATCCCCTGACATGAAACAACTGCATAACAGTAGTGATGACATATTTTGGTTAATGAATCATGTCATGGATCATTTTTGGTTTCAGCAGTGTTAGAGTGTTGATGAGTCAAATACTGATGGAATCGACCTTTCTATATCATAGTGAGCGTATGTTGTTTAATGTCAAAATCACCATAATTCACATTATTTCATAATGGAAAACCAGTGCCTGAAAGTGCCAATCAATCCATTGTTTAACTAGCAACAACATTTTTCAAAGTTTACTTCCGAACAGCATGGCAACACTGTACACAACAGCCTAAAGATACGACGATCACAGGGTAATGCTAAAGTGTGGGAATGATGATCAACTTAGTGCAGCGTTATCTGAGACCAAATCTGGAAAAAGAATCCACATGAGGTTCTCACTTGCCCCTAAAAATGAATAAAACTTCAAATCTCATACAGATTGTGGACGATGAGGGAGCTAAGTGGGTACAGTATTTGCTCATCATGCCAAAGACCCAGGTTCGATTTCTCACACGGGTGCAATATGTGAAGCCCATGTCTGTGGTCCTTGCCATGATATTACTTGAATATTGCTAAAAACTGTGTAAAACTAGACTCACTCACTCATCCATACAACTTGCAGTTTTAAACATTCTGAAGCATGAACACCTTGAAAACTCCTCACTACTTTCTGTTTCAGGACATAGCAAAGTCTGGTTGTCCAAGATGCCATTATTTGCTGTGAAGACTTACATGCCTTAATTGTTCCAGAAACCAATGGCCATGGACTAAAACCATGATGAAGGAGTAAAAATATACTCTGAAAAGACTAAAACTATGTTCTTAAAAATTATATAAGCTTACACTAAAAATTCTCTTTTTTATGTGTATCACTTCTAAATTCCTCTCAAAGCTGCCCTGATTGTTTCTTTGCACCATGAGTGGTGGATTTTTACCAAAGTGGTGAAGTCATCTGGCTTACCTCCAGGCATAAGCTGGCACTGAGTGACATTACTGATCAAAGTGGCATTAACATCAAAGTCACTCACTGATGACTGTATGTTTTAGTGTAAACACGAAGATAGTTCTACAATTAATCTAGATTGGTGATGTTTGACCTACCCATTAAAGCTGAAGCCCTTGTCTTTGTGATAGTCACTTCTTTGTGTTCTTTCTCTACTGTTTCATCAATGTAACATCATAAAGAGCTAAAGCAAACAAAGTATTGATCTAGAGTCAGTGCCATGCCATAATGGTAATGGTAGCATCTCTACAGGTTATAGAGAGAGTGCTGTCCTTTTGTTGGTTCCTGTCATTCACAGGAACCCTATTCAAATAGTGTAGCATCACTATGGGATATATCACAGAATGGAAACTGCACCAAAGTATAGTACTGTCCAAAAAGAGGTCCTCTTAATCATACTAGAGTAGGATATATAATTTTTAACATTTGTTATATTTGGGATTACACTTTCTCAGAAAATATGTATTACATTTGACCATTTTCCAGGTGGTATGTGTATTGATATTACATTTTGATGTCATGAAAACTCTTTTCTGATGAATTTTATGCCAAGTCAAAATCAACAGGGTGTTTATTTTGCATGGTAGTGTACTCAGTTTACAAGCATGACTCAAGTAAGAATGACATAAAACATGACATAAAACATTACATGAATATATATTTTGATGTTATTTGCATATGCTAGAGAGAGAATGACCTAATGGATGCATTACTTCAGTGTTATGGTGACGAGCTGGCAACCTTGAAAAAATACATGTATTTTCAACATTCTAGACAGTTTTGATGAATGCTGCAACCATCATTGGAAAATCAATGTTTCACAGTGTCTATCTTACTCAAATATTCATCACTTTCAAGAAATGCATTTCTAGAGACTATGGAACTTAATTGTGTAAAACTTAATGTGAACTGCCTTCTATAAATCAGTTGTGAATGGACATTTTCTTATGAGATAAAACATGCAAATGGGGTGATGCAGAGACATCAGCTTACACAAAATCAATATGCAGGCTTTGACTGACTGGACCACCCTACGAATTCTGCTCATTCTGAAATGAAGGGTTGCTTCCCAAACTGACATGGAACAGACATAACCTTCTTCAGTGTCAGGTCAATAATCTATTTACAGTTCATCAAATCTATAAAACGCTCCACCAGATCTTGAAGTCCTTAAGGACAAGGTGGTTCCTCCAAGTAGGAATGGTACACAGTCTTTAGGAAGTTGGCTGGATGGATTTCGACAAGCTGCAGATCATCAAACATCAATACTAACTGACCTGCTTACTCATGTCATTGGTGACAGCCACAACACAAGGTGAGCAAGGCCTAGAGATGGCAATGCATTTACCAGTAACAATCTACACAACATTCACTGCATTGTAATGTGTTGTGAAAACTATTATTCAAATCAGCCATAACATAACAATGCTAGCAGTCTACAGTCACCACTGAGATGATAACAGTGAGTGAGTGAGTGAGTGGGTATGGTTTTATGCCGCTTTTAGCGATGTTCCAGCAATATTACTGTAGGGGCGCAAGAAATGAGCTTCACATATTGTAACCATGTGGGGAATCAAACCTGGGTCTTTGGCTACAGCACTGCCACAGAGATAACACAATCATCACTTAATTACACGCTATTGCAACCATTCTACTACTGTCTACAGTCACCACTTAGATACACAACACAATCATCACTTAACAGCTATAATAACCATTCTATTACTGTCTACAGTCACCACTTAGATACACGACACTATCATCACTTAACAGCTATGATAACCATTCTATTACTGTCTACAGTCACCACTTAGATACACGACACAACCATCACTTAACAGCTATGATAACCATTCTATTACTGTCTACAGTCACCACTTAGATACATAACACAATCATCACTTCGACATAAGCTATGACAACAATTCTATTACTGTTACCACTAAGTTGCATAACACGATCATCACTTAAACATGTGATAAGGCAACCATTCTATTACTGTCACCACTTAATGGGTAAACTGTAAAGCATAACTTAGAGCAGCCATTTAATTACTGATTAAACACACAACTTTATGAGATAATGCAGCAATCAGATTTACTGTAAAAATGCTGCAACAGGGCATAACATTTCCTAATTTGCAAGTCAAACTTCAAGTCAGAAAAACAATTTTGGCCTCCAGTCCACCAATAATCATGGCCACATTAAGATTAATCGTGCCTGCTGTATTGTAACTGAAACTATACCCAAATTGAAATATGACTAGAGGAAATCTGGCATCTATAATACTGAAAACAAAACTCTTCTCTTCAAAACTATTCTGCCATGAGGGTGATGACCTTTAAACAAGCCTGTCACTGAAACATAGCAGATCACTTGAAGCAGTGCCTATTCTTAATCGATTCCCATTTCAATCCTATGTCCTATGTTAAATGTCAGTATCTTCAAGGCTGTGTCTAATTGTAGAAGTTCTAATTAGAGAACTGACCTGTCTCTCATATTTTGAAAACCAATATCGCAGCAAATAATTTTGAATCACTGAATCAACTTCCCAAGGGAAAAGTTGTTTCCCAAGAAAATCATTAATAATACAATTTTACACAATACATTTAAACTGATAATATGATTATCAGCAGTTGAGGTAAAACAGACATCAATGATGCATCATATCACTGTGTTCATAGAAACAATAAATGAAAGTATCAAGTGCTCAATAATATAATTCTCCTCCAGTAGAGGGCATTGTAAGATGCTGACAATCAAATGAACAGGTGCTTCTCAATCGCTATCGAACAATGATGACAGTAGGTATTTGTGAAAATGTAAGTGAGTGAGTGAGTTTAGTTTTACGCCACACTCAGGAATATTCCAGCTATATGGCAGCGGTCTGTAAATAATCGAGTCTGGACCACACAATCCAGTGATCAACAACATGAGCATCGATCTGCACAATTGGGAACCAATGACATGTGTCAACCAAGTCAGCGAGTCTGACCACCCAATCCCGTTCGTCACCTCTTACAACAAACACAGTCGCCTTTTAGGGCAAGCATGGGTTGCTGAAGGCCTATTCTACCCCGGGACCTTCATGGATCTGGTGAAAATGCGAGTATATCCTGTCTACTGGCATAACCCATCACTAACACATACACAGGCAAGACAAGAATTCACAAACACATAGTACAAGTACAATACCATCAGTACAAGTACAATTCCATCAGGGTAATAATGTAATGCCAGAGAGAAACATCATGTTGGATTCTAGGCGCAAAATGCAGCATTATTATTACTTTCACTCTGAACTGTCATGTACAAATCTAAATGTGAAACACTAGAATGCATATCTCCCCTTTCTTTCATTTCTAGTTCAGGTAGGTAAATCTGTTAAATGGAATTGCTTATTTGATAATTTCTGAACAATATCAGGTCAATACTGTACCTGAAACTTAAGTTAAGGTTACTTAATTCCCTTGTTTTGATATTGCCACTATGAGTAGAAATTCTGTTTGATATAACACTTTCCATTACTATAGCACCAGGGATTGCTATGTTGTCCGCCTCCAATACTGAAATCCATATCACCCTTGATGATGGCCCAGATTTCTTTCTGGCTACAACCAAAGTTTTGTAAAGTTGCTAATCAAACCCTAAGAGGGCTCCACTTTCAAAGAAAATCCACTTGGCAGCCACAAAATCCATAAAGCCTTGGCTCGAAGCTATTAAAGTCTTATTATCAACAAAAATTCTTAGCCTTTCTCAGCTTCCCAATAAAAGTCCTCAGTTTCCGTGCTGAGGCAGTACCTCCAACGTGACATCTCAGAGGGAAGATTGATTAGAAGGATGTATTACGACATAAAATGTCCGTAAATGACACATTACTTAACAGGTTGAATAGAACATACACTTCCCCCTGCTAAGACTGGAGAGATGTTTGATCCTAAGGAACCAGCTGAACTTCATTTGTTCTAAATCTGGCCTGCGATGACACGCTAAAACTTTCAAGTGCTTCTTGTGTCTACATGGCAACTAGTGCTATTCGGATATTGCTCTTTGAAGAACATCATTATGAAGTGATTGTTGCATCTTAAATCATTGAAAAATGTGTTTCTTTAGGAAGCTGTCTATTCTAATTGACCATAACCCTGTTACTGATTATTGACTGATTGTCACATCTTAAATATCAGAACAATGTGTTTCTTCAAGTCCCATCTAAGCCTGATCCTTACAATATTGATGATTATCGTATCTTAAATCACAGAACAATCTGTTTCTTAAAGCAACTGTCCCCTTTAAGCAAGATCATAACCTTAGTCCTGATTATGAACTGATTATCACACACTAGATCACAATACAATGTGTTTCTTAAATAACAATGTATTTCTTCAAGAAACAGTCCCCTCTAAGCGTGATAACTGCCTTATAACTGATTATGAACTGATTATCACATTTTAGATCACACTACACTATGTTCCTCTTCAATACTCACTCACACATATGCTTTCCATGAAACTCACAAATAACTTACTGAACAGGTCAAAAGAACATAGACATTGATGAAGAAAGTGTATCGTGACAGTTTTTTGCACATTTCGGAATGCAGAGTGGTGTTAAACCCAAGACACTCCCTCGCTTGAACTTTGCTGATGAAAGAGATAATGCACTTCCACTCAAGAATTACCAAGCAAAGCTGCTTGATCAATTCTTAAGGTCACCGAAAGATCATTAGGAAGGCTTTTGCTTTAGGAGTGTCCAGAACGTAATTTCAGAAATATTGTAGTGAAAACAGTCCATATTATTTTTCCAGAATTTTGCTTTGTATCTTTTCAATCTTATGTTCAGCATATTACATGAATGTTTCCATGGAAAAGTATCATATTCCATCATGGTCACATGGTAAAGTATTATATTCCATGAACACTACCATGGTAAAAGTATCATATTCCACGAATGTCTAAATGGTAAAAGTATTATATTCTATAAATATTACCATGGAAAAAGTATCATATTCCATGAATATTACCATGGAAAAAGTATCATATTCCACGAATATTACCATGGTAAAGGTATCATATTCCACGAATGTCTACATGGTAAAAGTATTATATTCCATGAATATTAAGATGTTAAAAGTGTCATACACCATGAATACTACCATGGTAAAAGTATCATATTCCATGAATACTACCATGGTGAAAGTATATCATATTCCATGAATACTACCATGGTAAAATCATCAAATTCCATGAATTTTCAGTTGTTCCTATCATGGAAGAAGTAGTGTATTTGTATTCAACACCTCATAGCCAATAGTACAAAAGTGACTATACATGATTTCAGTGCACATGGACATGAAAGTGACTATTTACATGTAATACAAATTACACTGGTAGATTTCCTTTCAAAAATATTGCATGATATTTTAAGCATTCTATACTTGGCAAAGACATTAACAAAAGTAAAGTGTTCATGTGTTGGATAAATATAACACATAACTTGGTAACAACATTTTTCTGCTTTCATCACAGTATCAGTGATCGTGCTAGGTTTTGTACGAGTGCATGCTGAAATAAAATCCTAAATATTTTTTAGCACAATCCTGAATCATGTTAAAATTTATTGTTTGTCTATATGTTGCGGTTTTAAGGTACTTTTTAAAATTATGTACATGTAAATCAGAATCTATGCATCCAAAACATGTGCACAGAATATTTTTTGCATGGTTATATTATTTTGTTTGCGTGAAAAACACATGTTTCGACATCTAATATTCTCTAGCATATTCCATTACTAAATGTTTGATATTTTTTCCAACAATCTCATGATATTTATCATATTTCATGAATCTTAGATTGCATTCATCTTATTCCATGAACCATATTTATCCTTGTTTGTGAATAATATAATAGTATCATATACAGTGAACATATTTTTATATTATGTCACATTATATATCCTATTCCATCAAGGATATATTCATAGCATTCGGAAGAAACATTTTCACCTCTGCCATAAAAGACATGCTAGATTATATACAGTCACTTTGATATGAGACTCACCACAACTGTCCCTGATGACAAGATCCCGCCCCTCCACAAGCTGTACTTCTAACATGAAGAAAGGATGTTCCATGAACACATTATGACGCTGACGTGTAGTTGGCTCCTGAAACAGACCACCAAGGATACACTGCATGAAATCAAAACATACAAGCATAAATTATAGCAAACATTCACACTGCTTTTGGTGGTTACGTCTGCACAGAAAGTTGGACAGACTGGGTATATTACAATAAATGGGACTTCAGTACCTGGAAAAGAATTCTGCGCCTAGATTGTTTAAGCTCTCCTAGCTAGCATAAGTGCCATACATTAACTTTAACTTCTGATGATCTTAGTGCAATGAGAGCTTCAATAATCTAAGCCCAGAACAGTTATTGTTCATGCAAAAACCACCAGAAAGAAAATTCAGTCAGATATATGAAATATGTCATGCTGCAAGATCAACATGACTGTATCCTTATGTGTTGAATTTAATGCCAGTTTGAAGTTTAATGAACACATGTCACTGAGAGAGTATCTGATGGACACAATTACAGTAATCAATCTCACACATGTTTGACAGTATAGGTCCCCAGCATGTGAGCCAGTTATGTAATAGGTAACTACAATGGACCAGGGGATTGCTTATCAACATCAACCATTGGTTTGTAGTGGTCTTTCAATTAACTGAAATAAACAAGGATTGTCCTGAGGACCACGTAATCAAACGTAATTTTCCATAATTGAACTCACAGGATTTTGTCCCCCCCATTTCAACCTTGAGATTGTTTCATAAAAACAAGACAACATGCATCTCAGTACCTTAGAGTAAAGCCTGTATTGTTTTTTGTTGTTTTTCTTTAAAAGTGCTGAAGCATTTGCTTGTTTTCATTAGATGATATCTACTTCAACTGAACTTCACAATGAAAAACATGGGGACAACTGATCAATTTTAAAAAATCAACCAGTCGTAGATGATCTGACCATCCATCATGATGTCAAATGCATTACCATACTGATTTGTCTGCCCTGGGCTAATCTATTCACAGGTCACAGTGACATAGCTGAGGTACACAGTGATAACATGCAAGTCACCAAGAATAAATACCTGGTTCTTTTAGTAGCATGTAATAAATCTCTATGGTTACTGAAAATCTATTTCCACCAAGAATCAAGACATCAACAAAAATATGTCAACTTTATTAGTCAATCTGTGAATCTGACATCTTATATGCCAATCAGGAAATATAAACCTTATCAGCCACTCTGTGAATCTGGGACCTTATCAGCCTATCAGAAAATATAAATCTTAACAGATGTTCTGTGAATATTAGATCTTATCAGCCAGTCAGAAAACTGATAAATCTTATTGATCATTTAGAAAATTATATTTATCATCCTCTTTGAGAAAATAAGAATGTGAGCCACTTACAAGCTTTGATGAAATGCTGTGCATACTTTCTTGCCACCATCAACATGACTCAAGGAGTGTATATTTACATGCTAGATAAAGAGACACCCTAGGTGTCTCTATATTACATATTGAATAAAGAAACCCCTTGGTGTCTATATTTACATATTGAATAACACCCAAGGTGTCTCTATATTTATATATTTAATAAACAGACAGCAATGGTGTCTGCATATACATATTGAATAAAAAGACACCCACAGTGTCTATACTTAGATATTGATCAAAGAAATTCTTTAACCTAATGTGACACATCTCAAATAATAAACAAATCTGCAAGAACTATCAATACAACTTATTAAAACAGGACAGTGGATTACCATTTACAAACAGAACAATCCCACTCCATGTGGATCTGTTCATGTCATATCTATTGACACATCATCAACATGGATCATCCTGTGCTGAGTTTATACAGCCAGGAGAAAAATAAGTGTTTTTTTTGGTTTCAGACACATTTGTTTAATGTATCTGCAACATCAATATTCTGTATTCAAACAGTTGACCTGTCAAACAGGGAGAACCCTGCTTCCGACAACTGGCAGGCACCTGTTGGCACAATCAATGTTTTTGCACTTCCAATTTAGATGTTCAATTCATGAATAAACATTGCATGTGGTTCTTCTTATCTTTGGGAATCTAGACTAGTACCAGTAATTGAACTGTTGACCAAAATCAGTACAAACAGGAAACTGAGAGATAAATGAAGTTCTTGAGGGAGTGATCTCTGATAAGGCTTCCGCCTCCAAGAACAAATGACTTGCAAAGCTAAATTTTATGTTGACTTCTTTGTTGTTTATTTTTACAACTGAGTATAACAATAATATCTCATGGCCTTTCAATGTGATCTGGGGCAATGGGTAGCCTAGTGATTAAAGTGATCTCTCACAGCATCATCATCTGAAGACCCATGCTTAAATACAATGGGTAACATTATGTGTGAGGCTCATTTCTGATGTCACTTGCAGAAAACATACTCATTTATTTAAACTTTCATAAATAAAATGTAACATAGGATATTTAATACCAATGAACAGGTAAATATCGGCATGCATGATTTTCATGTCATAAACAAAGGTAAAATGTCTCTTTGTCATAGTGACATGACATCATAAACAATGCAATGACGTCACATTTTTTCTATGATGTTGCATTACATATGCAGCGATGGCGGGTAGCTTGCCTATGTTTGAAAGTAGATTTGGGTCTAGTTTCCTCAATTTGATGACTTTGGTAATAAATAGAATATTATATTCATGCCCATATCATACTATGATTACAAAATTTGTGCCTAAATATCAGTATATCCATCACTCTTGCTCAGGAAATACCAACATTTAGGCACTCGTGTCATAAAAATAATACGACACAGGCACTCATATAATATCGTTTACATATTTTCTACCTATGTGTCTCTACTTTATCTGCTGATGTGATTGACATAGATGAAAATTTACTCGTAAAGCATACTCACTAAAGAGGTTCGAGTTTTAGGAAATTAGTCTTCAAGATACTGTGAGCTTCTATCTAAACCCAAAACAAACAGAGAGCAGATCCCATTATCAAGAATGTGTCCAGCTGGATCAGAATATAGCTCACAGAAGCTGAGCAGCAGCCTGATTGTCATGGACTGCCGGCCATTGGATATTCAACTGGGATATGTTATCAAATAAAACCAGCACCTCAGGAATGCTAGAGTACAGATGTCTTCTTTGACCCTGCACTTCCTGCATCTCACTGTATGTGACACGCTTACCAACGCTACATATGTCCGACCAAATGAAACTCCATCTTGAAAATCAGTATCTATATAAACAACAAAATCATTGTTGCATCTGCCAACTCATCTACAACCTCAGTTTTATTTCTGTTTACAAAACTGGACAAAATCTTCAAACCAAGCTACACATTTGGCAGTCACATGTTCAGTGTGGTTTACATGAGCTATGGCAAACTGTGCAATGATCAGTGCGTGAGTGGAACTACATGCCTAGTTAGTATATACACCTTGGCCAAATGCTGAAACAGCATCAAAATCAAGCAAATTACATATACCCAGCCTCCACAGCCACATTGAATTTCTCAGCCACACTGAACATCACTGCCTGTCACCATCCATTACGCCATGGGGTTAAATATTACTCTTGCAGTTGGTTTATGAACATGTGGACACAGTTTCAATAGTGAAGTAAAGCTTGCTTGGTTTTAGTAACTTGATACATGCTGTGGCTAGCTCCATATCAACAAGACTTTTTGAATGGTGGCAGGTGTGATATTAAATACTGGATAACACTTTGCCGGTTGCTGAGAGATCCTAAAAGATAGGCACTTTTCTAGCATTAGTCTAGGATTACATACAAATCAAAGACCATTTTCTGGACATCACACTAACTATATGTACAGCAGTGCCCATAAGTTGACTTTTCAGAAATGCAGCGGGGGTTCTTATGTTCTGAATTTGGAGTAAACCAGCACATTGTACCCCACAGGATACAGTAATATGACAAAACATCCATCTTTCATGGATCTGGTCTTGTGTAATCTTGGGACTGCCTCACCAATCTTTTTCATAAACTTAAACACTTAGTAACATGAGTCATGCATACAATGTTGACAACCAAGTTTTTACTTCAAACTGTCAGGCAGTTAATCCTGAGCAAGAGAATACCCCACTGTGTCTCCATGTTCACCATTCATGTCTGTAGCCTGCAGCCATGGAGCCATGGAGCCATGGAGCCAGGAGACTTTTCTACTTTGTGATCAAACAGTGCTGAGCATAAACTTAAAAAACCTGCAACATTGCATGCATTTTTCAATGTTTAATTACCACTTGAAAGGATATTTTGCATGAGTTTTTTTCCAACCATATGAAAGAAGCATATTATATAAAACTAAACTGTTCTTTATCAATCATCTGTGATGCAAATTAAACTGCTTGATGTACGAGAAACTCTACTTTGCATTGATGAAGTACAAATGAAATGGTGAATTTCATATCGATCTCTAGCACATCGTCATGCATTCAATGTAACAAAAAGAACTGGAATTTAATTGACTCCTTATGAACATGGTGAAAATAACGTAGAGGAAAATCAAACTAACACAACATACTGAGATCTAATTGCAGTCATTAGGAGCAACTGAAATGGTCTTAATTTGAATGCAATAAAATTTTACGGAGAAGTTTGAAAAACAGGAGCAGACTTGCAAAAGCATCCTCACTGGCACATTTCTCTGTAAAAAAAATCTGGTTTCTGAGCAGTGCCAGCAGCTACGCCCACCATAGCTATAATACTGTTATGCATGGATGTTGGACAACCACAGTGATGGTTTGGATGATTGTTTAACACTGCATGTAGCAACATTTCAGCTATATGGCAGTGGTCTGTAAACAATCCTTGATCTGGACCAGACACTCCTATCATCAACAGCATGAGCATCAATCTGCCAAATGGGACACAATGACATGGGTCAACTAGGTCAGCGAGCTAGGCCACTTGATCCCGTTGGTCGCCTTTTACAACAAGTATGGGTTGCTCGAGACTAACCGGGGTTTTCATGGATCTGTGAGATGATGGGTAAATTAAACATTTCACATAAGAATCAAATCTATAATGTCAGAGTTTGAGGACAACCTGTCTTGATCACCTGAGCCATGGTCCACTGTTGGATATCAAGATATGTTTGAGGATACTGCATAATATCGCCTCTCCTCATATCCTGTATGAGGCCTCTGTTTACCCACATACAGAAAGTATTCAAGACAAATTATGAGACTCAGGGACACATTAAACAGCTTAACAAAATCAAATGACAAGAGCTTATGAATAGATCATGGAAACACTTTTTGCATTTTCATGCATACTGAAAGACACTGTACTTCATGCCTGACTGCTCACAACCTGCATCTCTGTTCATTCAGCTGTCTACAGTTGGAGCAGTTCATCTTGACCTTAGATGTTCAAGGATCAAAAAATCCAACATTACATCTTTGGGCAAGACTGAAACCCACACCACCACAAAACATACATATAACATACTGATGGAAACAACAAACTGTTGATTTTTTTTTTAACTTTCTGTATTTTTAGCTGCAACGTGTATCACAAACTACAAGTTTAACAAGCTATAATTAGTGGTTTCTACCACTTCATTACAATTGTTTATAGCAGGATTTCTAATATTTATTTTCTCCATCAATTACTGGATGGACCACTTCATTTTCATGGAGAAGGCATCAGTAGTTAATTCGTTTCAGTATTTTTTATTTCTTCAGTCATTGTTTCAAAACATAATTTTCTTGGGAAAGACTGCAGTATGGCAGATATCTTGTCAGCAGCTGTTGGTGAGGGATGTAGACCATTTCCTTAGTAATGGTTTCCAAGTTTTCCAGACACCATTACATTTGCAACAAAAGTTACATGCTTTTGTAAACAAAATACATTATCTATTTTTGAAATAAAAAAAGTAAAAAAAGTTTTAAAATAAAAATAACAGTAGGTTCAATTTTGGCATCCATGTTTTGATATCTACAAATAACTTTGATATTTAATGATATGGTTTATTCATATCCCACCCTACACAAGCAAACAGAATAATCTGTTTATATCTGTTCATATTAAAGTGACCTTCTCAAATGTGCTGTATTAGTATCTTCAAACCCAACAATATTTTATTAACATGGGGAAAAAGAACCAAAAACATTTCAGAAAATTTTCAGGACCACATCAAATTTTTGTTAAACAAATTTCAGATCACAGGCTCACTAGTACATCATTCCATTCTTTCACTGATTTAGAACACAGCCCCCAAAAATCACATACATCCACAACCACTTTGACACACATAGGTATATACTATGGAATTTCTGAATTTGTCTTGAGCCAACACACCCTGTTATTCACTGATTGAGTAAATAGCTCAACTGCCAGAAATATTTCACAAATACTACTTAAGTCCGATAAATGACATCACTCCCTCCCTGCAGCTCTAGAGATATGAGAGCTTATCACACAGCAACAGAGGGGAACCTGCTCTTGTGGGGAGATAGTGGTACCCTTTGATCTGAAATTATTTTATGGAATACTACACTTCAAAGTTGCAATATTTCTTCATGCATCAGCAATTCAAATTCTATATTTCATTATGCATAGGCTATTGACAGTTCAGTTCTCTTGGAGCAAAACAAGGAATCCTAAATGCTATGCACTTTCGAAACTTGTGAAACGGTAAATTGCAACGAGTGATGAGAACAGTTACTATGGCAACAAGCATTTCTTCCCAATAATTATTCCCTTACAAAATAACATAAGAAATCTACATTAAACATGATTGATTATTTCCAAAAAGAATTTGGGCTTGATTCAGAATCTCAATGAGAAAATTATTATCTAAGCTATGTCTTGACCAGGATATCACAACTTCACTGTCTTATTCCAAAAGGAAAAGAACGGAAATAAATCAGGCTTTGATGAACATCATAAAACACTGAAAAGTGTGGTTTAACATGATACACAGTCACTAGTATAAGAACATACCATATACTTTACATGCAGAAAGTGATCCATTTCTGGCGTCACCAAACATGAATTTGCTGGAATATTGGTAAAAGTTGTGTAAAACCCAACTCATTCACTCACATGCATAAAGACAAGTGAAAATACAGAGGTCACTTCTAATGCCATGTATGTATGTATTAATGCACTGTCAGACACTAGACCTGGTCACAGAGCTGGGTCAGCAGTATTCCATTATTATTATTTAGTATCAGCTTAATGGCAGAAATAAGCCCAAAGCTTATAGTATACAGACTGTCAACATTCAGAGCTTCTGTCATAACACTCAGCAATATTCCAGCTGAATGTGGTCTGTACATAATCGAGTGTGGACCAGTAAATTGTTCTATGCAGGTGTCATACAATGACATGCATCTACCAAGTCTGCAAGCCTGACCACCCCGATCCAGCAAATTGACTCTTTCAGCAAGCATTGATTGCTGAAGACCAATTCTAACCCAGATCTCCATAGGTGCTTCTGTAAAACTCACAAGTGTGAGCATAATAAATAAGCAATGATCAAATCTGTGATTCAAAACCTCATCAATGGACCTAGCACTTACAACATTCTGGCTGATTTTCAGTTCAAGGATCATAATATGGAATAATGTGGATTCAAACAAATGATCAGCAGATCCTGCCACCTCAAGGGACAGAACTGCCATCACATGTCTCACAGTATTACCACTGTGAGACAGGACCATGTTTGCACCACTCTGTGTCAATACAGGCGGAGGTTGCCCCGATGGGGATAGATCAATCATTATATTTGATGTCTGCTTCACGGATGCTGTGATTGGATTTGAACAAGCAAAACATTTCATATCACCCTTTGGGCTTACCTGAATGAAAAATCAATGAGTTCATCTGATACTTATGGCAGTGAGATGAATCACAATAACTCATTTCAGATCTGTTGACACAAACAATGGACGTAACAGCAAGCTTGTGAGTCTGTGACAGATGCAAATTGGAAACGTGCAACCATGTTTTTTTGACCATACAAAATATTTTCAAAGATGAAAAATCTTCAGAGGAAGTATCAGGGTATTCTGATTCCGAGTTTGCACAGCCATCACATGTCACAAATATTCATCTCCTCAGAAATAGAACATCAATGTTTAACACCAGATTCTAGAAGGATCTTTCTGAGATAATGGTAAACATACAGGAATAAAAAATCAACTTGCAACCGGTATAAATAGTACAAAACCATTACATGACATTTTTGTAATGGAAGCACAGATGACTGTGAGAGAAGGTTTAGGTTTTGGATTAGTTGGAAGAGAGATCTTGTATTAATGTAACCGGGCCCTTTGGTTCACATGCATCATGGCCCACTCTCAATATTATCTTGAATTAAATGCACATTGAATTACAATGACAAAATAATTTTGAAGATGCTTCATGAATTTATATCAGGTTTTTTAGTTTTCAGGAAATAACACAGCAAAAAGACAAGTGGATATCTTATTTTTTTTAAGTATCAGGATATTTTGTTTTCGACAGTATTGTTTAATTGACTGAGTTATACTGTAATAGGTGAGGTGATTGTTTCTATATCATGCATTTCTTAAAAATTCCATTTTCCTCAATAAAGTCATTTTAAAATGTCCAACCTTTCTCGTGTCACTGTTTGTAACAAACTGTTTGTTGACTGAGTTGTATGTTATCAATAAGATATACATTCTGGGGCAAGATGTCACAGGTGATGTTATTCATTGGAGGGTGTCTGACATTTAACCATCATAATGTCAACAAATCCATACAGAAAGTATGATTGATATGAGATAGAATACAGGTTCTGTGTTGTTTACTGTTTAGACCCTTGATAGCAGGTGTATTGAGAAAGAATAAGTATTGCCATTTTGAAATGCTAATAAAGTCATGTTTTGTCAATGAAATATTCTGAACTGTATGACTTCTATTATTTTGGGCATTTTGTTCCACCATTATCAGTATCATACAATTTTAGCAACTTTGTATGTCCTATTATTTATGATGAATATTAAAAACAATCTGCACGCAAAAGAAATAAATAGGGCAACTGAGCATCTCATTGACAGCATCCTACACTGCAATCTGTCTAAATTCAGATTCTATACCTAAAGGCCATAGTATCACCTGTTTTTCTCATATTTAACCATCTGTAAACTAATCATGATGAGATTGACAACACATTAGAATAGATTCATGGCTCCAGTGTTATTTACATGTTACTTGGTGGCAACAGACACCATATATATTACACCAGTTGGTGCATACAGTGTGCAGTGTTTAAGTTCCATAAAGCTTCATGGCCTGAGGATAGCTTGGACTTACAGATTTATTAGAGATAAATCAAGTGAGTGGTTTTACACTACTTAACACAAATTCCAGCCATATTACACCAGAAGCTTATGCAAATGGGAATGATATACATGTAGTATAATAAGGCGAGGAATCAAACTCAGGCCTCTGGCAGGTTTTGCTTGTTACAGACCATGTTAAAAGACGGTACTTGCTTCCCTGCCTGGCTCTCAGCAGTACAGGGCTAACACAAGAACTGGTCAGGCATACATTACATTTGAGTGGGGTAAGCTATATAAATCCAGCATTGTTTCAGGATAGGAAAAATAGTCTTAGACACAGACATAAACAACAACGGTGAGTGAGCCAGTTTAATTTTACGCTGCACTCAGCAACATTCCAGCAATATGACGGTGGTCTAAAAAAAATTGTATCTGAACTGAGCAATCCTGTGATCAACAGCATGAGCATCAATCTGCAAAATTGGGAACTGATGACACGTCAGCAAGTCGCCTCTCACGACAAGCATTGTCGCCTTTTGTGGCAAGCATGGGTTGCTGAATACCTATTCTACTATTGATCATCACTGGTCCCAACACCGACAGGTGCTGCACTGACCCATGTACACACACAATGTCTGCATATACCCATTTTACAGTAACTGTATTGAATGTAACAATATACCTGATTTAGTAAACATTAATTCACCTTTTTAAACAGATTAAAATCCATGTACTTACATCTGTGACTTCAGAATCTTATGGAGAACCTAAATTAAGCTGCGCACAGGTTTACAATATGGCAGATTATTAAGTTCAAGACAACATCCAGATATAGTTACAGAAAATCCTTGAATGGAGGTAATGTATGACAAAACGTCAGTGATGCCATAAGCACAACATGAAGACATAGACTTATTACACATGATAATACACTCTAAAAAAACAGCAAATAAGGAAAAAATTACCAGTAATCAAGGGGAGGTCTCCAAATATGGAATCTTGCATCTGACCTTTGAATCTTAAGCATCTGACTTGGAATGGGAGATCGATTTTAAGAAATACTGAAACAAGTTGGTGTGTGTGTCATCCATAACTGACACACTGATAATCCAACATACCACTTGTACAAGACATACTACAATTGTGTGTCAAACAACACAGTCCTTGACATTTATTAGAAAAATATTGCAAAGTATTATTAAGATCTGTAAGTTCTGTTTCTGAAGCTGTCATGTTTTTTTTAATAAGACACAGTAACAAATGAGGAGCTACTTTCCAAAATAAAGGATTATGGGAAATCATTCTAGGGAGTCCTCCGTCAACGCAAGCATGAACATTTGGCATCAATCACAACAAGTTTTTTCTGAATGAAGTTCATATTTTTGAACTTCTTTGAATCACCATATTCATTGAATGACAGGTTGGCATCTGTTGAATATTCATGTTTGACAGTTTAACAGGAGAATTATTGTAGTACCTGCCTGAGCGATGTTGTAGCAGGTATTGTCAGTGTTTGAATACTGCAGCACAAAAAATACATCACAAAAAAGGTAGCTCTATTCCAATCTCCATTACACTATCCAAACAAAGATTTGATCAATAGTAAATCATTGATCATTCACACATCACTGAAAGTCATTAGACATTCGTGTCAGTATCATGCAAAAACATGTGTTGTAGAGTAACGGTATTGCAGGTATCAAACACATATTTCATCCAAGTGAGGAAGTGATGCTAGTTGTACGCTTCTCCTTTTCCACACACCTGGTGCCATCACAGGCCTCTTTAACATTTTAAAATAATTGTCACCATTATTTTGGATTTTACACTCAATGGAATCTATCACAGCCAGTTGACAACAAAGACTGATTACATGGTCGCTGACATTTAATGTTTATGCTGTCAGTGTATGGTGATGTAACCATTTCTTGTATGTATCCACTAAAGAATCCTACAACATCAAAACAAATACTGACAAGCACGCTGACAGCCTGTTTGGGTTAAGAATCAATTCTTTATACACAGCATAGCGTGAACCAAGTCTGTGTTTAATGTACCTTTCTAGAACTTGAGCCTTTATTGACATGGAGCTATGGTAGCAATGGTTGTCTACCACACCTCAAGTTCTGCTATTCATTGATCTTCAGTTTTGCCTGAATTTGGTCAGTAGGCTGTCCTTAATTGATTGATTTGTGGACAGCCTCAAGTGTGGAGCTATGGCAATATGCACAGTTCAGTTCAATATCTGCCACTGTGATAAATATTTCAGAATAGATGCTGACTAATCACAACATCTTATCACTATCCTTTGACCAATGCGATATGTGAAGACTTGGACATTAGTTAGGGTTTAATTAATGTCCATGTTGATACCAATCTCCTGTAATGATCCAGGTTGTCACTATGGAGGTATCCTTGACTACTCTATTCCAGCAATACAATGGTAGGAGATACAGGGTGTGACATCAGACACAGGAGCATTGGTCACGTGCATGTTTAACCACTGTTAATCCACAATCTTCAGCAACAAACACACCTAGTAACTGATGAGTAGTCTACAAGTTCAAAACAAGATGTGACATCAGGTGGTCCATGTTCAGCTAGCAGTGTTTCTCCTGGTGACAAGTAGTTTCAGTTCAGAGATCTGGGGTGTCCACCAGTGGTTGTTTCTTGGATGCTTTCAAACTAAATTTTGTAAATTTGTTTTGGGCGTTGGCTCCAAATCTACCAATGTTGCTGTATTGGGCGAATGTGGCCGTTATGGTATTTATGTAGATACATATGTCAGATGTATAAGATACTGGCGCAAACTTCTAAACATGTCTCAAACCAGGTACCCCCAACAGTGTTACAACATGTTAGTAGGTTGAGATGCAGCTGGTAGGGAAAGTTGGGTTACTCATATTAAGCATTTATTGTATTCTCTAGGTTTTGGAATAGTGTGGCAATGCCAAGGTGTTGGTGATGTGGATTGCTTTATGTTTGAATTTACCCGTAGCGTTAAAGATTGTTATACACAAACATGGTATTCTGACATGTCAAACTGTTCCAAACTAAATTTTTATGCAGAGTTCAAAGTGTCACTCTTTCCTGAGCTATATCTAAGCAGTTTACATACAGAATACGCATGCATGCTTACCTTGTGTAGAGAACTCGATATTATGCAAAATACAGGCAGAAGGCAGGGTATGGACCATTCGTTTTTGCCCACTCTGTAGTTTAAATGCTATTGAAAATGAAATTCATTTTATTTTTGTTTGTCCTGTCTATCATGATATACGTCTTAAATATTTTCCTTACTTACATGTGTGTACTATTAATCACAGAGAGACTCTTGTAAGAATGTTACAGTCCTCTGATATCTTACTGTTAAAAAACCTGGCACATTTTGTTAAAGACGCTGTCGGTCTATGATTGACATATCTTTAAAATTTATGAAATGTATCACCGATTGTAAATATTTGAATATAATATGTATGTGGGCCTGAGACCTTATTACTGAAATAAATGAATACGAATATGAGTAAATTGCTATCAACAGCGTCATCATGAAAGTAAACCTGTTTCAAAGTCAACCTTGTCCAGTCCCTCGTGTTGCCTAATTCCAAATGTGAAGCTGGATATAAACCACCAACAATGTGCTACACTTAAAGGAAGATACTGCTGTAAAGTTTCAGCTACCCTTGTCATTGTCTTGACATAGCAACCATTAAAGCCTTAACGGGATTTATCAGTGATACCCATAAATGGGGTAATTAATGGATGACTGTGTGTAATATGGGAAACACGTTTTGGAGTATATTTTGGCATCTGATGAAGGTGTGAAAATCAATTTGTAAACATTTTGTTTTGAGCAATCATCACACCATAACATGAAAAATACTCAAAATGAATGATTTGAGTCAAAACAGGTTGCACTGCTAAGAGGTGTGAATTTAGACCCCCTAAAGACCCCCTAAAGACCACAATGATTGGTCAGCTCAAAGATTATTATCTTTCTTCCTAAATGCAGACACAGTCAATACAGATACCAGTGATTCATTTGTCAAGGCAAACAACAGATCTCCAAAATACTACTCCATCACTTAACAGTAAGGCCCTGCAATATCCTTAATCAAATAAGAACATGATGAATATAAGACTGTTAATTTAAAAACAAAGTAAAACTGCCACAAATGTTACTTACTTCAATGTAAATCCAAGATCCAGATTCTTATGAAAGACCAATGTTGAGAGCCAACAATATCATAATGGACTGTCTCTGGTGGTTCTCTTCTGACCATGACCTACAAGATATATCCTTAATTCGGGGCAACAATCCGTCAAATCTCTTGACAATACAGAAGGCAAGATAAGGCAGAGGGCCTTCAAATGGAATCAATGACAAATATACTACAGCAGATAGATGATGAGTCTTGGGAACTGACAAGGTGAAGATGGTACCAAGGTCACAATATCGTCACAGTCCATTAGCAGAGTCAGAAGCTAAACTCCGAGGATTACATGGTAAATAAGTTTCAATTCTATGACAGTTGTATAGAGTGATATTCAGCAGATGGTCAAGGACCTATATATCGACACCTTGGGCATTGCTTTCTCCCAAGACATATGCCTTGACCTCACACTGAGACAAAGTAATAATCTTCTTTACGCTATCATGAAAAATTTAACTTTATTCTTCAGCCTACTTTCCATTGTGCATTAGGCAGATGGATGTTAGAGATGAATATCAGTACATATTTACCACTATATCATTTGTATATGATTCCTTTGAGTCTCCTTTGATCTAAGATTATTACCATGCTGTTCTTTGTTATCTAACATATGATCTGGTAAATGTCTTCAGCTCCAGTCATGTAATTTCCTGTAGAAAAATCAATAATCCAGAACACATAAGCTGCTAAATAAGTGAGAATATGCCAAAAGAAGGTGAAAACAGGGTACACTGGTAAATACTTGCTTCTCATAGACTGAATAATGGTATCATCATTATCAATTTAGATTAATCAATATGACATCATATCACAGGACATACAAGTTTGCCTTCTCACCTTAATGACATACTTTTCGTTCTGGAAAGAAAAAATCAGACTCCGTATCACTTAGAATTTCTATGGGGTTCAATACAACCAATTTCCTTTTCACTGATTGCACATTAACCACAATTTTTTGCAATTAGCAATGCCACAGAAATAAAAATAACTGTACTGAGCTGATTGTCCAAGAGCCGTAGAAAATTGTTACCTGAAGATATCTTAGGATAAGTGCAAATCAGAAAGTCTTTGTTAAGTTCCTGTGCCCTGTAATTCCCTCCCAGATGAAACACATCTTCAAGGTCAATGTTTCAGAGTTTCAATTACTCCCAAAAGAATAAGCCCTCGGTGCCACTTATTCTGCTGGTAATGACTTGTCTCAAAGGTTAGTACATGACGTTCATCAGGAATTGGGTTTTTCTACCTTTGTGAGAGGGAGATTTTACTGTTAATCGTCTCATGCCTCGAGGACGTAATGGCAAAAACTAAATGTAGTGAGTGGACAGCTGAATACATGAAACGACCTATTGACCTTTGGTCTGTTGACTAAAGATGGACAGTAGTGACAAATAGCAGTGGACAATTATCCTTTCGGAATAGTTGCTGACAATCAGATGTAATCTCAAGTCCACAGTTCATTTACTCAGTTGCTTCAAAAGATACGCAGCCATATTTCATCTCTCTCAAATGCTTGGCATTGTCATGATCAAACAGGTAAAAAGGCCCAGAGATGATAAGTTGCCCATTCTCGCAAACACATTTTGTCATTTGTAATACGGTTGCCTGCTTAAGTGCTTGTGACAGATATACTGGTACAGGTTGAAGGGCTGCAGACAAATATTTCAAGCTGAATATCTGTGACAAATATATTGTATTATGTCAAACTGCTTTAGACAAATGCTGATTGTTACATCTACACCTTAAGTGCTTTAGACAAATATATCGTTACATGTTGATTGTTACAATTGTACAGGTGTAGTGCTTCTGGCAAATATATTGTTACATGTTGATTGTTACATGCAGAGGTAAACTGCTTCAGACAAATATATTGTTATAGGTCCTGTGACATACTGTTTCACAGATATGTGGAGCTTCAGACATCTTGTTTCACATTGAAGTGCTGGTGACATATTGTTTCTTGTCAAAGTGTTGCTGACATACTTTTCCATGTCAAAGTGCTATTGACATATTGTCTCACATCAAAGAGCTGGTGACATCATGTGACTGTTTCACGCCAAAGTGCTATTGACATATTGTTTCACATCAAAGAGCTGGTGACGTCATGTGACTGTTTCATGCCAAAGTGCTAGTGACATATTGTTTCACATCAAAGAGCTGGTGACATCATGTGACTGTTTCACGCCAAAGTGCTAGTGACATATTGTTTCATGTCAAAGTGCTAGTGACATACTGTTTAACGTCAAATTGCACATTTGTCCATAAAATAACCTAATTTTTTCATACAAAAACAATGAAGTACTGAAAAACCAAGAAAGAAAATCAATGGTTAAATGTTTTAGGATGAACAATGAAATGCTGTTCATTTTTATCTATCAATGTGCCATATTATACGCTATTCCTGTGTAGTTTAATAGCACAATATCAGATCATGTATATTATTACTGACAGCAAAGTTCCTCCCTTGTGAAAATTGTTGAGGGCAAAGTTCTGTACACTGGGGTAGCCTAGTGTTTAAAGTATTACCTCCTGAACGACGCTCATCACTGCATCAAACTAGATATTTTCCAAGTTGAATAACTTTGCAATAAGTATGGTAGATGTGCCCCAGTAATTCTTTCCACACAAATTATAACCAGTTTTTATCAAATGTCAATTCATCAAAACATTCGAAATCTATTTTACCACCAACCTCGTATGTAAATATAGCTGAGGCTATGCAAGAATGAAATGTAACCCAGTGAATACTACCTATTTCACTATAACCCACCGAAGAGACCAGGCACTAATGAAGGATGAAATGACTTCTTTGAGTGGTATTTTTGAAATAACGAAGTTCAACATAGACAAAATTTATGGATAACAACTTCGATATGTCATGAGTGCAACGTTTTGATACAGATGCATTCATGAAATAAGGAAGTTGTTATTCATAAAGTTTGTCTACAAGGATGAAATGATGATGAAAGTATCACGATAAACATAATGGTGTTGGCATAATCTAATGATAATACTGATACCAAACTAGTGAGTGAGTTGGGTTTTATGCAGCTTGTAAGAATATTCCAGCAATATCGTGGTGGGTGACACCAGAAATGGGCTTCACACATTGAACCCATGTGGGGAATCAAGCCTGGGTCTTCAGCATGATGAGCAAACGCTCTTACCACTGGGCTACCACACCGCAAAACTAACCATAATGTCTTGATCTGCTTTGTAACCCTGCCCATGGAAAATATTTCAATCAATTTCCATGGAAAAGTACAGTATCACCTTTTGTACAGTGTCATGTGCATATGAAGATACTGTTATGAAGCAAGTGATATCATTTGGTAGACAGATATCAGCATCTGCATGAAAAGTTATACTGAAAGAACAATGCCACTAACATCCATTAGTCATCTGCATCTTTACTACACTAAATGTCGCGAAATGTGCAAGCACTTCCTACCCAGGAGATTGCCTGACTTCGAAAAGCACTTGTAGCAGTGACTGTATGGAAGAATCGCAAGGGTTAGACTTTATCATGCCAACTAATTACCTCCATGGTTCCTGAGCCAGGAATTCACTAATGGAGGCAAGCCATTGCTTTAAGTCCTGGTGTCATGGAACATCACAGGCTCACCATTACTTTATCTTATCATTATTCAATGAGATCTGTCAACTTCCAACAGGAATCTGTTCTGTTGTAAAGTTGCTGTGTAGCTGGGGATGTATCCTATAATAATCACTGACCCATGAAGAATTGGGTTTGAACTGGTCTTCAGTTACCCATGCTTGTCGTAAGATGCAACTACGAGGATTGGGTGGTCAAGTTCACTGACCTGGTTGACAAGTCACAGTATCCCAATTGTATAGATTGATGCTCATGCTGTTGATCATTGTATTGTGCGGTCCAGACTTGATTATTCACAGCCACATAGCTGGACTATTGCTGAGTACAGTATTAAACAATGACCAAACCAAACTATAACAATCACTGCTTCATCTTCCCACTACCAATGACACAGCCTGTGTTACATGGAATTCCAGCTGTTTTATGACCCCCCATAACTCTGTTCTGACAGATTCTGTCCCTGAAACTGTTGGTATTTGTATGTGAGTACCACATAAACTTCATCACCAACAGCCGCAGGGAAGTGTATTGCTGTGTAACACAACGAATATACAGACCAGATCCCCAACACAATTGCAGCACTAAATGAAGTTGTCACTACCGTGATTTACACTTGAACTGATCAGTGTTGTCAAACATCCAACTGACGTTACGAGATTTATCATTAAGATAATGTATTGCTGGACTACAGTCCTGCATAGCAGTGTTTGATGTGTTGAAACAACATTACAGCACAGTATGTACCAGGCTGAAACAACAATCTTCTTGTCTGAAACAACATGAAACCACTTTACTAAGAAAGTGTAATCCTTAATAAAACATATGTTTGACCACTCTCTAAATGGCAATATGTAATCACAACAGGATCTTCTAAGCCCAAACAACATCATAGCTCATTATGTGCTAAGCTGAAACAAATTATACATAGAATCTTTGGGGCTAAAACAACATTACAACACAGTATAATAATGCCATTGTATTTGTATGTTTAGTGTAAGCAGCAGTCTAAATTTGTATACAACATGTGTATGCAACAATGTATACTATACATGTTTATGCCACTACATATTGACATATATCATGTGTATACCACAATGTATGGTATACATCCTTGTATAGTATACAAGATGTGCATGCCATGATGTATGGTATAACTAGTGTATGCAGCAGTATATGGTACACAAGATGTGTATGCCACAATGTATGGTATAACTAGTGTATGCAGCAGTATATGGTACACAAGATGTGTATGCCACAATGTATGGTATAACTAGTGTATGCAGCAGTGTATGGCATACAAGAAGAGCATGCCACAATGTATGGTATAACTAGTGTACAGCAGTGTATGGCATACAAGATGTGTATGCCACAATGTATGGTATTGGTATAACTACTGTATGCAGCAGTGTATGGCATACAAGATGTGTATGCCACAATGTATGGTATAACTAGTGCACACAACAGTGTACGGTATACAAGATGTGTATGCCACAATGTATGGTATAACTAGTGCACACAACAGTGTACGGTATACAAGATGTGTATGCCACAATGTATGGTATCACTAGTGCACACAACAGTGTACGGTATGCAAGATGTGTATGCCACAATGTATGGTGTAACTAGTGCACACAACAGTGTACGGTATACAAGATGTGTATGCCACAATGTATGGTATAACTAGTGAACACAACAGTGTACGGTATACAAGATGTGTATGCCACAATGTATGGTATAACTAGTGAACACAACAGTGTGCGGTATGCAAGATGTGTATGCCACAATGTATGGTATAACTAGTGCACACAACAGTGTACGGTATACAGGATGTGTATGCCACAATGTATGGTATCACTAGTGCACACAACAGTGTACGGTATGCAAGATGTGTATGCCACAATGTATGGTGTAACTAGTGCACACAACAGTGTACGGTATACAAGATGTGTATGCCACAATGTATGGTATAACTAGTGCACACAACAGTGTACGGTATGCAAGATGTGTATGCCACAATGTATGGTATAACTAGTGCACACAACAGTGTACGGTATGCAAGATGTGTATGCCACAATGTATGGTGTAACTAGTGCACACAACAGTGTACGGTATACAAGATGTGTATGCCACAATGTATGGTATAACTAGTGAACACAACAGTGTACGGTATACAAGATGTGTATGCCACAATGTATGGTATAACTAGTGAACACAACAGTGTGCGGTATGCAAGATGTGTATGCCACAATGTATGGTATAACTAGTGCACACAACAGTGTACGGTATACAGGATGTGTATGCCACAATGTATGGTATCACTAGTGCACACAACAGTGTACGGTATGCAAGATGTGTATGCCACAATGTATGGTGTAACTAGTGCACACAACAGTGTACGGTATACAAGATGTGTATGCCACAATGTATGGTATAACTAGTGAACACAACAGTGTACGGTATACAAGATGTGTATGCCACAATGTATGGTATAACTAGTGAACACAACAGTGTACGGTATACAAGATGTGTATGCCACAATGTATGGTATAACTAGTGCACACAACAGTGTACGGTATGCAAGATGTGTATGCCACAATGTATGGTATAACTAGTGAACACAACAGTGTACGGTATGCAAGATGTGTATGCCACAATGTATGGTATAACTAGTGCACACAACAGTGTACGGTATACAGGATGTGTATGCCACAATGTATGGTATAACTAGTGAACACAACAGTGTACGGTATGCAAGATGTGTATGCCACCATGTATGATATAACTAGTGCATACAACAGTGTACGGTATACAGGATGTGTATGCCACAATGTATGGTATCACTAGTGCACACAACAGTGTACGGTATACAAGATGTGTATGCCACAATGTATGGTATAACTAGTGCACACAACAGTGTACGGTATGCAAGATGTGTATGCCACAATGTATGGTATAACTAGTGCACACAACAGTGTACGGTATGCAAGATGTGTATGCCACCATGTATGGTATAACTAGTGAACACAACAGTGTACGGTATACAAGATGTGTATGCCACCATGTATGATATAACTAGTGCATACAACAGTGTACGGTATGCAAGATGTGTATGCCACAATGTATGATATAACCAGTGCATACAACAGTGTACGTTATGCAAGATGTGTATGCCACAATGTATGGTATAACCAGTGTATGCTCCTATGTATGGTATACTATGTATATAATGCTACTAGTGTGTGTGGCAGTTTGTTGATAATGACACTGCATTCTATACTGACTTCTACCTGTTTGTGAAGCACTAATAGGGTATGCATTGATCAGTATTACTGCTACTCCTGACTAAAAGCTGGAGATTGAAGGCATCAAAGGTGTACTCCATGACCCACACAAGCTCACACAATTCCCTACATCCTGTGACACTGTCAAGGTACATATCGATCCTTCCATTTTACATTTCACATCATTATTTCATAATATCAGGCTGTCAGAAACTGTGAACATATTCTTACTTTGAACATTGTGCTAATATAAATTTTCTTTTTCTTTTCTAGTTTGAACACACAACATAACTGCCTGTGACTCTTTCATTATACATGAGAAACAATTTTTTTCAAAATCGTTAATGAGTGTGAGCTTGGTTTACACCAATTGGAGCAATATTCCAGCAATGTCAAAGCAGGGGGACACTAGTATGGGCTTCACACATTGTACCCATATGGAAAATTGAAAATGGATGACAAGCAAACACTTTAACCAGTAGGCTACCCCTCTAGCCCTCAAAACCATGTCAATATTATGTTTGATCAGACTGGAACAGCAAGGAAAATGTTTTGTAAATGGTGACTGAGCAATTATGTTTGGGATGACTTTGACTGTTTACTTGTATTTCTGTGTTTACCTGCATTGCGACATCAGAGTATGTCAGTCCCCTCTGCACAGGTATCCTCTGTCCAAAGACATCACTATCATCCTCTGATAAATTGAAAACACTTGCTGTCTGAACACTTGTCAAGCTTGCACGATCTCGATCCCGATCTCTCAAATAATATTCTTCTATATCCGAATCCTTATCACTAGTAACACTCCCAGATCGACCCATCGATGATAACATGGACCTACGGACAAAACTAAACACTCCACTTCCATCAGAATATCGTTTCTGTGAAGGCACGGGAGATCCTGATGCTTCAGAGTCTCTGGAATGTAAGAGGACATTTGTGAACTGGTCAGTTTCTCGGCGGTCATCATCATCACTCGGCGCCTCGCTTCCTTCCTCAGCAGTATCGTTGGCCTTGTCACCACAATAATCATATGAATGTCGGCGAAGATGTGCAACATCGTGAGGTAATGGCAACGGTGGCTTCTCGGATGATTTTTTATGTGGTTCAAGTGCAGTGACATCTTTGGGTATGGGAACACTAGCTGCCACAGTTAGCAGGTTATCCATAGACCTACTCACGGCATCCTGATATCGAAGTTCTGCCACTTTTCCTTTAACTTCAGGCTTTTTCTTGTTTGATTTTCTAAGCAGAATGGACGCTAAATACTTCCGAAACTGTGACTGATCTGTCATGATGAAAGTTGTTATGTTATCATACGTGTTTGTGGTAACATCTGACAGCACATGTCGACCACCTCTCCACAGGAAGTCCAGTCACACGAGAATGGCATAAGGTACCTACATGTGTACCTTGTCGGTTGAGTGTTTAGTTTGGACCCATACAAACATTTCAACATGTGCCCCTCTATTAAACTGACAAATTAAAACCAATCACATCCTTGTTAATCCCAAGACATTTCCATGCTGGGCACACAGGTGAGGGACCTTCTGCAATCCGGTGCTTAATTCAAATGTAGGATTAAAACACTTGACACACAATCCGATATCTTATCTGGCACGTTTGTAAGAAGCTCGTCAACACTGGTAAACTGTTCATTGGGTCTGTTGTAGCCGACTCTCCCTCGCACACCGCAAGCTGAGGAGATCTTAGGTCAAACAAATCATCAATACCTTTGTCAAATCCACAGCCAGACACGCTTACAGCCTAAGTCAATACCTCACAGAATCTGCTGTACCCTATAATAAGATCATATTCCTACAGGAAGGGAACCCACAGAAATACTGTATAAAATATAGATACTGAGTGTACTGTGGAAATTCAGGTCATGCTGATTAAAAATCCGTGAAACTCAATAATCCTTCCCATCCATGTTCCTTCCCTTGACCTTGCTGGTTATGCTTCACTGACCATGATCCTCTCACACTATCACAAGCAGCAAATATCTGCATGCAACACTTCTATCAAGCTCAGGATGAACTGTCCCACTTATGCTCAAAGCAACCACAGTCAAGATCTCACCAAGCAAGCATCCACATCTGTACACAACTGAAAGCACCTCCACAGTTTCACATGTGAGCACTCAATAGTGTGACTGAATGAGTGTTATGTAAGGGTACTTCCACTGTCCTAGTTCCAGACAAGAGTCACACAGATGACTGAATTCCTGGCTAACAGGTGGTCAATCTCCTTGTAGAAACAAACCAAATTTTCCAAATTTAAATAACAACCACTTTGTTGACAATCAGTGCATATTCCTTACTGATCTTTATTTCCAGATATCCAGGACTACAAAACTTGGTGTTGTAAATTCATTATGTCCTTTAACATAGATAGCAATATTAAATTCTTTAAATGGGTCTTGCCTTGCAAGTATTATGCAGCTGAACACAACAGTAGTGTGTGTTTTCCTGGAGTAAATCTTTCCTCAACGTTTGCATGTCAGTAGTAATTCTCTTCACTGTAGTAATTCCCTCATCCATTTGCATAACTCTCCTTTCACGGGAAATATCTCTCTCCTATAAATGCTGCTTTCTTGATTTACTGCAGAGTACTTGTGTTACATACAGTCATAGTATTGTACATCAGGGGTTGATATCATTCATATCACCTGTCCCTGGTGGTCACACCCATCAGCTATGTTATACAAAGCATTCTGTCATCACTGTGAGGCATATCTCAGGAGGCAGTTGTGTATATTATATACAACATAGTTCATCATGATGCTGTGTCACTTGTCATATAAAGATGTCAAACATTTGATTCGGAAGACCTTCACGGTCACAAGGTTCAAAATCAGAATAATTCAAATACAGTATATGTTACGCCAAGAAATATACCTGACCCAAGTTCATAGGGATATTGTTGTGTATCTTAATGTACTGCTTTCTGTTCCACTTCTGACATCTGTTTTGAATCCTGGTAGGATGTTATGAACTTAAACATCCTGGTTTCTCAGGCTGTGTTTATTTCTAAGAAAGCCAGTCACAGAAGTGGGTTATTTGACAATCAATCCTGGCAAGAACAAGCTTATATCACAGAAAATACAGAATCCATGTGAAATCCTACAACCTCATCCACCAGTGGTTGGCAGACAATGATACTGTCCAAACGTTGCGTCTAGTGGTTGGACCACAGACATGGTATATAACATCCTGTGAAGGAAAACATGAGCTCTGCATGTTGCATCACTCCTACACATCCCATCTTCTTCATCCGATACAGTGAGAACTATCTCACTGCCTCATTCCCACTCCAGACTTGGTCCAATGTTACTAACTCCCATTTCCATAAGCGTTGTGAATGCGATCGTCCCCTGCCTGAATTTGACTGGGTATTGATTTGAAGTCTCCACAGAGAGTTTCTTCTCTGGAAGTGTGACGGAGGAGAACTCCCACCAAAATCAAATTCAGAACCCTTCCACTGTTGCCTAATCACAGCTCTTATTTTCATCACAAAAGATCTGAAGGCAGTTTATCCATTTTTCCAATATCGGATGATTAAGTGAATGCTTGAATGACTGGTATCAACACGTGAGATTTGGTGATACAGCACCGTATCTCAGGATGGTATAAAACAATCTTATAGCATAATAAATTACTGCAGTACCATATCTACTCATTATCTCCCGCTACTGTTGCCCACAGAAACCACAGCACTCTGATTACCAAAATTTCCCTGATAAGGGTTCCTTGTTTTACTTTCAGGAAACATCATTGCGTAAGTTTTTTTTGTACAAGTGAAGCATGTATCAAATTAATGTAACAATCACAAGGTTTTTAGTTGTTAGAATCTCTACAGTTGATAGCTGTAGATTGGAACATACAATATCACTATTGACTAAAACTGATATTTCTGTATTTACATTTAACTCACTATTGAAATATTTTGACCTAAACTTCAGGTCTCACGGCCAATATCACCTTACTGTCACGTAACTGGGACTGAAATCTACGTGCATATAGAGGATAATCTGCCAATGTGATTGGGGATGGAAAACATCCCATATTAGAATAGGTATTGTATCTTACCAGCTGTGCTGTACCTTATAATCTTTTATCAATATTGTGGAAGCAACCGTAAATGAAAGGTACAACTTTAAGAGCTGGGGTATATACACTGTTTGCATTACCTGGTAATAGTGATACGTATATATTTCCACCATAGTGTCCATTTAAAAAAACAGACATTCGTGATAAGTTAAGTGACATACTGAGATGGAAGATAATTATGATTCATCATTACAAGTGATGATTTAGGGGAGGGTGAGGATGAGGCAGGGTAATCCATTTTGATCTTGAGATGGAGGGTGTGAAGGCGGAGGTGGGATGGAGAATATATTTTGTACACATGTACTAGCAGGGGGACACTGATTTTGAACTTACATTGTACATAAATCTTAGGGGTGGTGGGTGGGGTGACATTCGCATTGTACATCCTTCTTCAGAAAAATTATTTAAGCCAGAAATTATGAACGGTCCCTGATATCAACATTTTTATCATGAACATGATCTACAAGACAAAAAGCACAATTTCACTATCATTACTATCTAAATACAAGGGAGAGACATCATGACAACAGACTTAATCATAGTGTGTCAGTGAGTAGACAAGCTGCATAGCCCATACACAGTTACCTCCCTTGTGTGTGACACCATGAACATGTTACTATTTCTATTAATGTCTTTTCATTATTCATTACTGTCAGATTATCTCATTTATACCATACTCAGTTGTGTTCAATTCACTGAAACATCACACAACAGCCAACCATTGAATTTATTTCTTTGATATTTCATTATGACTTATAGCATAGATAAACACCTCTAAAGATAACAATATCACCTATGTGATGTACAATGAAAAGGTGACAAGACCGTCATCAAGCATATCACTATTCAAGAAAAGGACATGAAATATTCATTTCCTTTTAAGCATGATTTGTCTCATTACAAAGCCATTGCCCAACAGATTGACTCGCACTTTACACGTCTCCAGAGATGACTACACATCTGTGCCGTGGGCATCCATGACATGAATTATAAAAGCATGATGTTTGAAAACAATGCTGATTGTGCCATACAGTATTCCTCCACTGAAAACACTGGTATAAATATTTGATGAGACATATGTGCAGAGGCAGGGGCTTGGGTGGTGAATATCTCATGTGTGAAACATCAGCAAGTCCGCTCCCTAACTTGTCAAGAGAAGTGAATGAGTGAGTGGTTGACACCAGCCAACAACTTTCAAATGTATGTATGTGTGGTTTCTCAGAGAAAATGCTGATGTTGTTGATCACTAGATTGTTTGGTCCAGATTTGATTATTTACAGACAGCTGCCAAATAGATGGAATATTGCTGAGTGTGGTATACAAGTTACAAAATCACTCACTCTCAAAGACAATTCCTGTAGGAGCAACAAATACAAACACAAGTGAGTAACTCAGTGAAATTTGATAAGGTTAACATGCAGGGGAAGTGAGTGAAATTCTGTAGAATTCACAAGACGGGTATTTTGAGTGAGTCATGATATAAGGATTAGTTAGTTTCTTTTGTTTTTGTTTCTTGTTTAATGCTATACTCAGCAATATTCCAGCCACATTTCAACACCCTGTAAATAATTGGCTCTGGACCAGGCAATCAAGTGGTTAATATCATGAGCAATACAATCAGTATAGAAAGCCACAAGTCAAAAAATCTGACTAGCTGATCCTGTCATCCAACAAGAAGATTGGGATGTTGAAGAATTGGTGTTACCACTTTTATTAGTGTTTAAATAACTATTGCAGAAATAGCAGCTCTAATTTGCACACTCAGCCCATTTTGAGCTATTTCAACGTCAGTGCTCTGTTTGATGTTTGAAGTTGCAGTGCATCAAATGCCATGGACAAACATTATGCATGAAAGTGGCCTTATTTACATCTATGACTTGATGTCATCTCACTTAAGGAAGAAACTTTTGACAACAAAACTGCACGTTTAATAAGATACAACACCAGTGTACAGTCAAACAACCATCATTCAAAATAAACCTTGTGCACTAATATTTGATTATGTGTAAGAATCCAGAAATGAAAGAAATCTTGGATTAAATGTCACATGTGTGACAAAACAGTAATAACGTCATCTAGGCCTGCTCCATAAGAGGGCATAGGATGATGGAGATTACTGCTCTTTCCTCCCACGCTACTACTTGTCACAAAGATGCTGATATTAAAGCATTTTTTCCCCTGCTGCTGTGAGCACATTTTGCCACTTCATTTAGACTAGGAAACACATAATAGAGACCTTGTATGGACATTTATCACAATTGAGTTTACTCCATTCTTTTTGCAAGATGTCGATGCCTAGACTTGAACAAGTTTATAAGGCCAGACCAATTTTATTTCTTGTTTTACGGATATTTGTCCTCTGAAAACCTGACGGCAGGCGGGAAAATAAATAAGAATAAAATTTCCAATCAAAGTAATATTCCTTCTAAATACTCAAAAGTATTTCACTTTTGGCAATTTGTAAAGTGAATATGGGTAAAAAATAACCTAAACAGCATGTTCTTATGAGGTTACATTTTTAGCCATTGAAAACATTAGGATTTTATATTTTGAGCGGGGAAAATTAATTTTTATTTTTTTCTGATTCTTGTAAAAATACGGCAGGCGGATCCGTAAAACAAGAAATAAAACTGGTCTGGCCTTAGGTAATAATTAATAGTTTAAATACTTTTTTACAAACTATGTAATAGCTGACCAGAGAACTGTCTTTTTATCTAGATTTGAATCTTCAATGGATAGAATTACTATACATCCATGGCTTCAGCATTCAGTACAGCCTTGCAGCAAGGCTAGGAGATCATGCACCACTATGTGTTTGCCATGTTCATTATCAAGTTTTAATGGACAAAATCAGAAAAACAGATCTATGACAAATAATGATAGTGTGAAGAGTTCATCAGCACTTATGAATGATTATCTCAAACACAAGTGTTGTCGGCAATAAGTTAGCAGTTAATTATTTCACAAGCACACACTGTTGGTAATAATTTAACAGTTAATTATCTGAAACACAAATTCTGGTGGTGATGGCCCATGGAGAATGTAATTTTGGCTCTAAAAATCAACTTGTATCATGCCCAAACAAAATTGAACAATGTTTACACAGTAATGAAAGCTTTTGATGAGATGACAAATTAATCATAAAGATTAACTGTAGCATGTAGGCAGGGTCAGATAGCTTCAACATAGAAACAAAAGAAATGTTTGAAAATTATTGCCTTTGACACGACATTATCACAACCTTGGACTGGGGGTTGATATATATTTCCATGTCAGTTGAAGCCAATGGGGCGATATCTCAATAAGAATGTACATGTACTCCAGCCAGCCAGCCAGTCAGTCAGTCAGTCAACGCATCATAGCACGATTGCTGTTGCAATGTGAGCTAGAATGCCACCTATCATCTTGGACATGTATTTTAACAAGCAAAGCTGAAGCAACCATGTTAGTCATTTTGTGAAAATATTGAGAAAATCTACATTAACAATAACACGGTTGAAGTCGGAGAAATCACTCGAGTCTGTTGATTCTGGGTTCAGGTGTCATGATTTCTTCATTCCACAATTACAGGATTTCCGCCAAAAATCTCAATATTTGTGATGTGTATCATTGGCAAACATCAAATTCTGACATGGCCAATATTGGGGTCTATTATCTGTTCCTGACAAAGAATAATAGAGTAGCTGTTGCATTACTCTGTGCAGAGTTCAGGTGGATGCCAGTCAAGTTACGCAATAGCTCAGGAACCTATTTGTATTCATGAAGCTGCAACTCAAGTTTTGAAGCTATTAGGGACAAAATTGCAACTTTTAATCATTCGCTATCTATCTTTTTAACAAGTCATTGTAACTCTTCCCCAACCCTATCCTTATTGGCTGATGGTGACATTTCTCATAAAAAGGAAAACATTTTTCTGCACCATCATTGACAACAGCTGAAGTTTAATAGTCACATGATGCCGTAACTCGTAAATCAACTTCAAGCCTCAAGACATTTGGGAAGATTGTGAAACCTTTTCTTATTTTTCACAACTTTCTTGTGCAGTCAAGAAAAATAACCTCCATCATATGGACCATCACCATCTGAAATACCTTTGGTGTAGGCAGTAATAGGAATGTACATCAAATATCAGTCTCACTGGCCCATTCAAGATTTAATAATTGGTGCACTCGCCTGGTGTATATCTTGTGTCCATTCATTTAACTGCATAGAATACACTTCCATCAAACCACCTACTTACAGATAATGACAAACAGGATGGGACGTACAGATGAACACATAGCTAACGACAAACAGGATGGGACGTACAGATGAAGATGACAGATATGTTTTAGTTCACTCGTGACTGAACAGCCATGCAAAGAACAATCTACCAATCCCAAAATAAACCAACCCATTAAAAGAGAGGATGTTATATCACTGCTGGCATCTTGAGAAAGTCTTCCTTTTGTCATCCTCATTTCATATCTGGGTGATAAAACACAACCAGTTTATTTTAACCAGCAGTTTTATGATAAGGAAACTATTGCTCACAAATTGCAGCTAAAATATCTTGTATTATTCATGCACATTCCAGTGTTTTATGGCTTTGTTCATAGCTACAAAGTCTGATATAAATGGTCAATTTCAGGAAGTGTCATCTTCTCAATTTCAGTCGTGTTTTATGAGAAATAGTTTGAAACTTGTAAATCATTTGGAAAGACTATTTGCAAGTTTTATTATTAGCTGCTAATGTGAGTAGGGTAACTTAAGAAGAATGGTGTTTAATTATTCTTAGCTAGTTAGCTCCTTCACAGGCAACAGTTGACGTCGTACCTGGATAAGGTAACATGGGTCATTGCAGATATCTCTTTCGGGATAACAAACAGTAATGGTTGGTGGATAGCCTTATATGTAAGATATTTACCTATGGTGCTAAACATCTTATTTTCACTTCAAAGACAGGTGAAATATTTCTCCATTATTGGGTCCGTTAATGGGACGTTGTGACAATAATGACTCAAGTGAAGTTTACCGTTTTCATGAACACCCAGCGTTGAAACTGATTGTCAGTGATCCACTCACATATATTTACTTAATTATCTGAGCCAAATTTAAATTTGTTCCTCGATATAATCAATACCACATATTCTCTGATGGTAATGATATACTGTTTTTTTCTGTACAACATTGAAGCAAGTTGAATATTAAACTGTACAAATTGTGAATGGAGACAATCTGTAAGATAATACCCTTCTAAAAACTATACTTTTCAAAATATGATGCACTGGATTTCATAGACAAATCCTAAGCTCTAATAATGTTATGTCATACTGTAGGGCACAAAATACCCAACCTGCCAGTAAAAGCAGCAACTGCATTATGTTACAATCATGTCCCATATCCTCCAATTGCAGTCCTTATACAACACAGCACTGTCAAGCAAAACGATATTTACCACCATTATCATGTTTTTTAACCAATTATATAACTATGATCTTTCGTTTAAGAATTATATTCATGAGTTCAAATCAATCAATTACAAATGTCAGATTTTCCTTGTTTTCCATTATCTGTTATATTTCTGTCATGTACATAATATTTTATAGGACTTGTCACTGTCAGGAGGTTGAGATGAAATTGGGTTTAAGCTGTTATGAAGAGTATTCAACTGACACAGACATGAGCCTATAAGTGTGTGCGCATGTGTGTGTGCAAGTGTCCATACCGGCACACAAATGCACTTAATTCGCATGCACAGTGATGTTGGTTTAACATTGCAAATGCATGTTTTACTGTGTATACTAAGACACTATACCTTAATTTAAAGGGATTCCCCATTCAGACCAAGAATACTTATTCTCAGCTGACCAGTCCTTGTCTTATCCCAGTCTAAGTAAACTTATCCTCAGTACTTTTTGTTACACTCCACTACTGAGTCTAACAAAACCTTATGGGAGGTCGCGTCAGGTAACCTTTGAGATTGACCAATCAGAACACATCTTACCAAATCGCGAAAGTGCACATTCGCGCATACCTTTTGAACATTTTATCTTGAAAAGGTTTGTACCCGATCGATTCTGAATGCTATATAGCGTACGCTTGCTTCTGGGTGATGCACACGGCGTACGTACAACCATGACAACTGTGAGTAAACAGTCGCTGAAAATAGTGTTTTTGGCAATATTTAAGGATGTCATCTTGCGGAAATATTAGCTGATGGTAACCATGTCAACTGAAAGCCCAAAGCATATATACTGCAAGTCAAATTGTATTAGATGCAGATTTTTGTTTGTGGAGAGATCTGTGTCAGTGACTTGAATATTTTGAAAGTCCCTCCGACCCATAAATAGTAGCCATTGTCTGATTGGTTAAATCTATTTAACCATCTTGCGTTTGACTGGACAGTCATTGGTTGTTCAAAGGTTACCTGATGCAACAGTTAGACTCAGTGGTGGAATGTAACGAAATACACTGAGACTAAGGTTACTTAGACTGTGTCTTAATGATCATGACAGCACAAGGCAGGGTAAATACAAGTACCATTTTTTCACGACATATGATGTGATGTGGGTGGGAAGTACACCACAAGCCTTCAATTCTCAAGGCAGAAGTCTTAACTAATAGAACATGTTGTCAGGCATGCTCATTGATTAGGAGTGAAGTAGAAAAGTAAAAGGTTTGAAACATCTGGCAGTCACCACCTGTGCACAGGTATCTAATCAATTTACTGTTCACCTCAAGCAGTTAATTCTCCAGTACTCACACCATATAACCCTTCACTGTTTACATTCTCATATGTCAGAAAGAGCTATCATAATCCAGAATGTTTACGTTATAATTGCATATGCACTCAATTCAGCTTCATTAATTGATTTAATAATAAACCATTTATTATCCCTTACAACTTGTCTGAAATCGAATCCAAACAGGGAACACTTGTCACATATGGAATGCAAACAATTGCAAATCACTGAAAACTGTTGCATGGGGTGTTTGCCAAACTGGTTTCAGTCACAAGTTGTGCGTAGGATATTAGTACAAAGCGCTCCAAGGGAAGGCACATGAGTGTGGTGTCACACTGTGACTGTAAACATGTCTGTTCACATGGCTGTTGTTCCCAATACGCACAGGCAAATATCCTATCTTTCTACCCTGAAACCAGAAATCAAAGGGTCCAAAGGCACTCAACAATGAGCAGAGTTTCATTTAACCATCAAGTCAGAGACTTGTAAAATATCAAAAAGACAACCTATATATCTTGCAGACTAAAGTTTATATTAAGGAAAATGACCACCACTGGAAACCAGATATCAAAAGCTCTAAAGGTACTCAGCTATGAGCAGGGCTTAAAGGGGCACTGATGCGGAGTGAATAATGTTTCTCACCAACGGTCTAATTACGAAACCAAGCAGCAAATTGGTCAGCACCAGCTCCATCGACCGTGACAGACAAAGGGACTGGGCTCCTGTCCACAAAAACACACAGACGATTTATCTAAATTCGTAAACTAATAATAACGACTTTGCCATTGGAAGAGAAGTCTGAAACTTTTCTTACGTAAAAAAACTGATTATACCCATTTACCCAAGTACACAAGCAAATAACTATGTGCATTTCTTAGGTAAAAACGAAGTTCCGTTGGTATCCTCAAAACAGTTTTGGCCCAAAAGTGTTTTCAGGCTGCATGTGACACAGAGGTGTTTTCATCTTACTTGCTGTATCACGCGTTTGATGGTTTCAACCTACACATGTTATTTGTCATCATTCACTGGTCAGTTAATGAATTTATAACGGGTATAAATAGTGGTAACACCACTAAAATTACTCGACATAGGTCCCCATTTGGTGTTTCTCCGGTCTGGAGTAAATACTCAACATTATAAATTAAGGTCTGTAATGGCAAATGTATTGTATGTTATGTAATATGTGCATGTAAGTGATGAAAGAGGGTTTATCAGCTGAGTTACAAAAACAAACATCGATCAAAGGATTAACCGATAACACACTGATTGATTAACTACTTCCACAGTGGATTTGTCAAAAAGGCAGTGTTTATGAGGGTAGATTTACATAATCTATACTGAATACACCCTGTTGTAAAGTACGAGTGTAAAAACAACATCCTTCCTACAAAGAATTAACCGCCACTGCCTTGATTGATTGCTGCTCATTATTGGCTAACTAATGGCGGACATCATCGAGTTAGTTGCCAGGTGTGCTGTCCTGGATGACCAGTGAGATTGTGTACACATGTACACCAGTGTGAAAATTTCTCAAACGATGTGTCACTTTTTCGCATATTAGACTGTTGAAAGACACAAGACAGAGCAGGATTATTTACCAGCTGCAGATGAATGGAATCTCGTTCTTTTATGTGGATATTGATGGATACATTCCTGAACCAGGTAATAGCCTGACATTGTTGCCATAACTTTCGTCTGTCTTAAATTTAATATTTGCATTTTGTTTTAATTTTTTTCTTGTAGCATTCAGCAGAATCTGTATTACAGAAAACATGCACTAGGATGCGAATAAGGTGTGTGTGAAATATAATTCACGTTGGCAATCTATACAATGTTTAGATTTTAAAATCATCTTAGAAATTCACTGTAAGTATAAGCAGGCTGTGTGGGTTGTTTTTATTAACTTTCAAAATGCATACAAATGTGACAAGGAACTAATTAGGTTTATAAAACAAAATATAAAGCCGTACACTGACTTCGTTAGTTTTCAGTCCTAACGGGTCTTTTTTGTATCACGGGCAGATGAGTAAACTTGAAGGTGTTTGATTTGCTTTCATAATAACAAAGTAAAATGACTTCATCTTTGTTGATCAGTCTACACATAAACTATCAACTGCACATATGGGAGGCGCAGCAGAGATCACGAACCAGTCACAAATTCTGGGATATCATTCGGGTACTAATGGGAGAAAAACAATAACAAAAGAAACCACCAGTCCACGGAAATTGCTCTGCATCAGTGCCCCTTTAATTTAACCATCTGAGTCAGAGACTTATAAACTATCAGAAAGACAACCTATGTATCTTGCAGACTATAAAGTTTATATTACTGAAAATTACCATTACAGTAACCAGAAAATGTTGAGGATAACTTGATTTGTATAACTGCGAAGACTAGACTTTACTTGACCCTGTGACAGTGTCCTTGGACATGCCAGTGGTGCTGGTTATTGCTACAATGTCATAACAAGCATGTAACACATTGTATCTTCTAACACTGTTAAAAGTATGCGAGGATCAACTTTCAAATGATGTTCCTGAGCTGATTGTCATATACTGTCAATATCTGAAGATTTCTGCTGACATTTCAAACCAATATCCATGAACAGCCTTAACCTTTAACTTAACCCCACCCAGTGGCAGCCAGGATGACAATTTCCAGTGATGGTTTTTAAATAATTCATGCCACATGGGGCAGGACAAAGTGGAGATAATCCCTTAGGCAATATCTCTGAGAGTGTGTTGATATAATTGTTTTGTGGGTGCAGATACTGTTGTAAGGCTAATGGTGGCAAGTCATTGAAAGGCTAGTAAAATGTCTAGTTCTGCAGTGACTACATTGTAACAGGAAGGGCGATTCAGAGTAACTTCCCTTTGCAATTATGATGACAAAATATAACAGCTTGATCTATTAAAAAGTTTACAGATCCCATGTACCCATGTAACTGTGACAGAAAGGTGATTCACGGCCTTGCCAGATTGAATGAAAGCCTACAACATTCATCCAGATAAACCATCAATGGAGATAATATTCTTTACATGAAAAAAAATTCCACTCCAAAAAGACATGAATATCAATCCGAATATAAAATATTTGTGCTGTAATGTGGATTCATGGTGACAGTTATCAAAATCAAACAAATTACATAAAAAACTGCGTATGTTTGGATCAGTGCCACTGTAAAAATATTTCCTCTACATCATTGCACATCATCTCATGCAAGAGCCCCGGAACCTCCATGTAGTGCTGACTGATTTCCACTTGGGTGAAATGAACAAACAAGGGTGTGGTGCTCACAAACCCAGAAATATAATTGGGGAAATCTGGGAGTCACACCTGTGAATAACGCAAATAATGATTGGTTCTAAGCACTTTTGCCTACGCAAGGCAATTCAGTGCAACAGAATTTTGGTATCGTACACATTCAACAGTCACCTATAGGCTACAGATTAAGAAAGGAAGAATTTCAATTGCTGATTTTGTACCATTTCACAATGTTTAAGTGCATGATATTCCTGGGTGTAAGCACCAGGAAGGTATTTTCTCTGCAGACAACTGGCTGCAAGCTTCCACTTATTTTAAATCAATCAACTTCAGTAAGGTAATACCTACAGAGTTTGCTGTGAGTAAAAAAAAGTCCCGATGTTGTTTGATCTGAGTACCTCCAGAGAACTGTCCTACATGTGAAATCGATGACCGCAGCTGCCATCTCTAACACTGGGATACTACATTCCAACCCTGCAGGTGTTCCATGAGTGGATGTCTTGAACTTCACAAGATCAGCTTGTGTTATTTTACACCATAGTACAGCTCCCTGAAGGTACCAGTATGTAGTGAATTGCAGTGTCTTTTGGTATCAGTTATATCAACATGAGTTGATCAGAGTTTAAAAGTACAATCATTGCAGAGAAAATTTCAACTTCTACTTCTCCCTCAGGTTACTGGACCATGGGGTAGCCTAGTGGTTAAACTGTTGGCTCGGCATGCCAAAAATTCGAGTTTTCATGATTCCTCATATAGGTACATTTCTGGTATATTCCTTGTCATTAGGGCTGAAATATTGCTAAAAGTGGTGCAAAACTAAACTCACTCACTTACTCCTTGATTACTGTAATGTCACAATCAAATGACTCCACATTTTTCATTTCAGAATCGCTCCATCATTGACCAAGGCTGACATATTCTACAAAATTCATTAACTTGGAGACAGTCTGAAACCCAGACTTTGTCCAATAACATCATCCGGGGTCTTGGCCAGGGCAGTTGTACAAAACAATCATAGTGCTATGACTGTTGAAAACCAAAGTCAAGGTATGGGTCATTTACGATTCACACTGTACAACACCCTTCACTAATAACGATGGTGAGTGAAAGAAATATGGTGATATTTTACTTGATTCTTGTTACCTTAACATTTGTCTTAAAGTCCCTGTGTATATACCTTGATAATCCTCTGTCCTCCCATCAATATCACACAGCTGGGTGATACAACACATGTTATAATCCTTCACAACAGACAGACATTCCATACTTGCTAGCCAACACCACCTCTCCCTACAACTCCCAGCATGTGTAAGTGAATGTACTGCCTGTACTGGTCAGGTCTATAGTCACTGTGTATAAATAATGGTGCTGGCATTTGTCACTGGTATCATAATGTGCACCGTAAACTGCAACTAAGTTTCTGGGTAATTAAAATCTCATTTGTGGACATTAACAGCTGTAAGAGCGAATTTAGACAGAGTTACCTCCCTTCACATGCCAAACGTCAAGAACCAGGACATATTGTGGATGGCATGACAGTACACTGTACTGAGTCAAGATTTTTTTCAGAATATCCTTAATGTGGGTACAGTAAGAGTTACTTCCCTTCACATGTCAATATCAGAAGCTTGGACAACAGGTAGATTGAATGCCAATGACTGGCCTGCACATCTGTACTGTTCAATTTATTTTAAAAAAGAAATCCCTATGAGAGTATTGGCCACACATTTGTAATGAATTATGCACTTTGATGTGTACTACAATATACTCCAAGTCGATTTTTACCTGTAATTTCTTATGAACCCGAATAAAAATAACTGATATGACCAGAATATTTTTTCTTGAATTCCACGTTAAAAGTTGACAATTCCAACTGTACATTACATTGTCCATGTGCTTTGTTAATTTTGTGATTGCCCAACTTCAAAATTTACAAAAGCCTCAAAGTGTTTCCACAGAAATATTTTGTTCTATTTCCTGACGATGCTCTAATTCCAAAACAACAGGTAAACTGAACTTCACCTTCACATTTCTGGACAGCAGATGAATTTTATGCTCCATGCTGGGGGTCAATAGTTTCACTTTTTCTGTCACAGTTGCTCATTTCTGAACACTATTTCTCTTTCACTAATGCCAGTTTTGCCAACAAGATGGAAACATAAATGTTTTTAAGATATCAGTATTTTAAAAAAATATAATGTATATTCATGAGCATTAAAAATTTTTAATACCCGTATACTGACAATATGGCACATTTCTAGCACAGATCACAAAAGATCTGTGGAGTCTATGCAAACGTTTCCATGGAAACGAGTAATAACTAAACACTGATATATATATGGGATTGCCAGCATGTAGGAGACTGTAAGGATCTCGAGACATGGGGTCATTAATGTGGCATCAGAATTAAAGTCAAACTCCTCATTCTGAACAAAAAGAAATTGGTAAAAGACAAAAAAAATATGAAAGAATGTTATAGAAGGCACTAAGTAAAGCATTGGAAGGGTTCAGGCAAGATGTTTTTTTCATAATACTGACCGATTGCTTGAACAAGTTCTACAGTCATGATGACCTCATTCAACATTCCTCAGGGTTTGTTCCGGAACAGGAACAAACGACAACAAATAAATCTCATTTAAAACATCACACAGGGAATTAACTTGCTGTAAGTCCAGGAGAGCAGGAACCAATCGTTGGCTGTCCAGGAAATAGGGGTTTGATAATACTAGCTGTGAGCTGCATCTACCGGCTGATGCCACACACATGACTACCCAACACAAGAATTTAATTACCGGTACCTCATGCAACTGCAAACAGAACTGTAAGTGGATCTGTAAATGATGATTTCTTTGTTTGAATAGAAACCTAATTGACTGGATGAAGAGAATGAAGGATAAAGACTCTGAAATTTGATTGGAGGTCTGTTCACGTTTGAAATGTCAGATGAATCTGTCGCAAACAGAGCTAGTTTTTATGATTCATACCAACAGACTTTTTCACATCCAACAGGATTAGAATTGCATAGTTTTTCATTTTTTTAAATTCAAATGTGTACATGATGAAATATTCCATGCCTGGTGACCTTGATCTTTGCTGATTGTTTCTGTCTGTCATATAGTGATCATGTCTTGTTGACCTATAAAGACATTAACTATGACTTGACATTATCCTAATCTACAGAAGAGGAACTACAGAATCATTTTCACTGAAAATGAATAAATAAATAATGAATTTTTGCATTTAACAAAAAACAATATGCATTAATGTATTAAATTGTGTTTTCAAGTTTGTGTTGAAAAGACTGAAAAACTATAGTTAGCTTCTTGTGTCATCTATCTGAACTGTAGTCACTGGGATTGCTGACATGCAAATATGTGAAAATAGCTATATTATATACTATATAGTCTTTCTTATATCCAACTGTAGACTTATATATATATAGACTGTAGGACATACAAATGTATAACTGGGCAAGGCAGAAGAGTGGAGTGGAGCAAAGAGGTGTTAGAGCGGGGCAGGCAGGAGTGACGTGGAACAGGGCAGGGTGTGGTGTAGCATGGCAAAGTGGAGCGTTTCTTGATCCTTTTAAGATTTCTATTTTCTGATTCATATACTTTCTGTGTATGTTGTGATTTGTAAACATGACATTAAATGGAAACAGCAAAAACGATTTCTTGCCATGAAATGGGGCATAATGTATACATATGGAAATTAATTAAGCAACACCAAATTCAAAGACACATAAAAACTTAACAAAGTTTAACGAAGTAATTTTGATGATTGATTATTCAATTTTGATGTATTGACATACAGCATGAGCTTTTCATGGGTTGATATGACGCGCGTGAAGCTTGCACAGCGCACGTGCATTGCTTTAACCTCAACTTTCGAAAAATGCACTTTTTCCCTGGGGTGTTTACAAGCGCAGGTTGTCGATTGCATTCGGTTTTTCATTCATTTCAATGTCATGGCACGTAGGAAATTATCAGAGGCCACTCGTTGGCAAATAATCGGCATGAGGAATGCTGGTATGTCTCTAAGACAAATCGGGACTCAAATCGGACGACATCATTCCATAATTTCAAAACTTTTGAAAAAATACCGGGCCACTAATGAAGTTAAAGACCTGCCTAGACCAGGAAGACCCAGGAAGACCACAGTCCGGGAGGACAGAGCTTTACTGAGACTTGTACGGCGCAGGTCCTTCGACTCGAGCTCTCGGTTGAGACAGGAGTGGCTTCCAGGGAGACCCATCTCGAACAGGACTGTTCGGAATCGTCTGAAAGCTGCAGGATACCGGGCAAGGAGGCCAATCAAGCGACCCAGACTGTCTCCAGCCCATAAGGCAGCCCGACTGGCCTGGTGTAATGACCGTTTGCACTGGAACATTGCCTCTTGGAGGAAGGTCCATTTCTCAGATGAGAGCCGGTTCTTGCTGCACATGGTGGACGGTCGTACTCGGGTCTGGAGGCAGAGGAACACAGCAATGGCTCCACGGAACATCCAGGAGACTGTGGCCTTTGGGGGAGGTTCCGTTATGGTATGGGGGTGCATTTCCATGAACTGCAAGTTGGATATCATTACCATCCGTGGCAACCTTAACGGTGTTCGTTACCAACAGGAGGTTCTTGACAGGGCTGTGGTACCTCATTTTGAGAACCATCCTCTGGCAACGAGACCCATATTTATGGACGACAATGCTAGACCTCACAGGGCGCATGCTGTAAATGATTTTTTGCGGCAAAATGCAATTGACAGAATTCCATGGCCTGCCATGAGCCCTGACCTCAACCCCATTGAACATTTGTGGGACTTTATTGGCCGTCGTGTGAGGCAGAGAGACCCACCAGTCCATAATCTCAACGAATTGACGGCTGCCCTGCATGAGGAGTGGAACAGGATCCCCCAGAATCAGATCCGGAGACTCATCCAAGGAATGAGGAGGCGTCTGGAATCGGTGGTGCGTGCGCAGGGAGGACACACTAGATATTGATGAAAGTCGGTGTGCAGACTCTCAGATGACTGTTCTTTCTTTCCATGTGACATTTGTGTTAATACACCTGACAACAACGTCTGTGGATGAATAGTAAATTGTGTCCATTTTTTCATGAATTTAAGACAGTTTTAAGAATTTGGATTTCGTTGCAATAAAGCAAAGTCTTGATACTTTTTCCCTTTAAGTTGTTTGTCAGAGATCGTCTGTTGAATAAAAAAGTGTCAAACTATATCAACCCGGCATATTTTGATTGTCAGAACACTTCAAAGTTGCTCCAATAGAAAAAATTGGGGTGTTGCTTGATTAATTTCCAGGTGTATATTTAGAACTCTACTTTCCTTTGCTCATTTGTCATTTTACAAACACAGACTAGATAGCCCTGCATAGAATGTTTGCCAGTCCAGCATTAGAAACATTTCTGCACTCTCGGAATCTGTCAGATGAAGAATTATGCCCAACCACAAAATCTACAAAAACTCAGAAATTCATGGTTAACTTTTCTTTTCCGTACAAAATGTCGGTTGCTATATCTGCGATTCTGGGTTGACTTATGCAGTGCATTCCACCACAGTCAATACGTCATGAACCCTTGGACACTGATTAAATTAGATCTGAGCTTGTCATCTTTGATGGGTTTTTGCTAAATTCATTCCATCTAAAGCTTTAACTGGATTTCCCTTAATAAAATCAGCAAAAAAAAAAAGGTGAGTTGGAATCTTTGAGTGTTTTAGATTCAGCAGTAGAGGTAGTAAATATTGAGTGATACTGAGTATGATAATGATTGCTGTGGTTACTGCTAAGATTGTTGTACGTAGTGCCATGAAAATTATAAGCTGAACACAAAGATTAGTTTTCCACTTAAGCTCTTTATTTAATTTTTACCCACAATGCAGAATGCTTTAGAGTGAGTGAGTGAGGTTTTATGCCACTTTTAACAGTATTCCCGCAATATCACAGCGGGTGACACCAGAAATGGCTTCACAAAATCTACCCTTGTGGACAATCAAACCTGGAACATAGGTGTGAGAAGCTACCACTTCAACCTGGAATCAAACCTGAAACATAGGTGTGAGAAGCTACCACTTCAACCACTATGTTACCACTGCAAACAATGCTTGAGAACATCTTGGATACCCAGTAAATGACAGGGTGTAAATTCTGAGATCAACTTAACATCATTATCAGTAAGACGACCATGATCCCCAAAATCCTGCCCATACCTCAACTAACAAAATGGTTGATCCCATTACACATATAACGCAATCAAGTGGACGAACTATCAAACGACCTGACCTAACACGACTCTTTTCTGACAGGTACATGTTCAATAACAACATCACAGTCACAAAAGATCTGTGGAGTCTATGCAAACGTTTCCATGGAAACTAGGAATAACTAAACACTGATATATATATGGGATTGCCAGCATGTAGGAGACTGTAAGGATCTCGAGACATGGGGTCATGTGGAAGGTCAGCTTCATCTCCCCACAATGGCTTAATCACCATTATCAGAGCAGCTCGGCCCACTGGCTCTAAGTACCCATCGTCTGTAGAGACACGAATAACTCAGTTCTTGATTCATGCCTATTCACTTTTTTTGCATTTTCGTATTCATCCTTTCAAGTAGCAGAGTTGAATGATTAAAATGCTTCAGTAGACTTTACTGAAAGATCTGCTTTCTACTGCTCTTCATTTTTGCTAATTGAATATTAAAAAATCCATATTAAAAGTTTTCATTTTTTTTTATCATGCAGTTTATGGATCAGCCAATCTTAAAATCCACAATTACGTGGAACGTATTAATAAATTATTTGTCCGTCTGTCTGTCTGAACATATCCAGCTGTAATAACATAACTTCAAAGTAATTCCATATAATATAGGAAGTAATGCCATTGCTATTTGACAAGCTATCAGTCAGTGTTAGATTAGGTGAGTGAGTGAGTGTGGCATCATACTACCTTCAGTAATATTTCAGTAATGATGGGCTTCCCACATTGTGTGCATGTCGAAAATGAAACACTGGGCACTCTATCCACTGAGGTATGTCACTGCCACATCAGTGTTTGAGTGAGTGAGTGAGTGAGTGAGGTTTTATGCTGCTTTTAGCAATATTCCAGCAATATCAAGGTGATGGACACCACACATGGGCTTCACATGCTCTACCCATGTGGGAAATTGAACCCATATCTTTGGCGTGACAGCAAATGCTTTAACCACTACCCTATCGCAAGATCTTAGTTTAAAAAACCCCAGCAAAGTTATCGTGAAGTTCTGCATGTAGACCAGTTTATGCCTTGAACACATCACAGACCAATAAGCTATGGCTACGGTTATTTTACACTTGAAAGCCATATATAAATCTTTATTGATTTGTCTCCTTTGAACATTTCAACTGGCAGTGGAAATATTATTACCTAAATGCATATCCTACTTTTTGAAATTCAAACTGACAACTGACAGTTTTTTCCCCAAAGAACGAACACAACATCCATAACTGGACCTAGCTCTTGCCAAATACTGGGCAATAAATGTTATACATAGTTTTCTGTAAAGTAATCTTCGAAAAAATATAAGAAACAAATTTGTTCAGTATGGACAAATCGTCATCCAAACAGGAGTAAACAGCAAAGAAGAAACCTGGACATTGTCTAACACTGATAACTTGTCCAAGAAAAGAATAAAATCAATAAATAAAATCAATAAAATCTATCCAATATTTAATTTAAAAAAAACAGTGAGCACCTAGTCCATAAAAAGAAGCTCAATACAGACTAGTAAATGGACCCGGATAGCCTCAAGTCCTGACAACATTTTGAGAAAAAGGGTCATGCTTATAAAATCACTGTCATTATCTATTCAAAATGGTGGCCTACTTATATAGCATACAGAATGGTGAAAAGCTCCTGTGACTAACCTGTGACTGTCAACTCGGAAATTGGGAAGCTGTGTTCAATCAGTCTGCAATCACAGCGCTCTGCACTCGTTATTGTCCAAATATGCCGATCAATGAAAACTTGGGGCATAACTCCACATGCACTATGCCATTCCCATAAGGCTTAAATAATGTATGGTTTTAATGCCGCCTAATTTTACTTGCTTTGATATGATCAAACCCTACATGTGCTGAATCTTTTCTAAAATGAGAAACAGCAATGTTCTCTTAGATGTCTGAAGACGCTGTTGCTTAAGATGGTTCATGGTTCGAAAAGCTTTCTGTGAATTCTGTTTATTTGGTTAACATTAATAATTCATTTCCAAATTACAAAAGACATTTCCAGAGTCTGGAGCAAGTGTAGGTATAGCAATCTACATATACACACAAGAAATATCTCTGATACATAAGGTTGTGCATGGTGTGTTGGACCAAAGTGCTCTGTTGGAGGTCAGTCCAAGACATGCATTCACACAGTTTAGTTGGATAGATGTGAGTGTATGAGAGAGTGAGTGAGTGAGAAAGCAAGTGAGTGAGTGAGTGAATGTGTGAAAGAGCAAGTAAGTGAGTGAAGGCAATGTGGTGCAGGTGTTATACATTTACCACTTTAGGAAAAACATAACAATGCTGTCAAACAAATATGAAGAGGGTGAACCATTATTTGAACCCCAATCACAGGTTTCTTCCATGCTGATCGCACATGTTACATAGTGAATTATGGCACCTTAGACGACTTTGGGATCGATGCCCCCACTTGATGTTGTCAGAAAGAGATCTGCATCTCATGCCTATTAAGTATGAGAGTACATAATACTTTTCGTATACTAGTATTTGTTACTTAATGCTGCACTAGGCAAGAGTTCTTTTTTTCTGTCACTAGCATGTAAACAAGATGTTCTAGCGATTGATATCACAAGCACTGACCGACACAGCTGGGATACAGAACTGAAATTAACAAGTCAGCTCTTGTGACAAGCAAGGGTTACTGAGGCCAATGCATAGCACACTACGTACCAGCTGGCTGACACTTGGGCAGTGGTGTAGAACAGTAGCTTAATGGTTCACTACACAACAATGCACTATCCACAGACAAACAGTACCAACTAATCCTCTTGTTGGCCTGAGTGAGTGAGTGAGTGAGTGAGTGAGTGAGTGAGGGAGTGAGTTTACGCCTCTTTTAGCAGTATTCCAGCAATATCATGACAAGCAACACCCAAAATGGGCTTCTGACATCGTACTCATCTGGGAAATTGAATCCACGTCTTTGGCATGACGCTTTAACCAATAGGCTACCCCTACCACCTCCTGACAGTCAGAAAGTACCTGCAGTAAGTAACCCACTGAGTACAATTCCAGGTTTTTTGGCAAAGTGCTACTGGATAACTGGACTATTCTTTCTGGATGCCATATTCCTCAATTAATCATAAAACGTGACACTACACTATTCCACTTTATGAGAACCTGTACATTCCATACAAGGAACCTTCAAATTACTGAGTGGGTGCACGATGGACTCCCAGGTTTGTGTGTGATGGTAAAGCCATGCAAACATATACACACTTACAATGCAAACATATATACATACTTACAGCACAAATACATATACACACACAGTGCAAACATATATACACACTTACAGTGCAAACATATACACACACTTACACTGCAAATATACATACACACTTACAGTGCAAACATATATACACACTTACACTGCAAACATATGCACACACTTACAGTGCAAACATATACATACACTTACAATGCAAACATATACATACACTTACAATGCAAACATAAACACACACTTACATTACAGCAGGAAGAGTATAATGTCTGTGAGGATTCGTCCCTATATTAATGGTCTTTTCACAACAAAATATCAAAATCATTGCGACATTATGTTGTCATGACGACAAGGGAGACAACTTCATTAAAAACATAATATATAATAGCATACCAGGAAGAAAGTCAAGAAAAGTCAAGATAATTCCCCTGAAGAGTCCAAATTATTCCACTACTCACCGCTCTCTGGCACATCAAAGAACTAAATACTGATGGGAAGCTGATGCAGTGTAATTGCAAGCAGCATCTCATTACAAAGCTTCTGATGCTGCTTCAATGCTGCATCCTGATGTCCAATGTAGTTGTTGTTATAGAAACACATGCACTACATTCATCATTATCACAATTATGATCCAAGGTTGCTTGCCCATAATTACTGTCAGTAAAACACAATTTGGGCAGTCATGAGTGACTGGTCCAAATACCACTAACAATAATTACCACAAATGCTTGTTAGCAATCAAGTTATGTGGGATCTAAAGCCATTATCGTGTTAGCAATTTTACCTTGAAATATTAACTCAGTGTGCCATGGCACTACCTAAAGGCAATAAACAGATGATTAAATCGAATTCAGAACACAAAAATGGTACAGTTCTCTGTGTGCTTGTTATCCATTTATTTTGCCTTCATGTTGTGGCAAGTGTCACTCTGCTGCATCAGTGGAACACCATGCCAGCTCAGGTAACTAATACAGTCCTGTTTGTTTGCTATGTAATGCTTCGTCCAGAAATATTCCATCTATTTAACAGCATCCTGTAAATAATCCAGTCTGGATCACACAATTGAGCCCAGCCAAAGACCCACAACACTGGAATACTATGACCAAGCCATCAAACGTAGCCCCGTTCCATCATGTTTGCTCTTTCATCCAGGATAGGTTGCTTGGATGTACTCAGACCTGGCTAGCTATTCTTGAAAAGGTTTTAGTGTTCTTTGAAACTTTTATAGCCCTTCAAACTTCTTTGCCCATTCTCAACACATTGGCTATGATCAAAGTCTAGAATTCCTAGGGCTACAAACTTTTTAAGAATAAGGGACCAGGTCTTCCCATGGGATCCTGACCCTGTCGTCAACATAAGATGGTGATGGGCTTGGTTCAGCATCGTTTCAACATGAAATCGCAACATACAAGTTTAAATCACAAAATACAGTCTAGTGTCTACTGGTCTTTGTTTATCTCTTTATTTCTTCTCAAATGCATATCTGCCTTCTGACAAATTCTGTATTTTGTATTAACCATCCATGTCCAGATGAATATCTGAGGTGGTTCTCATTATAAATTGACTAAGACCTTCTTCAAATATTCCTTCAAACTCATTCTCCATTCTGCCAGAGGTTAAAGTATTTGCTCATCACACCAAAGACCTGGGTTTGCTTCGCTAAACTGGTATAATATGTGTAGCCCATTTCTGGTGTGTCCTGCCATGATATCACTGTAACCTGGAAGCCTGTCCTCCTGTCAGGTCCAGGATATACCATCTAGAGAATGTGCAGTCACCCATAATATTTCTTCCATAACCCATGCTGGTTGTAAAAGGAGGGCTTACAGTAATTTCTATGGTCCATTGCAGACTTGCTTGTTGCATTGTATGTGATATAAGTAGTATGTGAGATACAAAGTGATGCCCATCATGTCAGTCATCTGATCATTTACAGGCAGCCGTCATATGGATAGAATAATGCTGAGTATGTAACATATGCTATACATGTGTTTTATACACTCTCAGAGTGAGGTCTGAAATAGCCTGCACACAAAATCAGCCATCTAACCCACTCAGCCACCACTGGTTCAACCATAAAAAGTAGGTCCAAATCAATGTACTTTACTCTGAATGTGCAGTCCCAAATATCACACGTTACATATGACCAGGGGCGCTGGGATAGCTTTGTGGTTAAAGTGTTCGCTTGTCATGCTGAGGAACCAGGTTCAATTCCACACATGAGTTCAATTTATTAAGCCAATATCTGGTGTTCCCTGCTGCGTCATTGCAGGACGATTGCAATAACAACATAAGACCATCCTCACACACTCACTCACTACATGTGACCACTTTCTGAGTGCTGTTGTGTATTCAGTGCTCAGTGTGATGCAAAGCAACACATAATAAAAATATCTTCCATGTACCATAGATCTCATATGTCTATTACTTCAAATCACTCAGAGGCAGGTTCCTACTTGCATTCATGTCAAATCCAGCCAAATGATCAATGAGTGACACTGTGTGTGCCTGGAGTGTATAACTGACACTGGGCCAGAACAGGTCCATAATGGGAAACCTGACAAAATCAAGTTTTATATGTCTTAATTTACATAGAAATATCTGTCAATAAATTATCCTGCTTATAACTGTTTCTAGTGACAAATGAGGATATAACTTGCCTTTTCAGCATCCTCTATGTATCAAAAGTGTAATATTCAAGATTACTTTTGTTTATTAGATTTTTATTCATTACCTACTCACACATTGTCTATTTAACCAAGAATTTTGTGGAAGGAGGGGTCAATATCACTCACCCGGTAAAATATTACTTGGCTGAAAATGTTGGCAATTGCACTCACTACAGATTAGTATACGAGGCGTCCATCGTTTCCAACTGGGTAGATCAGAGTTTCACTCAGACAAATACATAACAGGCATGATAGGATTGGTTGGGTTTTGTAAGTAAAACACTGGAACCTCAAAGTTCAGTCTAGTCTGTAAGGCTGAGACTAATAAATTTGACTGAAGACAAGGAATAGAGTCCTTTTTGAGCTGTCCTTAGCGACCTGGATGCTGCTGTACAAAACAAACTTACCCCTAAGATTGCTTTGTACATGGGTCTAGTAGCATTTGAAGGCAATAATTTTTAACCAGATCTCGGTGCTTCAGCTGTGAAACAATTTTGCAGCTTTAGAGAACTGACATAAAATGTGATCACACATGACATCTCAATCAACCAACTCAGACTTCAGTTTGTTTGTTAATACCATGTCATGTTTCACCAGTATGCATCCTACAATTCCATGATGGTGTTAGGAACAACAATCCACATTGTCACAGTACAACAACATGCAGACAAACAAATTACAGGGCCCAATTCATTATAACCATTGCATACACGCCACATAAGGAAATGCTTTTTCAGACTTTTTCCCCCTAGCTGACTTATAAAATAAAGGTTGTTTAAAGATGCTAGAATTTGCCATGAGCAATTCAGGTGTTCTCATTTCCTACTTAATAGAGTTTGAAAAAAAAAACATTTTCACTCAGTAACTTCAGTGATTTTTGTTGTTACAATACTTAAAATTTTGCTAGGCATTGATTCTATATTTGTAATAGAAAGTTGATTCCAAGCAGATTTTAAAAATATTCTTTTTGAATTTATTTATTGTGTTATTTAAAAAATGGCAAAACTGAATTTTCTTTATTTTATTTTATTCTAGCAAAAATTTCAGTCAGGGGATCTTTAAAGTTGTTATTAACCCTGGAAATCACCTTTGAAAAATTTGTCCTGAATACCCAGGTAACGTCATCTTCCCAGTGGTTGTATATGGTTGTACATCTCAACATCATAAAGCAATTGGTTAATAACATGTTCACTAAACCAAACAGAGTGAATAAGATTTCATCTGTAAAGCCAAGTGTTTCATGCATAGATTGACTCTAATTGCCAAACCTATGCAAAGACATTTGGAAAAAGAAACATCCTAAACCAATTTATATCATAAAAGAGCATACAAACTTATCAAAGCCAGCAAGTCTGAAAAAATCAAACTGACACAAACTTCTAAACCCTTTTATCTATTTAAAAAAATATTTCTTGAAAGAAATACTCAAGTCTCTAGAGACCAATCTGATATGTGAACTTTGTTTGCTGAGGCGAAGCTGTTTCTGTTGATCTCATGGGTGACAGTTGAGAGGACTGATCCTTGAGTTGCTGGCTTTTGTGTCTGGATGCTTCATTACTCCCTGGCTACACTACGTCTTATCTCTGAGTGGCATTTAATGATGTACTGTATCATGGAAACAGTTGACGTATGAATTTGAACTTCACTTATTCCGTCAGTGCAATGAGTGACACGTTGGAGCATCTGTATCAAGCAATGGTGTACCTTGCTTCATGAAGCATTTGTCCTTCAGCCTTCATGCCAAGCCATGGCACTGAAAGAATACAAATGTTGTAATCCATACATTACACCTGCTTGAGAGGGATCCATGATGATCCAGGTTAGAACTGATCTTCAAGACCAATGCTTGTTGTCAAAGGCAACAAATGAGTTCAGTCTCACTGATTTGGTGGACTCATGTAATTGTATCCATTGTATTGCAGGGAGCCATGCTTGTTGATCACTGGATTGTCTGGTCCAGACTCAACTATTCACAAACTGTCGTCGTATAGCCGGAATACTGCTTAGTGCAATGTAAAACTGAACTCAGTCACTGCTTGATAAAGGCACCACAAGTCAACTGTCTTCAGAACATCGACCCTACACTCTCATCTCTGATGGTCGTCATCACATTCCTGCATATGAATGGGTCAGTATACACCTTTCTGTTGACACATGGCATCAACATTGCTTGGTAATGATTAACAGATAAATACTTCAGCCCTGAACTGCTTCTTGTAGACTTCCTGTTATTTTAGATGGGTTTGTTACTTTAGTAACAAACTATGACAAAACTGCATACCTATTTTGTGCTTGTCCATTTTGAACAATTTCCACTCAAAGCCACTAATTTACAAAAGAAGCTTGTAAAAATCACATTTGTGTCAAACTATTGAAATGTTTAACGTTTTTGTAAAAAATGAATTGACTTACACATATGAATTAAATTTCACATTAACTCCCCATATTGGTAAATTTGATTTTTTTCTCTTGTTCCTTCTCTTTCAAATACTGAGAATTTATCAATATTTGAGAAATAACTTGACTGAAAGACATCTCATGTGGTTTTGCACATAAGTGAGTGAGTCTACTTTTATGCTGCTCTTAGCAATATTCCAGCAACATCACGACGAGGACACCAGAAATGATCTTCACACATGGTTCCCATATGGGGAATCGAACCCAGGTCTTTGGTATGATGATCAAATGCTTTAACCACTAGGCCACCCCATCATCCCTCTTGCACTTGAAATTCTGACAGTTAATCAGTATGCACTGTCTTCTATCATAATTTGTAGGAAAAACATAACATGTCCTATAAATGCCAACAAGTGCACATACTGTAGTGTATACTTTCATAATTAGTCATTAGACGGAGATAATGATATGCATAGTTGTCTTGTTCGTGTTTACTTCTTAATGAGATCAACATAGTTTGAACATAGTGCCAGAAAAAAAAGTTGATGTGAAGTGTGCTCCACTACTGTAGTGAGCGAGCGAGCGGGTGAAAAAGATTTTATGCAGCTTTTACTAACATTCCAGCAATATCACAGCAGGGACACCAGAAATGCGTTTCAAACAGTGTACCCATATGGGGAATCAAACTGGGTTTTTGGTATGATAAGTGAATACAATAACCACTTGGTTACCTACCCTTACTGCTACTAGTGTGTTATGAGAGTGTGTTTTTGTAAGTTGTATTATTATTGATTAAGTGATAGTTATTACTGGGTCACAATGTTAGAGTTTTGAGTGTTAGTTATTGAGTCACATTCCATATCACAGTAATAGTACTTTAGCGGCATGGCTTTTAAGGTAGTGCTTTAGAGTTGCCTCCCTTTTGGCACTCTTCCATTGGGTGTGTGTTTTGAATACTGGTAAACACAAGGCCGATAGAAAAGGTTCCATACTTTGCTGGATAGCTCAAGAATCAGTGACTGTATATTTAAGGCTGGTTGTTGTGTTGATGACACACACAGACTTATACTCAGAGGAATACTAGAGTTGTGTCATCACTCGGCCTATCTGCATCTGTCTGCCTCTCCATCAATGCTTGACTAACATTCAAGATCGCTCATTGTGAAAAATTAGTAAAGAACTGTTTCTCACTTAAAACCAAGACTTTGGTGAGCTGATATTATATTTGTGACCCATTACTTAAGATCTGTACCAGAAACCTCTCTTGTGAATCATTGTATCTTGCTCTTTGGTCAGTACATAATATTGAATATTTTAGACTTGTCTGTGTTATATTTTGCTGGTTCTGAGGGGATTTCTTATACCTTTTGTCATGGCAAATTATTCACCATAACAAGTGCACGAGACAGAATCACCTGAGTCACATAGTCTGACCACCACGTATTGGTCCATTTTCATGTCCAGCATTTATCCTTCTGATCTTGACTCCAACGAACCTTTTATCAAAATAATACAATAATAAAAACTTTGAACAAGCTACCAAATGAATGCTGCCATATTTTATTTCACAAAAACAAACTTCATTCAACGAAATAAAAGAATAATAATCAAGATTTCTACCCACCAAAAAGTTAAAAGCAAGTTTCATTAGTCTGACCCTAACCTGAACAAAAAGTCCTTCAATCAATACTGCTTATCAATCACGCTGTAATGCGTCATCTGATCCAGCCGACATCTACCTCCAGCCCAACCAGGAGGGCAGTGAAGAGGACATTATGGATTTACAGTCTATCAAGGCTGTCAAGGTAATACACTTCTCTTTAGCTGTGGAAAAGATGGGTGTCATCAGCTTACCAAGTCCCGAAAGATGTAAGTCTACAGATAAGACTAATGAAGTTAACAGGAACTACTCCATGTCAGCCATCACCTGATAGGTTTGTAATGACACTGAGGGTCCACAGGGTGTCTTCAACAAAGACATTTACATCCAACACAATATAACACCTAGCTTGAAAAAAGAGGGTTGTTGATACCGGCTTTGCTGTTACGCTCATGGTGAATTCCTCCTTGGGTTTTGAATTCCAAATAGCTTCCTGAGATACATTCTTCCAAATGAATCTATTCTCAGTGGACCATTAAGCCATAACATGCAGGAGCTGGTTTGTTTGTAAATGTCTATCCACTGAGTGGCTGACATGGTAATGTGCTGGTTACACCGCACCATCCTGAATAGCTTGGAGTACTACTGAGATTTGGTTGATGTGTCTACATCTAATGACTCACATACTAAACAACAGGAACAAGAAGACAAGGTCATCAATATTCCCCACAATGGCAAAATACTCTTCATAAACATGTTTACAAGTTATGATGATGTCAAAGAGAGAACTGAAAATATTTTATTCAAAATTCCCAAACTACCAAAAGGCACCTGTACACCACCACATCTATCTATGAGCCAAGTTTGGTGAAGAAATAGTAAACTGTTTTGAAATTCTGCTGCAGAAAAGACAAATGTGCACAGACATGCATTTTAATAATGCACACACCCCTCCAGATATCTGCAGCTTACAACCATGCATGACGTTTGAACTGACAGACCATTCTGTTTACGAAGCAGTGACACCATCATGACACCAAATATTCTTCAAACCATCTTACTTTCAAACTAAAATAAATACCTCTGTCATGTTTAGACTTCTGATGACTGAGTACAAGTCTAACTAATGAGACTTAAACAGTAAACATTTAAGTGGGAATAATGATGCAGTTCACTGAGAATGGCATCCCTGAAGTCATACATGCAAACATAAATTCACTTCAGCTGGGATTAGATAGAAGATTTTAAATGTTCTCCTTGAATGCTTGTCACGGTGCTCACACTGGAATAGTGAAGGTTTGAATCATTGACGAATGAAAGACCACTGTGCCATCAGTGACTAGTGCATAACTGTCTCTAGTCACACTATGATTGTGTGAACATGAAACAATAAGGTAGATCACACATTGCAGTGATTCAGTATGTTCTATGGTAAACTAGTCAACATGATGTGCATAACATAAGTTATTTAAACCTTACCTTAGTCAGAAGTAAGGAAAGGTATTAGCTGTATTCAATCAAGTTGTTAGGAAACTACTGTCCACAATGTATTCCTAGTTCCCATCAGTTATAGGATCAATACATCTTCTATCTTAGTAGAAACCATTTCCGCCATAATGGATTAGAAATTCAGTTCCATCTTCTCTGGAGGAACTATGCTTATGTACAGGGGGCAAATTTCATCCCACCAATTATTACCACAGCCTACCAAGCCAAAGGAAATGGTGTTAGCAGCCTTAATCAACTTTACCCTAAATACATAAGTGTGGAGACAAATCAACACTCATCAAGGAACTGAATAACCCTCCATCTTGTTTTCGTGGTTCAGATGTTGTTGAACGTAAATGGAAAGCATGGTAAGATCCTTGGGCAATGATTTTCAGTGATCTGCTACTGCTGATATGATCCGAGTTAATGAACGTTTGTCAGTCTTCAGTTCTTCAGCAAAGAATAAAGTAAAAATGGTCAAATTTCCTGTTGCAATTCACTTTTATATTGCCTCAAAATAACAAAGACTTAAGTGATTTGATCAGGTTTGTTAGTGTGGAACCATGAGAAGGCAAATATAGATATACTCCCACTAACAAAGGGATATCAAGAGTAAAGAACTAATGAATGAGTGAGTGAGTGAGTGAGTGAGTGAGTGAGTGAGTGAGTGAGTGAGTGAGTGAGTGAGTGAGTGAGAGCATGGTCTTACAGTGCTTTGAGCAATATTCCAGCATCCAGAGAATACAAGAAATGGGCTATACCCATTGTTCCAAAGTGGAGAACTGAACCCAGTACTTTAACACAAGGAACAAACCCAATGGATCTTAACTACATGTGATCTTTAACTACAACTGATATGACATGATAGGCCACTGAATGTTTCAATATTTTTATAAAAAAGAAAGAAAAATGTAAAGAAAAAGCAAGCAATTTAAAATTTTGCATTAGTAAGCCAATCAGCATTGCTCAGTTAAATGTACTAAAAATAATTGCTCCAATATCATTGCCCCTGACGGTTAAGCATGGGGTGTTAAACACACTACCAGTGATTATAAGGTCAAGCCTATTAAACTGGCACACCTGAACAGCCAATTTCACATGTTGGGAAGACATTTCACCATCTACTTTGACTTGATAGAAATGAGTTGACAGTTCCACACCTTGACTTCTCTAGCTGATCAGGGGTAAAGGTCAAGGCTGTAACTGCTGAGTGAAACTGTCCCTGACATATGAGTAAGTAAGAAATGTAGACATGGTGTACCTGGGGTTCATCATTAAACAATGGTAACCATGTAAAGGGTGTGCTACATTCTGAACCATATTTGCCAAGAATGTTTCCTGAAATGTGAACATTCCCGGTATTTCAGCCATTGTTATTTCCATCCAAAGATATGTTTCTTAAATTGCTTGGACTATTTCGATCATAACCAGATATACTGGATTTGTCTTATGGTCGCTTAGGACTTTCAAATCAACCTGTTCAGGATTTGTCAATTTTGCATGAGTCATGAGAATTGTGTAGCAGATTCTACAGACATTCATCACTGTAGTAAAACTCAGAGTTAATAGATAGACCAGGGTACCGTTGTATAAAGTGATCTTAGTGCTAAAGTGATTGTAACTCCCATACTTTAATATACACTTATGGTAGTGTTAGCACTAAGGTTGTTTTGTACATGGTACCCAGGTACCCAGGTACCCAGATATACATGCACATTTGATTAGACCACTGATGACTGTTCAGATAGATCTGAGCCCCACTGCACAAAGATCCCATAAACATAAAATCTCATAAGTTTTCTTGTAGTAATCTTATTTCCTATACTCTAACAGTGACTTACATCAGTCGTACGCTATGATAGCTATGTGAAACAGAGCTCTGTTCCTGAGAGAAACATGAAAACAATCTATGTGTGTGTATAACACTCAGAGAAGGGTTACCACAAAACATAATGCTCTGACACACTCTTATCAAGCAATGGTATGATGATAAATGAACAGTTGGCAACAAGATCTTCAGGCCAGGACACCTTACCTTTTGTATCCAGTAAATGATGACCTCACATCATTGTGACTGCCAATCAATAAACATGAGTGCTACATGGAAAATGAACAAAGTGGAATGTTACATGCTGTGAAATGCTCTAGGGGTAGCAAGGAGTTAAACATGTTAATATTGTATAACCATCACTGCCTGCCATACTGAATGTTCCTTGGATAACTTAGATAAGCACTTCGAGAGGATTAACATGCACTGACATGTGCTTGTCTGCAGCAGACAATGTTGGTACAAGAAATAACTTGCAGATCCCCACCTCAAGTGTTTCCTAGCAACACATATTGGCAGCATTACTAAACAAAGGCATTAGGAAGCCTGCAGACGACAATGTTTGTACATGATCAGTCTCATCATTAACAGAACTAACTTCTCGCTATTTCTATACAAAGATCGCAGGACATCCCATTATGGGTCATATCACGATGATTTTTCATCCAAAATAATCTTGAAAGTGGCAATCAGGAAGTGTCTTCCAATCATGCTACCTAAAAATAGGTTATTCCGAATGACAGTCATGAATGACTTTACCTTCCATTTCTATGGGACAAACACATAAAAAGACAAGACTTTTCTTAGTCTTTCAGGAGCCAGATGTTTTGACCATCTATTAGACATGCCAGAAAGTTCTTTTGTTCGCTTTCCAAACTTTTAATTAACAAGACTTTGTGAAAATAATATTCAAGTATATGTAGTCTGGATTTGAAGTCACTAGTCATAATGTTTCAAGAATACAGTTTTCTGATTTGCTTAAGCTGATTTCCTGTTGGTTATTTCATATTGGTCTTGCAACTTTGTGAGAGGTTTTTCTGATGTAACCCATAATGACGTGTTTCATAGTTCATCTGTAGTAAACAAAGGTCTGATTTAAATGGTGTATGACACAACCTCCACATCCTCCATCTCAAATACTCCCTTGTAATATATATCAGAAGCATGAACAGGCATAGGTTCTAGAAGGCTTGCAGCTGACAATGTATGTGTGATATACGCTTCCTTTATCACTAATGTATCTTTCCAAGCCTCCTATCACAAAAGATGGACTTAAGTTCTATGTGCTTGTCAGTTCAGCTAATGTCCCTAACTTTCTGACATCAGATTGACATGAAACGCTGTCTGAACTGGCTGTTGACATAAACGGTTCTTCAGCAGACCACAGAGTACTAGAACAGGACTTTGACGTTCTTGAAACAAACCCATTATCATCCTGACAAGAGCAAAGCAGAGAGTATATAATGAAGCAGATTTTGACACTTATGGGACCACCCTTTGACAGTCATCAATCAAAAGATTAAAGTAAATGTGATACGTCAGTGCAAAAGGATACCCAGTTTTGCATAACCTCAGAAACGGATCCAGATGGTGCAAACCAAAATCAGCTGTGAAAATCAGTGATGACACCAGGTGTTTGGAAAAGGGAAGCATGTCTGGCCTACCATCCTTACTATAAGTGTCATCAGGGATAGGTGTCAGTGTTCAACTGTGGTGTCAGTATGTTGCCATGATGTAGAATATTTGATAGGCGCCATAGAACCTTTGTATTAAAGTTCTTATAGTTTTCAGTATTCACACAGTGGCGTGAAATGTAACAGCATTAGGTGATTGATTTACATTTTTATGTCAGTTCTAAAGTCATTATGATTCCATTAAGGTTCCTTGCTTCATGAACAATTTTTCAGTTGAAATAATATTTGAAAATGGATTGTATTGATGAAGGTGGCACAGAGGGTGGGAGGACATTAAAGAGAGAGTGCAAACAATCAGGAACTTCCTACGGTGACAGAACACTTCCATGATGTCAAGTCTCCTTTTCTGAAGGATCAGTACAATCTCTCACCTAAGAAGCATGAAATTCCACATGAAACATTAAAACACTGGCACAGAAAGTCAGTAAACAAATTTTGTTACTTCAACCGAAATGCTTGAGCTTTGAATCACCTTTTAACAGCATCCTGACTTCAATAAAGGAAACAATGTCTGCTTAACAAACTGTCCATGCTATATAACTTGTTAACTTGCTCTCAACTCCTTTGGCAAACCTACAAGTCAAATTGGATCAATAATGTAGAGTCTCCAACTTGGCCATACTCTACTTGTTTGTTTGAAGAGTGTGAGGAATTCCTCATTACTTGTCAAAATTGTTATTGGCTGCAAAGAACCGTGGTATTTGGATCAATAGAGTTGACAGTCATATTAAGTTGATAGCAAGGATCACAAGACATATTTTCCAGCTAAATAAAAAAGCTTAACTTTTGGCGAGACACCTTTGGATACGATACATCATTTTATCAATATCTGACGTTTGAAATCAATCAGCATCTGATGACATCATTTGTGCAATATGAAAGCTCTTCATCCAATAACATAATCAATACGCCACCTGTTGGAGATGTGTTCATCTAGCTGCTGGACATCAAGTGAACCTTTGGCGCCAAAGTTGATACAAAAATGTACCAGACAAGCATACTTACTTCATGGCATTGTTTCAATGAGTAAGAATTTAAAATGGAACCAGCCTGTAGTTACTTCAGTATGAAAGTGGAAGATTTAAGTACACTGAGATGTTTAGTGAGAAGAGGCAGTAAATATAGCTTTCCTGTTTTTCATGGAGCCATGTCTTGTGTACAGTTTACCTAAAAACACCCAGCTGATGGGCATTAGCAAAGAAAATCTAACTACTCTGCCATTTCAGTGAGCATCGCTCCAGTCCTACACTCACAGAACCATGGTAGCCATCTGAATCTTGTGTTTCATCATACTACATCCTCCGGAGAATTTTTCATCATGCCCAGCAGTCATAAATGAACAACGCCATCACCTGATCTCATTGTTCAGCTCAAGTCATATAAATTGTCAATTTCCTTCCCAGAATTGCATCCATGAGACAGTTAAGTTTAATTTAATTTGGCTTTGCCAGGGTGGTAAGGTCTGTCATAAAAAGTTGTCTCTATCAAACAGCAGAGGTGCTAAAAATGTCTGATTGAGTATGAAATTCGACATGGGAAATTCAGTTCTTGTGTTGTGGCTAGTATGTTTGACAGGGTCTGGGGTTAATACAGATAAACCAGAATGTGAAGGAGGGTGAGCTCTAACAAAACAACACACCTACACACCTGGACAATAACACCTCACATGCCTGGCCCCCAATGATGTCAATATTTGAAATCAAAAATCACATTATGAGTTTGCAAACACCAAAACTGAAACACTCACTTTGTTCTGGCTGTGAGGAAGAACTTGGAGAGATTGTAGAAATTTATCTGCTTGAACATGACCCATAATGTCACGACTATTTGTAAAATTGAACGTAAATGATTCCACACTGTCATCATGAATCACTGAAACGAACACAGGAAGGAATAGTCTTGTGATACAGCTAAAACTGTCACCTTTCCAGGAATAAACAATTAATTATCAATACAAAGGGTGAACATGATTCATAATGTGTTGTACAGAAACAAGCGTGCGTTATATAAACCATGAAACTGGAGTGGCTAACATGCCCACACTAAATGAAACTAAAAGAATCATTACTTCCTGCATAGCTTGAATTAGGGGGGCAGATATGAAGATATTTAGACAATAACTATGAATATTCTGGAGTCTTGGTGTTTCCCCTTGAAAATATGAACACTGGTAAGATCAGCTACACCTGGAGGTAAGGAAGGAAGAAGTAATGAAGGAAGCTGTGTCATGCTGGTGACGATATGATCTCAAATGAATTATACATGGTCTCAACTCAGCCCGATACTACATCTGGCTCTTACACTTTTACATTGCTACTAGCTTTATTGCTTTTCATCCTTCACCACTGATGATATGCCAACAGCCACTATATGATAGCAGGTAAAACTGCATACTTGAGTACACAGAGCTGATCTTGCTTCAATCACCCCTTGGGTATTCCAGCTCCCAAATCTGGACTTGATGAGGCTTTTAAGAAAACTTGGTTGTGATGTGAAAATGTAGGTACACTCAGTCCTCACAGGCGCCTGACTTGTAATCATACTGAACACTGGACAGTTGTGGGATAGATAACACTTGAAAATATATTGTACAACAAAACCCTGTAGTTGTAATGATTCCAGTTTCAAGCCTTAATGTACACAAGGCATCTTCAAGAACCTGATGTGCTGTTAGCAAAACAACATCTCAAATTTCTTTTAAGATTTATGCATCCAAAATTATAATCAAAGAAAAACGTTCCCAAGAAGCACATTTTATTGGATCTGATCTTGATCCTGCCAGACGAATGAAATGAAATCAATCTCTGTCATCCCAGGTCTAATGGTAGATTGATGATGTCAAAGAAAGCAATTACAGATGTTTTTTAGAAGGGCAAATTAGGTGCAACAATTTATTGATTATGTCAAAGAAGAATGAATACTTTATGAAGTAATTTGATTTTTCAAGATATACAAGTCACAGCGTCTACAATCCAAAATACTGTTTTATACTAAAAAGACCCACCAAAGCCCAAGTGAGTGAGTGAGTGAGTGTAGTTTTACGTTGTGTTCTGCAATATTTCAGCTATATGGTGGTGATCTATAAACAATCAAGTCTGGACCAGACAATCCACTGATAAAAAATATGAGCATCGATCTGCGCAACTGGTAACTGATGACGTGCCAACCAAGTCAGCGAGTTTGACCATCCGATCCCGTTGGATTTAACGACAAGCACACAGGCCCTCGTGTCATTGAGAGGATTAAAGATTTTTTAAAAAAATATAAAAATTTTGGGATTACCCTTGACTTGAAACGCTTCACAGTACAATTCATCTAGACAAGGCTGGACTCTTCTGTGCACCCTACCAACCAGCTTTGCTGATTGCTATGCTGCCATCACATGCAATCAATTAAAACTTTATCTAAATATAATCATGAGTGATTAGCCTATCGATCACCACTCATGACACCTACCAGTTCTTTATTGTTATTTCTACATGTTGATTGAGAGCTGATTTTCACTTTCAACTAAATGATCTTAACACAAAATGGTGGACGATTTTTAAATAAAAACTTTAATCCTTGCAATGACACGAGGGCCTGTAGACAAGCATGGCTTACTGAAGATCAGTTCTAACCCAGACCTTCAGAGGAACCCAAGCCAAAGTGTTCATGACCGTAAAGCCTGTGTGTCCACCTAATTGCGTAGGTCAACAGAATGTGTAGACAGTGGGGTAGCTCATGGTTTGATTCCCAACACATGTACAATGTGTGAGGCAGATTTCAGGTGCACATGTGATGCTATTCTGGCATATTGGTTGACAAAGCTGTGTAAAACCACAAACACTCATGCACACCATGAAAAGCACTGCTTTCACATAAGAAACAGTAGCTCCCAAGGAACCATGCAGTTTAAGTTGCTCTGAGATTGGCTGCATAGGACTGCTTCCCTTAATCAATCAAGGATCTGCTCAAATCCCAGACTACGTACAGGCACTAAACTGCCTCTACTAATAAGCACTGAAAGCAGCTACTGTCCAGTCTCCCTGTCTTCTTGCCTCTCTACAACTGACTACACAAACAGTGTACAATATGTCCATAAGGATTTGTCATCGGACACAAACACTCCGACTGGCCATATCTCCTTTACCAAATCTACCGTACATAATCAATAACTTGTGACAGTTCAGCATCAGATATCGCGCCTCTGGTCAGCTTGTACTGATTATTTGCACTTTAGGTTGTAACATCAGACTCCTGGAAAACTATGAATAACAGTCAATAGTTGTCCTTTCACATAGCTCATTGTTTAAAGAGAAGATTTGTTGAACTCTTTCTTTGTGCATTTTGCTACAACACTAGATTCCTGTAAAATTTTGAACAACAGAAAACCAGACAACCTTCGGACTATTTAATGAAAGAATGCACTTCAGTTATTACTTGTGCTTTTATAACAATGAGTATTCATAAAGCTCTGTATCCATCAATGCATGCTCAAAGCCCATTGTTTTATACAATAACATCAGCTCCCAGGTAAACTGTTGATGTAGACAAGATAGCTATCCTTTAAAAACTCATTGTTTCATCAGAGAAAAACAGGATAACATTGGTCCTCTGAGAAATATAGGTATATCTGGATGAGGATAACATTGGTCCTCTGAGAAATATAGGTATATCTGGATGAGGATAACTAATATGACACTGGTATATACAGGTCAAGGTCACATTCCACAAAGCCTTGGATGATCGAAGCTCCCAGAAGTTAACACTGGCCTACGATATTAGTAGCAATATATGATCGCCTCGTGGAAAGGGTCCCTGCCACTCAAGATACTCTTTTTGTCCACTTCTAGCTGATCTGACCATCTGCGCACTCTAAGATGCTGTTACACACGTCTGCTACAGTGTGGACAGTAAGATGTGGTGTCCATCGGTCTTTATCACCTAAATAGGTTTGGACTCAGTTGTCCTGGAGAAACATGACAATGAAAATATGAAACCCTTACCCTCAGAAAACATCCCACTAGAGCAAGCCTTGCTGATCATGAATCAAAACCCAAACTTGCGGAAACCAAGCCAACCTATACTTTTGTCACCATCAACCCTTTGCCTGATACACAGGCATTCAAGCAAGCTAATCCCCACTGCTATTCAGGGTGCCAACTATTTCTGATCTGATATTTGTGCCTGTACAAACATACTTAGCACAGTGTAATTGGCATATTTTCTTTAACTTTAAAATACTTTAATGAGATACTGTTATAAAGAATGGTTACATTAATATTAAATGTTTAGACTACAATGGCAGTTTCGTTTATCAAATAAAAAGACATGCTGAAAGAATTACGATTATTTCAGAATAAGTGCCATGAATTACATATATATACCTAATATCAAATTAAATGGCCAGTTAACTGTTGAAGACAACATAATGGAAAACGGAATCAGGACAATAGCAAGTTGCTGACCTGTTGCAACATGGATTGTTTCCTGATATGACTGTTGTCCAAAAGAGACAGCAAGTTTTTGCATTGACACTTGTTGTCTGTGGAAAAGTGTAAGGATGTTTTTCTTATAAACCTTCTTATTTGTGCAGATTACACGGTCTCATTAGCACCAAAAAAATATGACAAGTCAGGCGAGTCAGAATATTTTCTGCATATTTCATGGTCGGGTGGTTAAAGTATTCGCTTGTAAGACCCAGATTCAATTCCCCACATGGGTACAATGTGTGAAGCCCATTTCTGGTGTCCATGATATTGATGGTGTATTGTTAAAAGCTGAATAAAAATAAACTCACTCACTCACTTGTCTCTTGGCTTAAAGGACTAGAAACATGTGATGGTACCGGTAATAGTGATATGATGACTGCCATACAGAATCTTAATGACCAACACAAGCTTGTTGACATAGGACTTTTAATGTGGCATGTTGCTGTTTACAATGAATGTTCTGAATAGCTTCTGGTACTGTTCGGCTGACTCCCTGAAAACAAGCAGTACTTGCTAAATTGCATAGACAAGACATGTTGGCATGGTGAGTGAGTGAGTGAGTGAGTGAGTGAGTGAGTGAGTGAGTGAGTGAGTGAGTGAAGTTTTTACCTCACACCACATAGTGACAACAACAAATTTACACATATATAGTCTTATATAAGTCTGTTGCTAACACAAAGTCACACTCAAATAGTTGTTGGCATGGTATCTAGGAAAAATGCTCAACACAGTGAAATGTCTGCCATTGTGTTAGTTACAATGATCCTTTCACTAATCACATCCACTGTATCAAATATAGTGAAAACACAAACAATACTGTTTTAACAAAGAAAACGTGAACTCGTGAATGCTTGAAAGTATTGTATAATGACAAATTTGCGTGGCCTTTCAATTATTTCTGGCACATAACATTTTAACCTGAATTGTTGCCCCAGAGTATTTAGTTCATGGATAGGTTTAGGTGAAAGATAGGAACTTACTGACACTCCATCTGATTCCATTCTCCACACTGAATTACATTTAGAAATTATACAAATGACAATTATTCATTAACTGTTCACTAGTAATTTCACAAATGTCTGTTGATATTAACAACCAGCGCTAATGAACTACTGTTGACCTTTGTTAAATGTCTACCTTGGTTATCTTATTTCTTTTGTTGTTCTCACGGGTGTATATGAATGAGAGAGTGTGTTTAGTTTTACGTTCTTATTGGTGTATATATATATGAATGAGCGATTGTGTTTAGTTTTACACTGCGTTTAGCAATATTCCAGCATTACCATGGCAGGATGTTAATATATGAGCTCTCTGCTTCTTGCTTTTAATTCATTTGAGGAAGGAGTAATATTTACTCAGAAACATTGGTCATAATAACAAATATGCTGAAATACATGAATTCTATCCTTCACAGGGCGGTGGGGGTAGCCTAGTGGTTAAAAAGTCCACTTGTCATACCGAGGACCCAATTCCTTACATGGAAACAATGTGTGAGGCCCACTTCTGGTTTCCCCTCCTGTAATACTGCTGGAGCACTGTGATAACTAGTGTGAAATTAAATACACTCACTTCACATCAAGCCAACAGTCTGACAACAAACATGCTTGTTTAACTACATGAAGCGTCTTCCCCAACACAATCTTTTTTGTGATTGACAAAACATGTAACTTAGCCTGTGCAGATTTCAAAATGAAGGCAAATCCCACTTGATGCCTCACAAACCGCATATAATATGATACTCAATTTCATCAGTTTGAGTTGAAAATTCGGAACACGAGCCAACCTTTCCAGCCTCCTCCACTCATAGATCTTGATCAGGAAAACATATATCTTGGGAATTTGGCTTTAGATGTGTGATGAATAGCCTTATTTTGTGCAAACAATGGAATCTATTGTGCCCTCACGGTCTTTCCTTGCCTTAATCAGACATGTGCAGATTAGTGAAAATGGCAAGGAATCAGTCCATGGCGATTAACCTAGAGAAAAGAGTCAGTATGATGTGATTTACTTCTATGGACTGAACCTGAGGTAAAAACCCACCTCTGTCTCAAGGGAGTCTACAGGACTACATTTGTCCTTCCTTACGCGGCACAGCAATGTGTTGTAACATCCAAACATCCAAGACGCATGCATGTTTCATCAAGTTCCTTCATGAAATAAATGACAAGGAGTATGTTACAAAATCAGTTGATTCAGCATTTCTCCCTCAATATTAAATGAACCTTTATTTGTAATGTGGGATTGTTGACTTGGTGATAATGATACAAGCTCATCATTACCATACTATTTAGACATGAATTAACATAACTTCAGTGTATGTTTATCTTATATTTGAACCATCTTTGAGCCTTGGCAATATTTTCTACTTTCACTGCAATACTTAGTAGGCCTGCTCAATTCTTGTTGCTTAGTAACATGCTGTCTTATGGTATAGAAATGGGAACTGACATGCACTTGCCACTCTGCTACTGGTAGCAGCATGGAGACAAATGATGCCCACCTGAACCGACATCTGAACATATCTGAACCGACAAAAATGACACCAGCCAGTCTGTCTACTACTACAATAAACACAGTGAAATTATATCCCTGTCTGGTACCTGTAGGATCCAAAAGAAATTACGCAATCCTGTGTGTCTGCCATCCCACCAAACTGTGAGAAATTCACACCTATTCAACTGACACCCTCCAAACTGAGAGAAATGAAAGCCTGTGTGTCTGTCATCCCCCCGACGGAGAGAAATGACATCCACCTGTCCATCTGACACCCCCAAACTGAGAGAAATAACACCCACTTCTTTGTCTGCCATACCCCAAAACTGAAACAAATGACACCCTCCTGTCCATCTGACACCCTCCAAACTGAGAGAAATGAAAGCCTGTTTGTCTGCCACCCCCCCTGACGGAGAGAAATGACATCCTCCTGTCCATCTGACACCCTCCAAACTGAGAGAAATGAAAGCCTGTGTGTCTGCCATCCCCACGACGGAGAGAAATGACATCCACCTGTCCATCTGACACCCCCAAACTGAGAGAAATAACACCCACTTCTTTGTCTGCCATACCCCCAAACTGAAACGAATGACACCCTCCTGTCCATCTGACACCCTCCAAACTGAGAGAAATGACACCCACCTGTTTGTTTTGACACCCCTAAAACAAAAGAAATGACATCCATCTGTCTGTCTGTCACCCCTAAACCATAAGAAATGACATCCACCTGTCTGTCTGCTAACCCTGAACCAAAAGAAATGACATCCATCTGTCTGTCTGACACCCCTAAACCATAACAAGTGACATCCACCTGTCTGTCAGCCATGAGGTTGTCTGCCACCCTTAAACTGAAAGAAATTACATTCATCTGGCTGTTTATCACAGAAATATATGACAGCCACAAGTCTGTCTGCCACCATAGAATCTAAAGAAATGACACCCACCTTTTCATTGCCACCCTCAAAACAGAAGGAAGTGACACCCACCTGTCCATCTGCCACCCCACAAAGCTGCTCCCAGAAGGAAGAGTCATCACTGTCTGTTGAAGCCACACTCTGCTGATCGACATCCTGGAGTCGTTTCTTAACTCGACTAATAGGACGAAGCAAAATTTCATTCATCAGGTCTTCAGTAGTGGCCATTAGAAGAAAAGCTGGCCCAACTGCGGTGAATGATTAGAACCAGAAAGAGAGAGAGTGCTGCGGCACTGCCCTATGTTCCTCTACAAGCCACCTCTTCGATCAATGGGAAGCACTGAGTCTATGGCTACTGCGTCTCCTCACCACACAATCTCGCATCTCTCCCCATCACAAGTCACTAAATGACAGCGTGCAACTACACTGTGACAAGGTCACAGCATTAACAAAGTTATAACTATTGCAATAGTCATATTACACAACCAGAATTACAATGATTGGAAGCAGTTGTAACTGTAAAGGTAGAGAAAAAAATCTATATTACTGCAGCATTCAAGCTCTTTGAGATAACATAGAGAGTGAGAGGAACAACACCAGCCAGGTCTGTTGAACAAAGACCAAGATCATGTTCACAAATTATTATTTACACTCATCCCACAGAGACTCACAATCATGAGCTGAGGCACCCTTATGACTGATCATGTGTTTAATGACGGAAATGTGATTTCGACCTGAGTGTCTGTTAGAATCTTTAGTGGATACAGCAAAGGAAGTAGCCTCTTAGATCGGCGGATATGTAATATAAGATGATTGTCTTGAGACTGTAGATGTTGCAGTTATCACCTCTGTCGATACAGGCCGTATCCCCCTGTCAGTAGGATGTTATGTTTGATGTATCACCAATATGTAATAAGAGTTGAATTTCCACATCATGACTGTCTCGCAGGGGCTTAAGTATTAACTTAAATGCAATCTTTCTCTGACATTATGATAACTTTCATGGTAGAAAGTGTTTCCAGCATTGGAAACATCTCAAAATAAATGAGCCAAGCTCTGTAATGGGAGATGCAAGCTCTGTGTTCAGATAGGGAAGCTCTGTGATCAGACAGGGAAGCTCTGTGATCAAATAGGGAAGCTCTGTGATCAAATTGGCAAGCTCTGTGACAATTTTGATTGGGGAGGTGAAGTGGGATTTAATGTTGTGTTCAAGATTACTGAGCTTACTATTATATAGGGACATGGTGCATGACTTTGCTAACTCCCAGATGAATCATCCATTTATGCCAGACAGGGTTAAAACATTGGGATTTCATACAGAGTTATTTGTGCCTCAAGTATGCACAAATGTATGGACTGGTTGGTTTGTTGTTGAACGCCACACTATTCACTATTCTTGCTATATGGCAATGGTAAATAATCAAGTCTGGGTGAGTCAATCCAGTGATCAACAGCATGAGAATCAATCTAAGCAAACTGAGTGAGTGAGTGAGTGAGTGAGTGAGTGAGTTTAGTTGTTACTCTGCACTCATCAATATTCTAGCTATATGGCAGCGGTCTGTAAATAATTGAGTCTGGACCAGACATACTAGTGATCAACAGCATGAACATCAATCTACACTGGGGTACAATGACATGAGTTAACCAAGCCAGCAAGCCTGACCACCTAATCACACTAGTTGCCTCTGTGACAAGCATGACATAAGGAATGGACACAGGAAAAAATTATATTGAATCCTTCGAGATATTAATTATTATGTATTATGTATTAATTTTACGAAACTGTTGATAGGAAATATAAGGTTCCTGTAATTAAAATGACTACATCTTATGGTTTGGAATACTAAACCAAATCATTATAGCACTCACTCACTCACTCACTCACTCACTCACTCACTCACCACAGTTCTGGCTGGCTGACAAATGTTTTCTCTTTGATAGAAGTGTACTCAATACTGTTTTATGAAACCAGGTTTTATTGGATCACCAACCCTCTCAATTCTGACTACTGGATGCTCTTTTGGTGAAGGTACAACCCTGTAACATGTGCCATCTTTTGAGGTGCTATGGAACAAAATCCCCAGGGATCAAAGCGCTGACCTTGTACTCCCAGGGAGATGCTTTCTTCACTCCACAGTGCAGTCAGCCTGGTTGTGATCAGTGATGTGTTGGGACAGTCATTAAAGGCAACAGCAGAATAATAATATCAGGTAGCACGGGCTCAAAAATCACAACACCCTACGCCTGAGACAAGCTAATTTTTGTTTCAGGCAATCAACTTATGGTATCTTACTTGTCCATGGGCTACTAGATAATATCTGCTAACAGTTTCAAACTGTAAAGAAACTTGAACTTCATTTCATGGTATCTTACTTGTCCATGGGCTACTAGATAATATCTGCTAACAGTTTCAAACTGTAAAGAAACTTGAACTTCATTTCAAATCTGCTCAAACTATACCTATTAGATTGCAATGATAGTAAGGTAGAGTTATCAAACATCTAATGCCATGTTGATCTCTTTCATATTCACATCATCCTGATTATGTCATAAATATATGGGCACGTGGAAAATTAGTCAGGACAAGTTACTTTCTTGATCTGTGGCAGTGGGTTTAAAAACCATTTTGAAGCCCTGGACATGATTGCCTTGTTTGCCGTCATGCTCAGAGAAAGTTTTCGATTTGACGACTTCCCATCTATTTATAAACTTATACTGTCACTGCAATATACCAGTAGTGGAGATATGGGGGATGGATATAAGTTTTCTTGTGCCTTTTATCAATAACAAGTAATGCAAGAGCCTTACTCAGATGTGTAACAATATATGACAAAGCAGTTGTCTTCAATACATCCAATTCTTCTGTCATATTACACATCACCTTTTTTGAGATGCCACACAAACAGACTTGCATCACTAGTTTTAAAATGGGAACTGCCACTGAATTATATGCTTTAACAGTACTAAAATGAAATCTAAAACTAAACCAAACTAATTTCTCGAATGTATAACAGATGGCCTAGTTTGTAAGTCAGTGGTCCTAGGGAAGGGTTATACAAAGTCTCTCCCATACCAAATGTTTATCCCTTAGAGGCAAGTGACACCTGATGATTTTGTCGGATTCACGTTTCCAGCAATTAAGTTTCAGATAGAATCTCCATCTTGACCATTATAAGATTGCATGATCAGAAACACTCTCTGAATGATCTTTCCCCATCTGTAACCAATGCTCTGATTGGTCAGATGAAAAGTTGTTCTGATATGACCAATAATTGGATGTACTCAGATCTCTGTTTGGAATAAAGCAAGATCTAAAGTCTCATTTTAATGAGACTGAAAACTGAAATGGGTATAGTTATTGAGAATAAAGAAGTTACCTGATAATATGAAGAACAGATGTAAAAAGAATATATAAATAAATGACATCAAGATTTCTCCTGTGTACCTATTTTTAAGAATATAAATAGTGTATACATATAAGAAATCAGCACCTTTCATGACCAAATAGATGATGTATTGTTCACGTTTTGCAAATATACATCATCTATCCCAGTACATCAAAAGCATAAGTTGCTAAGATGGTCAGTGGAGGGTACCAGTCACTACTCAACTTGTCATTGCATGTGTGTGCGTGCGTGCGTGTGTGTGAGAAACACACAAACCAGGAAATATGTGAAACTTTTCTACATCTAAACATAAGTGGCCTTCACTTCTCCAGTGAAGAGCTCATTCTTTGCAACAGGCTTTCAGTAATAAATATTGATAAAAAAATAACATATCGTAAATGAACATGTCAATAAATGTGCGAATGGAATAATGTCATGTTATGAAAAGTTAAAAAGGCTGAGATGCTGTGGAAATTACTTAGCGTTAACCCCTGCAGGGCTATGTCTGTACCAAGGGGGTTCTCAGAATAATCATAGGGAGAACTCATCCCATATGCCCTAAAGATGATGCCAGGCAATGACAGACAAGGACCTGTCGTGATGAGAATGGTCGTAAGGCATCAGACGAATTCAGAAAAGGATAACACTTTGTGGAATTATGGGAAATCTGTGTGGACATAAAATTCTGTTTACACAAAAATATTAGGCACATGAATGAGCTTGATGTGAAAGGATGTGTTTAATATGTAAATATACATACACAGCACATATCTTACAAAGATGTATGGAGATCAAATTTTCTTAATGGAAAATGTTAGAACATTTAGTTCTTATTTTAAGGGGTTATTAGACTTTACTGCATTACACAAGCTACATCTACACTGGAAAATGTCCAAATAAATATGCTACAAACCTATGAATATTTTCTGATGGCATTAACTGCACTTACGTTTGTGACTGAATTGTGCAGACATTTTCCAGATTACCATCTAACCATCAGTCAATGGTGTCCCCAGTGGGACTATCTACTTGCAAACCTTCCTACATATTCAATAATCCACTGTAAAGTGTCCTCATGCTATTAAGGACTCGTAATTTACTTTTTAAGGTGGGAGGTTTGGTGGGGGTGAGATTGGTCTCAGGAACATATCATGCTTCGCTCACTTTGCCCTTTTTACATAACACTTTTCTGACCTCGTCTTCTTCCACCATCCCCCAGCATCTCTCATCACCTCCATGTATATCTCAAGAGTACTAACTGATAGAACTTCCATTTCTAGAGTTATATGTCCACAAATATTCCCATAGTGCACAATAATCATATGTAATAATGCTTTCTCATTACTAAAATGCATTTTAGCCATTCTGGAAGCTGGTAGAAATGCAGCATTACAGCTTACTGGGTATCTTGTGACTGAATACAGTCAGTTACCAGGATAGAGCCAGGTTAGAATTACTCTATCTACCCAGCTGTCAAACGAGGCAACAAACAATATCTAGTACTCTGACTTCATTGATGCACTGTGTTCCAAGATCAATACTCATGATGTGAATACTGGCTGATATTATATAGCTGGAAAAGTGTTACGTGCTGACTTTAACAAGCAGATAGACAAATAAATAGACAAACAAAAGTTGAAAAGAATACACCAAACTACTGCTATGAGAACTAAAATGAGTGGTTCCTTTGTGTCCATTATAACTGCAATGTCAGTAGATACTTGTTTCTGTGCTACCACAAGTCAGTTGTCTTGTCCCCTGTCAGACTCCAGTGTATATTTCCAGTAATACCTACCAAAGATGTGACAAGGTCTTTCCTGAAAGGCTCAGAAATATCACCATTCATTCACTCAGGACAGAAAATCAGAAATTCCTCGAAGCTTGCCCTCAGTGGTAGTGAACTGTAGATGAATGGGTACAAAGTGTTTCCTCATAGTGAAACTGGGAGGAAAATAAACTCGGTAATCAAAGAAAACTTCCTCCCCATTGCTTGTCGCAGGAAGGAAACACGGTGACTATGTCATCCTGTAGTATGTTGCAATCCTACAACTTTCGCACTTTATGACACAGATGAGCTCGGAAATATCACAGAGAGGGACCTAATTCTGACAAATATACAAAAGAATATAAAAAAGGACAGTGAGGGGATAGGCAATGTAAAGATATCCTTAGTTGGATCATAAAATTTATTCATGGAACAAAAAATACAGATTTTCTGAGCTAACTTACCTGTAGATCTAAATGTGTGAAGCTGAATTTGTTACCGTGGATTGAGAAATGAGGCCTTTAAATCAGCCATTATGATGACTAAGTTTGTAATTCATGATTCTGTACCTCTAAATGACTCATTAGAGCATGTTGTTTCAAACTGTATCGTACAACTACAGTTTCTAAAGGCTATTGTGACAAATATCCACACCACAAAGTTTGAATAATGAATACAACATCATATATACATTAGTTGGATAAAATGAGGGGATCAGTTCAACAGGAATAACTCTGACAAAACCATCAACCTGATTGAAGGAGTTTAAAATATCATAGAAGCATATTTTACCTTTTGTTTACTGAGTCGTGTGAATCTTACCACCTTGGCAAGACAGCCTATCTGAAATGTTCCAGCAGACACTCAACTGATTTGACAATTAAAATGGCGACCAATAACTGTTACCTGACACTATACATTTGGAAAGAAGAAGCTACCATTAGATTTATATCAGAGGATTCGTTCCATGAAATAAGTAAATACATATTCATCATTATTCCACCAATAAACATGATTGTAAAAGTACACATTATTTGTAAACAGAAATTATATCACCTAAAAAATACAAAAACATACATGACATACAAGTGTGATTTTGGAAAGATTGACTGACTGAGTTTGGTTTTACTCCACTTTTAGCAAAATTTAAGCAATATTATGGCTGGGAACACCAGAAATGGGCTTCACACATTGTAACCATGTAGAGAATTAAACCCAGATCTTTGGCATGATGAGTGAACGCTTTAACCACTGGGCTTAATCAACAAAGGAAAAGAACACAATGGAGTTGATGAACACAGAAACACAATGAAAGTGAACATAGGAGATGAACCCACAATCACAGCGTTCCACTTTACACATGTACTGTATACAGGGAATTGAGACCTTCAGACAACAAGGTGCCCCTGCCCCTGACTCATTATATACAATGTGTAACAATGAGAAAAACTTCACGTCAACTCACTGCTAATGAACGCTGTTGATAAACCCCTTATTACTAGCCAAAGAACACAGTTCACTTGAACATGCCTAAAACAAATCTACTTTATCAAATTGAACTAAATCAGTTTAAAATGTAACCAGTTACACGCCACAGTGATCCTGAAACTGTCATTCATTTACAGCTGCATTCATGTTGATTGTCATAAACCAGTTGCAGCAACACTAAATGCTGCTTTTATTATCAACACATTTTAAGAATTTTTCGAGAATGTGTCACCATATTTCTCACCTGTCAAATCGTTCACGTGACAGTGATCAATAACAGTGAATATTCATATCCCATGATTATCCTTGCTGTGCCATTCTCGAACATCAAAAGATGCAGTTTGTTTAGGTAACAACAGATATATACTAACCATTTTGACGATCAGTGCCAATATCCATGTATGAAATCATTTATAGGTTTCTGGGGATTTTTTTATTTGTTACCTGAGGTCAAAGCTAAATCAATACTGCAATGTGCTGTACACCTGCCACCTGCGCCCATGTAACGAATCTCAACTTGTGACAGGTGAGGATATATCCTCTCAAACATTTCACTGACTTCCACAACACAAAAGTCACACACATAGAAGACAATACCTGTTCACCACCAAAAGAACATATAGCATAAAAATGCAAGTTCTCCTCCAAATTAAAAACTGCTTCCAGTCACTGAGATTGTTCTAAGTTTCCAAGGCATAAAAACTTAATCTAGTGAGGGAATGAACATTCTTTAAACAGAATCTACACCACAATCAACAGTTTGTCAATTTCAAATATGTCAGTACATGTGTGCTCATGTGCGTGTGCATGCACATGTACATGTTTGTTTGTTTGTTTGTTTGTATGTATGTGTGTGTGCATGCTTCAAACTCAATTACAGGTTTGACAGCCTCATATAATTATATCTGTTGTGTGTTTCAACCCTCTTTTTGATACAACCTAGAAGTATGTAGTTCCAATATTTACATGTGTTGAATTAGTTTGGTCATCATGAACATATGGAGGCTAAAGCTGATCATCCTGATCAACAGCAACTCTTCACTATGATACTTTCAGAGTACAATGAAGCATAGCAGAGTTATGCCCCTTTATCTTTTTAGTGTGTCTCCCTCACATGCATATTGTGATGCCATCAACAAAATATACAAACTGGATTCAATAAATAATTGTATGTTTAACAATATATGTACAGTTCGGTCATCATTACATTGATAAAATACTATACAATGTTTTGTTCACTTGAAGTTCAGGTATTAAAGTGTGTGAACTAAATGTTTTATCACCCAGTATGATGATTATTGTTCAACAAAATGTCCCTGAAACATGTTGGAGTTTTTTCAAAACTCAAAACACAATATTTGACACATTTAATACAGTGGGCTTTGCAAACCTCTAACAATTTCTTTAATGCAATAATAAGTGAGTGAGTGAGTGAGTGAGTGAGTGAGTGAGTGAGTGAGTGAGTGAGTGAGTGAGTGAGTGAGTGAGTGAGTGAGTGAGTGAGTGAGTGAGTGAGTGAGTATAGTTTTACACCGCACTCAGCAATATTCCAGCTATATGGCAGTCAGTGAGTGAGTGAGTTTAGTTTTACACCGCATTCAGCAATATTCTAGCTATATGGCAGTGGTCTGTAAATAATTGAGCCTGGACCAGACAATCCTGTGATCAACAGCATGAGTATCAATCTCAGCAGTTGGGAGCCAATGACATGTGTCAACCAAGTCAGCAAGTTTTATCACACAGATCCCATTAGTTGCCTCTTTTGACAGGCATAGTTGCTTTTTATGGGAAGCATGGGTTGCTGAAGGCCAGTGACAATGGAAGTTTCATGTTATATGCATTATTTTATTTAGATAAATATGTACACAATCCCTACCAAAACTTTAGTGCCAAAGTTTTATGAACACTTTGGCAGAAAATAAACTTGTTGGACTTGTGTTGGTCTGGCTGAAGGTTGACCATGAATACAGATGCCTACTAAGTACAAATGGTGACAAATAGTGGCAAGTAGTAGGCATGCCTGGGTAAATAATTATCAGACTATGTTCATACCCATGATGATTAACACTTACTGCTGATGTTGGTGTTGTAGATGTTTGTTCTATGACTGCTATCCCAGAATCCACTTCTGCTTCATCCCCCATACCATGATCTGACTGGCTAATGCGGACTGACCTTGTACTGGGTTGTGGGGTCAAGGTTGGGTCACTCATACTTCTCTCTTTTGATGATTCCCGTTGTCGTGCTTTTGAAGACTCAAAATAAGCATCAAACTCATCTCCCTTGATGGCTGACCCATTGGACGCGATGTTTGGCTGGCTGGCTGACAAGCGATTAAACTCTGCTGAATTTGACCTTTCTTTCGTCTTACCCCGAAGTCGCCGAGCCTTATTTCGAAAACTACTCCACAAGCGTTTTCTCCGACTCATCATTGGTGGAGGAGATGGTGGGGTGGTGCTACCAGCATCGGTACGGACATCAGTCGCACTTTGATATTTACGACCTTTTTCTCTTTTCGGGCCTGAAAGATAGATCAAAACACTAAATCAACCATGTCTGTGTGTTCCTCTAAATAAAGAATTATCAGGACTGGAAAAAACATGCATGTGTATAAACAATGGCTGCTTGTGTAAGTCTGGACTGATGTTGGTTTTATAGTGCTAGTCTTTGAGATACCAGCCAGCAGTCAAACCACCCACACCCATCTGACACTGAGAGATGAGCTGTCCCTGTATTATCTGACTAAATTTGGGCATTACTAGAGAAACAAGAAATTTCATCTTGCAACATTGTTTGATATCATGTGCCCACCAGAAAAAACCACTAACGTTCAATTCTCCCACTTCATTACACTCCATTATGTAACATGGAGGTTGCCCAATGGATAAAACCACCAACATTCAATTCTACAACTCCATCATGAATCTTGCAGGCTGTCCATTTGATAGAACCACCAACATTCAATTCTACAACTCCATCATGAATCTTGCAGGCTGTCCATTTGATAAAACCACCAACATTCAATTCTACAACTCCATCATGAATCTTGCAGGCTGTCCATTTGATAAAACCACCAACATTCAATTCTACAACTCCATCATGAATCTTGCAGGCTGCCCATTTGATAAAACCACCAACATTCAATTCTACAACTCCATCATGAATCTTGCAGGCTGCCCATTTGATAAAACCACCAACATTCAATTCTCAAACTCAAATTACAGTGGCTGCCCACTTTAAATACTGCTGGAATATAATGTTGATATTCACCATAACATTACATGCCTTACTGATTCTGAATGGTCTTTTGAATTGCTGTGACATCATACTGATACTTGAATACGACATCATCCATTGTTCAAGATGTCATATGATGTCACAGACTGATCTTAGAACAACAGGTTGACATCATAGTAGTCACTTTGTAGGGTGACATTAAACACCTTGTTCGGTATTTAATTTCTACTAATGATGAATAATCTAACGGAACTCGACAATTCAGTAGTGTATGTCTCTCACATAATGCTTATATCTTACATTATTCATTTGGGAAGGATCGGTCATAATTGGTTGAACTCATTGGCACAGAAAAAATGTGGTCAAAGAATGCATCCAAGTGATGCAATTTGCAAAATATTGTATGCACTTGTTGATGTGCATTCTTCCATGTTGCTGATTTCAGTTTGCTGATGCTTGAAACAAGTTGTATGGAGGGATAATAACCAATTAAAGACAGGTAAGATTAAACAATATGAATACATTATGTGTGCAGCAGTACTTCAGCTTGACTTGTCAGCTCATCAGTTGAACTGTACATGTATATGTTCTAAAGAGCAAATTAATTTGCATTCACCATATATGGGTGAACAGAATCTGGAACAAATGACAGTTAGTTGAACGTCAACTACTACTACTACTACTACTACTACTACTACTACTACTACTACTACTACTACTACTACTACTACTACTACTACTACTACTACCCAATAAAATTAAGTACATATCGTTAATTAATTAATTGCATTAGTATTACTGTGATAGACAATGACAGAGTTTCTGCATCAAGCTATGATGAGAATCAAGCTATGACAAGCATAATGAACATTTTAGCACATCAAGGGACACAACTCTGTCATGTTTCATATACTGCTAACTTGAAACATTTGTAGTTGGCAGGTTCTACATACTGGAATCAGTTGTTTAACAAGCAGTTTTCATTGACAGCCATCAGTGGTAAGTGAATCATCTGACAGCTGTGACATGTGATTTTGCATCATAATCTGAGTCTTATATATACATCCATCTAAGAAAATATAAGATGATGTTTTCAAAGTACTTTGTCCTCTTAATGTGACACATGCTCAAAGTGACCAGACATGTTTTGAACATTGTGGATGTTGGGGAGCTTGGGTTTAAGATTCCTGAGTCAGGAATTGGTTGTTGTATATTAATGCTTTAATGTCAGTCTGTGAAATGAGGCCTTAAATAATTCTTAATATGTATATAATGCCACCACTGATGTCTATGGGAAAAACATTTGTTTTATGTACATTGTAGAAGTCGGTTTAAGGTTTATGTAAGGGATATAACTGTTAGTGCAGGTGTTGATGTTAGTGTTAATGCAGGTGTAGGTATCACTGCAAGTGTTGATGCTAGTACAGGTGTTGGTCTTGTTATTAGTAGAGCAATTAGTACAGGTGTTGGTGTTAGTACCAGTATTGGTGTCAGTGCAGGTGTTGGTGTTAGTACAGGTGTTGGTGTTAGTGCAGGTGTTGGTGTCAGTACACATGCTGGTGTTAGCACAGGTGTTGGTGTCAGTGCACATGTTAGTGTTGGTGTCAGTACAGGTGTTGGTGGTAGTGCTGGTGTTGTGTTAGTGCAGGTGTTGGTATGAGTACAGGTGTTGATGTCAGTACAGGTCCTGGTGACAGTGCACATGTACAGAGGTTGGTGTTAGTACACATGTTGGTATTAGTGCAGGTGTTGGTATCAATGCATGCGCTGGTATTTGTGTTGGTACAGGTGTTGGTTTCAGTACAGGTGCCTGTGCTAGTGCAGGTGTTAGTGTTGGAGTAAGTACAGGTCTTGGTGTTAGTGCATGAGCAAGTGGTAGTGCTAGTACAGGTGATGGTGTCAGTGCACCTGTTAGTGTTGGTGTTGGTACAGGTGTTGGTGTCAGTACAGGTGTTGATGTCAGTACAGGTGTTGATGTCAGTACAGGTGTTGGTGTCAGTACAGGTGTTGGTGTCAGTACAGGTGTTGATGTCAGTACAGGTGTTGATGTCAGTACAGGTGTTGGTGTCAGTACAGGTGTTGATGTCAGTACAGGTGTTGGTGTCAGTACAGGTGTTGATGTCAGTACAGGTGTTGGTGTCAGTACAGGTGTTGATGTCAGTACAGGTGTTGATGTCAGTACAGGTGTTGGTGTCAGTACAGGTGTTGGTGTCAGTACAGGTGTTGATGTCAGTACAGGTGTTGGTGTCAGTACAGGTGTTGGTGTCAGTACAGGTGTTGATGTCAGTACAGGTGTTGATGTCAGTACAGGTGTTGATGTTAGTAGAGGTAATGCTCATTTTAGCAATGAAAGAATGTTAGGTCAATATTGAGTAAGAAGGACTTACATGAATTCATGAAACTTGTTAGAGATAGGTGATTTCATCTACATAATTATCAGCATGTGATACCAAGTTTACTGGGCTGTATTTTTCAATAACACAAGCAATGATATGATGAAACATTCTTCCAGCACCTCATGATATGTCAAGCAGTTGATTTCAATATTGTCTAAATAAATGTTGAACTTAATCCTTTTGATGACAGAAACATCATAATAAAGTTACTGCCTTGACTATCATTTTGAATGGATTCCGCTAGAGAGCAGCTGACCAATGAGATATCTACATTCTCTAATAATAACCAGTTCCTGCTTGGTTCTTCATGGTTCCACATTAATACTTTCATTAAAGCTGTTCAACATCTGGAAAATCCTTTCAGGATTCGATTCCATGACTATGATGAAACTGAACTCTTCAGACGTGAGTGAGTGAGTGAGTAGGTGAGTGAGTGAGCGAGTGAGTGAGAGAGTGTGGTTTTACGCCACTTTTAGCAATATTCCCCTAACATCATGCCAGGGTCCACTAGAAATGGACTTTACACATTGTATCCATGTGGGGAATTGAACCCAGATCTTCAGTGTGACAAGAAAACACTTCAACTACTAAGCTACCCCACAGCCTCCTACAGACATGAAGTCCTAACAATGAACACTAACCATACATTAGGGCCAATAATGTTGTTTACACAACACCATCTTTGACTATCAAATCAACTCATGGTGATTTAATTCTAACCTAAATCCATGTAAATCCATTAACCATTTTACAGGAAACATTTCACCAAAGCTGTCTTAAATGAAAGTAAAAAATTAAGTTACATGACACTTAGCAAATACATGGTCACACCCATTTCACAAACTATCAGCCATTAATTGTTGCATGAGGCAACACATTGTCCATGTAGGAATAGTTGGACGGATAGTCTCAGTGGTCTAGCCCTCACATAGCCACTCCTCAAATTAATTAATGAACGAACACCGACTATACAACCTTGCAAAATCAATGTGTCAGTCCAGCCAATTCACATTACCGATTCTTTTGTACATTTGCCGATATTACCATTTTCATGCTGTCTGCATATTCTTACAACTGAGTAAAATGTAAATATTCACGACCGATAAAAACCCTGTGCATACATAATGTATATTATGAATATAATGGCAACAGTGATTAAAACACAGTTTCCGTGAAGTAGTTGAAAAAAGACAATTGTGCGAAAACAAAGGAATATATCTCACCAAAGGTTACCCGTTTCCCCCTCATGGTGACAAGCTGTCGGCACTGTACGTTATGGCGTTATGGTAGATTGACAGAGATGCATGCCACTAGACTATGCGTAAATTATTGACACCATACAGGATTTAAAGGGGTGTTCCATCAGTTGTTCATGAGCAAGCACCTGCTGCAACACACTGTGATGCTATGGGATTCATTTGTCGAATGAGTTGATACTGAATTAGAGTATGTCATGTTCATCTGAGCTTATCATTTCAGTTGGTATCCTGCCATATGGTCACACATCTATTTTCCAATTTAAATTGCTGTAACTGAATCCTTTTGGTCAATAAACACTGAAGGCAGCATTGAAACAACAACGGCAGAAAGCTATCTCTGGACGCATGATGGTAGAGAGAGATGGTGAAAGAGACAGGTAGATTGCCACCTTTTTTGAGAGATGTAGAGAGAAACAGATTTATACAGGAGAAAGACAGGTAGATTGCCACCTTTTTGAGAGATGTAGAGAGAAACAGATTTATACAGAAGAAAGTGAAACAGAGAAAAGATTGAGACACAAGGTAGAGTGATATGATAGACAGAAAGGTAGAAAGAAACAGAGATGGGATTGAGCTATACATAATACAGAGAACCTTAGAAAGAGACATAGTAATACAGGATAGAGAGTACATAGAAAAAGAGTACAAAGAAACAAGCTAGAGTGAGACAGGGTAGAGGGAAAGGTAGAAAGAGGGACAAGGTAGAGTTTTACAGGATATAGTGTGAGTGATTAGGGTTTTACACAGCAAATAGCAATATTTCAGCAATGTCATGGTAGGGGATGACAGAAATGGGCTTCATGCATTGTACCCATTATATGGGGAATTGAACTCAGTCTCACAAGAGGTTGCATTAAACATTAGAATATCCCATCTCCCCTACAGGATAGAGAGAAACACTAGAATATCCCATCTCCCCTACAGGATAGAGAGAAACACTAGAATATCCCATCTCCCCTTCAGGATAGAGAGAAACACTAGAATATCCCATCTCCCCTACAGGATAGAGAGAATCATTAGAATATCCCATCTCCCCTACAGCAAAGAGAGAAACATTTGAATATCCCATGTCCCCTACAGGATAGAGAGAAACATTAGATAGATAATGTAGGGAGAATGAGACTAAAGTGAGACAGGATAGAGAGAAAGGTAGACAGAGGATTTACAGGATAGAGAGAAAAGAAAACAAAGAGGGCATCCCTGTAAAGTGAGAGAGTATAGAGACAAAATTGAGACAAATAAGGCAGAATGAATAAGTGTTGTTTTACGCCACATTTAGCAATGTTCCGGCAACAGAAATGGGCTACAGACATTGTACCCATGTAGATAACCTGGATCTGCAGTGTGATGAGCAAACACTTTAATCACTAGACTGTTCCACCTCCCCTAATAGAATGAGACAGGGCAGAGTAAAACACACAGCTGACATTGAAGTTGATAATTTCTACCATGTGACTTTCATTGTTGAAACTATCAACATTGCAACTTCATCCTTCATAAATTGCCGCAGTATTTGTGTTCAATGACATCAATGTGCCTCACTTTTAGTTCAGTTAACAAACCTGAGTGTTTAGTTGCAGAACTACGCCGCCTCCATCTAATCAGTAGTTTTCGACGAACCAAACCCATCTTGGTGAGACTATACACCAGTAAGTATCCACACACCAATGACCTTATATTGACAACACTAGTTCTGCTGTATATAAACAGGCCATGTCTAATGCCAGTAATGTATTTCTTCTCATGTTTCGGTACTTCCACCTCTTAATGGCAGAATGCTGGTTCAAGTCATCGTAGTGTAACTTACACAGGTGTGTTAGTGAGTGTATTTCCATCTTCATGTGTGTGTGTGTGTGTGTGTGTGTGAGTGAGTGAGTGAGTGAGTGTGTGTCTGTCTGTAATATTAAAACTGTATGACTGTGGCCTGTCAGTAATCATGCTGGGACCAAAATGTTGTGTGTGTAATCTGCTTGTCACAAGAGGAAGCTAATGGGATCGGATGATCAGGAATTTGGACCAAACCGCCTAGATCAATGCTCATGCTGTTGATCATTGATCATCTTTAATTTCCCTAACTCAATTATTTATAGCTTTAATAATGCTGAGTGCAGCACTATACAAAACACAAAGAATCTACACCAATAAGATACACACTGGAGGCTTATATCGTAGAATCTGTCATTTCAGCCAATGGCATGAACCTAATATCTGATTTACGAGGGGATGTCAGTAAGTTTTGAGCCTTGCATAGAAAAACACAAAATATTGGTATGAACCACATTTATTTTTCAACATAGTCCCCTTGTGAGTCAAGACACTTGTTCCATCTTTTCTGACAGGCACTGATGCCATCTCTGTAGAAGGCGCCATTTTGGTCCTCAAACCAAGCTTCAGTATCAGCAATAAGCTCATTATCATCATGAAATCTATGACCACGCAAGTGTTTCTTGAGATTTGGGAACAGATGGTAATCACTTGGTGCCAGGTCTGGAGAGTAGGGGGGATGCTGCAAGATTTCGTACCCGCATTCCTGGACAGCAGCGGCTGCAACGCGAGAGGTGTGTACTGGAGCATTGTCTTGATGTAGAAGAATACCATGTATACCCGCGTATAATGCGAGTTTTTCATACCTAGAATGAGGGGGTCAGGAAGTGGGGTCGCATTATACATGAGGTATAAGATCACCTCTGATCTTGCCCTGCCGCTTCTCCTTGATTGACTGTCGCACTTGCCTCAACAAGTTAACGTAATATTCCCTATTCATTGTTCTTCCTTTTGGTAAGTAATCTATGTGGATGACACCTTTGCTATCCCAGAAGACTGTCGCCATTACCTTCTGCACTGATCTGGAGGCTTTGAACTTTTTGGTCCTGGGAGAAGTGACATGTTTCCATTCCATGGATTCTTGTTTGCTCTCAGGATCATGGTGGTGGATCCAGGTTTCTAGCCTAAAGTGAAAATCCCTTGTTTGCTTCATTTCATCTGTAAGCATTCATGGCACCCATCTTGCGCACACTTTAGACATGATGAGATGTTTGTGAAGAATTGTCTCAATGGATCCGTGTGAAATGCCTGTGGTTTCCTCTAACTCGTGGAGTGTGATTCGACGATTTTCCAGCACAAGTCTATGCACTCTTTCAATGTTTTCCTGACTAGTGCTTGTTGTTGGGTGACCTGGACGGGGGTCATCTTCAAGACTCTCTCTACTATGCTTAAATTCATTGACCCATCGTTTGATGGTAGCAGATGAAGGGGAAGACTTCCCATAAACTGCTGAAAGCCTTTCTTCAGTGTTCTTCACCGAGTTTCCTTCAAGAACTAAAAACTTAATTACTGCTATGTACTCAATTTTATTCATTTTCACTGCCATGAGGAGTGTCTCTTTCTGTCAATGTGAGCTGTTCAATAACTTCTGAGAGTAGGATACCAAAACTTACATATCACATCAGCTACACCCCAAGGTTCAATGTCATACCATAGGCTGTGACACCTGGGTATGAAAACTGCTCAAGGCTCAAAACTTATTGACATCCCCTCGTAATAAGTTCTATCCGTCTGGTCAACATTGCACCTTACAGTTATGCTATTTTCCACATTATCAGTTAGTGGTGGTGGGGTAACCTTATTGTTAAGGTGTTCGCTCTTCATGCCTTCATGGGTCCCATGTTTAAAGCCCATATCCGGTGTCCCTCGCCATGATATTGCTGGAATATTACTAAAAGCAGCATAAAACCTGACTCACTCACTAATTGTCATACTGCATCAGCCTCATAACCATCACACTTTACATCCTTCACCAACTTTGTTCCTTCTCTGAGACTATGCCGAAGTATATATTCACAGCTTGAATAGTGAATGTTTTTCAGAAAGAATCAGATTGTAACTCACATTCATAATTACTTTACAGTTAACAGTTTACCTGGATTATAATCAGGAAATTATATGAAATGATATAAAATATAGCATTATAACTATCAGTATAAATTCTCAGAGTTGTCTTTGTTGCCTGAGAAACTGACAACTTCCCAGAAGTATGTACAAATATCTTTTACAGAACATATAGGAAACATCTTGCAATTTGATACCACTGGCATATATACTTGACTAAATGACAGAAAAATTCAATCAGACCACCACCAACAAAATACACAGTTACAATTTTTTTTAATATGCAAGCCTGTTGGTAAGCAACAGAATATAAAATATGCTTGGAATTCAACACTGGAGTAATATTTGATGGAGGCGTTTGACACATTGTAAAATATTGACACATTATAAATTGAACCTGTGCACGATCATCAGTTAAATTATCTGGCTACACTACTGCCCCTGCCTGCCCTGTGATGATTATTCTATGGGCAACAGCTGGACAAGAACATCATCATGATGTCGTTCAAAGTATGCAGCATCATGTTTAATAACAGATTGATTTGATATTTAGTGACAATTTTATAACATAATCAGTATTTCTGTCATACCTGTGGCATCAGGTACACTACTGGCCACTTCTAAGTCAAAAGAAGCAGCCAGCAGGACTGGGTGTGGAGGCCTGGTGACCAAGGCTACCTTAGTCAGGCCTTCCAAAGAAAACTTTCTAATGTGCAGACAAAATACAGAAAAGCCCAAGTTAATCATGGAAATAGCAACATAAACATATTTAACTTGCTACTGAAACAGTAAAAACGGCAATGGCTATGAAACATATTTGTTTCAGCAAACTGACCTCTACTGTGCATCTACGATTGTTTTAAATTTCTGAGCAACCATGAATCACTTTGTGTAGAAATAGCATTGAATATGTCAAAATAATTGTCATACGAATGGAAAGCGTAGGTGTGCATACAAACATGATGATGATAAATACCCAATAAGACAACAGAAGTATTTTAAAGTGGGAATGAAACTTTTGTCAGAGTTGGAAAATGTCAACAACTGGTTGAGACTTCCTCTTCCATGTGCACATGCACAAAATTAAAGTTGCCGGCTCTTCCTTTTTTATCCAGTTTCAGTGACTTAAAGTTCTTGTTTTTACTGTCTCAGTAGCGAGGTATTATGTTTATGTAGCTATTTCCACAATTAATGTGGGCTTTTCTGAATTTTTCAGCTCTGTGGGATTGTTTTCTTTGGTAGACCCGTTCATTGTGAGATCACTTTGTGAAATAGACATGTGGTTGACAGCTAGTCAGTGAACCTGAAAACTTTAATAGCATCGCGTCACCAATCACTGGACTGTCTGATCCTGATTCAATTATTTACAAACTGCCATTCTTTAGTTGGAGTTTGCTCAGTGCAACAATAAACAACAAACACAATGCCATGTAATATCATCTCCGTAATTTCATAAAAACTAAATCAAGTCTTTGGGTGCATACAAGGAACCATTAATGGAGAGGCACTTAGAAACACTACACAAATTCCATACACCATACACTTGGAAAAATTTAATAAAACACAGAGTTCAAAATGAACATTATTCTTTCAGAATTTACTGAAATATTTTATACCTGAAACACAATCAAACCGTGCTGATATAATGTCATCATTCTGATGACAATAATGTTCTTTTCACCTCTAATGACAGCTCCCAAGGACAGAAACAGGAATCAAAGTGCTCATTTATCAGTCCCAATAATGTTCAATACAGTGCAATCGAACACTGAGTTGATGTGGCTGAAAGGGAAGTAATGAACAAGTCTTTCAGCCAGTACATGAATGTGCAACATCTGTATTTGACAAGCACATCCTGCTGCTGGCGCTGTGCCAAACCTAGCAATGTCAGGGCAACTTGATACACAAAACATGAACAGGGGCTCAAAACACAACGGCTAAACATATTATTCATCATGGTTCAAATGTGTACAATTGTACTTAGCATAAAGGCATTCACATGTATCAGCAAATTTATAAAATCTTTTTGACATTAATCATAAAATTTGATAAGGCTTGTGAAGTAAACTTGTTGCACAATCAGGGAGATTGAATAACATGCCTGAGTGGGCAGCAGGAAAAACCTTAACAAAATTCATTACTTTAACAGTCTGACATGACCACAAATCAAAACAGTTGAGTAGGTGCTTACACACGGTAAGAGGCTCCAGCAATTCTCACTACTTCACAGTTAAACTTTGTATGTTCAGCTTGAAACAGTGAGTGAGTGAGTTTAGTTTTACGCTGCATTCAGCAATATTCCAGTTATATGGCAGCGGTCTGTAAATAATCAAGTTCGTACCAGACAATCTAGTGATCAACAGTATGAGAATCAATCTGTGTAAACTGGGAACCGATGACCTGTGTCAACAAGTCAGAAAGCCAGACCACCCAATCACATTAGTCGCCTCTTACAACAAACATAGTCGCCTTTTATGGCAAGCATGAGTTGCTGAAGGTCTCTTCTACCCCAGACCTTCATGGGTCTCAGCTTGAAACACAACCACTGACTAGTCTGGAAGGTTAAAAATATGGCCGACAGCATGACTGTTTAGTATGTGTTCCAAATACGCATCTGTGAGATATCGCATGAACACGATGAATGTTGCATTGTCCTTCAGTTATGTTGGGGTGTATCAGCTTTGATGTGATATCAGTTGTCGTAAATTTGCGAGTGTGGTGACACCTGCATGACCTGGGTATGACAATGCCAAACCGAAAAAACAATAAAAACATGACAGAAGAGAACTCAAACCTATATTTCTGCCATGCCTTGGGGATGCAAGTTTGTACAGATGACTGTGACATAGCACTGTTTACAATATATTGAGAACTGACACTTGTGCTCAGACTATCGATGTACCAAATAGTTGACGAATGAGTGGGTTGGGCAACACACTGCCATGAACAGTACTTCAGTACTTCAGTCACTAATAAATGAATGAGCTGTGTTTATATCTTAACATTCCTATTGGATTGATGGGTTCATGGTCACATCAGCTATCTAATTGTTGTACAGTGACATGAATGCTACATGAACATATGTGCAGGTTTTCCCATTGGTCAATAATGCTAGCAGGGATGGTGCAGAGCATATGCATCAGTTGTTCCACTTGTCAGCAATGACAGCAGGGATGTTGTATAAGCTTAAACATCAGTTAACCCACAGGTCAATAATGAGGGCAGGGATGCCATATGAGTATGCATATCAGTTATCCTACAGGTCAATAATAACGACAGGGATGCCATAGGAGTATACATATCAGATATCCCACAGTTCAACAATGACAACAGGGATGCCACAGGAGTATACATATCAGTTATCCCATAGGTCAATAATGACAACAGGGATGCCACAGGAGTAAACACATCAGTTATCCCACAGGTCAATAATGAAGACAGTGATGCCATATGAGTACACAGATCAGTTATCCCATAAGTCAGTAACTAGAACTGGGTTGCTATATAAGTAGACACATCTGTTATCCCAGGTAAATGCTATACACCATGTGAACTGGTCACAGCTTGGAGTTGGCCTTACCATGCCATTAGAATTGTACACTGCAGTTCTTCACAAGATAAAGGTAGTTGTCCTGATATCACAATAGCCCCAGGTAATTGATAAGCCAATAATTGTCCACTATTAACTTAAAATCTACTCAAAAGGATGCCAAGAAACAACTGGCTAATGGATTATGTTCATGCTGTACTGTGACTGTCTCAATCATGCTACATGACCCTGAAGGAGTGTTATCTACATCAACAACAAAACAGCAAGTGCAGAAACAACAATCGGGAAACAATATTCTTATTATGTATAAAAATATCTGACTAGCCAGGTTTATAAAACTGCTAGTGAGCTGGCCTGTACGGATATCATAACATTATGTTTCGTATGATGTCATCTCTCTGAAGGGCTGGATTTAGTGCTTTGTTGCTTGCACTGGTGCAACCCATTCAGTGCTTTGCTGCTTGCACTGGTGCAACCCAATATTTCAAAGTGCAGCCTAGTTACTAGTTGGACTGGGCGCAAGTCAATTTTTGAGTGGGTATACTTCTAAACAAAACTTCTAAATAATTCAGTAGTATATTTTGTTCATTACATATTGCAATAATGGAGCAGTGCATCTGGAATTTGGCTGGGGTAACTATGTTTTTATCTAAGGTTGTACCTGTTCCAAGTAGGTTGACATCTCTTGAAGCCTTGCTTTGTCATGCAATGACCCTGTTATTATTCTGAGCTACCATACCATAGGCAGTCCAGTGGCAAATCTGGCACTGTGACAGAGATGTCATCGAAAGTATTTTTCTGGATGTGATGATATATTTGTTACATGTGTCACCAGGGAGAATGTACTAGATATCAGTTGAACTAGGTATCAGTTGAACGCTGAGTCTCTTGGGGCACTCAAGCCGTCAAGCCTGTATATCCTCTCATAACCACAGTAGTCAGTGACACAACATTGTTCTAGAGGAGGAACTTTTGATCTTAGTTAGGATATTTACCTAATTTAGAGCCTGTGGCAAATTTCACTAAGCGATCGTAGGGCTACGACAGTCATAAGTCTATTTTAAACTACTGGAGTTACGATTACCTTAGTACTACAATTATTTTGTGGAACAGGACCCTGGCTACAAGTCCCCTGTAAGGAATCTTTACAAGCACCCACTAATAATGAAAGCAACTTCATAGCACTCCAGAAAAGAGTCTGTGCATGATTGTGTATATTACATATTTTTAAAGAAAAAAGCAGTCAAGAAGAGTGACAAAGACAGTATATCAACAGTTTCACTTTCACTGACATTAGAATCAAAGAAATATTTTGACCTTGTTTATGATTGTATTGAGCATGACAAAATCCCCTTTAACACATTTTTTACTGCCCTGCAAACATTTTTCAGCAATTACCGCAACACGAAATGCATTGATCAAAACAGGTCAGGACAGAGAGAAAATATGCAAAAAAATCCAAAAGAAATTAGATTCTAGAAGGATATCCTGTCAGAATTAGTAAACTGAGTAAAGCATGTCAATGTAAGCTCCTATTTTCAGATTAAAAATACACATGAAACGACTATCAAAATAACCGGACTTGCCTTACCCTGATCATCTGACATCAGATCCATGTACTGGTGCTGTGACGTCCGAATGACCGAGGTCATAAATCACATATTTCCACTGAACATAATTAAAACTTAATTACAATTAAAAACTGGTATTTATGGAAAGAAATAAGGACTGGAGGTCTACCTGGGTACCCAAGTCCTATCAAAAAGATGTACTACCCTGACTTAAGCATCCCATAGTTAAACAACTGTCATCTGCCGTCAAAGTTGACATGAACGCTGTTGATGGAAGGAAAACTATTGTGCAACTGAAATATCTTTTTCATTTTACTGCAAATCAATAAAAACAGTTGGCAATTTTCACCCATGAATCAGAAATTGTATGTCACTAATGGCAACTGTGACAACTACATCAATATCTAGCACAGAGCCATTAACTTGACTCAAAATGATTCATGCATCCTTGCAAATCTCTTTCAAATCACTCATTTCATAATTTAGACCTATGTAGTTGTTTACAGTTACAGCATTTACTCACCAAAGTGTTAGGTTTAGACATGCAGTTGCAGGAACATCTAGATGATGATACTGATGTGTATACATGTGTGTGTGCTGCTTGCACTAGTCCACACTTAGCCCCCTTACATATTGTTAGCCCACAGGTATGCCATGCTGTAGTATAACATCACCAGAATATAGTCCTTGCCTCATCCCGTTAATACCCAGTGCCAGGTGGGGTAGCAAGAATACTGAATCTCTCTTAGTATGCAGGGGTTCAAAACAAAAGCTACTTGCCACAGGGCAAGTGACTTGAAGAAAGTAACTTGTCCTGACTAAGTTTACTTGCCCTGAGTTTTATGACATAATCATGATGATGTAATTATGAAAGAATAAATCAGCATGGCATTTGATGTTAATGTTTACTGGACTATTTATCGAAAAGGTATAAACAGCCAAGAAAGATACTTCATTATCATAGCAAAATTTAATAACTACATTTTGAGCAGATATGAAATGAAATCCAAGTTTATTTGCAGTTTGAAACTGAAAGTGGAAATTATCTAGTAGCCCACAGACAAGTAAGACACCATTATTTGATTGCCTGAAATGAAAACTGACTGGGAATTGGGCGATGGGAATTTTTAACCAATGGTATGACTGAGGGTCAGAGAACTTACTACTGAAACCCGGTCTCCTGGAGGATAATACAAGACATTTACACATGCAACTTCATTATCTTTACACATAATGTTTCCAGGCTAATACTTGTCCATTCGTCATTCACCTAATGAAATAATAAAGAAGCTGCACATCCATAAGAATTGTCTTATATTACCCTACCTACATCTAAATGCATATCGAACATCTGATCCTCCTGGAGGAAGAAGAAATGGTCTTATGATGCTGAGTCTGAATACATGACATATGTTATGGCTAACAACCTGATGAATTTTTTTATTCCCAAAATATAAAGTTGTTATCCATATAAAGAGTCATATATTCATGTTTGTCCAACTTCTAAATGCCTTCCATTTAAAGTTTAAGAGTTTGAGTAAAGATGATCTTTCTTGATAGAGATTCATTGAGATTCTATGTTAAGAAAGTATTCAAAATGCAAATAAATACTGTCAATGTTAAACATCAGTTTAACCACTCAGTCCAACTGCCCTCGAGAAACCAAGCATAGACACATGTGCCTCAGTTTAGTCCAGTCAATGATCATCTGAGTCACTGTATGTGGCTTACATGGAACTACTTTGTGACGCACCTTAAAAAGATCAAGTGTACTAAACACATGTATTATGGGTGATTTGAATCAAAGTTGATGGAACTGCCAGTTTTCAAGATCCCTGTCTTCCTTTGAGGCATGAGAAGAGGATATAAGACATTGTTTTGTGATGCAGTTGGGCACCTGTTTAGGGGCACCTGCTGAAGGGGCACCTGTTGAAGGGCACCTGTGGAAGGAGCACCTGCTGAAGGGTCACCTGTTGAGTTGCAGTGCCACAGCATCTGGTGCTGACTGATGTGTTTGGAACAGGTCAATCCAGTACAATCTGGGGAACACTATACAGGTATGTACTGCATGCAACTGCAGTCCAATAATTATAATGTCCTGCAGCAGCATCTCTTGAGACCAGGTGGAGAACATCTGCTTCTATGGTCACTGTCTGAGAACACTTCACATGTGTGCATGGACTATGTACAGCTCTATGTACATCTCATTATCATACATAGTGTTACTGCATCAGGTGGGGAACATCGGTCTTCATAGAAAGTGCTAGGGTGAGTTAGTGAATGGCAAGGTGTGTTAGGGGGTGGGTGGGTGAGTGAGTGAGTGAGGGAATTGCAGTTCTGTAAGTGAGTCCATGGCAGGGTAGATGAATGAGTGAGAGTGAATGAGTGAGTGAGTGAATAAATGTCCGTGTGTGTGTGTGCGCGTGTGTGTGGGCGCGTGCGTGTGCGCGCGTGCGTGTGCGCGCGCGTGAGTTAGTGAATGACAGCTGGTGTAAGTGGGTGGGTGAGTGAGTGCATTGCAGGTTCTGTAAGTTTGTCAATGGCAGGGTAGATGAGTGAGTGAGTGAGTGAGTGAGTCAGTGAGTGAATAAATGTCCATGTGTATGTGAGAGTGAATGACAGGGTGTGTAAGTGAGTGGGTGAGTGAGTGAGTGGCAGAGTTTGTGAATTGGTGGGGGAAATGGTATAATGTGTAAGTGGGTGAGTGAATGGTAAAGTGAATTATTCAGTTATAGGGTAAGTGAGTGAAAAGAAAATTGAATGAGTACCAATTCTCAAACTGTGGGTAAAGCGAATTTTCAACTTTGTCAACAAAAAAATTATCACAATTGGAAAATGTTGCCATATATGTTTTTGATGTCACTAACCCTGGAAGTCAGGAGCAGTTCTCACCATTCCATCAAAAAATACCTGTCACCCATGACTCCTCAAATTAAACCTCTTCTTCCATACCACAATGGCACTTCTGGAGTGTTTCTTCCACGGTGAAACATCTGTTCCTCAACACATATTTCAACATGTGACGGAAGAGCAACTAAATATACATATCTGTTCACCAATAATCACATTTTGAATACATACATCAGTGATGTAGACAAGTATTTTGATCAAATTTAGCAATCATACTTTAATATTTGTGAAAATGTATAAAACTAGCAAAGCAAACCTGATGCTCATTAATATCTGTAGCATCCAGCCAATTTGACTTGCACAAGCATATAAAGGAATAATTAAAAGATAATCAAAATTTAAAGACATGCCTCTTTAGGATAGAATTTAGTAACTACACATCCATGGGCTTAGCGTAACAGCCTAAAGCTACCAGACAATATATATGCATACACATTTCAATGAAGAGTCTTAATCTTTACTGAAATATTTTCAACACTGAAATAAGTGTTCACTTAAAAAAAGCAAATTATTCTGGAATTCACAGAAAACAAAAATCCAGGATAAGTGTCCAACTTACATTGAGAAGATTTATTGCATTGCAACTCCATGATCACAGCAACAGATTACCATGGATATCATATGATCATAATGACAGGATTTCTCAGCTGTTTCATGAATTATTGTACACTGAAATCACAACAAACTAAACAAACAGGTTATGTTGAACACGATTCATCTTTATGATAATGTCACCCGAAACCGGCTTCACAGACATGCAAACAAAATGTTATATGAACACGGCTATTAGCAGTATTAGTATACCTTTCTTGACACATCATATAGCAATTTGCATCATCTAGTCAAACATAATATAGATAAAAAAATGTTGCTCCTCTCCAATTATTGGCACTCATTAATCAAATAGAGTTATCTGCCCTTGATCCCAATTTACCACATCCACATGTGGCTTGATATCTAGACTTTAGACAGATAGACAGGAGACACATGGAGAGGTCTGATATTAGTTATGTCAGGATACACTTAAACTAACATCATTATTCTTCAAAAACAAAATTACATCTTTGACTACGCTTGGAAACATTTAGGTGTATAGGGTTAATAGGTGAAAAAAGTGTACAAATGGACCATTGTAAATCAGTGACAAACCCTGTCACAACTGTTATCCACCAGTAGGAGTGCAAGCACTTCTAAACCATGTCAGGAACAGACTATGCTCAAGGAAAGCCACCTACACTAATTCATTGTCACCTGTCATTTTAACAGTAAAGCTTTAAGTGCTACATTATTGTTTATAATTTGCAAAGTCTGGGAGATCAAGACATCAGCTGTACTCAATAACAAGAGCCCATTGATCTTTGGGAATTTTTGTATGACTCTATGCAATATCAAGGAAATGTCCAGCAAACCTACATAAGTATTCTTACAATGCAAGGTGAAAGACTGGAGCTTCAAGTTGCAGCTAACAGCAACAAGAGCCAAAGGTCTGTATATAAACACCAGTGGAAAGAATAGCCTATTCTTCTGCATCTTGGTAGACCATATCACCTTCACATACTTAGTGATTTCAGCAAAACACACAGATGTATTTTGACTGATTTCCCCAATGTCGCTGAAGTTTGATCTCCCTTATCTCCAAATTCTAAGTGGTAGTAGTACAAGCAGTGGAAGTGTTCACCCATAACACCTAAAATACCCAAGGTAACAGATAATATTCTCAAACAGAAAGAACATGTAAATCCATTGTGGATTAAGGGGAGATAATTCAGCAAAAGATGTTGAAAGAGACGCATTATAGGGAGTGTGTCAGTGAGTTAGGGTTTACACTGCTTTTAGCATTATTCAAGCAATATCACAGCAGGAGACACGAACACTAACTCACTCTTTCCACATGTAGAATACAGATAAAGCTTGCAGACCTTATGTTACAATGTCTAAGTATACTGAATAAGAAAGTTTCAGTCAAGAAGTATCTTTACTATTATATACAGGGATGAGAAATCTGGTATCTCTTTGACAATTCAGTTTATGAGGACAATATAGGCATTCCCAGTAAGTTGATGAATGCAAATCAATAAGGAGTCATCCCCTTAAGCATCAAATTTTGCTATATTTTACCAAATTTCTTAATGACATCTCAACAAATCATTCATTAGAGATCAAAATGTGACTAATATCAACAATGAACTTTGATAAGTCTTTTTGAACATAATAAGCATAAACAAAAAAATCATTCATACATTAAACAATAGAAATTTTATGAAGCTGAATACACTTTACTTATATATGAGTACATTAGCCAAAAGGTCTTCTTCGGATGACCTTTGGTCCACATGCTGTTTTCCAAAGGCTTCTAACTAGATCTTGTTTTTCTGAATTAAGCTTTTGACTATATATTCAGACATATTATCTTACTCATATATTTCAGACTTAAACAGTTCTTCAGAAAGTACTTTCATATTATAGCAAACCTTCAGCAAAGCAATAAACAAACATAAGAAACTTTGGAAGTTTACAATAAATGAAAGACAGTCTCACTGGAACAAAGAACCAGGATCTCCAGTATCCATGGATACTTAAACCTTGGGAAATCTAACATTATCATGCTTATAGAAAACGCCATAGTTTTCTCATTGTGAAACATATCAAACACGGGACAATTTAAGCATGACTTCAAACACTGTTTTATCACTTATGCTGTTGATGTAAGCATGTTAAAGAAAAAAGTAATTCTGACATCAGATAAAACATAATATGTTTCTTATATTGTGAGATATTTCATACATGAGACATTTCACCTACAACATCAAGCACTATTTCAGTATTACATTCATGTATGCTAAGCAATTGAAATAATACATTAATAAACAGCAAATACATCCAACATACCTTTGTGTCTCATTCTGAATATAAATGATGATCACCATGTGCGTCTAATGAAGCCAACACTGATATCTCTAGGATGGAAACAAGGTCCGCCCAAGTCCTAATTATACACACACTGATTGTGCTCTTTTTCTGAATGAAGCCAAATATAATCACCTGACCTTGCTATAGCTGAAGTCAATTACCGATTTGATAAACCAGGTATTGAAATTTGATTAATGCTGGTTGCCCAACAGCCAGAGTTACTGTAGTCCGAAACCACCTGGGATCAATATTCAATAACAGAACAGCCAGTATTGCAGGGATCACAATGGATCTTAAATCTCACGGAAGTGCTTCACACAACTTCACTCTATTTCTCAATGGTTAATTATTAACCTTTATTGCGTGTGTTTGGACCACAGTAAAATCACATCACCAGAGTAGTCTAGGGAGGTTCTGTGATTAATTGAACTACAGTTACAGTGTACTAAAATATCTGGACAAAACTTTTTCAAAACCATTATTTAAATAATAAGTGAAATGAAAATGTTCAAAGAACTGATATTGTATAAAACCAATGTTTCAACTAAATCAGTTACAAAAAACACTGATATATTTGTAGGGCATTCTTTCAGTTATATCACACGGCATAAATGTGAGACAGTATGCAACAGAAGATTGCTGTTTTCTTCATGGCCGTATTGTCAGCGTGTATGGACTGAAGCTGCTTGCTATCATTATTGTCTTGATTACTGAAGCAACACATCATATTAAATTGTTTAAAACATTCTGTCTAATCTAAAATACTGAAAAATAGAAAAAATATAATGTGAATGAGTTATTTTCCACCCCAAACCATTTTTTATCATCTGGTTAAACTGCCACACTGACAACATATGTCTGCTTAAATGGCACCATATGCACAAAACTTTGAAACATGTCTATATAGATCTATTACTCACCTACTTCACCAGAAATAAATATATGTACCATGCAAAATAACCTCTAGAAAAACATCTGAAGTTCAACTGAGTCACAACATATCAGCATACGACAGACGGATTCCACAGAATACTGTCACTGGTTCGTGGTACTGAAAATTTGCTGCAGGAATGAATCCATTCTCATCCCTTAAAACAAATGTGAAAGGTGATTGAGTAAGTTTAGTTTTATGCCATACTCAGCAATATTCCAGCTATATGGCAACAGTCTGTAAATAATTGAGTCTAGACCAGACAATCAAGTGATCAACAGCATGAGCATCTATCTACACAACTCGGAAATAATGACATGTGAGGAGAATATTGTAACAGGAAGAAATCATAACAATATGCATGAACATAGTGAAAGATTAATTAATATTTGTGGGGTTTACAAAATTATATCGCTTGAAGCGCAAGACAAGTCCGTTTTCATTTCAGACAATCAAATTATGGTTACTTACTTGTTTGAGGGCTAATATATAATTTCTGATAAGAGTTTCAAACTGCAAATAAACCTGGATTTCATTTCATATCTGCTCAAAATGTAGCTATTAACTTTCGCAATGATAATATAGTAGAGTTATCTTTCTTTGCTATTTATCACTTCTCAATACATAGTCCAGTAAACATTAACATCAAATACCATGTTGGTTTATTCTTTCATAATTAATTATACCATCATGATTATGTCATAAAAATCAGGACAAGTGGAATATTAGTCAGGACAAGTTACTGTGTTAGAGTCACTAGCCCACTGGCAAGCAGCTTTCCCTCACAACCCCCTCCAAAAAAACAATGAACCCTGATACGTGCTATTCATCAGGTAGTTCTGTTGATGCAGATGGCTACAGTGAACTCCAGTGGCCTTCAAATGAACTGTTATTATACATATGACATAGTTCTTGGACAATTTGTTTTCAGAGCTGTTGAATAGTAATTGAAATTCTTTTTTCATATAGTAATTTGTGCAAAAATAATAAATGTATTGCTGTATGTAACTATACTGCATGTGTTATTTCAACTGTAAAAGTTCCTTACCTAAATGAAAATTAAACCAAATTTTTAACATACTTTTGTTGAATGTTGCCATGGCCAATCTAGAGGACAGATGCATTACATACAAGCTACATACATCGCTAATTTCATAATTACATATTGATTGGTCACTTACATAGCATAAATTCACAAAATAAAAAAATCTCAGAATTTTTCACACATGTTGTGATGATTGGTCTTAAGTAACACTTGCTTACTGGTGATTCTGTCCAGCCCTCTTGGAGTAAGTGGGTGAGTACGGTTTTATACCTTCATAAGCAATAATCCAACAACATCACATTGGGAGGCATCAGAATGAGCTTCATGCGGGGTACCTATCTGGGCAATTCAACCTGGGTACTTGGCATCCGAGAAAACATTGTGAACACTAGGCTACCCCACCACCCCCTATTGTAGTATTTCCATTACTTGAAACAGGAAAGTGCAAGTAAGTATGCATCCAGGTACACTCAATCTAGACCTGGTTCCGTAAACAAATCAATGACTGTTGTCAGGGCAGCACTAATGTCATCAGGCCAAAATAAACCCTGGTCATCATCCTGTCAACATGGTAGAACCTATAGCTTTTCAAAATTAATGAAATATGGCTGCAATCTTTAAAAATTTAAGAATTTTCTAAACTGACTTATTGAAACAAATGCCATCATTAAGAACATGTGATTTCAGGAAGTTTGTTGAAGAAGGAAAACTTTATAATCATGATGTTAGGGAAATCCAAAAGTTTGCTAGATCAGTTTTCCAGGAAGATCATCTTGAACAGGTAACAAACATTTTGAGGCAGGGAATACATTGGTGCATTCACAGAATACCCATCCACCTTTAATACATTATATATCTTTAGCAGGACTTGATGACATTAGCTTTGGTTCAAAATAAACCAAAAACAACTACATCTGGACACCCGCTTCATGATGCCAGGTCAGAATGTATTCAAGACAGACATGATAATTCAATTGAAGACTGTAAATATCACTGAATGAAAATTACAAAAGCTGTACATGAAACTAATCATTTGCCTGCACATTGATTAAATGACTCTCCTTCTATTTCAGTACCCAGGGATCAATTGTGGGCTTCAAGTCCAGCTATCCAGGATTCCATAACCTGATTGTCCGGAGCCAGAAACTTCCACCATTGCTTGTAAAAGCAGGGATTGTATAATTAGTAAAACACTTCCACATTGGACAGACGATTAGAATTTAGTTGCATCAACAAATCCGATCATTATAAGAAGAACTGGCCAACATCATGTCCCAGATGATATTTGTTTTAGTGGGAGACTGAGTAAGATGGTTCAATGTCAATTTGAACAGTATTTTAGCTGGATCACATCAATGTAACCATGAATCAATTGTAGACTTGTGGCAGGAAGGGCATTGACAAATCAAGGAGACAGATTTGGATTCGAACACATACAAGGTGATCCCAACACAATGAAGCAATGCAAATCTTTACAGTGAATGGTTGCGTCTGAAACCTCTAGGCCTTGGCAACAGGTTGTTTGCTGTTGGTTCTTACTTTACTTCACAATCAGCAACACTGGCTGTATCAACATGCCTAGACTAACGCTTAGTCTCTGAATGTATAGTTTCGAAACCCATTTGAAGTGAAAAGGCACCCCAGGGAAACCAGAGATTCAGAACCTGAGGCAGTCTAGACTTGCTCCACTTAGGGATTTAGCACTCCCGAGAGAGCTAGGCAGTAGGAAAAATAACATGGTTCAGGGACTGTGACAATCTACAACATGCCCTAGACCAGCTGAGTCAGGACCACTAATGCTTGGGCAATGAAGGTCAGGACAGAAAGATATGTGGATCAAACAGCATCACTTCATTAAAACAACCCACTATGTTTCATCATAAAATACGCTACCCGAGAACATCCTGGTTAGAATTGGTCTTCAGCAATCCGGGCTTGTCGTAAGAGGTAACTACAGGATTGAGTGGTAAGGGTCGCTAATTTTTTGACATGCCATCATTTCCCAAAAGCGTAGATCAATGCTCGTGCTGTTGATCACTTGTCTGTCTAGTCCAGGCTTGATTATTCATAGACTGCTGCCATATAGCTGGAATACTGCTGCTTGTGGCATTAAACGACAACCCAGCTTAAAATGAGCACAGTTTGCAAAGGATGAAAAAGCTGGAACTAAAAATAGTGATGATGGACCAACCAATTCCAGTGTTGAAGACAATGAGGTTAAGTTCACACCAGCCACAGTTGATGGCAAATCAAAACTGTTTTTCATGAAAATCAAATCACAGAAAGGTTAACGATTTAAACATAAAATTACATAATATAAGATTTCCTTAGTCCCTTTAAGCTTCAAAACACAATACAAATGCATGTATTCACGTGTCGTATTTAAACTGCTTGGACAGTGGGGTAGCCTTGTGGTTAAAACATTTGCTTGTCAAACCGAGGAACCAAGGTCGAGGACCCATCACAATGAGTGATGCTCATTTCTGGTGTCCTCTGCCGTGATATTGCTAAATGCAGCGTAAACCTGAACTCATGCACTCTAAAACTGCTATTTAAATAATCTTCTCAGAGGATGCAGTGCATGTCATAAAATGACACACTGCATCATTTTAGAGTGATGGAGAGCACAGCTTTTATATGCTTATTGGAACTTTACTACATGGAAAAACAGGATCTGCAAGAGTCCAAGAGAAATAAGCACAATATATTCATTTAATCTTGAGAAACATTTTGGCTCTGATCAAAATACAGAAGACAACATACACAGGAGTCACTTGAACCAGTTGATAATGACCCCTTAGCAATTCCATCTGCGAATTGTCATATGTATATTGGTAAGCATATGGAAATGGTGTGACGGTGAGCAGCTGAAACTGTTCAAGGCCTGTTCACTTGGAAAATAACAGTAATCAATAGTCTGACAAACAACAAAACAATGAATCATCATCCATGATCATGTTCATTGTACAACTAATAATACATTATTGGCTTCTGCCTGAGATATTATATCAATATTGCTTATTGTTTCACAACGACAAAAAAATGGGGCAAATCCACTAAAACGTAAACAACAATATCTTGTAAGCGTAGAAAATCTTACACCAGCAGTACTTTTTTCATTAAAATGAACTTTACAAAAATTTACACTAACAACTAGTCTCTGAAAAGAATATATTTTACAGAAAAAATAGTTCATAGTAAAAAAACTATGAGCACTTGCATGGGCTTTCTTGCATATATTTGCTTAAGATATTTGCTTCTGTATGACAGACTCAGAAACATTATCAAAAATGATTTGTCCAAATAACAAGAGTTATGACATTTTCATGGTTGGCTGTATGTAATTGAGAAATCACTAAATTTGTTGATTTAATGCATATTATGGTCAATATATGATTTTAATACAAATCTGTAATTTGACTTATACATATATTTATGTGTTAGTTTTACTTGTTTAATGCACACTGAGCAGATGCTAGAAACAACAGGAAGAACATGCAATCATCATGAGATGTTTTACAACATGGATCATGTTTGACCACATTGACTCAAACAACTCATAATGGCCAGTGACTTTGCTCACAACATCAAACCATTAGTTAGACAAACTCTGTTTCAAATACATGCTCATTTACTTTCATTTGAATATAAAAGTGGTGATTACAGAGTAAAATAGAAACAAATACCAGGTAAGACAGAATGGAAACATGAAATTGTTTACAACCTTTGAAATAATGTTACTGGCACATAGCAGTCCCTTTGGTACCTGTTGTGAAGATGGTTTTTGTTGCCTAGGCAACAAACCGTGACATAAAAAAGTAACAAAATGAGTGATGGATTAGTATTTGGTAGGCTAATTCACCTAACATATTGCAAGATCAATATGCAGCATTATATTACACAGCTATGTAACGTATCACAAGATACATAGCTTAAATACACACACAGTGCAGTATTAAAGGATGTAGTGCTAAATATCTGCATGCTATCTGTTTTCCAGAGAGGCCAAGGATCTAATCGAAACATTCTTTGACACGCACCTATTTGAAACTCATCCTCCATAATGGTTGCTATAAACTATGTCAGTTGTACATCTAGGCAGATTTCTGTCCACTGATGTGCACTGCAGTAACATATGTTTGAAGGAACATTAATATCAGATCAATGGTGTGATGTGAGGAATGACAGGGTTGTCTCCCTTCTTTCTGCAAAGTTAGTTGTTTGTGCTCTGACTGGTGATGAGGACCGATACAAACAAGACAGGTAATTACTTCCAATCAGTGATTTGTTTCAGGGAAGTTATTAATCTGTGACTTTCACTGGGAACATGGAACTAGGTTCACATACACAGAAACCTTCACTGACAATGACTTAATTAACATTTTATACTGTGGTCACAAAAATGTTCAATGTTTTTTTCAGGACACTAATTCTAAATAAAATATCTTTGGTACTGATTTTCAGTAAACTCCTGAAAAAAAATTTCCAAAGGATTGAGACTATGCGTTCACATGGTACATATCTCCTGAGTGAGTGAGTGAATTTTTTTCAAAGTATTTCAGCTATATCTTGGTGACAGACATCAGAACATAGCTTTTCACACTGTATTCACTTTGGCAATCCAATCATGGTTGTTTATGAAGAAAATTCATTCTTTACAGCAAAAGTACATACACAAACTTTTTGTAAGACACCAGTTTCATCATAGACACAGCATTTTTCCTTTGATTTCAACCATGTAAAAGCTTGTGGTACCCAATCAAGTGGTAAGGACACAAACAGAGTAAACTCTGCCAAGACTACAGTCCAAATCACTGTGTCTGGGACACTTAATGCAATCACATCAACACCAGCTCAAACTGGCTGACAGGTGAGACTGACAGGTGTGTAAGTTAATGGCCACCTATGTAAATTGTGAACCAAAGTGTTATGTCAGATGCAAAGGAAGCATGACCTGTGAACTGATTGGCAGACTCCTTGCACAAGTTTGTTGATAAAATCTCCCTCCACACCCGTGATAACATCTTGAAATACTTTGTGGAAACTTATAATTCCATTCAACAAATGACATTTAAAAAACAAATATTTTCCCTTATACATTTAACATCCACGACCAATATTAAAATCAGTTACATTTGATTGGCAGAATCCTTGTTTGTTGATAAGAACTCCCTACAAACCCATGATAACTTAAACATCTTGAAAAACTTAGTGGAAAATCATAATATCATGCAACAAATGACATTTGAAAGACAAATATTTTCCCTTATAAATTTAAACACGAACAACCAATATCAAAATCAGTTACATTTGAATTTGATCAATAAAGTTCAGAGGAGATACCTTTGTCTGGTCCTGTCCAACTTCTTCTCTTTCTACCATCATCTAAACCTTGATGAGTATAACTGTGGTAGAAATTCTGGATATCAAGATTCATTCTCTGTATCCCCAATTTACATACCATACACTATGTGTACGATTTGATTTTTAAACTAATGTTGACAGCTGAGAAGAGAGCCTGCTGATGGATTGGTACTCCTGCAAGCGTTCATACAACATGCGCTGCAATACCTCACTGACACAGCTACCAGCAACTACCAAAAAATAAATATTCATCCTTGCATAAAATGTTTCTTATCATGTGCAATTTTCATCCATTAGTTCTTTATTTCGCAATATGTGTGACATCTATGCCATGTTTATGGGACGAATCACCAGTGCTTAATGACAGTTCTGGATAAGTAACTACATCAGGATAGTCCCTTGAATTACCACATTGTAAGTGTTAACTGGGATATGTTATGACCTTGTCAGTCTGCTGTAGGCGCCTACAGTTGATGTCCCTCGAAGAATTCAAATCACAAACAGCAATTACACCAATTGTATAATTAATAACATCAAAGGATTACTGATAGCATTATCAGGGCACCATGATCAGGTCGTCCAGGTCATAATCCAAGAATAGACAAACTTCAGTGAGTGAGTGAGTGAGTGAGTGAGTGAGTGAGTGAGTGAGCTAGCATGCATGGTTTTACACCACTTTTAGCAATATTCCAGCAAAATCACTGCAAGGGACACCAGAAATGGCCTTCACACATTGTACCCATATTTGGAATTGAACCATGTCTTTGGTGTGATGAGTGGATGCTATAACCACTGGCCTGCCCCACTGTGTCAGGGCATTCAGACCATCAGGCTGTACAGAAGACTGTATTTTGGCTGTACTAAGGACAAGGACCATTCACAAAATCAGCACACAGGGTTATGAAAATACAAAATAAAAATAATTACACTGCATCATAAAGGTTGCATGAAATATGCACTGTAGCAAATTCCGGAAAAGAAATATAGTGAACTATATATCAAAACATACACTGCAATAAACTAAATCAAAAAACATATTTTACTAAGCAGGATGCTCATGCTCATGCTCATCATTCAGGGTCTGACATCCATCTGAACCATTTAGAACATTGTTACATTTCAGGATACCTATGTTCAGATTATTACCACAAAGGCCATGGACACACAGAGAATATTCCACTTTTACAGGGCATTCCTGGCAGACAAGAACATTATGGCCAATATTGGGCAGGACTAATTAAGACCTGTGAAGGTCTGTGAAGGTTCGGGGAGGAACAGCGCTTCAGCAACCCATGCTTGCCATAAAAGACGGCTTGTTGTAAGAGGAAACTAACGGGATCGGCTGGTCAGGCTCGCTGACTTTGTTGTTATCAGTTGTGCAGATTGATTCTCATGAGGTTGATCACTGGATTGTGTGATCCAGACTTGATTATTTACAGACCACCACCACATAGCTAGAATATTGCTGAGTGTTGTGTAAAACTCACCTCACTCACTCTATGTTTTGTTAAATGTTTATTCAAAACTAAATAATAATTAATTCATCATGGGTATCAACTTCTCTTCCTAAAACAGTAGTTGGGTGACAGAAGTCCAGTTTTACACAAAACTGTTGTCCTGTAACCTTCCACTCAGATGAACCAGGATGAAATAAAAAGACGAGATTTGATGAATCTCAAAAAATCTCCCTGAAGTATTTTGTATATCCTCCTCTTGTATAAAATTTCCTGTGATGGTAATCATTAACTCCTAGATCATAAATCAAATAAAGTTTGGGAAGTCAAACTCACTCACTTGCTAATTTAGGGCATTGGGAAATATATGTTATATTTTGTATTATACTTTTCAGTAGCCTACAGATTCTGGTACCTTATTGTTGGCCCCAAGCCCCATGTAACTGTTGATATATCTGACCACTTTCTAAATAGCATTGTGTATTTATTGCATCGAGGCTTATGGCACTCTTCCCATTTGCAACACAAAGGGACACAGTCTTGAGCTATATATTTTGAGGACCTTTAAGAACATTCAGGCATTATGCCATCATAACATTCAGGGCATTACGACCAAATTTGACTTGCTGAGCATTAAGACCAAATGAAGCATCTAAGGGCATTATGACAAAACAGGGTGTCAAGGCATTATCACCAAGGTTCTAACACCTACAGAGTGACACTGCTTTTATAGCTATAAAGAAGTTGTTAATCCATGTATTGTCATCATTCTTGAAAAATTTTAGTAGAGTTTGACATTTATGTTTCACCATACTTCAGAACACTTCATCATGACCGTGGCATTTCTTAGAACCTCCAAATCAAACTACCCAATTAGTTACAGAAAATACAGGGTCTTCTAACCCCCCAGACTCTCTTCTGCACATACAAGTCCGGACACTTTTATTGATAATCCTGCAAAATATGTATATATAGAATCTAATATTTTCCCTACTGGATCATAAGAGGAATACAAAAATAACGAATAATTGCTAACTCCAGAGCTTCATAATTGCGTAAATTTTTTATGGGTGTAGTGCAATTAAGCCTGATTCTTGTACGACGAGTGTTTTTACTGTTGCACATTACCACGTTGACTGGATCTAAAAGGAAACAAAAAACATTTCTCTTCATCAAGTTTTTGATAGGAATTAAGTAAATTCTGATAGACGTTTCACGATGCCTGCACTTTCTCATACATCATCTCAATCTCATGTTCCTATATATGGAAACTGTCAAGAGCGAAAAATGTTAATTGGGCAAAATACTTCTTTCATTTGTTCCATGAAGTTTTCAACATATATGCACATTTGCTTGTATGTTATTGCATGAAAAGAAAACATAGATGCAGTTTAGGCAGACATTTCCTCACTTTACAACCGATATAAAAAATATCAGAAGGTATGACAGAGAAAAGAACACATTTTATGCTGATTTTACAAAACCTCAAGTCAGAATTCCAAAATACCCTCACTCTCACATGTGTAATACAATTCTGACAACCATTTCATTAAATCAGTATGAAAAACATGCTTGTACAATATTATTTTTCATATGACTGTCGCCTCATCCAGATGTCGATGACATGCTCATGTTGATAAAGGTAGAAGCATGTGCACCTTAACGATGCATTGACACAATAAAGAGGCTGAAATCTGTATGTCACCTCAATACTCAGTGATACCGCAACATCAAAACTGACTCCTAAATATACTCACGAAGACCAACAAAGACTTCAAATTAACAAGGTCATTGAAAAAGTTTGAGATTCCTATTTTGAAAACTGAAACAATAACTTGTATAATTGGGTCTCCTGCAAAATTCACTATATCCGATTGTAGCCTGTAAAGAATCAAGTATGGATGTGACCAGCCAATGACTGATTGTATGAACAACATCCATCAAAGGACAAGGCTGACCATCTAATCCATTTATCCAGCTCTTAAAATTTGTTGCATATGAACATATGCCCATGTGAACAAATAAGTGAACAAATAAGGGAACACCTGAAAGCACAAATGTTCCTTTATTCTTTTCCAAGTTTCTTCACAAGAAAATGTATAACACTGTGTGTGAAATTTTAGAAATAAAGAACACTTGTACATTCATGTGTTTCCTCATTTCTTTCATAAGAGTATATTTTCACTCTAATTGTTAGCATTCTGAAACTTTGCAAAATACACAATATGTTACACTTGAAGCATAATCTGATTGAGTAAGCGAGTGAGTTTAGTTTTATGCCACACTCAGCAATATTCCAGGCATTTGGTAACGGTCTGTAAATAATCGAGTCAGAACCAGAAAATCCAGTGATTAACAGTATGAGTCTAAATCTGCGCAATTGGGAACCGATGACATGTGTCAACCAAGTCAGCAAGCCTGACCACCGATCCCATTAATCACCTCTTACAACAAGAATAGTTGCCTTTTATGGCAAGCAAGGGTTGCTGAAGGCCTATTCTATCCCGGGACCTTCACGGGTCCGCCTTATATGGCAAGCAAGGGTTGCTGAAGGCCTATTCTACCCTGGGACCTTCACGGGTCCACCTTGTATGGCAAGCAAGGGTTGCTGAAGGCCTATTCTACCCTGGGACCTTCACGGGTCCGCCTTGTATGGCAAGCAAGGGTTGCTGAAGGCCTATTCTACCCTGGGACCTTCACGGGTCCGCCTTGTATGGCAAGCAAGGGTTGCTGAAGGCCTAATCTACCCCGGGACCTTCACGGGTCCGCCTTGTATGGCAAGCAAGGGTTGCTGAAGGCCTGTTCTACCCCGGGACCTTCACGGGTCCGCCTTGTATGGCAAGCAAGGGTTGCTGAAGGAGGTCTATACTGGTTATCTCACAATAGTTCCTGGTTGCTTCAGTTTCAGATGGCTCTACACAGATGTCCTCTATAGACAAGGTGTGGCTGTATGCTCAGTGCAGGATAGGTCCGTATGCTCGGTGCAGGTTATGTCTGTATGCTCAGTACAGGGTATGCCTGTATGCTCAGTGCAGGGTATGTCTGCATTTTCAATGCAGGGTATATCTGTACATTCAGTGCAGGGTAGGTCTGTATGTTCAGTGCAGGGTATATCTGTATGCTCATTGCAGGGTATGTCTGAATGCTCAGTGCAGGGTATGTATCTATGCTCAGTACAGGGTAGGTCCGTATGTTCAGTGCTGGGTATGTCTGTATGCTCAGTGCAGGGTATGTCTGAATGCTCAGTGCAAGGTATATCTGCATGTTCAGTGCAGGGTATATCTGTATGTTCAGTGCAGGGTATGTCTATGTTCAGTGCAGGGTATGTATGTATGCTCAGTGCAGGGTATGTATGTATGCTCAGTGTGGGGTAGGTCTGTATGTTCAGTGCAGGGTATGTCTGTATGCTCAGTGCAGGGTATATCTGTATGTTCAGCACAGGGTATGTCTGTATGTTCAGTGCAGGGTATGTCTATGTTTAGTGCAGGGTATGTCTGTATGCTCAGTGTAGGATATGTATGTATGCTCAGTGCGGGGTCTGTCTGTATGTTCAGTGCTCAGTATGTCTGTATGTTCAGTGCAGGGTATGTCTGTATGCTCAGTGCAGGGCATGAATGTTCAGTGCTCAGTATGTCTGTATGCTCAGTACAGGATAGGTCTGAATGCTCAGCATAAGGTATTTCCTGTATACAGTACAGGACAGACTGTTTTCTCTTGATGTTAGTATTACTGTCTAATGAGACAGATAGTTGGCTAAATCTCAATACTAATAGTTTCCTCTACTGTAATGCATCTCTGAGAATCGCTCAGAATTAGTCACATAGCAGAGCCATTTACCTTCAGTATGATCAATAAGAATGTCCATAGTAATACACATTCCTCACCTAATGATAACAAGCTCATTCAGCCATGCCGTTACAAATACTGGGTCGTGCATTCAATTAAGGCTAAACCTTGCCTGACTGGATTTGACCTATCGCAAACTGGCCACTTGTCCAAGGTCTGCTTTGACCTTGCCTGTTCCAGCTGTAGCGTGTGTATGAATGATTCATGGATGCTACGAGGTTTGTAGATGCATTACATCAGATCACACACAACTTGTATCAACAGTATATATCATGATGCCCTGGTTATACAAATATTTAACTTGAAGAAAATAAACAAGGTGACATGATTGCAATATTCCAATGGCTGACAATGTTGTTACATTATCTCAAAATACAGAATTTCACATCATACAAGCAAGTGAACGAATATGGTTTTTACGCCACTTTTTGCAATTCTCTAACAACACAATCTTCACACCATTTAGTACTGTGAAGACACTGAACCATAGACCATTTGCACCTTTGGCAAAATGAAAGTATTCCTGTGTGGATAATATTCTTCAGGTTGTATCATCAACAACAGCAGGTAGCGTATTACCTTGTCTTTCAAGGACAGGGGTTGTCATTATAGCAAGATCGAAAGAACGGTTCCGTCTCATGCTTTTTCATTAACCCAGCTCCAAGCGTAACCTAAACTGTGTCTCCAAAGCAGGAAGTAACTTGTAATGTTCCCCTGATCTGTGATATCACTTTTCTCATGAGCAACTGTACAAGTTATTGTCGCAGATTCCAGCACTTTCGGTTTCGGAAGCATCGACAATGATTCATGTGTGTGGTTATTTACAGGTTGGTATCAGTTACAATATGGAGTTTTATTACACAGTTTGCATAATATTGTTTTTCATGGTCATAGACTCGTGGTTTGGGTATTGAAAACAGCATTTGATGAAACACTGCAACCTCAAAACTACTTCCTTCCTCTTTCATCTGTACTTTCCTCGTCAAGATCCTTACCTTGAATGAAATTATAGGACACAACTTTCTGAATATGTCAATTTGGTTCATACCAGATAACAAGAAAGTGAAAGTGTCTAATAATGAGTGGTTTCACAGATTATTCAGGTGAGAGAGTATGGTTTTAAGTGCTTTTAGCAATACTTCAGCAATACCTTGGCAGAAATGGGCTTCAGTCTTTGTACCCATGTGGGGAATTGAAGCTGGATTTTAACCTGGATAAGCAGATGCTTTAACTGTTTGGGTATCCCACCACACCTCACATACAATTCAAATTTTGTTAAACACACAAACATTTTCACAAGTAAATGTTTCACAAACAAGTTCAGCCACTTTCTACAGTTTTCCTGGACAATATCTTGGCTTTACAGTTGTTCGTGGGATAAATGTTTGACATGGGGCAGATTGTGCATGATTATGACATGGGTACGTTGATGTGAGTCTCTGGGACCAGCACATTCAGGCAGGGTGCTTAGTTAAGTCTGTCTCCCAGACACCAGAGAATAAGTTCAGAAGGAGTCCAACTCAAGTCTAGAACGATTGATCAAGTCTAGGTTGCCTCACCTCAAGAAATTAATTATTTCAGTGCCAGATGAAACTTAAGATGGTTCATGGTTCTGTCTGGATCAGTTTTGCAGATATATATTCTACATATTTTGACATTATTTTTAACAAAGATAGTGATGCTAGCATCTACGCCAAAATGTCTCATATACTGCAATGAAAGGTTGTATATCCATAGAACAACAACACAACTCATAACACAACTCTAAATGCCACTCATAGCAGTCATGCAGCACTAACTATTCAGGCCCTTTTCCTCTACAATATTCAATTCTGATTTGGGAGCTCTTATAAATTTTACTGTTGGCTTAATCATCTAGTGCCTGTTAATCACCTGCTGTAGAATTTGTCTGCTAATATTTTCATTCAGGGGTCTAAGGGATAATGATTATGGGCAGTCTACCCTGACCATAACGACCTACCCTGAGGGATGTGAACAATGCATACAGAATGCGCAAAGACTTCTTATGTCTAGGGAATTTTTCCTGTGATAAAACTAGCTTTCATGGTCAAATTGGGAGGCAATCACATTCTTTAATCAGAACAACTGTGCAATGTAGAACAGACTTTTTGGTTAACAACTTTGATTATATTGTGGGTTCAACATTAAGATACAGATCTTGTACCATTGTCAAGCAGAGAAAGTTTGTTCTATGTTGTACTTCAGAACTTCTTCATGCCACTCAAAGAGGTCAGACCAAAAGTGCTTCTTCTGCAAGGGTGACATGTAGTTGTATGTAAAATGAGACAGCAGTGAGAATCTTCATTACTATTAGCATCTGCATGAGAACAATTTTTTTTAAAAAAGCAAGATATTAATTTTAAAAAAACATTTCTTTAGTAAATGGCACATGAAAAATATGAGCAACTGAAAACAGAAATGAGCAGAGATAGTTTATAAAATTTATCAACATGAAATGTTTTCCATGCATGTTGAATACATGCATGATTTAAGCTTAAAATATTCATGGATTCATGGGTGCTGAACTCTTATTGAATTCAGTTGATGTTAAATGATATGCTTTCCTACTGTCATTACACCTTTTGTTTCACAAACTGTTTTCATTATTGGCATGTGAAGGGCAGGATACTGGCACTGACCATGACCTTGACCTTCACAGGAAGTGGATTATTCAGCCTGATTGTGCTTTCGAGTTTTACACAGAGATGTTAGTCTTAACTTCAGTTATATACAGTTTATGCAATATTACCTAAATACTACTCAATAATAGTACTTCTCTTGATCATAGACTTTTCAAAGAATTACAAACTATAGGTACCCTTGCAGGTAAACTGAAAACATTGTAAGTAATGATTACACAATGCTATTTAGAAAGTCGTCAAATGGAACATATGTCATATTTGAGATGATACTTTCTTAGCAAAGTACAAATTCTAGTACTTTTTTGGTTGCGTCTCATCTTGGATTCGAACCCACACCCTCGGAGTCAGGCACCTAATCGCCAGCACACAAAGTACAAAATTCAACTCCCTTCTTTAGTATTGTTACCATTATCAGTGAAATAGACAAATGCTAATTCTATGTAAACTTGTGAAGATCTGAGTTAGAACTGAGCTTCAGTAATTCATCCTTGTCATTAGAGGTGACTGACAGGCTCGCTGACTTGGTTCATATATCATATCCCAATGGCATAGATCGATGCTCATGATGTTGATCAGTGGATTGACTGGTCTTATGTGGTAAGTCTAGATTTCTGAAAATGAAGAAAGTCTCCAGGCTATTTTTAATTATATTTTATTAATATAATTCAGGAACTGTTTTACAGTAAAATATGTTCATTTCAGAGAGAAGATGTCAGTCTAAGCTAGCCTGCGGAGAATGTGCCACTATGAACTGATTATAGGGACTCTCTGACTCTCTTTGTAAGAGCTGTTGTTCAGTGCCCATGTTTGTTAATGCCCATCATGCATGATATTCAGTCTTTAAGATTATCAAGATTTGAAAATTTAAGTGAAATTGTTATTATTCATTCTCAGCTTGGAAATATATATTCTTTATTCCTTACAAGTCATTGATTATCAGATTAAGGAGCTAATTCAAACATGGTCATACACGAAAAGTATATTTTTCATGAAAGTCACATCACATTTCCATCACTCCTGCAAAAATGGAACCATTATATCGTGACTGTGTTATATCAGTGCAACCAGCGAAAGCTGTGCTGTAACAGTGTATAACGTTCCACTTTTGTTCAACTGTCGTTTGAAAAAAAACCATAAAAAAACAGCCCTGAAAGCACTTCCATGTTGAAAACTTAAACTTATTATTAAAACTTATGGCTAGTATTAAGACTTACAGCCTTACTTGTGAGTTTTCTGAACAATTTTGTTTCAGGGTCATGTTTTATCCATTAAAGAGATATTCTTCTCTAAAGATCCTATCCCCTTGTCAGTTCAGATGAATATGTTTCAACATGGATAGTTGGAGTACATGACTAGCAAGAAAGTGAAAATGAAGGATGGTCCTGATGTGCAACAATGTGTGCTTAAATATGTGGTCATGATAATATCCCACTGGTACTCTGGCACATATATTATGTTATAAACAAAATATGATGTAAAATCAATAAATAAGGACATTTGTCTGCACATCACACATCATATCATATGATTAGTCTATAACTTAGTGTCATACTGTTTAGTAACAGCTTTCAATACTTTCTCATACCTGTTTTTTCCCCACTGCACTGAGGATGTAATAAAACAACAATTAACCATGGAACAAGATGTGAATGTTACCTGGAATGTATTGATGTACACTGTGTTCAAAATTATGATCAGCGTCTTTTTTTCTATTTTCAAACATTTCTGTTCAATGATTCATAACTATCAGCATTAAACTCACCTGAAATTACGCATATGGCATTATAAACAAATGTCCTGCATTGTAATGCATAACAATGAGATCGCATGACTTATATCTAATCAATAGCAACATTTCACGATCCACCTAACAGCAAGGTATCCTAACACAGGTGTGGTCCACAGAATATGAGACAGGCTTCATTGAGTTTTGGATTTAAATATGGATATATACATATAACGGTATAATTATTTGCAAATTATGTAACTGTAAAACAAAACAAAAACACATTCACAAATATATCTGATCGTGAGCATCCTTAGATACCGATCGATATCTAAATCTGTCACATTTGACAGTTCAAACCATATCGTTTTCTTGTAACCCCTCATAAAAACGTACTTACAAGGGAGAATGCTTTACAAATCCAGCAGGTTTATTTTATCAAAAACGTCTGTTTTAGACTGACGGTGTTAAATTGTATACAGCTGTCGTTTTATCACAGAATACGTAAAGCATTCCTTATAAAAGCTACTGTGGTCAGTTTGTTCAATAAACGTCACGTTGATCAAGAACCTTCATGACAATTATATTCTCTAAAACACTATTCACAATCCCAAACACACAGCACTATTTCCGGAAAGGTATGGACACCAAGCTTTGCAATAAACACAATAACATCTTTTAGGGAATATACCACATATCGCATCAGGCGGGATATAAATAGATTCCAGCGTGTATCAGTGTCACTGTGTTGATCACGCGACTCAGTCGCCGTCGGCTGTGATCGACAACTTGAAGTAACACAACAAATCATTATAAACAAGGAAATTGGCATCATACACGATGATTGACTGGGGACTAGTACAGGTGTGAATAAAATTTGTGTCACGTACCTTTGGTGGCCTCCATTGCTGTAAATGCAACGTGCGTTTGGGGTGACTACGCATGCGCGTGGTGACCAAGCCAGCAAGTGTAAACAGACCAGCTGTTTTCATTACAACAACAGAATCCACACACTCCTTGTCGGGCTTGCGAAATTTCCTTCTCAGAACATTTGTTTACAGCATGTTCTGAGCCTGTATGCGGCATTGTTCTACCAATCAAAATTAATCCAAGGAAAACTGGTGGATAATTCTGCAATAATTAAATTTAGCAACGACGTTTAACGATACAGCAGTGGATCAAGGAAGGTTATGTTATTGTTGTACTACACTTAAACCGCCATTACGACCAGGCTTTGTTGATATTGAGTAAATTCCTGTATTGTAATATGGTCAGATTCAACTTGTAGATACATTAATTACCTGTAGCAAAGGCCAACCAGGGCAATATAAAACCATACGGAAATTACCTCACTTCACCATTTTGTTTTATTCAGTTTGGTAGACGATCAAGGAGGAGTAGGTTTGTTTTAATGGCATTCTAGAAGTTGATGAAGAACGGTATGATATAGCATGGATGGCACTTCCTTAATATGTTATGATCCGACGTTTCGGTATGAATTCTTTCACCGTTGTCAGGCAATATACAAGGGCTGTTCAAAACGTTCTAAACCTACATAACTTCTAGACTGGTGACACCAACTAATCTTAGGAGTGTTGCTGGACAGTGTTCTTCATCAGCATTTCCAGTTATTTTTCTCAAACAGATCAACAAGTTCGAAAGCAACATGTCTTTAACACACTGGGGTATACATACGAGTACAGCGTGAAAGATGTTGTTGGCTGGAGCTCTGATTTTGCATGACAATGCCGTGCCTCACACCTCTCGATTGACAAAGTCTGACATACATCAATATAGCTTCGAAGAACTTCCTCATCTTCCACATTCACCTGACCTGGCCCCACGTGGCTTTCACTTATTTCCAAAACTGAAGGAAGATCTCCGTGGAAAACGCTATGCCGGTAATGACGAGCTCAAATCTGCTGTACTCTTTAGGATACCCCAGTATGCTTCAAGGACCTGGTGCCTTCTAACTCGCAGCAATGGTAACAGAATCTATACCGAAACATAATATAAAAAGAAGTTGTCACCCATAAGGTATCGTAGCTATCTTAAGACAAAGTTTGTTGTTATTTTTAGGCGATCAGCTGGTTGTCTTCCCAAACTTTATTTGATTTATGATCTAGCCGTTAATGATTACCATCACAGGAAATTTAATACAAGAGGAGGATATATGAAATGCTTCAGGGAGATTTTTTAGATTAATCCAGTCCGCGTCTTTTTATTTCATCCTGGTTTTACTCGTATCTGAGTGGAAGGTTACAGGATAACAGTTTTGTGTAAAACTTGACCAATCAAATATTCCGTCACCGCACTACTGTTTTAGGAAGAGACGTTCATACACACGATAAATCAATTATTATTTAGCTTTGATTAAACATTTAACAAAACAGAGCGAGTGAGTGAGTTTTACGTGCATTCAGCAATATTCTAGCTATATGGTGGCAGTCAGTAAATAATCGCGTCTGGATCCGGGACACGATGACATGTGTCAGCCAAGTCAGACCAACCGATCCGTTAGTCGCATCTTACGACAGGCACGTATGGGTTACTGAGTTCTAACTCGGATCTTCAGGGGTAATAATAACTAGCAAATGTGAATGGTGTGTTAGAGGGATGATAGAGAACCTGAAGACGCTGTGAGGAGAAGACTGTTACAGGAGGAAAGGAGTCAAGCGAATGTTATACAGTCCTTATACTAATGCTACCAACTTAAAATGTTAAGACCAGAGGGAGGTTAGGTGTATGTGGCTTTTAGCAATACTCAAACAATATCACAGCAGAAGACATGCACCATGCAGAAATGGATTTCACTCACTGTACCCATGTGGGGAATCGAACACGGGTCTTCGGCATTACGAGCCAACGCTTTAACCCTAGGCTACCAGGCTATACCCTACAAATCGTTTGTATTCACACACCCACACCCACACCCGCATTTAGATATGACTTTTACAATGTGTTCCATCCATGCATTTATTCATCGTACATTCGCATTCAGTAGTGGACCTCAAGGTCAGTGTCACGCACTACAAGGCGAGAGAGCTGGGCTTGAAGGGGCAAAGACTACGGAGTAGAATGTTGTACTAACAACCTACGACATTTGGAGACTAGAGCACAATCTGCATGCTACAGAACATCGTCATGGCGTCTACCGACTGCACACTATCGACCACCGGCCGTTTGTGTGTTACAGTCTGATATGGGTAGCCATATGCAGGTAAATTATATAATTAAGATAGATGGAATTATCACGAAACGTCCTGTAGACTTTCAGGCAAAATGCAGACCACCGCAAACAGATAAAGGGCTCATTTTGTCAAACGAATGTATGCAAACTAACGTAAACAAGCAAGCGTTTGGCTGTACGAACGACTCCATTGATTGAGTTAGTTTTCTTTTACACCACACTCACTAATATTCAAATTATATGGCGGTGGTCTGTAAATATTCGAGTCTGGACCAGATAATCCAGTGATCAACATCATGAGCATCCACATAACCACATTTTCTAATGTTGTGAGAAGTCATGATCTACCGTGACTCTTAATTAAAACCAATAACCACATTTATCAAAACTATGGCATTGCTCATTTATAACCTAACTCTGCAACTTTTGAACAGTATTATTTCCTACACTCGTGTATCCTTTTGCTGAAGCACATGGGTGCATGTTAGATGGGTTACCTTATTACTAAGCTCTAAATAGAACATGCATCATTGTGGCAGCCTTCAACTGAGTACTTCTGAAAATCAGTTGTAGTTTAAATTGTTGTTATGCAGACAGCTTTAATCAATCAACTTCCTGTTGTCTGCCTCTGACAAAAAAGGATATAGGATCCATGCTTTAAGAAACACCAAATATTGTAATGCTCCGGTGGACCTGTGGAGTTGCGGATTAGAACTGATCTTCAGGACGCAGTAACCCATGCTTATCGTAAGAGGCGCCTTACCGGATCCGGTGGTCAGGCTCGCTGATTTGGTTGACATCTGCCATCGGTTCCCAATCTCTATTTTGCTGCGTCCTTCCTTATAGATCACTGTACCCATGTCAGCTACGCGTGAAATGTGACAGCACGGAACACACGTATGTGCGTATGAAAGAAAAAATAACTAACAGACAACATAAAGTAGCCAGTGGAGAGGATCAACACCGGGTTTGGCAGACCTAGGACTGCGCGGTATCAAGGGAATATCGCAATATGCTTTTCAAACGTGACGTATTGGATTTTTCTCTGTGTAGAAAATGAAAAGAGAATCCTTGACTATACAACCTAACCTTGAGACTGCTGTTCCCGGTATATCGCAATACAGGTATATGAATCGCAATTTATTGCACTAAAATGTATTTGCCAATACACAGCCCGAGCAACGACAGAAAGAACAGAAACACGTGATCTATCCTATTAGGGTACACACTATACATCGCTGAAAGTTTTAATTACAAACGGTAGGTATCTTGTTACATCATTACTGGCAAAAACGTCATGACTCTCTACCCACTCACACAATTAATGCACATCTACGGCAGAAGTTCTGTCAGTAAGTATCTCATTATTGGATTAATGTCTCGTCACAAGAGTTGCAGTGTTTGTTTAGATACTCGCAAATAACACCTTGCATGTACAGGTGGTTGTCATGATATCGTCAGCCATCTACATTGCCTCTCTATATTGCAGTATCCGTATCAAAAGTCATGGCTGTAAATTCTCATGATCATAATCTCATCTCCCTCAGAAGTATATTTTATGAACAATACTTGTTGACTGTATGACTTTCATGCTTGACCTGTATCTTTATATATTGGGAAGGTCGGTGGGGTAGCCCACGTTGAAAACCTGGGTGTGGTATTTATGATCCTGTGCTATCACCAGTGCCTTATTTGTAGAGGCTTTGAACTGGAGGGCGGTGGGGTAGCTCAGTAGTTAAAACGTACGCCGAAGACCCGGGTTCGATTCTCCATATCAGCATGCAATGTGTGAAGCCCATTGTGCAGTATCCTACGCCATGATGTTGCTGGAATATTGGTGACAGCGGCGTACAACTATATTCACACGCATGTTTTGGCATCACGTGTTTGAATACAACATGTCGTCCTAGTTTTTGACATGCAATCGTGTTTGAAATGCCTGTTTCACAACAGTCACACGAGACTGAACCGCCATTTTGTCGTTTCGTCATCGCAGGCGTTGCTAAGGAACACTCGCTTGGGTTAGATCTGTCGTGTACATGATTGTATTGATAAGATTACCAGTGTCAGTGTCTAATAATCACAGCGAGTCATGCAGGCAAACAGAAAACGTTCTTTGCCGGGCGTGTTACAGCTCGGATATATAGACATGTACATATATGGCGGCGGTCTGAAACTAATTGAACCTGGACCAGACACTCCAGTGATCAACAGCATGGACATCGATATATGTAACTGGGACACGACCACCCTATCCCATTAGAGGCGAATTCTAACCAGGGTCTTCACGTGTGTTTCATTTGGTAATTCGTTGTCTGAAACGTCTGGTTCGAGTTAGTCTCCTGAAGGAACAAATTCCATAAATTGGTTTGCCTCACTGTCGCTTTTTAATTCAAATACTCCCGGAATCGTTGCCATGGTGATCCACACTCAGAAATGTTAGATTAACGATTGGCGCGCAATGAATAAAATTTTAATAGTGTGTAGCAGATAACAGTGAGCAGGTACTCTGTAATCGTCTTGGTAACAATAAATAGTTCAAAGGGAAACCGTACCGGATGACCGCGACCGCACCCATTCATTTACACGAGCAAGGACTTTAGGTATCAATTTCTATATCACATCTTCATTTTTATTCCAGGAACGTATCATACAATGCAATATATACTGTCAGCTCGATACAAAATGTGTCCAACAATGTTTCCAGGGCGCGAACGTTGCCGGGTTACAGCGTAGCTACGTTAGCGCAAAGGCTAACTGTAGCGCAAATGGGTTGTGCAGCATAGAGAACATGGCAAGTCTTCTTACATGCGAGCGAAGCGAGCAAAGGTTGGCAACGTACTTTCCTCGCTTCGATTCTAAAAATATTTTTCATGTCAAAACAAAACATTGCCACCATCAAAAGTATACACCCATTTCTTCACTGGGTTGTACTCTTACGTTTCAAACCCCAAGCTGAACAATTATTCATGTGAAATACTTTTTATTCAACATTTTAAACGCAACTCGTCTTGTACCAGACCGTTCTTCGCCTCCATTCCCCCTTCCAAGTTCCGGGTCAACGGAGTGAAGGAACAGGAGGGATTAGTCTATACGGAATAATTACAGTTATCCCCCCTGCTTCATTCACACATGACGCCAGAAGAGTTTTTATGTAGAATAAATGTTACGAAAATTCTAACAATAGCGACGACAGATAAGACAAATAAACTCCAACAGGTTCGTGATAAAAATAGGCAATGTGGTATTTCTTTTTAATTTCTGCTTATTTCTTGTTCCATCACTCCGTTCAACTGAAGCTGGCAGGGGTAATGGCGGCGAAGAACGATCTGAATACCACGGGTGGCGCTTAAAATGTTGAATAAAACATATTTCCCGTGAGTAATTACTAAACATGGGGTAAGAAATGTGAGAGCACAGCCAAGTGAGGAAATGGGAGTGTACCTTTGATGGTGGAGATATTTCATTTTGACATGTAAAACATTTTTAGAATCGAACCGAGGAAAGTACGTTGCCTATCTTTGCTCGCTTCGCTCACATATAAGAAGACTTGTCATATTCTCTATGCTGCCCAACCCGATTTGCGCTACAGTTTGCCTGTGGTTAGCGTCACTGTGCCCACTAGTAGTACCGTATCATTTTAAACTATTGTCCTTCAAACATGCACTGTATGTATGGAGCAGCTGTTCTTCAACATATGCTCTACCTGTGTCGAACAACTGCTTTTCAGTCTATGAACTGTCCTTATTGAAGAACTGTTCTATAAATCATGCACTGTCTGTGTCGACCACTTGTTTTTCACACCGTGTATTTGAATTATGAACCGTTCGTACCTGTACTCCATGTATCGGACATACGAAAAACACGTCTCTGTATCGCGAGCTCTCTCTTTAATAATAAGTGTGTAATACGGAAAGTGTAAAGGGCTCTGGTGAAAGGTGGCTACCGCTAGCAAGACCCGGGTCCTCTTGCACAAGCAACCTTAGTGTCTTAGGATCACCTTAATGCTCTGTGAAAGGGGGCCCAGGTCGCATCTACACAAAAAAATTGTATTAGGCCAGAGGCCCCTTTCACGAAGTAGCCTTTGCTAAGGGTCTTTAACATTGCACTAAGGTCACCTCAGAGCTTTGTGAAAGGAGGCTCTGAACATATAATGTGTATTAAACCTTGTGCGCATATTTATAAGTCGATCACGTTTTGACCTACTTTCAAATATGCATTTAATGATTTTAACAGATGTAGTTTTATCCATTTTTTTCTCCAACCAGGATAGGGTTGTTGAGACTGAGCCAACACGAAGCAAATACTCACCTTCGCGTTTGGTCGGAAAGGTTTGGATCAATTATTAGGATGTAGCAACCATATGAAACGGACAGTTTCGGGAAATCTGCCCGCGTAAGGTCCTCCATGCTGAAACCTTAGTTTGTGAAAAGGTTTGACCAACCAGTCTGGAAAAAATCACATAAAATATTTTCTTGATTGATCTGATGTAGATGCCAGCTGAGAAGATTCTCGCGCGCTCCCTATGGGCATTGGGGGGTTCAGTAAGGGGACCAGGGATGTGACAGTGACAGTGTGAGAGTCAAGCACGACAAACAGAGTTATCAGTGACAATGGCGTGTCAATCATGACAAACAAAAGCGTATATTAGTGACTTATAAATGACAAAGACGTGTCGACCTAGAAAACCAGCAATATATCGGATATATTTACGTTAGTGAGTGAGTGAATTTAGTTTTACACTGCGGTCAGCAATATTCCAGCTATATGACGGAGGTCTGTAAATAATCAAATCTGGACAGGACAATCCAGTGATCTACAGTATAAGCATCGATCTACGCAATTGGGAACCGATGACATGTGTCAACCAAGTCAGCGCCTCTTAAGACAAGCATCGTTGCTGAAGTTACGATTCTAACCCGACCTATTTACGAATATGGAGCCACTCCAAGGACACCTCGCCTCAGAAGGTATTTACAAGCACTTGCTTGATACCATTGTTAGCACCCACGGCGAAGCGTCTGACTCACTGCAATAAAGAAGTTGAACTGTACAACGTCTAAAACGCCTCTCAGAGAACTAATTTCGCTTGCAGTTTCCTCAGCAGGTTACACCGTCGGTCCGAGCTTAAAAATGGTTGTCCAATATTTCTACTTCATAAGGAATGACATATGTCTTTTACACGGCGCTCGCCAAGAATATCTCTGCCGTGGCATCTGCCCGCACCAAAAGGGGCTTTGATATCACGAATGACCCAGTATGCCCCATTCCTTTGAGTTAGAGTATCTATCAGTTGTTTATCAGGAATATCACCTTATCCTTTTGGATCTATGGAGAAAGTATCTTTGTCATATATATCAGAATGCTTTCCTTATGCTATTAGCTAGGGCTGCACGGTTTGGACGTCCGATCGGAGTTTGAGTTTCTTGCATAGATTAAAAAGTCATTGATGGGAACTGGGACATTTACTATTCAGTCTCTTGCTTCTACATCGGATCGTAATCTACCGGTCCTGCTATACCCAGAACCTTCTCTTGTCGTCTGCCATTCTATCATGTACACCTACTCTATGTCTATCATGCTCGACAGACAATTACGTCACGTGTGTACCGAAAAACGTCAAGTGACGTTGTACATGGATGGACATTCTGGACAAGTTCCAGCACAACAGTCACAACTGAGGCTAAATTATATGATGTGATGTGGATGTGGACACGTTATCTTCTTCCTCAGATGGTCAACTAAAACTAAAACAGAAGCAGGTTATATCCAGTTAGGGAAACAACATCCTTTCACAATTTGTGAAGACAGGATATGGATGGGAAGTGACGTCATTAAGACGTCACCACACGCCCGATTAACCGGATACAGTCCACCATAATATTACAGCAGCAAAGGGTGTCACAACAACCAAATCCACTGTTTGTCTGATCAGTTAAAATTCAGACCGGTCTGAAGAAGAAAAGGAAAGAGAAACAAACAATGGGTTGCTGAAGACCAAGTACAACCCGGATGTTCACGGGTGAGACCACTCAACTGGATAGACCAGGAACATGGCTGTTCACCTGGGCATGGATCAGCCGCTTTAAAAACCCTACCACATACTGTGAATTCCCTGTGTAAATGTAGATACACATCTGTAGTTTCACAGAGATGACATGAAAACAATATCGTCCAAGTTTATACTGAACGAAATGAGTCAACGCTTTCTTGTCATTTTGGAGAGGCAGACAAGTACCTTTGTACCATGCTTTACGATTGACAGTTTCGTGAGGTTCGCTTTTTGGACATTGTTCGTCGTTGTTGTTGTAATGGCAAACGTAGAGTTATCAGACAAAAATGAAGTAATCCGCACTTCTGCATTGCGTTTTTAAAATCAATCAAAATTACGAAGGTAAATAGACAAAACTCCGGGAGTGCGTGACTGTATGCAGAGCTAACACAGTTCTTGTACATTTCCTGCGGGATCTGCTCATTGATTTAGCCGGGAAGCAATGAACCTAAGGAATCCAGAGCTTAAAATAAAACACGTACATCCCCCACAGCTGATTGATTTAGTTTTCTCTCAGGTTTTTCATATCACTTTTGTTGGATTATGACAAATATTTACTTATTTCAGGCTGTTATCCAACAACGCGGGCTTCATCTTGGCCGTTCATGTATCTGCTGTTTACTGACTGGTGAATATTGTCAGTGTGCGTCTCAACAAACACAAGTTGTGTCATTTGTGTGGTGAGGAAAATTAATGGGAGATTACTCAGTGCTCGAAATCGTCTGGAACTTCACTTCGTGTTTGGGAGTTGCGGTTGTTCCGATTGGAAGCATGTTGTATGCCTAAGTGCTAATTATCCCAAGGGAATCCGATGTCGGACAATCCCGAGGTCCCATTCGGTGCTTATACCAGTAGCTGACTGGTTTGCATAGTCATACAGTGCGTCCATTATCTCAGGTCTCAGCGAATATGGCCAATAGTGTTCTCTGGAGCATGTGCGGCTCAGGGGCTCGTTCCACGAAGCGATGTTAACGCTACGGCTTTTGTAAGTCTTTGTGAAAGTAATTTAAATTATGGCAGTAAAGATCTCATTAGCGCTAGTGACGGGAGTGACAATGATCGTAGCGTAATGATAGCTTTGTGATTACCGTCCCTAACAAAAAAATCTTGGCGCCACTGTGATCGAACTCCCATGCCTTAACGTAGAACTACGACGTTCGTAGCGCTGTGGGCACATTGTACAACGCAGCGCGAAGTCACTGGCGCCGCAACACGAGAGTTACGTCCCTTAGCCGATTACTTGCGCGGACATGTTGGTCACAGCCACAATAAAACCGTAGAATATCACGGCAGACGGGGCTTATTTCGAAGCTATAACATTCTCCCATGCCGCGGGGCGACATTGTGTTTATTATGACAATTATGAATGCATTAAGTAATTATGATTCTTACATTAAATATGCTTACGTAAGCCTAACGGACCATTTAGCATATCAAATACCAGAGTGTGGGTAATGAGCAATCATCCTTTTATCACATATGTCAAATGGTCATACATCTCAGCTACTCACTTTTGACGGGAGTCTTGGAATCGCGGTACACGCGGCTCCTGACGCGGCTCATATTAGTCTCACTATCACAGATACCAGTGCATGAATGAGTGAATGAGTTTAGTTTTACGCCAATATTCCAGCTATATTGCGTCGTTCCGTAAATAATCTAGTTTGGAACAGACAATCCAGTGATCAACAGCATGAGCATAGATCTACGCAGCTGGGACATGACGGCATATATCAACCAAGTCAGCTAGCCTGAACACCCGATCACGTTAGTCGCCGCTTACGACAAGCATGGAATAAGGTCGATATTGCGTGTCACGTGGGGATTTTTCTTTGTTTAGTATCAGAAAAGCGGTCGTCGGACCATGAAACTTAAATTTTCCGTCATTACTATATGTAATGACTTACACAGATGCTGCATGTCCTGTACAAAACGTCTAGCCATTGTTCCTGCAACAGGTTCAAAAACGATAGCTTCAGGTAACAATCGGACCTCCGCAAACTGTGCCGGCCATGGATCATGCTAATGGTTGGGCTCGATATTTGGTTGATTGTGCATCACCGTATCCTTATGTTGTGAAACGTTGCTCACACTATCACCCACGTAACTGTAGGCTTCCGACTTGATTATTTTCAGACATCTGCATACAGTTTTAACATGACAGTGCTGCCTTAATAACAAACAAACGCACCCGAGAGTTAAGAAGTTTGTTTCACAATGAAGCCTCGCGAGACCGAACGGTATCGTTCCGATTGACCACTTTATCCTTATCAATTATCCATATCTAAGAGGTATAGAAACTTAGAAAGCTAGGAAGTATAACGTACAATAACGTATGTAGATGTTGATGTCATCAGTTAAACGTTACCAGATGATCACGGTTTGATAGCTGGCGGACCTATGTTTATTTCTTCTTTATAGCCGAACACAGCATTCCTCCAGCTACGAGGCTACGTAATAACGGCGCATTTGCCACTCTGCGAATCCGACCACCTGATACCGATATTGTCACCTATCACGACAAGTATTGGTTGCTGAAGACCCATTCTAACTTGGATGATCAGTGGCTGCAGAGCGGTATTAATTTGAAGCATGTAATTAAGCTTCTTGGGAGGCATGCATGTAGAAGTTGATATTGGTGGATGACGTGACCAACCGGCAAGGAATAGCCAAGAAACAATAAGGAAGAAGTTGACATACATAACATTTTGTCTTCTTCCTGAAGCATGCATGTAAGCCGGATAAGGATCCAAGATGTTGAAAACTTGGCTGAGTGTGCAAGAAAACACGAAAGGTGTCTGTCCCACCCACAAGTACCCCATTGCCAACCCAGAACGCCACAACCATCCCCAACCCGTAGCACGCCACCCTCAACACATAACGATTATCTAGTGTTAGCGCATTTTAACACATGTACCGTAATCTCCATAGTTTGATTTAACATTGGTGCCAAAGAGACCGCCATGTCGACAACAGCAGGGTATCGGTGGGCGGTTGTTGTCAAGAACGGGGAAAAGTCGGAGTGTCGTCGCGAATCCCCAGAATCTCTGTCGCGTGCTGATGAACCCACTCACATCAGTTGGAATTCCCTGGAGCCAACAAAACAAGAAGCGCAGTTAATGAGGCGACCTTACAGATAAATAAACACATCAAGCAATTACAGCATGATAGCTGCTGACCCTAACGCACGGAGAGCTCTCAACAGTTGGTCTGTCCTGGGGTCGGTCGAAATACAAAACACGCAATACCAACGGGAGTTTAACACTCCTGTCATTTACACATCAGTTTCAACGTCTAATAAATAATGAACGAATGACTGAATAGATGAAATAATAGCCATATTGGCATTGTTTTAGCCGTATCTTTACTGGTGTAATAAATAGATAAATAAATAAATAATCGTTGTTGTCCCAAGCGAACTTGTGGATGATAGCACATGCAACAATGCCATTCTAAATATTTTATGAGCATATGTTACATGGAAAGCCGTTGTGAATTGTAGCATATGAAGAACTGAAAATAGGGTCATGCAAACTAGTGGTTGATATCACTAGCAAATATCCCCTCCGACAGGCTACAGAATCAACTGTGGTCGATCCTCGATTATCCAGCGTTGTAAAAACACATTCTGTTGTGTAGAAAGGAGCATGGATACCCAGGTTAGAATTTGTCTGCAGCAACCCATGCTAACGGGATCGGATGGTCAGGCACGCTGACTTGGTGGACACGTGTTTTCGTATTCCAGTGTTGTAGATTTATGCTCATAATGCTGATCACTGGATCGGTTATTTGTAGGTGGAATTACTGCTGAGTGTGACGTAAAGCAACCAACCAACCATAGGAGAATAGTTGCACTATAGATGATATTGGGGGTGGTCAGTGTTGTCTGGAAGCACCGGGGTCGACTTGCACAAGGCGACCCTTGGGTTTTGACGTCTTCAGCATATTTCAACATAGGGTTACGGCAGTCGTAGTTAAACGGATCGGTTCGTGCGGGTGGATCTTCAGCATTCTGTTAGTCAACCCTTAAGATGGGTACGGGGTACCTGTCCTAACCTGGAATTTGGACGGCAACAGGCACGGCATGCAACACACAATGTTGCTTGGTGTAAAAACAGCCAGCTGACTGACTGTAGTAGTCGGTACCAGGTTGCATAGCGGTATAACATGCATATGTTACATTCTGAGTTGTTCGAGTGACAATGAACATTCAGTTACAATATTCAGTTGTGTTTATTTGTCACTTTCTCTTGAAATGTCGGAATCGTTAAAAGTGCACAAAATCATAAGGTTAGGCAAAAAGTATTGAATGTAATGAAAATAAATCCCTGTTAGAATATTTGAACAAATCACTTCACTTGAAGAACATCTCTCTCTCTCTCTCTCTCTCTCTCTCTCTCTCTCATGCACACACACACACACACAGACAGAGAGAGAGAGAGAGAGAGTTAGTTGTTAGTTTACCCTGTACACATACAGTTCCAGCCCAGCTACCTGCAGCCTTACCCTCAGCACAAATGAGAGTTCACAACGAATGCTCAATAATTTCCTGTCACAGTTGACCTAAGTGTATATGATAACATTCCTCAAAGCAAATACTAGGTGCTTGGATTTGTTATACTCAAATCGATACTCCCTGAACGCTAGATAAGCGTATATTTACCATTGCCCACCTGAGGCAGCAACGCATCAAACAAATACTCTTCCAACCATCTGCTACAGGAAGCCTGCCAGTTTGTACAACGTCACCACTCACTGATGACAGTAGGGTGTATATAGTAAATGTAATGACAGTGTCATGAATAGTAATTACAACACTATTAAAATTAATTAACGATATAGGGTGGTGAATAAGAGTGTACTGCTTAAGGAGAATTCCTCTGGTGGGAGATGTATAACTTGATGCACCCGTATTATGTCAGGATCTCCCATGCTTGCAGGCACGAGAAACCGTCAAATCAGCAGAGGTGCACCGAACTGTTGGCGACGTCGAACGTCACCTGATTGGAGCGTTGCACACATGTGTAAGTGTCCGTCCTACGGAACAGCACATGTGACAATGTTGTTATATCGATCGGTGGTTGCTGCTTTGGGTCGTATTGTCATGTCAAACGTGACACTCTGAGTCATGACAGGCATGTAATTAATAGCCTAGTGAATCAAGAGACGTGTTATCTGACACACAGGGATTCCATTCAGGGCAGTAGGGGGTTTCCTTTAGTACATCAGACATGTCCCTCCAGGACAGAACCCGAGTATATCAGTGACAATGGCTTGTCGTGCATGACAGTAGCCAGAGAAACCTGAAATATACAGTGACAGTGCCATTCAGAGCTCCGCCAGCAGCAGCCATTCACAGAGGGAGCGACGGAAACCAGGGATATATCAGCGACAGGATATGTATCGTGACAACAAAATATATTTCACCCAGAATGTATAGTGAAAATACAGTGACACAAATAGTGACGTGTCAGTGAGGACATCCCCAGTTATATAAGTTATTTGAACATTTGTAACGTAACAGAAAGGTCAGGATGAAGACGGAGTCGAGAAAATCAATTAGTAAGAAAGTCAGAGTGTATGCTTCATCTGGTCTATACATATATTCTTACACATTTAGCTTCTGTTTTAAGGTGATTTCTTTTCAATTTCAACTTTATGCAGTGTATTAAGCCACTAAATGTTCAGCACCAAATACTGTGCAAATGGACGAAGCAATTAGTGCATTAGACTAACAACTAGTCTCTGAAATGAACATATTTTGCTGAAAAAACTTCATAGTGAAAAAAATAATGTAATGAAATGGAGCCCTGAGACTCTTCATTTTCAGAAGCTGTGGAAATCTAGACTTGTCACATTTTCTAGACTTGCGTGGGCTTTCTTGGATATTTATACTTCAGGGTCTGTACGACAGACTATTAGTACATCAGATATCCATAACAACCTCCAAATGCTATATTGGCGTTGTATTTCGTCTAAATGTATATTTGGTTTGTCAACTTGGGGAATGTATTCCTCTATCATAAATACGTCTTTTCTCCGTGCTCAGCCTCAAACACAGTAAGTCCATACATACAGCGGGTTAGTTGTTTAACGCCACATTCAGCAATATTCAGGCCATGTGACAGCGGTCTGTAAATAATCGAGTCCGGACCATGCAGCCCAGTGATCGACAGCATGTGCATCGATCTACACAACTGTGATTCGATGGAGTGTGTAGTGAATAGACTGTTCCACATACTGAAGATTCTTAACAATGCATTCAACCTCACTTGAGAATGTTAATGCATACACTTTCGAATGTGTTGCGAATTAGAAACTCGCAGTTACTAAAGAGCAGATATCGTCTTCCAGGATGGGACTGAGTCCTGAATGTAGTTAAGGAATTAAGTGGGGTAGTCTGGAGTGTTTCCAACCACCTGACCTTGTCCCTTGCAAGTATCTACCCAACCGGAAACTTCAGCCCTACGCACAGAATCTTGTTGTTTAATTTAGACTATTGCTCGTTGTTTAGAGCTCAGCAGTAAGTATTACAGCTAACGGCTAGACTTAGGATATACAGTGTGTACCCAGTGACGATAAAGAGCGTGTTTTGCTTAACTGTCGTTTGAATAGTATTTCAGCGATATCAAGACGGCTTAGTATACAGGCCTGACGTTCACCATGTGATGAGAGCAACTAGCACGGACTTGGTGCAGACAAACCAGGACACATTACCTAGATTCAACGCCACGATCATCTGTGTCTGGTATACCAAAGAGACATTATGATACAACTGCTGACGTGTGGTAGTTTAGCTAGGATGATCAACATCTTTGTGAAAATAAAAACAACTTAAAACTAATTAACATTATACTGTCAGCTCTTTTCCAATTGAAACAAACAGTGAAATGTATTTAAACAATACAGTTCGTTCCAGCCCCTTGTATAATGTAACATAAAGCACACTTTCGCCCAGAACTGTAAAGCATGAAGGTGCTTCCGACATCAGTTCACTATACTGTATTTATCACCTGATAAAGTACTGTCGGTGCTTTTGATCTTTCACAATGGCATCTTAGAATATGTAATATAGGTTTGCAGGAAAATATATTCAGTATTTAGATCACTGGTCCTGATACATAGTACAGTAATTCGGAACGCATACAGCAGAATTTGCATACACGTACCTTGCATGAGTTGTACGGAAAGTATCAAACAATTGTAATCACGATATTAGTAATAGCTATACGAATAAACTATAAAGACTCTTCGATCTCAAAATCGGAATCTCCTGAACCCACGAGTCACGCAGCTCCTCGACAATGGAACAAACTTCCTCTGGACGTCAAACTTTCATCATCATTAATGACAGTCAAATCAAAACCCAAGACGCAACTATTTTCAGGCTATCATTCATACAGTGTATTTCTCACTATTATTCATGAGCTATAATTCATAGAACTTTTCACCTGTTATTATTCACAGGATATATTTCAGGCTGTCATTCATGGGTTTTATTTCATAGCGTTATTTAACTACGTGTGTCATTTTCTCCGCGGATGGATACAGGGCTTTATAAATACTCATTATTATTAGTTGCAGTATTCACAGAGTGTTACAAATGATCTTCAGCAGCCCGTGCTTCTTTTAAGAGGCGACTAAAGGCCAGGCCCGCTGACTAGGTTGATCGACGCTCATGATGTTGATCACCGGATTTTCTGTTCCAGATTTAATTATTTTTCAGTACCATAGCGCCAGTACCATATGTAGTACCACAAGGCCACATCGCCGTGAACAGTATATTGGAGTAATGGCGGTAACAAGGTTACAGACGCTTGACAGCCTCACATGACTCTTGAGTGGAGATGTTTGCCCTGCCAGGGGGAGGGCTTCAAAAGAGGTTCCAAACAAATAAGAAATGTAACGTTTTCAGGCTAAAACCAAAGGGCAGGCCGCCATCTCGTCCGTTGGTAGATATTGGGTGCACACACGTACTGGATATCGCCATCGTGGGGGACATTACACCGTAGATGTCTTTGAGCAGGGATACTCTACCTCTATATAGGCTCCCTGGTTTGAGTACAGTGACGTGAGGTGTCAACAGGAACTTATGCTTGACCACCCGATCTCTCCTGTTACTGGAATTCCAAACAAGAACACACACGCACACACGCACAAACACAAGCTCTTGACTGAACAAGTTAAAGGTATTGTTTATGTTGCATTACATTCGATGCATGCGCTGTATTGGGGCTGTATAGTTCTCATATCAGACAGACCGAAGAAATAATTGTCACTAAAATGCCAGAATACACTTGAAAAAGGCCATCATTCGACCAATTAGTCAAACCAGCCACAAGAAAATATCAAACAGACGCGCATGTGTATTTAGTGTATTCACAGTCGACACTGGATTTGTCGATACGAATGGGGGACACGTGGGCATGAAAACAAAACAAGAGTTCGAGCTACAACCAGAGACAACATACCGCTGCTCTATGTTTATCGAAACGAAGATCTTGACAGAATAAATACTACAAAAAGAAGAGAGTGCATCATGTATTTACACAGTACTTTTTTTTTCTTACGGGATACATAAGATTATTGATCAGTCAACTGGCGGGCAGTTTGCAAGTAGGTGTGTGTTGGGAAAATCAATTTGTTGACACCTCCTAATGTTGTTTTGTGTTAGATCATAAAAAAACCCAATCCAATAAGTGATGTCGGTATTTCAAAACATATTTTGCACTCGATCTATTGTGAATATTTGAAGGGTTCTCAACCTAATTTGGTCGCTATAATTCCATCATCGTTTGGTGTACGTAACGTGCTTTACATATTTCAGGGAGCTCCGACGAGTATTTTAATGCACTTCGTGTGTTTGGGATTGATGGAAGGGACACAATCAACCTTATAACTAAAGTTGTCTACCCTTGTTGATAGGGGGCGCTTGGCCTTCTGTAGCCTCATTCCGATATCTCAACCTAAAACCATGCCGGCGATAATAGTGCTAAGTATGTACGAATTTCTATGATACTGTGTAGTATGTGGAGTTTATGTTTATGTCATTAGTTTAATTAATGTCATGTGTTCCTTTCAGATCAGAACACGAAGCGGGAATCTGGCCGGAAGGTCCAGCTGGGTAATATAAACGCCGGGAAGGTGAGTCTCGTGTTTTGTATGGAGATCGCCATTGACATTCCGAGCACATGGAGATGGTTCCAGAACAATCCAATTTTGGCTTTTTACTCACCACATATCCATATATGACATCAAGTGTAAATTTACATTTCCAAATGTGACGTTGTATTCCATCTATTCAACACAAATGAAATTACCAGAGTTATAAACATGATAAGGGAAGTCATTGAAAACATGTATGCTTTATAATGAGGCGATGAGATCATGTGCATACACGCATCAATACGATTTTATGGGTACATATATAAAGACATTGCTTGTAAACTCTCTGGGAGTTTCATTTATGTCACATTTTGTATTTTTCCGAGTTTAGTTTTCATCCGGTTTACAGATTCTTGATTGTTAATCGTTTAAATATTCTTATGAAGCTTTTTCACATTCACATCATTGAGAGTTCGAGACATTCCAATATGACATTTGTATTCTTTTGAATATTTTCGGAAAAGAGAAAATTGGACCAGTTTATGAAGGACCCTTGATTTCTTTTAATGTGAATAGATGAGCCTAGTATTAGCATTTGGACTGTATTACACCAATCAGTACTTCATTACCATTGTATCAAAGTATAATATTATACTATAGTAAAACATCAGATTTTAGTTAGATTCAGTCAACTCAAGCCCCAGCGCTACGTTTTGTTGAATTGAGTAGTCTTGATACAAGTGTTGAAGAAATTGCTTGAACTGATGGCCAAATTGATTGATCTGGAAAAATATTAATCTGCTGAAATCTATAACCAATATAAACATGATGAGATGGCAAGTGGAATTTAAAAATAAGGGAATTAATATGGCTGCGATTTACATTGTTGGCTTACACGCTCCAGAAGACTTTGTATACAAAAACAGACTTTGTATGCAAAGGTAGACAGGCTGGTGATATTTTCCACTATTTTGAAAAAAACCCTGAAATTTTTGCGTTTTGGCGGTGTCTGTCTTTAAAATTCTTCTCCAGAGTGGCATATAGCGCAACCATTTTCAGTGTGCCATTGGAAAGCATGTACCCTGGAAAGCTTAATTTGCTCATGGCATGTCAATAGCTTGAATAGTTTTGAGTTATTTCCCTTGAAAGTTTGTAAATTTTTCCAAGACATGTCTTCTTAGGGTTCATAAAAATGTCGTAACTCTTTGAAAAAACAACAGATTTCATCATTCAAAGTACCTAACGATAGATAATTGAATGGGAAGTGTCTTTGCTTCACATTATGGTTATGTAGAAATCAATACTTGCGTCACAATTATGGCAAAAACATGAACTTTCACATATCCGACAAGAGTCAACTCACATTCTCACAAGCTGTTCCCGTGCCCCGCTGACAAAGAAATTTATATTTTTAACACCACGATGGCACAGTCTAATTAGAACTTGAGTTTGTTTCAACTGAGTCCCACTGGATTAGCACTGAATGTTCACAGAAATACATGAGTGTCGATTAAATTGTCCCTTCTTCAAACAGGCTGTAGCTCTGTTGTTTTTAGGTCTACAATCAAAACAATTAGTGTTCTGGAAATGTCGGGATCATATTTTTTTTGTAGTTTGTATATTTGACTGTGCCTTCCTGTTTGTTTTTTTGCACTTGGTGAATTTTGTGTTTGTGTCAGCAGCATTAAATCAGTGCCACATTAATCACAAGAACACTGTCATGAATGGTCCAAATGGCATCCAAAGAAACCGTTCAAGTGAAGAGGCAATCCTAGTTTTTACTATCTTTATTTCTACTTTGTAGTTTATGTAGAATACACTTGCATTCCCATCAATACACTTTTATACATTCTCAACAAACACTCATGAAGCATCCAAAACCATCTCCAATAGACCTGTTTCTGATGTCTCCAGTTTCTTTGATTCTTTGTATGTAATCAGTAGTTTGTAGTGATCAGTGGGTGATATACACAAGTTACTCTTGCTGCACATGTTGGTAAATTACTTGTTTTTTTCAGTATTATGTTCACATAGTTCTTAGCTTTCACAAAAAAAAATGAATCTCTTTCTGAGTTGCCAGTCTACGACTTGCTAGAAGCAACTTTGTAATAATGTGTTGCATATATATTTCATGCAACATGAATAAAGATAAATCTTTTCTTTCTGTTTACTTAATGCAAACTTTGATGTTAAATTCTGTTCTGTCATCTCATTATTGATAACCCATACTCCAGCATTCTATGATTGTACTTATCAGTGACATTACTGAAGCTGTACTTATTTTTGTTCTAGGCCATTGCAGATGTCATAAGAACATGTCTTGGTCCTCGGGCAATGCTAAAGGTAAGAGCTTGAAAGTACCAAAAGATTAAACTTGTTCATTTCACCATCATGGCCGTTTTCTCCCCCTGTAATGGAGGGAAGACAATAAGGCATAAATTTTTATTGACTCGACGGATCATATAGTAACACTTTGGCCAGTGCTTCTAAAGAAAGTCCTTGGCAATGGCATGCAAGTGAAAAACTGTTTTTGTGAAATTGTGGATTGTTTACTGTTATGATTCTCTTAATTTCATAGGAATTACAATGTAGTAGAATTGAGTATGGAAGCCTTTTTATTGTATGGATAAGAACAGGAATTTGGGAAAAACATAACTCCAAATTGGATTTCATATTGACATTTGCTGCAGATCTGATGTCAAATCAAGGTATCCAAGAAAGTCAGAGCTAGTGTAGATCAGTCGATTAATTTAACCAGCACAGCATGCAGAGACTTTGAATCTGTTCATGTTATTTGTGGCATAATTTCCTTGCTGTAATGTTCAAAAATAAGAATTATCCTTGGAATCATTTATATCAAGGGTACATGAAGGGTCACTTTTGTGATCCATGCTATCACCATGATTACAGTATACAGACACGTGTCCCCCAGACTTTTACTATGTAATGATCATGTATTGTATAAAGTCTATTTCCATTGTTTTTCTTGTACATGAGGAAAAATTTAGGAGCTTCAACTGAATTTTTCTGTTTATGATTTTAATATATTATGTGGGGAGTCGATGCCATGGTTTGAATTTATTGCTTGTCAGACTGGAAACATTTGTTTTTGTGATACCAAAGTATTTAATGCATTTGCCTTTTAAGGTACAACTGTCTAAACAATTGATTGGGTGAGGTTGGGTGAATGGTGTCCCATTTATCTAAGATTTTATAAAGTGCCCTTTAGAGTTGCTTCCCCTGACATGCCAGAGAAAACACATTGTGGTGTTTGAATCTCTTTTTATTTGCATTGTCTTAAACATGAAACAGCTTAAAGAACATTACAGGTTCATTGCACAACTAATCCTCAAGCTGATAATTTTCTTACAATGCATCAGACCCCTGAAGGTCCAGGGTAGAATAGGCCTTCAGCAACCCATGCTTGCCATAAAAGATGGCTATACTGGTCATAAGAGGCTACTAACGGGATTGGGCGGTCAGTCTTGCTGACTTGGTTGATACATGTCATCAGTTCCCAATTGTGCAGATCGATGCTCATTCTCTTTATCACTGGATTGTCTAATCCTGACTCAGTTATTTACAGACCACTGCCATATAGCTAGAATGTTGTTGAGTGTGGCGTAAAACTAAACTCACTCACCATAATGCAGTGGTGCAGTAGAAACAATTAGACCAGACATTACATACATTTAGCATAGGACCTAGTCTGGTTATAGTGCGTTAGACTCAAAAGTGGACAGATGCATTGCAATCTAACTGGACAACTTATCAACATAGTTAACATGCTAAAAACATAAAATGCTCCTTGAAACACATGAAAACATCGTACCAACTGTGTGAGGGTTTTGCAGAATTTTTGTCCTAAAAATAAAACAGTTGTTTACCAAACTCTCATTAAAGTATTGACATATTGCACTGTTTGTTACGAGGGAGGAGTGCTGAGAATGGGATAGCAAGGTGTTCCAGAAGCATATGCACAAGTGCCGACAAAATATTTCTTTCATTAATTTAATGCACATTCATCTTTTGCGGAGCAGAAATTTAAAACAGTTTGATTTTCTTTACCAGACTTGTCATCGGAATAGTTCAGCTGATGTACTGTGCCTTTTGGTAGTTTTGGAATTCTGAATTAAGTATTTTTGGCATTTCGATGGCAACATGTTTGGAATAGGTGGTTGTGCTCCTTGCAGGAGCATAACTTTTAAAACCTTTCATTGCACTCCTTCCACTTTTCTATATACACAGCATAACATATGGCATAATCATAACTTGTAGACATATTTATGAACGATATTTTGTCGTTGCGGGGAAATTAATGACTTTGTCTTCTTGTTCTCTCTTTGTATGATAATTAGTTTTGATTATGATCAGCATTTCATTGAGTACTTTATGTATATTAGCTTTCATGTTAGATTGCAATTCATTGGTCTGCTTTTGAGCCCAATGGACTGAAATCTGATATCGACCATTGCACAGCAAATTGTCGGATTAATGAGGATGCTGGACTAAATAATTGAGACTAAATTATGTTTATTCAGTTTGTTTAAAGCAAAGCATCGGATAAAGCCGATTGTCGGAAAAATGGAGGTCTGATTAATGAGACTTGACTGTATTTATAACAAGTTCAACAGAGTTAAAAAATAGTAAATAATGAATCTGGTACTATGTTCATGTCATGCATATTAACCAATGCATTTCCACAAAATTTCCCTAATGTGTAATATTTGTATCTTGACATCAACATCTATCAAGGACATAGCATGTAATACTTAATGGGCAGCATTATTATCAGCGATCATGTATATTCTTGCCACATTAAGCTCTGTGTTCAACTGTAGGCCTGATACAACAGTTGACCCTTCAGCTTGTGAGGAGACTTTCAAATGAAACCATATCACACCTCTTTATTCCCCTTGTACAGTTCATATCATTTACTTACCAACAGAAGAAGAAAGAAAGAGAAACCTAGTTTATTAACGTGTCTCATGGCATACAACTGACATATTAACATTTCACAAAATTCACAATAAAAAGTGAAGACCACTCTGCCCTGTGAGAAAATAACTCTGTAAAATCCACTTAATTATGAACTTAGTAACTGAAGACAAAACATGAAACTATTAATACATACACAGTGGAAGCTGTCAAAACCAGCATCTGCCCAATCCAACATGTTGTCAACACCGGCATACAATCTCAGCCACATCCATGGCTGAACATTTACCATCAGCTCTACCATCCAGCTGTTTGTCTAAACCAGATTTTTTCTTCAGTCCCATTGAGTGCAGGTTTAGACAGCTTCCACTCTACTGGTAATTATTGTCCAGGACTAAAGCGTGTGTTTGTCAGTTATCGATTTTGGCTATTATTGTGGCATAATCCTTCACACATGTTTCATAACATAATACAAATATACATTGAGCTTTTGGTGACATTTCTGAATTAGTGAAATTAGAGGATTAATACGCGACATGTCCTGCGATTTATTATATCTGATATGATACCTGAATGAAATGTGTTCAGTCCGAAAATGTTCCTCATCTTAAAGTATGCAACATTACTTACAAATCCTAACTTCTAAGGCGTTTTGTGGTGGGTATACCTGCCGTGTATTATCAGTACAAGAGTTATGTCTACTCAGCATTAATTAGGACTGTTCCATTTCAGTCATGGGTGTTGTCTTATTTAATCGCCTTCATTTGTGTCTATGTTTTGGCAGGCTTTATCAAAGTTTATGGTTGTCTATGGGAGATATCTCATGGCCCGTAGTGCTGCATTCATGATACATGTACAAAATGCGATGCTTCTGTAGTTGTATAATTCTATATGCACACACACACAAAATTAATTTTTAATATGGACATTCTTTATAAAAAAACATTTCATGTTTGTGTAATATCACCTGTTAAGATTTCACCAAATTAGAACATCAAATCAGCATCACACTGTCGTTTCACTATCATGGTCATTGGCGATGCTCTAGGTGAACTTGTCCTTCTACTTGGACTAATTAGTCTGCTCTAATTAACAAACCGTGTGGCTGATGCCAGGTGAGACACGTTTATTACCGTTGAGGGAATCCACAATGACTTGAGTATCTGAGTATTGCCACCTTTTCGATGACATTTTATTTGTAAAACGTCTAAAGGAATGGAATTGCCACTTATTCGATTTTGCTTATCCAACATGAAATAATGATAAATAAAGAAGACTGCTGCTGGGACTGAAGAGAAAGGTCTACTTATCCGGAGTGTCCACTTGTCAGTAGTTCACTTATGAGAGTTTTTGATAACTGAAGGATTTGTTGATTCAGTCACAGATGGAAGTGGTCAAGGTGCTGTTATACTTGCCTTAATCGTTTTGAGCAGGTTTCATTTCACCTTTATTCCAGACTTTATTCTATTATCTGTTTCAAAAAGACTGATTTTAAATCATTTTGAAACATATTCAAGACATGTAGTAAACCTTGTATTTTTGCAGCTGTTTGATAGTGGATACTATGTGTATACATCCAAGTTGCAATATTTCAATAAACACCTAAGACCTGAACTATGTATTATTGTCTAGCATCAGTGATTGGAAAAACATCATGGGAGAAAAGTCATCAGAAGAATAGATGTTATAAAATACCATGTTCTCCAGTTATTTGCTTTGTTATTATTGTTATTGTCTTAGAGATAAAGGTGCTGTCGTTGGCTTCAGATGTGTCCATGTTTTAGTGTGACTTGTCTCAGCCATTACAAAGGGTGAGGTCCGCTACTGAAGCCATGTTTGGTCAGTAATCAAGTCCAGTGTAGCGCAATTAACTGCTACCCTGTGATCAATATTTTGATTGCTGTGACCCCAAGGCTCAGTTTAGAGCATGAAGGAAGATCTTAAACGTATGTGAATCAATCCTGGTGTGTATGATTGCATGGGTTGGTAAGCATCTTAAGTGTTTACTGGGGCAAGTCTTCAGCTCGCGAGTTAACAGCCTCTAAACTTCATTATGACTTGGACCCCTTCCCCACCACTCTTTACTAATTTACTTTATTGGATAACTGTTTGCTTCAAGAGTTACAGAAGGGAGGTATGTGCTGATCAAATTAGTGCTGCACATGATATTGTGTCGCCAGATGTCATAACATGGCTTTTAGCTGATTGCAAAAAGGTTTCCAAATAGACGGTTTGATGATCAATGTGCCAGCAAGTCTGTGGTTGAATTCTTAGCTATATCAAGGTCATATTCAGTACCCCTACTTGAATGTTGTGGCCCTTGATGCAAAGCTGGCCATACCTTCACAACTGAAATCAACATTGTGATTGAAACTTAAGTTAGTTTCATGTCACTTTTAGTACCATTTCAGCAGTATTTCAGTGGGGCGGGGGAGACTCCAGTTAAGGGTTTCACAAGCTGTACCCATGTGAGAAATTCAACCGAGTCTTGGACATGACGATTGAACACATTTACCACTACTACTGTACTAGACTATCCCACTGACACTGGACTATCCCACTGACTATAAGAACAGGATAAGCCAGTCAGCCCTAACTGTATAATAGGTGTATTGTTTTGCAGTAAATGATCCTTATTTTAGTGTGTGACATTTGCAGTTTCACCTTTACACTGAGCCAGTTTTCTATGACATAACTGTTTTGGGTTTTAAAATATCCTAAAATACTTACAAGCCTGGGAGAGATATTAAAAGTTCTGTTGAAAGTATTTTAAATTATGAAAATATGTGTAAGACGTTGTCTCAAACTGGTTGCTCCTAATAAATTTCAGTTATTTTGAGACCTCTCTGTTTTCATAGCTCCTTTGTGTCCGCATGAGTCCTACGATGTTAACATTGCTGTATGATTTAGTCAGAGGGACCAGCAGTAAATCACATGCGGTCGTATCAAGCATAATTAGCTGAAATAAGTGGCTGTTGGCGATGATCTGACTTGTGTCTGTCTTAAAATGGTAATCAATCAATCTGGTGCTTGCTTCATGAACCCATTATTATAAACATGTCTGTTGTAATGTGGCCCATAATGTGGGATCTATAGAAGATGCTGGCCACCGCTGGCCTCAGACTGCAGGGGAACATCAGAGCATGCCACTCTTAACCTGGCCATAGATTACATAGATAAAAACCTTCCCTTCACGTGGTGTTCAACACTCTTAATTTTAGCCATAGATTACAAACCTTCGCTTGCCACATGGTGTTCAACACTCGTAACATGATCACAGATTACAAACCTTCACTTGCCACATGGTGTTCTACACTCTTAACCTGGCCACAGATTACAAACCTTCGCTTGCCACATGGTGTTCAACACTCGTAACATGATCACAGATTACAAACCTTCGCTTGCCACATGGTGTTCTACACTCTTAACCTGGCCACAGATTACAAACCTTCGCTTGCCACATGGTGTTCAACACTCTTAACATGATCACAGATTACAAACCTTCACTTGCTACATGGCCTTGCTTTTTCAGTGTTTGAAATTAAGCTAACATCAGCAGTGTTTATAATTAAGCGAAAGATCAGCAGTGTTTGAAATTATGTAAAATGTCAGTAGTGTTTTTCAGCTTTTTCAGTGTTTGAGATTAAGCATGAAGTCCATGGCTAGATCACTTTAAAACTTGCAGTATATGGCAATCAATTACATGACTGTATTATTACAAGACCCATGTTTCTGACTTAATTTATGGCATGCTTTACCCAGTTTTTTTTGTCAGTGTTTGAAAGCAAGTGGATATCTTCTTTAGGGAGGTGCTGTGGGATAAACAATGACACAGTGATACAGTGTTGCACTATGATCCATTGTTTGTCTTACAGTCCCTGAAACAATCTGTCTCATGGTCCTAAGACATTGTCTTGTGGTATCTGAAACATATTCCTCATGGTCACTGAAACACCTGTCTTAAAACATTCCTCATGGTCGCAGAAACACCTGTCTTGAAACATATTCCTCATTGTCATTGAAACAGCTGTCTTGAAACATATTCCTCATGGTCATTGAAATACCTCTCTCAGTCTTCAGGCATTATTGGGGTGGTCGGGTAGCCTAGTGGTTAAGGCTTTTGCTTGTCATGCCGAAGACCCAAAGTTTGATTCCCCACATGGGTACAATGTGTGAAGCCCATTTCAGGGGTCCCTTTGCCATGATACTGCTGGAGTATTGCTAAAGCATCACAAAATCATACTCACTCATTCATCAACCATACTGTAGGTCTGACTGTCCCTGAATCAAATTTTGTCACACAGCCCTTAAAACATTCACTCTTGGCCTGATATATCTCAAACCTTGTAAAACTATGACTGTTGACTCTATTCTTACCCCCTCCTAGATCATCTTGACAAAATATTTTGGAAGCAGGTAAGAGCTCATCAGTTTTACATATGGACAACAATTCCCTTTTTATACTGGCATCAGTGGCTGCACCCGAGAGAACTCTGTGGATGTAGTTTTCCTGTACTAAAGTAAACACCCGGAATGTCCAATGAAACAATCAGGGCCAAATAATTGTTTTGTGTCTGTGTGTATGTCAGTGTTGATAGAGCAATCATTCTGTGACATGCCAGTAGAAGCGGAACTGTAAACACAGGGTATTGATTGCAGCCTGTTTCATAATGATGAAGCATGCAATCTGATACCTCTGCATATTTCATAAAGTACTGGGTCCAAATGTCACAAGGGTTCTTTGGAAGCATGATCCAAGTGGATTTTGTGATTACTTATTTACTGAATTATCTACATACATGGTTAGGTATGGATTTGGGCCAATCATGCAGATCTATGTTACTGTTTTGTCTCAAGTGGTCATAAGCATGAAGTTGAGATTCCCCAAAACATGTTCTTTTTTTCTGAACTCTAGAATTCATATCATGAGAATTAATGTCCTGTTTGAAATTTGAGTTGTAACATGGCTTTAAAATGATTGATATTAAATACTCATAAAAGTGAATAAATGCATTCAGTTTAAGTTGAAGGGACCCTGGAATTATTTTTGTAACATGTATACGACTTGACTAAGTGGAAATGGTGGGTAGATCAAATAGAAAGTATTTGCATTATCTTGAACAAGAGGCAACACCTAGATGTATACAATTGTTTTGCAAAGTATTGCTATTTTGAGCAACCTTTAAGCCCCTGAAGGTCCAGGGTAGAATAAGCCTTCAGCAACCCAATCTTGCCATAAAAGGTGACTATGCTTCTCACAAGATTCAACTAATGGGATTGGGTGGTCAGGCTTGCTGACCTGGTTGACACATGTCATCAGTTGCCATTTGCGCAAATCAATGCTTATGATGTTCATCACTGGATTGTCCAGACTCGATTATTTACAAACCGCTGGCATGTAGCTGCAATATTGCTGAGTGTGGCATAAAACTAAACTAAGTCACTTGTGTGTTATTTATTGTAAATTTTATCTATCAACTTTGAGCAAATTGGTTTTTGCTGTGTTCAAGCCTCATGATCCCTGGAATATTGCTGAGTGTGGCGTAAAACTAAACTCACTCACTCACTTGAGCAATCTTTGACAGCTCAACAAGAATGCCTTCACCTTCGTTACTTTATTCAATGAGACTTTCAGCATGGATTTATTTGAAGTGGAAGATGTATTGACCAACTTAAAGTCTCCATGTTTGTAATCCTGAGTAATATTGAGCATAAAATATCCTCCTGGACAGTGAGATGAGTGGTATAGCAGAGCAGCATCAGCATTCGTTGTGAGTGTTCTAATGGTAGCCAATGTGGTGGCATTTGTAGGGTATTGAGAAACCATCACCCCAACTTTACCCTTACCACAGGGTGAACTGTAGGGAACTGAAATACTACCTAAATAGTCAGGTCACTCGTTTTGAGGGCTAGAAGTAAGTCCGTCATTAAGGATGGGTTTTAATCAGACATTGGGCTCCCATCAAGAAAGTGGATAAAGAAAAATTAATCCTTAGTATAACATGTAACTCAACATATTCAAGAATGAAGTCAATGCCATTTGAATCTAAATGTTTGAATTGATCTATGGTCATCTTATGACAGTGCCAGATATCACTGGCAGTGTTTGAATCTAGGCATGAAACCTGAGGACTTAGAATATAGAATAACCTTAGAACCTGTTGGAGCACCTGTTGACCATGCTGATCCCTTGTTCATTAATCTGTTTGATTGTTAACTTAACACGTCAGCTGGGCTGTCATGTATTGGTTTGTGTTGATGATATACGCCATACGTCATGAGTACTAACATTAAGATTGGTCATGGTTGTCTTGAGACTAGGAGGTTTATTGGATAATTTGGTCAGATTTGTTTACTTGGTTGATGTATCCTATTGAAGCTCATGATGTCAATCACTAGATGTCAGTAAGCTATGCAGAAAGAAACTATAACAATGCAGCAGCATCAAAAGAATGTCACTGGAACTGAAGGGTAATTTGTATCTATGTGGATTTCCTTTAACAACTGGCACATTAACATGTTCATTTTATTACATTTCCTATGAATGGACATATCACTGGAAATATAATTTGCAAGCATGAAAAACATTACCAATAGGCTATTTTAAAGGGCAAATGCACTTGATTCAGTCTGTTTAAGTGAAAGGTGCACCTGAATAGAAGTCATGTGAAACCTCTCCTTTATCCAGATGGCATTATTGTTTTTACCATTTTGAAAAGTTAAATACCCTGATGCTCTTCAGCTACTCTTCAAATAGACGAAACAGACCAATTTGTGGATGTGGCTGTCTGTCAAACATGGAGTGAAATTGTTGTAAAAGAAAGGGTCCAACAGTAACCATAAAATATTTCAACATTGTTAAACACTTTTGTATCATTTTGATCTCTCTATTATTCATAGATGATGTTAAGGTGAAACAAAATAGATGTCAGATTTTATCACATTTGATTTTGTCAATATTAATGTTTTAATCAGTAGTCTCACAGTTGACAGGATGTGCGAAGTGAATCTGATTTGTTGATCTATTGATCTGAAATATTAACCTAAACTTTTGTATGTATTTTGTGTTAAAGTAACATTTTGTGTTAAAGTAACACCCATCACAGTTGCAATATCGGATATAGATACACATGTAAATATGAACATCGTTATGGTAACAGGAAAGGATCAACAATTTGTACCCACCTAGACCACAGCAAGGGAGCATAGTCGTCACTAACAGAGATGTTGGTGAGGGATCAGGAAGCGTGTGCTTAGTCCCAGTAATGCCACTGACTTTGTAGTGCAGTTATCACAAGTTGCTTCAGATCATGTCATGGGAAGATGATTTAGGTTGACTTAATTGATCAGTCAATTTATCACATTTGTTATCCATGGCAACAGTGGGTGGCGGTCTGTTGTCCTGGTGTAACTTTGCATCCTGGTATGTGCCGTTGTGTCCCCACCTGTATCAGATGCGTTTAGCATGCGAGCAGATCAATACTCCAGATTTATCACCCCACTCGACATTATTACAAGTCCTCCACACTTCTCTGTGTCCTGTTCAGTGGTGAGGGTGAACAGTCATCTGTTGGTGATGCTTTGGAAACAAGGGAATTGCCAACTAAAGTAGCCAAGAGAAAACAAGTGTTTCATTCATTAATTCCAGATTCAGTGTAACACAGAAATCTGATGATTTTAGAAGGTAAAGGGATTCTGCTGCCTTTTTGTGCTATTAATGGTTAATTCCCATCCATGTATTTTCAGTGTCAGGTGTGTAGTTGTGGACAATAGGTGAAAGTGATGGACAAGTGAATTGCTGACATTGATCCCTCATGGATAAATCTATTAATGAAACATGTACGTGGATTTGATCTGTTCCTTTGTGTTATATAGTCTCAGTCATGGAAACGTGTTGAGGTCACTAAGTATAAAAGTTACTGGATTAGTTGTGATTCCAGATGACATACAGGTAGACTATGATGCTGTGCTAGTATTGATCTCCCAGTATCTGTTTATCTCATTCTCTTGGGTCATCAAAGAAAAGGCAAATACACTTTTTCTCCTATCAGCGAGTGGACGTGGTCCCAGGGCAAAGATGGGTATTGGGTGGTACTTCTTTTATAAGTGTCTGACCAAGCTGATAGTGTGTCATCCTGACTAGTGTTTGTACTTGTGAAGGCTTTCTGTGAAAGGTATCTGTAGGGTTATTGACACCCCATGCTTGTAAGAGGCAAGTTAATGGATCGTGTGGTCAAGCTTACTAGTTTGCTTGACACGTGTCATTTTATCCCACTTGTGTAGTTTTACACCATTCCATTGGCACTCAAGGTCTTTAGCAGTCAAGATTTGTCATAAGAGGGACTATGATATGGCATCAGGTGATGCCATCAGACTTGCTGACTTCCTGTGTGATGCATGGCTTTGTATCACAGTTGCGCACATCACTGCTGCCATATTGGTGGAATATTGCTGAGTTTGGCAAGCAACAAACAGCTAGCAAAAAAAATATGTGTTTGTTTAAGGTTTGTTAAATCAGTTAAATCCTCTCTTGTGTCATGTGGGCGAAAATTTCAGTAGAAATTTTGTGATTGTGTGATCATTACTTGAACTAAACATGGTGACTTATAATAAAGTCATATAAGTGAGTTAATCTGTCAGCTTGTCTGCGTACTCTTGAAATTTGTTTTCATGCTTTTATGGACTTTGATACTTGTTAACTGGTAATCATTTTGATGAAGAAAAAAGGTTCTTGCTGTCTTGGCAAGCTGCCTTACAATCATTTTTGCTCAGTGGCTCCTTAAGAGATTTTACCACAGCTCTAATGCTGTTTCAACATGCCTGAAAGCTGTGTTCTCTTGTCCAAGATAACCACTGATTCTGTCAGATCTTTGAGAGTTTCATCCATCAGCGTATCTGACATGGTCATTTAGACATATACAAGTCTCAAAGGTAAAAATTACAGCGCTGGATACAACCACTAAGCATGAGATGTCATAGAATTGAATACCATGTCAACATATTTATTATACAGTCAGTGTTTGATATATTTAGGACTTTGGGCAAGAAGTTGCTCCCAGCAATTATTCTACGTAAGGACCATTTGGTCACCTGGGCCCACTTGCACAAAGCAATCTTAGCGCTACCATGATTGTAACTCCCATTCTTCAGCATAGGCATAAGATGGTCGTAGCTCTAAGATTGCTTTGTGCAAGTGGGTCGTGGAGCTAGAAGAATTTTCTCCTTGTGCTGAATTCCCCGGTGTGAGTTAGATTACCTCCGTGGGTACCGTGTATTAATCCCAGTATCAACTGATGTGATGTTGATAAGCTTTTGAGCCAAACACTAGTTACAGATGGAATACTGCCACAACAAAAAGACCCCAGCTTTCCATTTCTTAGCTATGAAGTGACCCAATTGGTCTGACTTATTGACTTGGTTTGGATCTTGCCCTTGTGCACCTACGGTGTGCAATGTATGGCCCTGATTCAATATTTACATGTAACTATGATATTAAAATATGAATGAGTAAGACAGAAGCAAAATAATAACCTTGACAGAAATGTGGGCAGTTTATATACCAAAATGAGTGACTATAGTTTTATTGGTTTTTAATGTTTGACTTTGGTCTGTAGTCATGCAACTAGGAAACAGTGACGTCTTGTGTAGATGTTGCTGTGGTATTGTTGCTACAGAAACAAGGGAAACAATCCTTCCATGTCAGCTATATTCTGGCATGGTCATCGCTTACTTCTCTAACATGAAAAGTGAACTTTAGCAAATTGTCTGTTTGAAACTTATGTGAAATAAAATAGAGTTTGAGACTGTTCCATTTAAAATTGGAATGTCATCACCATTGGCTTCCATCCTCAATCCCCAATCATGTACATCATCCTTAATCCCCAGTGTGTGTTATCCAAAACAATAGTCTTACCATTGGCTTCCATCATTGTAATCGTAACTGTCGGCTTCTTATCGGTGCTTGTTTATACTGGCTTCCAGCTTTTGTTAACTCATTCCACTTTTTACTTTGTTATTGTTTACTTGTACATATAAATATAGCTCTGTACCCCATTCTAATTCACCTGATGAATAAGGAAGCATTAACTCCGAAACATTGTGTTCTCATAATAAAGAAGTTGATATCCTCATTCCTAAAAATGGAATGGTTTGTGTAATTCAACCAATTTGTGCAAAAGTTAAATGTGGGGATGGTGGGGATTGTACTGTTAAGTCAGTCAAATCCAATCCATGTATGCCCTTTTCCGGTGTCCCCTGTCGTGATATTGCAGGAATATTGCTAAAAACAGTGTAAAACTACACTCACTCACCAATCCATGTTTATAAACCAGTTTAGCACATCCTTGTCCTGATGCTTCAGGATGCTTGTGCTTTTTTTTGCATCTGAATGTTCACAATGAAGTAACACATTGATTAGTCAATTGGTATTGTGTGCTTGTAGATGCTTATGGACCCAATGGGTGGGATCGTCATGACCAACGATGGGAACGCCATTCTTCGTGAGGTAAGTGCTTCCTGTGAAACATCAGACAGTATCACCTGCCATAGACGTTGATTGATTGCTTTTTGTTATGACAAATGTATATATCAATAGTACATCACAATTGTTTTTCTGCATGGTTAAAAAACTGTCCTTCGTGGATTTTGCATTTCCTGTCTCTTCATGCCATTTGTGTAAATGTCACAACATGAAACAAACACATTCATCTTCATTTTCTGAATGGTACTGATGAAAAAGATGTGTACAGACAATAAGTTCCTTGATTATGTATTACTTGTATGTTTAGGATTTTTGTCATACTGCTTTATTTAATGGTGCGAAACATCAAATATAATGATGTTTATAAAGATAAATGGCCCTAACTCCCTCATGGCCTCTCTGGAATAGTATATAAAGACATATTAAGAAAACATTTGGGTTATGTTTGTAGGTCAATAAGATGGTACTAGTAAGATATTTTGGTTAAAAGAAGTTTGACAAATGATATTACTTGGTTGTAAGAAGCTTTCATATTCAGGTGTTGTGGTATAACAGTCTGGCACTCCTTTATGTTGTCATGACAATGTTGCACAGTCTTGAATAATCATCACCTGTATGGAAATACTCTCTGTGGAATATACTGGACAAGTTAAGTTGCGGGTATTGGTATTTTTATGACTGATATTTTATCAGTATGTCAATGAATAAAACCAATTGTTCATAATTTCAAAATTTACAAATGTCCCTAACTATTTTTGTTCAGTATAGTTCTTGTAAGTTACCCTCTGTAAGTGGCGGGAGTGAACCCATATGTTTATGTATAATCACTTGATTCTTGTAAGTGGCCTGTTTGGAAGCAATAATTTGTAGTTGAAGTAGGGGCTGGTATTGAATTTCTGATAATTTTCCAATTACTGGGAGAAGTGTCTGGCAGGGTTTCTGTTTATGGGTTAGGTAGAGGTGCAAATGTTCCTTGATTACAGTGAATCAGTTTTATTTCTGTAGATTTGATAACAGATTCTGATCAATGAGCAAACAAGTGACATTTTTTTGCTGTTGTGTGCAATAATTCAGCTGAATCTCTATATTTTTCAAGTAATCAAGCTTCAGAACATTCTATCAATCATCAACACCATTAGTTTGAGCTGACTTTCAAGTGATAAAATCGACAAGGCACATGTCTATTACTCTGGTAAAGCCCAAGAGTGCTTATCTATCATGTCCATGAAATATCGGGGTGTTTGCATACGACCAGGATTTGACAAACTGCATTTGACAGGTCAGATGCTTGTGCCCTTGAGTAAACCACCTAATGTGTTACCACCAGACAATTTTACCACCTGTAAGTTATTAGTTTTAGTAAAGCAATATTTTGGATGTTGCTCAGCTCTGGAATGGCCAGGTTCTTCAATATAAAGAAATGGAAATTTGGCCTGCAGATGATTTAAAGTGGATTTCTAGTATCTTCATTATACAGCCCAGGATGAACAGCTTCTATGAATGCTTGATGTTGGCAGATGCAGTGAGATCAATAAAGATCGTATTTTGTGAGACCCTCATCAGTGAGTTAGGATTTTGGCATTATGAAGTGCTCATAAAATCACAGCTTCCGTAATAATGTGACAAACTAGAAACCTAGAAGTAGAACCCTTAAACATCTTCATGTCTAAGTGTTTTGTTGATTTGGATTCACATTTTTATGGAGGGATTCCTTTCCAAAGTAAATGATTAGTATCTGTTTATAGAATCTATTTAGTTTTTTTTAACAGTTGATCATTTGTTTTAAGTAATATGAATATTTTTGTTAAGGTTGTGTGTTTTGAAAGTGTTGGTGATGAGAATGTTCACATAATAACATGTCATCTTGAGCAGAAAGAAAATTCCTGTTAAGTGGCCCTACCATAGTTTGAATTTTGACTACTGGTGCAGTTTTTTGGTAGGCAAATGGTTGTGGTTCTTTGATCGTAATGCTCTCCTTGGGTTGACTCTGTTCAGTATGCTCTCAGAAACAACAAATTCCATCAGTTATTTACAGAATTTCACCCACTGTGCAACACCTTGTGAAGCAAACTGGAAAAGAATATTGGAACTTTTGTACTTTCAGCTGTTCTCATATTTGTTTCCACAAGTAAGTGTAAGACCATGTTTGATATCCTTGATGTGGAATTCTCAGCGTTAGTGCTGAAACCTAACCCACCTCACTTACAATACGTTGGAGCTGACTGTATGGATGTCCATGTTGGACCTTGATCACATGCAATCAGAGTGTTTTTCTTGTTTGAAACTCTGATTTACCAGTTTCTCTATTGTCTTTTGATATTATTGCAGTTTTTGTCACTCATTTTTTCTCCTTTTTGTACCAGTGCTAGTAATACAAGTGTACAAGGAGAAGTAACTGCACCTGTCCTGTTTCAGATTAATGTCCAGCATCCTGCTGCCAAGTCTATGATTGAGGTTGCCCGCACACAAGATGAAGAGACAGGAGACGGAACCAAGTCTGTCATCATTCTTGGTGAGTTGTCCATGTTTTTTCTGTTGCTGTGCTAATGTATCAAAGAAGTTGCAGTAAAATATGCTGTTTAAAACATTAAAGGATTGAAACTGTTATTTCAAAATGAAAAAATCCTTGTAATGAAAATGATTGAATTGGAGAGTCCTTAGATCAAATGCAGCATTCAGAAGACATCCTATGAGGATGGTTAACCAGTGCATATCCCATGTATATGGAAGCTGACAGAGGATATAAAATGTTTACATGAAGTGCGATGTAAATGTTATGTAGTTGTCAACATTTCAAGATTGCAAAGTACATGCTGAAGTTTTGGTGATGTACATGCTAATCCATTGTGTTACTTGTGCAGTAATAAATATTTCTCTTTCTTTCCTCTATAGCTGGTGAGGTATTGTCAGTAGCTCACCCTTTCCTGCTTCAACAGATGCACCCAACTGTGATAATATCTGCATTCAGACAGGCTCTTGAGGATATGCTGGAGATCCTACACAACAAAATCAGGTTGGTTGGAGTCTGAATTCCTTAAAGAATTGCCAGATACAGTTACCTCATGATCTTTAAAGGGGGGCATGTGTGTGTCAGTAATTTTCATTGTCTTTTGTGTTCACTCTTTGTCAGTAGTATGACATGTTTGTTTAGACTTAGAGTATACTCTGTCGGTTCAGGTTCGATTGATAAGTAATCACATTTTCTGTCCCTTATCTGTCTGACTGATTGGAATACTGATTCCAGTGCAAAAAATACATTCTGTTGTGACTAGATGATGATGGCAGCATAGGTGACGACAGTGACGATGACATATTGTCTTGTAAGGGTATCGTGTACTTTGTGGATAGTGAATGCTGTTTGTGTTCTTCAGCGTACCCATCGACACGTCAGACAGAGAACAGATGCTGAAGATTATCAAGAGCTGCCTGGGAACAAAGTTCATCAGTAAATGGTAATGGCGCTCCCCAGTCATGGTTCTTATTTTTTCCCCACTCTTTAGTTTGGCATACAGTGGAAGCTGTCAAAATCAGCATCTGTCCGATCTGGCAAGTTGTCAACATCGGCATGAAATCACAGTCCCATCCGAGACATGTACTTTTATCATCAGCTCTACAAGCCAGCACATTGTCTAAACTGGGTTATTTATTCAGTCCCAGTGAGTGCCGGTTTAGACAGCTTTGACTGTGATTTTGAAAAACTCTTATGATGAAAGAGAGCAAAATGGTTTGTAGTGACTATTCTTAAAATTTATTGAAAAACCTCTACTATAGTATCAGTATAACAAAAAAAAAAAAGGGCAAACCCAAAACATAGGGCTAATGAAAACAGTGTTATTAATTAGTGCATTGTTCAGAATTTTGCATAAGCTCTTTTCAAGTCAGGTATATAACGCCTGTCTTTGTAGCTAGTTTTGAGCTTTGTATTCTCGGGGTAGAATAGGCCTTCAGCAACCCATGCTTGCCATAAAAGGCGACTATGCTTGTCTTAAGAGGCGACTAACAGGATCGGGTGGTCAGGCTTGCTGACTTGGTAGGCATATGTCATCGGTTCCCAATTGCGCAGATCGATGCTCATGTTGATGATCAATGGATTGTCTGGTCCAGACTCGATTATTTACAGACCGCCGTGCTGTGATATTGCTGAGTGCAGCATAAAACTACACTCACTCACTCACTCACTCACTCACTTCGTATTCTCTTACAGGATGGACATGGCCTGTCAGATAGCTCTTGATGCCACACAAACGGTTGCCTTGGAAGAAAATGGGCGGAAAGAGATTGATATTAAGAGATACGCGAAAGTAGAAAAGGTACATATGGAGGCATTATAAAGCATTATTAGTTTCATCCCACCATTTCTAAATGTTCAGATGGGTAATCCTAACTGTATTTCCATAACCTATATTTCCATAACCTATATTTCCATAACCTATATTTACATAACCTATATTTACGTTGTTGAAAGAATTACAGTTAATGTGAAGGATGTTACTTATATGGCTAGATGTTTCTCTGAAGCTGAAGGTCATTTTTAATTATTGTTCGGCTGAAGTATGGGTAGTAGTGTTTTTAACATTTTCACTCTACAAGTTGGTTAAAAGTACATTTTCTCAGCTCTGTGTATGTCTGTGTATGTGTGTGCCTTTGTGTTTAAGTGTCTGTTTTTAAATATGTGTTGGTATTGTATGTTCATATGTCTTCATATAATCATGTATTTCAGATCCCTGGTGGTTTAATTGAAGAGTCTAAAGTTTTAAATGGAATTATGATCAACAAAGATGTTGTTCATCCCAAAATGAAAAGGTACAGTTTTTAATTCAAACATTTGAACTTGATTGCTTCATGATGCATTGTCGGATAATTGTTCAGTAGGTCTACTGGTAAAATGTCATGATGGTGGAATAGTCTAGTGGTTACAGCATTCACTCAGCACGCCCCAAACCAGAGTTTGATTCTCCATGTGGATTCTATGTGCGAAGCCCATTTCATTGTCCTGTGATGTGATATTGCTGAATTATTACTAAAAGCGACAAACAATACTCACTTGCTCTAAGAATGTCTATGAAATTATGCTTAGTATTTTGGGAGGTTTGCTATTAGATTTGTTCCTAACAACTATGATCTGTTTGTTTTTTGTATTCCCATATATGTGCACATGAACGTAATTCCTGGTAAAAATCAACATACTCAAAAATGATTTATTACCATTTTCATTTTATTTTCAGGAGAATAGAAAATCCAAGAATAGTTCTACTTGACTGCAATTTAGAATACAAGAAAGGTGAAAGTGTGGTAAGTGTACTTGTAGACAGTACAACCTTGGTCCTATACTGAGAATGAACTGTATGTACATTGGAAAGTGAAGATGTGCATTGACAGAAGGTATATTTCATAGTGTGAGAACATGATTTTAGTGATTTATTTATCTGGTATTTATGTAAATATACCTTCAGTGCCGTTATTTTGTTGTGTACGTTTTAAGGGTCGTGATTCAGAACTAATTCATTTTGATTTGTTTGCAGACAAACATTGAAATCACAAAGGAAGAGGATTTTGTGTAAGTGTTTCTACTTAATCTAGATTTAGAGTGGGAGAATACATCCCCCAGCATCCTGTTCTTGTGAAATAACTATGAGATGAAGAACATGACACTGCTTTGTGAGTGTCTCAAAACTGGTGAGCTTAAACAGTTATGTACTCATATGGGTACAGTGAAGCCCATTTGTAGTGTCCCCCTGCCATGATATTTATGGAATATTGCTAAAAGCGCCGTAAACATATGCTCACAACAAGCAAGATCAAGTGGTAAAGTTGCCTACTTTCAGGATGTGTTTAAGTTAGCAGGATTTGGTAGACTGATGATCATAATATTAGTCACTGGATTACCTTTCCCAGAGACATACTTACGGGCCAGCATCATACAGCTGCAATATTGCTGTGAAGGGAATAAAACAAACAAGACATTGTCATGAATCCATGAAATTATTGTCTTACTTAATGCTGCTGTGTTTATAGGAAGATTCTGCAGCTGGAAGAAGAGTTTGTAAAGAAGGCATGCGATGAGGTGCTGGCAGTCAAGCCTGACCTGGTCATCACTGAAAAGGGAGTGTCCGATCTAGCTCAACACTTCTTTGTCAAGGCAGGGGTTAGCGTCATCAGGAGAGTTAGGAAGACAGATAACAACAGGATAGCAAGGTAACAACAGTTGGGTCGTGTCTGCTGTTTGATGTAGCTAATTGTTGTATATGTGTGTTTGTAAGGATTGGTGCCTTCTTCTGTAGACATGAATCTTGTCAGACTTACTTCCGATAGACCATTGCTTGTGACAGGCAAAGGGCGGTATATTGGCTAGTAACCAAGAAACAACCATTGAGAAGGTGTTTTACTTATCCTTGTTGCTATGGAAACAGGGAAAGTAATCACTTCATATCAGCAATCCGCTGATATGGCTGAAGTTTCCATATATAAGTTTCACTATGTTTTTGGTTTGATTGGTGGAAGTTCACTGTGGTCCCTTATTGTTTTAAGCGTTTTAATACTTTGTTTTATGGCAAGTCTTTTGTGACTGGCCTTTAGCTACATACAGTAGACCTGTTGGAGTTATTTCCCTTGGATTGTAGCTGCGAACGTTAATCATTTAAAAGAGAGGACAGTGCAGTGTCTGTATTTAGTTGAAGTTGTTCAGCTCATACCTTGACATTATCTCTCTATTGGTGATGTTTCAGGGCATGTGGAGCTGTCATAGCCAACCGAACTGATGAACTGAAAGAGGAGGATGTGGGCACAGGTTGTGGCTTGTTTGAGATCGAGAAGATTGGTGATGAGTAAGTATGCCTACATTTTGCCCTTTACAGCTCAAAGAATATCAAAGGGATCTGAATTAGACAGTACGTGAGGGATCTGCAGTGTGTCTAATGACCTGTGGATGCAATTTGGATGGATGCTGCACAGTAGTAGAGAGAAAGAACTAGAGTCCGTTGACTGGAACTGACAAAAACTGATTAAAGTGGGAGACTTAATGTTGCTTTATGGATGGGTTTCTGTTTCGTCTCTAACACAGTTGTAATAATGCAGGATGGTGGGAAACAACACAAGACACACTGTCACCTCACCAATGCTAATTTCATCTCTCCATTGTAATCTGTAATATTGTTTACCATGGAAGAATGTAGTGTAAGATTCTGAAACTTGTGACAGGATAATGAATAACCTATGGAGAGTACCAAGGGTGTCAGAGCCACTCTCAGCTCTGCCTCTCATACACTCTCCTACACCAATAGCCGACACATCAGCTACAGGCAAGCCCCTGCCTTGTCCTGGTATTGATGGTCCGCTTACACTACTTTCAGTAATTTCTGTAGTGTTAAGCCTCTATATTTTTTCTCTTACTCTATCTGATGGTGGTGAATTCTGTGTCCTGTGAGCTTTTTATTGGTAATTATAACTCATCAGTGATTGAAATAATTTTTCAACTCAACCTGACAGCCGGGCTGATCGCCCATAAATGTTGCCTGCCCATCTTGAAAGTTGCCTCTCTTTGATTGGTTCTTATTGAACCATGTTTCTACAGATATCCAATCATAGCGTAGCTTACTAAGCCAGCCAGTTTTGCTATCTTCACTGGCTGAAGAGGTGTCCATGTATAGTTATGGAATTTGCTTGTAGCTTTCATTCATCTTTCTCAAATCAATACATGACATGACAATTAAAATGGAATGGTCGTCCTGAGAGCAAACTGAAAGTAGGTCAACCTTAAATTCAGCCAGACAATCAGGCTGATGGAGAGAATCTCCAGGCAGCCCGACTCAATATTTCCCTGCCACAGGCAGTCGGGCAGGCCTTTATTTCACTGTATCTCATATAGGTTAAAGTTAAATCTTTCATTCTATAACTGTACTAGTGACATTATTAATACAGCTTTTAGCATAAAAATACCCCTAATTGCTCCTTGGGAACAAATGTGAACATTCTGGCAGCATATTCATTGTTTGCTCATGGAAGGGGTGAAAAATTTGTGATGTTGACTTCTGTGTCAAGAGTGGCATATTTCAAAAGCTTTCACCCTTTGTATGCATAACTTCTGAATACCATTCATTTGGGGACTTTACAAGTCATTGAGCTTACATATCTTTGTGACAATGAACTAGAAAGAGTACCGGGCATTTTTGAGATGATTGCATACATTCAGAAACAAGTGTGATTCAAAGTGCAGTTGAATGATACTCGGTACTATGGAGAGTACCAAGGGTGCCAGAGCCTCTATCAGCTCTGTCTCTCATACACTCTCCTAAACCAATAGCCGACACATCAGCTACAGGCAAGCACCTGCCTTGTCCAGGTATTGATGGTCAGCTTACAGTACTGATGTGATGCCACATCACTGTTTAACCTGTTGATCCAGTGACGACAACCAGCCTGTTATTTCAGCTACTTCACATTCTTGACGGATTGCAAGGAACCCAAGGCCTGCACCATCCTGTTGCGTGGGGCCAGTAAGGACATCTTGCATGAAGTGGAGCGCAACCTCCAGGATGCCATGAACGTGGCACGGAATGTCCTCCTTGACCCCACCCTGGCCCCAGGTGGTGGCGCCACAGAAATGGCACTAGCACAGGTATTTCTCTGCTAAAAACTAATCACTTCAGAATCAGTAGAAAATGTTTGTAAGAAGCCCAGGCAGTGAACTGGAAGGATTCAGTTGTATTTTGTGTAAATTTGTGAATTATGTTGGACTGATTGTCCTACCTTGTCAGTATTGAATCGTAAGTGAAACTAATTAAATATCAGTAAGTTATCTCATGTAGTCATTAACTGGTGGATGTACATTGCAAAATGTGATTAAGCCGAAACCAAGTTTCTTTGTTGCAGTGACACTTAATACTTTCATGACTTTGAAATTATGTTATATTTTATTGTTCATGACAATACCTTCTGTATGGTCCTTTAGGCTCTGAATGAAAAGGCAAAAAGCATCACAGGGGTACACCAATGGCCATACCGGGCTATCTCTCGTGCTCTGGAGGTGACACCAAGGACTCTCATCCAGAACTGTGGGGCCAATACCATCAGAACTATCACAGCTCTCAGGGTACTTTTCCCGTTAAATATCTACAATTAAGAGCTTGTTTCATGTTCTTGACCTGAAATACGCCTTTGCTGATACAAATAACAAGCTGTTACTGGAAAAACATATTCATTGATAAATTAGTAAGTACATAAGTACATGTGGATGGTGGCATAAGAGAAAGCTCACCCAACCATACCACACATATTTGTAACTTATAAACGTTACTTTCTGGTCTGAGACGCTGTAATATAGGTGGAATATTGCTAAAAGTGGTGTAAAACCTACTCGCTCAGAAAAGTGTTGCATTCTCTTTTTATTATGATGTGAGTGAGTAAGCGTGGCTTTATGCACTCAGTGTAGGAAATGGAATCAGGGTCTTCAGCACGATGAGCTAACATTTTGTCCACCAAGCCACCCATATACGGTGTAATCGCTGTGCAAAATAAGTAATGTGATGAAGAATGCATCAAGTAACTGTAGCATGTATCATGATGATAAATGTATGCATATAATATTCATATACCATCTCTTTGCACAACGAAACAATTCTTTTAGTTCATGTGGATGGTGGTACAAGGGCAAGCTCACCCAACAATACTACACATGAATGAAATTCACATGCTGTCTTGGTAAATGCCTTGTTCCTCCTCCAGGCAAAGCATGCAAAGGGCGACAGTGTGACCTGGGGTATTGATGGCGAGACAGGTGCCATCGTTGACATGAAGCAGTTTGGTGTCTGGGAACCTGTCACTGTGAAGAAACAAGTTTTCAAGACTGCAATTGAGGTTGGTGATACTAGTGTGTCTCATCTGGCTACTGTAGATGTTGCAAGGTGCACGGATAACTAACACAGATAACTACAGCTATGTCTTGCTTGTTTTATGGTATGGCTGAAATATTGCCAGCTGTTGGTCACCCTCAGTGTCGGTCTTGGTCATTTGCTTGTCCAGACACAACTAGTTGCAGCCCATTGGATTACATTCCAGCTTTGTAGATAACTGAAATATGTAGGCTAATGGAAACTGGACCAAACAGCGAGTGTTCACATCAATGCAGAAATTTGCATTTTTGATGCTAAAAACATGCAAACATTATATTGCATGTGTAGTTTGCATGCATAGATTCTGATCTCCTAAATTTAAAAAAGAACATTAAAACACCAGCATATAAAAAAAGCAGTAACTTTTGAAATGATACAGGATTGTAATGAACAATTCATGTAAAAAGGTTTTCGCTATAGTATTAGGCTCCGTCTGTCCGTCCATACGAATTGGAATATCTTAAGAACCTTTCACTAGATTCTTTTCATATTTGGTATGTACGCTCATCATACTAAAAGACAGGTCTCGGTTAAGTTTGGTGACCTACACCCAACCCTTGTTAGCGAGATAACTCAAGAACCATTCCCAGAATTTTCTTCATATTCAACACCAAGCTTATTCTAGGGAAGGTGCAGGGCCCAGTTGATTTGTGTGACCTTCACTTAATTTTCAAGGTCATGGCAACAATTTTAATATTTCAGCATGTTAAGCTGCATGTTAAGCTTGTCAGTTACCTCAAGAACTGTTCCCTGGATTTTCTTAACATTCGACATCAAGCTTCATCTAGGGAAGAGGCAAGGCTCAGTAGATTTTGATGACTTTCAGTTAATGTTCAAAGTCATGGAGATGCTTTGATGATTTCAGCATGTTCACCTACATGTTAAGCTTGCCAACACAGTATCTCAAGAACTGGTCACCGGATTTTCTTATTTTATTTCTGCACATACTCCTACAAGCCCTACCGTGAACGCGTACAGCCATTCATGTTGTAGAGGTATGATGACCCGAGGTCAACCATGTCTTTGTTTGATGACATGATTCATTAAATTGCCATTTAGTGCAAGTGTTTGTCATGTAGACAAATTCCAGTCTGCTCCCAGAGGGACTAATATGGAAATTTTCGAAAATGTTATCAACTCCACCTCACTCGCCCACTCAATAACATTTTAACTCCTCCATGCAGACGGCAGTTCTACTGTTGAGGATCGATGACATCGTGTCAGGTGTAAAGAAACAGGGAGGTGATGCTGCTGCTGCTGCCCAGGCCGCTGCCCCCCAGGCGTCAGAGGGCCCAGAGCCCTGAGCCACACCCACCGACAGCTTCCGCAACAGCTCCACCTGACCTGGATTCTGCATGGTTGTCATAATTGTCACAGCATCAACATTTCTCCACCAGTGTATGTCAGCGACACTACTGATGTCCCCAACATTTATATATGAGAAACAGAAGGCTTTCTAGTATCACTTCATACACAATTTGATTAAGCAGAAATATTGGGCAATAAGATGGAATATTTATTTTCCTCTGGTGAAAGACTCTTAGAATCTGTAATGATTGTCAATATGGAACAGTTAGCTCTGTGAACAATGTTGCCATCAAAACATGCTTTTCATAATTCATGTCCTCATCAGATATTCACTCCATTGCACATGTCAATATTCCTTTCTCTCTATGACTTAGGAGTTAAAAGTGTCCAATACAAATATCAGTCAGTGCAAGAACATCGCCTTTGTCCGACTTTGTAATCTTGTCATGTCAGTTATTAATTATTCCTTGTCTCAGCCAAATGTGAGGAATATTGAATTGTACTGTATGACATATCCTTCTATTCTTGATTCTATCCATGTACATTATGCTGGCAATGGGGAAATGAAATGAACAGACAAGTGGGTTGTAATAAAGTATTTATACTGATCAAAGTTGTCACTAGATAAAGTTCTCCCTTTCTGTGGTTGCCATGGCGTCACCTGTCAACAGGTTCACATGGCATCCATTGGATGAAGTGTGCTGTACTGTTTATTTCTTGCTTTCATCATGTCAAGTGCTATTCTATTGTTTATTATTGCCCAGGCCGTAACAGATACAATGTCTTGGGCTGTACTTGTTTTTGTACACAAAGCAAAAAAAAACAGGCCAATAAACCAAAAATGTTCTGTCTGCATTAGTTGTGTTATAATTGGCTCCAGGTGTGGAGTAACTGTATTAGAAAATTGTGTACCTATTCTTACCTAGCAAGCTAAAAACTGCGACACACTTGTGGATTCATTTGATAAGTGAACATACTTAATTGTCAATGCTGAATTCTTGGAAGCTGACTTGTTTCTTTAGTCTTACTTAGAATTGGACTTGAACTGTTCAGGTCATATCAGGGTTCAGCTTTTTAATAATGGTGGGGTGTACACATTATATGACAAAGAATAATACAAAAACTTTACTTTCTAGTGTGCCACGCAGTAATTTTGGTGGAATATTGCTAAATGCAGCTTAAACCTTGCTCACAAAAGCTTTACATTCTCATTTATCATGTGAGCATCGTTTTACACCCCTTTTGGCAATATTTTAGCAATATCACGATGGAAGACTTCAGAAATGGCCTTAACACATTGTACTCATATCGGAATCGAACCAGGGTCTTCAGCATGAGAAGTGAACGTTTTATCTATTGAACTACCCCTTCGTCCCATATACAATGTAATCGTTCAAAATAACAATTGTGATTAAGCGTACATAAAACTATAGCGTGTCACGATAATAAATATATGCATATAATATTCATTCATATACCATCTGTTAACACTGTCAAACAAAACAATTCTGTTGAACTCTTTAATGCTACGAAAGGCTATCAAAAGAAGTTAGCCTCACTAAGAAAAGAATACAAATGTAGCTGTTCTTATGTGTCATTTATTCTAAATATTTTCTATCAACCTTGAGCAAAATTGAATTTTGCTATGATCAAGCCTCACGATCCCCATTTTGTTTGATTTTATCTTGGTACCCCAACCCGTGAAGGTCCCGGGGTAGAATAGGCCTTCAGCAACCCATGCTTGCCTTAAGAGGCGACTAACGGGACCGGGTGGTCAGGCTCACTGATTTGGTTGACACATGTTATGGGTTCCCAATTGCATGTTGTTGATCACTGGATTGTCTGGTCCAGACTCGATTATTTACAGACCGCCGCCATATAGCTGAAATATAGCTGAGTGTGGCGTAAATCTAAACTCACTCTTAGTATCCCTAAATCTGTAATAAATGCATCATAAACTTCAAGAAACAACGTAGATATTAAAGTGCATAAAAATCAGTTTGCAATTTGAAACAAGAATCGCTTGGTAAAGAGACTCCCCTTCAGGTTTACTGAAAGAGCTTGTTTTTGAGACGCTAACCAAGCCTTTTCAGATAACTTATTCTTATGTTTTCACTTATTCATACACGATTCCAAATGCAAGGGTTCAAACTGAACACTGAATGGATACCCAAGCGTTATCTCTCAATATATGGTACCAGTGCCAGCTTGAATATCTGGACACATTCTTTTAAAAGGGTGTATCCTTAGAAAAACAGCCCCCGTGTGAATCTAAATCAAGCAATCCAAATCTTGGCTGATTATGACGGGAAGTCAACCACTGGAACTACACCCAAAATTGCACATCCCAGTACTACCACACCTTGTTAAAACAACCCCGCACCTCCCATTTTTAGGTAATAGAATAGCCCAGGATGTGCACTGAATTGAAACAACAGATAATGGCCCTGATCGCCTAGGCATATTACGTTTTGACTGCCCCTCGTTTGTCAATACAACATGTTTATGTCCTTTTTTTTATATCATGAATGGCTCAAGGTACTAAGTTCGGTCAATACCAACTGATAAGCCAAATGCTCCCTTGAAGTACAAACCAGATACAGGTACTCTGAGATCATCAGTTTGTGTGAATTAGCAAGATAGTCATGGTATATCTTGAACCCTTCCCAAAACACATGCGTCTGTACGTTCACCAATATCGTGCACCTAGAAACCTCCTGCGCCTGAAGTCCCTTTATACAATATTTTTACCTAACCCTGTACACTATTTCGGGGAGTACATGTCAGGCATTTCTTCAGGTTCAGCAAGTCAGTGAAGGTCCCGGGGTAGAATAGACCTTCAGCAACCCAGGCTTTCCATAAAGGCTACTATGCTTGTCGTAACGGGCGACTAACGGGATCGGGTGGTCAGGCTCGCTTACTTGGCTGACACATGTCATCGGTTCCCAATTGCGCAGATCGATGATCATGTTGTTGATCACTGGATTGTCTGTTCCAGACTCGATTATTTACAGACCGTCGCCATATGGCTGCAATATTGCTAAGTGCGACGTAATACTAAACTCACTCACTTAGAGTTTGTGGCGCGTGCTTTATGAGGCCAGTCGGGGATTCGTCTCAATTCATTGCGTGCTGTTTATGTTCCCTGATATTCATCAAAACAAAATCACCCTACGAGTTGATGGTGTTAATACTGTCTAGGCTGTTGATTTTGTGTATTCGTCTGTCTTGGTAAAAGTTGCTCGGCAAATCTCGTTTAAACCTTGCTCCTGCCTGTGGGATTGCTGATAAACCACAAATGACGCCATGTTGAAAATACATATCACTCTAGGACTGACGGAAGCCATTAAATTTTTTTATAACTCTTACAATGATAGGGCATGTTTAGATTTGTTCGTTACGATTCACAAATTAAACTGGTGGTAAATGACGTGCGGTCAATGACACATTTGACTAAACAGTTGCCTAAATGTCCTTGGCTCTGGAAAAAAAAGAAGAGTATCAAATTGCCATTAAAGACGTCACAAGAACATGTGATAAGTGACAAACCAATAAATGATCCACACAAGTATATGTCCATATGTTACCTGAACGCATGGGAATATCTGCCCAAACCAAGCATCCGCGTTGTCATGCCTCTAAAACCAGGCGAGGTGTGTGAATTGTAACCCAAAATTTCCCAAAGACGTTTTTCTTTGTATTCACCGAACGTATTTGAAAGGTTCTTGACTCATGTCGACACTTCTGGGGAAGGGTTGAACGCATCGACAGTTCTGGGAAAGGGTTGAACGCATCGACAGTGTATCGGAGGCGCATGCAGACAGTGTAGGTTACAATGACAGTGATTTATCCTTTCAATACAAACAATTACGGCAACCGCCCCTGTAAAACCCACGGACACAGGTATCGTGTGGACCAACCTGGAAACGGGGTCGAAACAGGACCCTTGTCCATTACGATGGATTGTTGTACAGGAATGAATATACGCTTGGAATTTCAGTTCATTACGGTGCCCTGTGAAATTCTGATCCCCAAGATCCTAAAGGACATGATGGAAACCTCGTTGCACAGAAAATTGCGGCGTCAAACATGCCGTCTAATAATTTATCACAAAAGAATGACCCATCAAATAATCAGTTCCAATCGTAATGTTTCACTGCTGTTAAACCCAACAGGTTAGCGATGCTACTTCAACCGTATTAATGACAGTCCAAGAAATGGTAACTATTTGCGGCAGCTGGAGACCACCTGCTCTCTGAAGACAAAGGATTCTTGGGGATCGCGACACAAGGAGATGACGTGGAGTGTGTGTCACTCGTTTGAAGTTGGATTCAGGATAGTGGAAAGTGCATATTTTAATCTCACAAAAGGCGATGGATTAATTTTGACATCATTTGATTGTCAGGGAGGGCAGGGAATCGTTTTGTTGTTTGTTTGTTGTTTTTTCTAAAAAAAAAATTATAAAAAAACCCGGCCTGTTCGTCATCCAACGGAACTGAAGAATGGCCAAGAGAGCATTAAATCGAGGTCGTGTAATGGTGGAATGGACATTCTATAGTGAGGCATACGTAACAAGGGGTAGTGAGACGTACTCGGATCAGAGATGACAGCTATTGTTTCACCCCCATGACAGTCAGAACACCTACGGATGATTGGTGGATCTGAGGACACATATTTCCTTGTGCTTACTTTCTCAGAGGGCGGAAGGTCGCGAGTTCGATTCCCGGCCGCGTCATACCAGAATATGTTAAAACATGGTTCTTGTTGGTCCATCATTTTGTTAATGGGTACAACACGGACTGGTTAAATCGGAGTAAATGTAATGTGTCAGAGTAGGATATTCATGCTTAACGGTGGCATGGTATCTCAGTTTTAGCCGCACTATGAAACCAGCTTAAGTCTGGACTAGTACAAGCAGCCACACACTCTCGCACATGCATGTCGTAATATCGCAAATATGAGCAAAATGAGTAATATGAGCAAAATATTCGCAAGTACGACATTATATGTCATTTCCCCTCACCTTAGCTACTATCTTATCAGGGTTTAACAACGAAATTAGATCGCTTAATACATCCACAAAGACATCTACTATGTAGCATAAATTACGGAGAAAGAGTGAGTTAAGTTTTACGCCACACCCAGCAATATTCCAGCTATATAGCGGCGGTCTGTAAATAATTGAGTCTGGACCAGACAATCCAGTGATCAACAACATGAGCATCGATCTGCGCAATTGGGAACCGATGACATGTGTCAGCCAAGTCAGCGAGCCTGACCACCCGATCCCGTTAGTCGCCCGTTACGACAAGTATAGTCGCCTTTTATGGCAAGCCTGGGTTGATGAAGGTCTATTCTACCCCGGGACCTTCACGGGTCGGAGAAAGACCATGATACATCGAAGTATGAAGGAATCAAAATGGAGTTACCACCATGTCAAGATCAACTAACACTAACATGATTGTGTACCATCGTGGTCAATGCCATTCTCGACATCATCAAGTGTTACGGTTAAATCGATATCATCAAGTGTTACGGTTAAATATTGGCCGTGACACAAGGTGTAAGGAATTTGATACACAGGTAAGTGATAACTGACACAATCCTTGTTATACTGCAGGTGAGTGAGTATGGTTTTACACTGTTTTCTGCAATATTCAGCTTACATCAAAACGTTACACTTTGGAAATACGCTTCACACAGTGTACCCATGTGGAACCCGGGTCTTCGGCGTGACGAGCGAACGCTTTAACCTCTAGGTTACCCCGCCGACCCTTATACTACAGGTAAAGGTGAGGTTCGGACTGAGGGGGTGAGGGTGAGGAAGAACATGAAGATATGAAGGTGAAAATGAGGATGAGGGTAGGGGATGGGGGCATGAAGAATTGGGTTAGGGACATGGTAAGGATGAGGGTAAGAAAGACGGTGAGGTCGAGTCCACTGAGTGAATAGTTACGAGTCAAATGTCTTGTGGTGATCGTGGACCAATACTGGAGGCTGGAGTAAATTTGGCTACGACATGAAAACGTGATAATGCGACACTTTGTGTCGTGTGTAAGTAATGCACAACTCGTAAATCACGGAACCTGCTCTAACATCGACAGGTCTACGAGTGTAGGTCAAATAGTGTAGCGTTCTTTGTGATACACCGCGTGACAAGTATGAGAACAGTCCACCTGCAGAAGATAATGGTGCGCGTCACCTCAAGTCGCAGACAGCCTCAAGGTACAGGTATGTTATGTCCATGTTGTTATGTCACACTATTGTCTTATACTCTTGTGTTGTTACATTGGCAATATCGTCCATCCAACCTTTCATGCTCACGATTACAATCTACTTTGAGTTATACACCATTTGTCATATTGTTATGACATTCAGTGTAATTGTCCAGAGCCTCTTTCCACAAAACACTAAGGTGATCGTAAGTCACCATGGCAACCATAGTTCTGGTTAAAAGTGGAAGTTAAGGTTACTCACCCTTAGTCAAGGCGGCTTCGTGCAAGGAACTCCAGTTCAGTAAACATTTCATAGTCACAGAAGTCCCAATATTTGACTGTTGTTTAACGCCGCACTCAGTAAAAGTCCAGCTATATGACGCCAGTCTGAAAATAAGCAGACAATCCACTGATCGACATCAGGATCATTGAGTGAGTCAGTCAGTTTAGTTTTACGAAGCAAATATTTCAGCTATATGGCGGCGATCTGTAAATAATCGAATCTGTCAAGAGCTGTGATCTACTGATTTGGGAGGCCAAGTCAGCGACCACACGATCCCGTTAGTCGCCAGTCACGTTAATCTCGGGTTATCAAAACCGATACTATCCCGAATTTTCCCTTGTTAGAAGCCCCAATTCCTGACAACGGAATGTCGGATGCCGTAGGAGTTTCAGTCGGAAATATCTAGAAGACTGAGATTTGATCCAAACCTAATATGCGACGAAAGAAGGTCTAACGTCGCTTACAGGATTAATACACCCATACCTATACATGGACGTATGTGTGTTAGCCTGTATCACAGTCCCTGAACCACTTTATTTTCCTTGCCTACCCTCATTGCAATGTTAAGCGCAAAATGAAGCAAGTCTAGATTTCCTCAGGTTTAGTCTCCCATCTCACCGAGGCTCCTAAATGAGTTTATTTGTAACTATCGAAATTATAGGCTAAGCGTTAGTCTGATAAGTTTGTATGTGTGACTGTGTGTCTGTGTGTGTGTGTGTGTGTCTGCAGTTGTTTGTAGTGGTCAGCCTAATGATACATATATGTAGGAGAGAAACATATATCTTGGAGAGACACCATGCTGAAGATAAACATGGATGCTCCAGCTAAACACGTATACATGCAGTGCGCTAGGCTAGTGGATAAAGCATTCCCTTGTCGTGCGGGTTCGAGTCCTCACGTGGGTACGATGTCTGCTGTGGGATTATTATAAATTGACCCACAACCATTCTCACTTACTGAAACACTGTATGCTGTCTCTGAGTCAGGTTGTCCTAGCTTCATTACCATTATGCTGTGCGAACTGCCCACCCACCGTGCAGGTGTCCCATCCACTCTATGACGTCAGCGGTACCCGAAATCTCCATTTGTGAATAAGGTTTTACGCCGCTTAACAGTATTCCAGCCATCATCGCGGCCGGGAACATCATCATCATCATCATCATCATCATCATCAAAGTCTTTATTACGTATGAAGGCAACAGGCCCATATACATAGTAATATAATCTTCGAAACAGGCATAAAACATGAAACAGTTCTTAAAGGATTCAACATTTACCTGTCTGCCTGACTTAATTTGTAACATTAAAAATAGGCTTCACACATTCACATATTGTACCCATGTGGGGATTCGAATCTGGGTCCTCAGTGTGACGAGTGGACGCTTTAACCATCAGGCTACCCCACCATCACATGAAACAACACAACAAACCATAATATCTGTCTTTTCATAAAGTTTATACGGCACATTGCCTTTATAAACGACTGCCATTTCATACGTACTTCCGATGACGGAATCTGACAGGATACTGATTAAAACGTAAATGTTACATCGCTACTCCAGCTCAGCTACTTGTTGTGTAGTTCGCGGAATGAGCCAAGCAGATCCGAGTGCAACGTGTGTGTCATTTCGTGAGTATGAGAGCTTACTGAAATATTTACGCTTAACTGGGAGTTCTACATGACCACAGTTAAGGCATTAGGTGCCAGTATAACATTCTGGTAAATGGGTGCCTTTTGTGATCTCACTGCACGATGAATACACATAACTGATTGTAAGCTATTGGGCCTATCGTCCGCCATTCACATCTGGACGATGGGCTTATCATGTGTTTTAAAAAAGTTACTGTCCACAGAAATTTGAACTGTTTACCCTATTTGTCACCTCCAAACGTTTAGTTAAAATGTATAAATTTCCACACCGACTGACAAAATTCTGGATAGGTTAGGTACAGATTTCAGGTATTGGTCACAGTAACTCAACGTGCTTTAGGACACATGTATATTTTTACTGGCAGACCTAATGTGGTTTTAGTGGATATTGCCAGGTGTTGTGGCACAAGAATAGTTTTATCCAGTCAGGTTCTCACAAGTGATATTTTTGTCATTAATAGGCACTTGGGACCACCGTGCAAGAAACTGCTATCGATTTCCCCCCTTAAACACAACTTTATTGCCAAGTTTACGTTTAGGTGTTAGGAATTAAGGCAATTGCCACCAGACTTTGCATTCTCACGGGCAGAATTAACTCTGTAATCACTGTCCTGTTATTAGCAATTGAATCCTGCGTTAACAGAACATATCTCTTAAATAGGTCGTCTGACTATTTGGTAAGTGGTCAAAATATTTATGCTTGGGCGAGCCAAATCATATTATTACGTCAGCTAACACTGTCAAAAGCATGAAAACGACGGTGTAAATCAATCCACGTGCACGATGTCAATTTCAGCTCAGTGCACGTGCCGATCTGAGCAGACGATAGTTAACCCAGCTTGTTGAGGTGACAGACATTAATCTGCGCAGTTGAGTGTAGCGAACGAGTTGCCCTGGGCTGGGCACGATTGGGAAGTGTGACTGTGAGGCCGTTGGGTGTACACTTGATCTGCAGTCGTGCTGCGGAGTCTGCGGGCCACTGACATCACACGCGGACACACAGGTATATAACCAGTTCCATATTTCAAACGAACCTTAAAAAACTGTCCTTTATAGGCATTCGGCATCTTGTCTGGGTGTGCTGAGCTAGGTCTGAAGCTGGAGGTGGTCTGGTGGTTAAAGCAGTCCTTCATCACGTTTAGACCCGTGTCGATTCCCATATTCGGCAACATGTCCTATTGCTGCTGGAGTATATCTAAAGCGCCGTAAAACTACACTAACTCATTTACACCTGCACACTCATCTCGGTAAGAGTTCCACCCGTACCCCCACCCCAATCAAAAGCCAAAATTACAAACTGACATGCATACCTCACCCTAAATATACGGGAAGTGTTCCTTCCGTTCCCCCTTATTCTCTTTTCCGCATATTAACAAAGGTAACACTAACTTGACTAACTGGTTCTACCCTATATTTTGTACTTAATTTTAGGGCAATTTGTTATTTTTGTGAGTCCTCTAATAACTGTTGTGTTAGGTTTTGGGGGTCGGGAGGAACTCTTACCATACATTCTATGAACTAGAACAGGTATGAAAAACAGCATATTACACCGGGGAAGGTGGAGATATTCTAAGTAAAAAGATGTGGGTTACGGGCGGAACTCCTTCCTTGACTTGTCACCTTAATCACCTTACTCACATTTCTTAGTGGGTTATTGCCGTGTGTTGAAGGTTCTGTGCAACTTTGGACATGCCTCTTCAACTGACAAACAGCTACGTTACGAAATATTGTTTGAAGCGACCGCAATTTCAAACCACTTACTTGTTAAACTTCATCGAGTTTCATTTCAGAAGTGGGGAATTGCAATACAGACAAACAATGCGAATAACAGCTTATTTATTTCGCGAGTGCGACGTTTCGATACAGATTATTGTACCGTTTCCAATATCATGCTCAACTCTTGGTCACCCGCGAATACCCCAATAATATGTCCTTGTGGGTGAAGCAATACCTTGTTTTTACGTTTTACCTGGTTAAAGTAGAACGCATACACTTGATACTTCTGAAGATAGTTTCATGTTCTTTCAAAAATGCATAAACAAAAATTGTTGACTCATGGCTTCCTCTACCTGTATCAGACAAATCAGTGGTCGATATTAATGGGTAACATCACCTGCCAGTAAGACACGATGGCGCACAATTAGTCAAGACAGGTAAAGAACACTCCACTTAGGAAATGCACGAAGTATTTTGCTAGGCGCTTTGGAGGTCGTCTTAAAACCATACATTCAGTCTAGGGGTGGTGCCAATAGATCGCAACATAAAACACTGACTGCGTTCTGGGCGTCCAGGAGAGTGTCAAACAGACAAGATGGTTAAGCCCATCTGAGAAATCAACTTCAGACTGCCCGTAACGTTACTGGCTCCCCTCAGCGTAAGGGCGCCCAGCTGTATGCCCGGTTTTGCTGAAAGGTGACCAGTCTGCGTGCTTGATATGGTCCAGAAAACATCTGTGTTTCAGTTAACAGGAGTAGACGTAAGCCTTCTTTACAGATGAGTCAAGGAGTACTTACCGTCGTTGGTTTTATTCACGTCGGATGGAACGCTAAAGCGTAAATTAAGCGTCTGGATTCAGTGGTTGGAGCGTATAGTGTTGTAAGGGAACGATTCAAACAGCGTTGGGGTGGTCGAGTTGGTAAAGCCTTCGCCCGTCACCAGGTTCGATTTCCAACTTGGACACAATGTGTTATACCTCTACCCGGTGTCCCTCGCCTCTACATAACTGGCATACTGCTTAAAGCGGCGTAAAATCATATTCAGTCAAGACTACATGCCATAAGATTCCTCAAATGGACACCAATAATCATCATGTGATCGTTTTCATATTGGCCATGTCTGCATTTCCCCTGTTTGCAAAGGTTCATCAATTCTCAGAATGTGTTCAGGTTGTTTGCAAGGAGAAGAGCACAACCCAATACCCTCATGTCAGTCAAAATCTGCCGTGCATGAAATATTTCAGCCATTATATTTATCGAATAGATCTATTTCGTATGAGACATTTTGTTTGGGAATTTACTGAACAAATGTATTTAACCAGACATGCTCTCTATGCAGTAAAGTATTTCGCAGTAACGTAATTTCCTCCATCCACTAAGTGTCAGACGGAAACCAAGGCTTGCTTTGCAGAAGTTGTTTTGAAACTCCACATACCTTTCAGGACAAGGTATCAGGGTGTGGAGGAAGCGTTGAGGTAAAGGACTCTTGACTTACATGGCATATGAATCAGTGTTAGAAGATATGAAACGTAAAATGTTTCCATTCCCACGATGAAGGTGTGCATCATTTGTGTGTAAGTTTGTAAATATTCTGTTTAATGTATCCGTCAGCCGTTGAACTGATTGTGATCACAGAAACTGCGAGAGACGGTGGTTCACTATTTCTGTGTTGTGATATACAATTCAGGGACCTCGAGTAGAGCTTTTATTGCGATCTTCACCCATGCGTCCTGTTTCGTCAATGTTAAATAATGCATAATGCTCGACCACATCACAATGCCCTATTCGTACCAGACAATAAATAAAAAATGGCCAAGCGCATGTTTAATCTCAATGGGATCACTAACGATCTGAATGACATTTTACTCATGCAGTTATTGAGTCTTGCACGGGCTTTGTGATATCTCATAAATAGCTAACATGTAATTTTCCCGTATATTGTTAATGGTTCTCGTCAAGGGAGTCGAACTCTTGTCACAGTGTTGTTGTTATTCGATCTCATAAAGAACGTCAAGTGAAACACGTTCTAACATCTCACAACTGATGGCGTTCTGGTCAGATAGCGTGATGGCAACTGCGTATCGTGATGAGTGTTTTAAGACCTAAACTAACTAACAGTCATACAAGTGACAAGCAAACCCTCCCAATTCCCCCACGCGCAGTATTGATGATATTATTTTACCATTATCTCGGAGAGTATAAAACGTTTTATACTGATACGTAATCACAACCTGCATAGCTCTTCATTTGCCGTGTCTGTTGAAACGCCGTTACTCATTCAAAGAGTCATTCCATCTTTCAGTGAGTGTGAGTTTGGCTTTACGCCGCAATATTCCAGCGATATCACGGCGGGGAACACCAGAAAATGGGCCCCACACATTGTACCTATGTGGGGAATCGAACCCGGGTCTTCGGCGTGACGAGCGAACGCTTTAACCACTAGGCTACCCCACCGCCCCTCCATCTTTCAGACAGAGTATGCTTAATTTTACGTCGCTTTTAGCTATATTCTAGCAATGTCACGGCAAGGGCGCCAGAAACTGGCTTCAAACCCAGGTTCTCCTTGTGACGAGCGAACGCTTTCAATACCATGCTTCCCCATCGCCCCTATCTTTCAGACTGTAGCAGAGCTAACCCATCTTTCTTTTCATTGAAGCAAAGTTAATGGAAACTAGAGTTTCAGATAGGCCAGTGAGGTGAGTATGAAACATGTCACGTACATTGGTTAAAGAATATCTTTATATGTATTTATTATGTCCATTTGGCCATACTGACAGTGTTAATTGATGACAGTGACTACATTACTGTGAAGCAACATGTTGAGTTATAAGCGTGACTGTTTTCCTGTCTGATCTAGCTATGTTTTATTTTGCATATCTCGCTTTGATAAATAACACCAATATGCAAACATTTCGTGTTAAAATATTCATGACTTTTCGATACTTGTGATCGCGAATAACTATTTCAGTTTATAAAGTTCGATTCCCCTAATACACGCATGAAGTATTAGGTAGGATGGGCTGACCCAGTTTACCGCTGACCCAGTTTACCGCCCTATATCTCTGACCAAGCGTAAGGTGCCGTATATCTCTGATCCAGTTCAATGCGACGAATACCGCTGATCCAATTCATAGCAGCATATATCTCTGACCCAATGTAATGCGCCATATGTCTCTGGCCCAGTTCAAGGCGACGTATATTGCTGACCCAGTTCAAGGCGGTGCATACCGCTGACCCAGTTCAAGATCCATGTATATCTCAGACCCAGTTCATGGCTTCGTATATCTCTGACCTAGTTCAAGGCGGCGTATATCACTGACTCAGTGTAAGGTGCCGTATATCTCTGACCAAGTTCAAGACGTCGTATATCTCTGACCCAGTTTAAGGCGGTGTATATCGTTGACCTAGTTCAAGACGTCGTATATCTCTGACCTAGTTCAAGACGTATATCTCTGACCTAGTTCAAGACGTCGTATATCTCTGACCAAGTTCAAGACGTCGTATATCTCTGACCCAGTTTAAGGCGGTGTATATCGTTGACCTAGTTCAAGACGTCGTATATCTCTGACCTAGTTCAAGACGTCGTATATCTCTGACCCAGTTTAAGGCGGTGTATATCTCTGACCAAGTTCAAGACGTCGTATATCTCTGACCCAGTTTAAGGCGGTGTATATCGTTGACCTAGTTCAAGACGTCGTATATCTCTGACCTAGTTCAAGACGTCGTATATCTCTGACCAAGTTCAAGACGTCGTATATCTCTGACCCAGTTCAAGACGGTGTATATCGTTGACCTAGTTCAAGACGTCGTATATCTCTGACCTAGTTCAAGACGTCGTATATCTCTGACCCAGTTTAAGGCGGTGTATATCGTTGACCTAGTTCAAGACGTCGTATATCTCTGACCCAGTTCAAGACGGTGTATATCGTTGACCTAGTTCAAGACGTCTTATATCTCTGACCTAGTTCAAGACGTCGTATATCTCTGACCCAGTTTAAGGCGGTGTATATCGTTGACCTAGTTCAAGACGTCGTATATCTCTGACCTAGTTCAAGACGTCGTATATCTCTGACCCAGTTTAAGGCGGTGTATATCTCTGACCAAGTTCAAGACGTCGTATATCTCTGACCCAGTTTAAGGCGGTGTATATCGTTGACCTAGTTCAAGACGTCGTATATCTCTGACCTAGTTCAAGACGTCGTATATCTCTGACCAAGTTCAAGACGTCGTATATCTCTGACCCAGTTCAAGACGGTGTATATCGTTGACCTAGTTCAAGACGTCGTATATCTCTGACCTAGTTCAAGACGTCGTATATCTCTGACCCAGTTTAAGGCGGTGTATATCGTTGACCTAGTTCAAGACGTCGTATATCTCTGACCTAGTTCAAGACGTTGTATATCTCTGACCTAGTTCAAGGCTTCGTATATCTCTGAACTAGTTCAAGACGTCGTATATCACTGACACAGTTCAAGACGTCGTATATCTCTGTCCAAGTTCAAGGCGGTATATATCGTTGACCCAGTGCAAGACGTTGTATCATCGCTCTGCCAGAAACCGACAAGTCAAAACATTTCATTTAAAATATTCATGAATATTCGATTCTTGTGATCGCGAATAACTATTTTAGTTCATGTTGTGATCCGGTTGGATTCACTCAATACACGAATGACTAATAGCATCCCTCGGGAGGATGGTCTGCCCCAGTGTAAGGCGCTGTATAATCGCAGTGCCAGACACCGGCATTCACGGTCACTGGTTCATGTTGCGGATTCTGTGTTTACCAACACCAAACCCATGCGTGTGGGTTTCACCAGAGAGGACTTGCATCACGGGCCATCCTCCAACATAAAAACCATGATGTATCTGAAATATTGATCAAAGCGACATAATACCAACATCAGTCAATAGCAAAGAGAATATCTGTCAAAAGAGTCTGTCACTTTAACAGGACTACAGACCACCCGCAGTTAAAAAACATCCCCAATTACAGGAAACAAAAAAATATAAACTTCACTCCTTGAAGTATCTAAAAAACTTCAGCTGACTAAAACAGCAAGCATCATTGTCAATGCAGAGCCTTTGTCTAGATCTGTAACCTTGGGTTTTGGATTGTCTGGTGGAATATATGCCAGATGAAGGGATAACATACTACCCCGACATATTGCTACAGTTGTCGCTCTCACATTCATTTACACTCGTATAAATAACTAACGTTCCTGAAAGAATATGTTTTGTGGAAAAACCTAGTCCAATAAAATTTAATCAAGATGTTGGTTACATGAATAATTTTGGTACGGCCCAATGAAGGCACAGTGCAATATTTTAGATTGTGTAAGGTCCTTCAGCGGCTGACCCGTGAAGCTTCGGGGTAGAATAGGTCTTCAGCAACCCATGCATGCTATAAAAGGCGACCATGATTGTCATAAGAGGCGACTAATGGGATCGGGTAGTCATGCTCGCTGACTGGCTGACAGTCGTCATTGGTTCCCAGTTTGCGCATATCGATGCTCGTCATGTTGATCACTGGATTGTCTCGATTTTTCATAGACCGCCGCCATATAGCTGTAATATTGCCGAGGGCGGTGTATAACTAATCTCACTCTTTCAGCGGCTTGTGTTATTCAAATATATCGTGTAATTTAACTGTAATAGTACTGCAATAAACGTGTAACAAACGTTTCTTTATCTAATAGTCTTCTAACATATATGAGGTATTACCATAACAAAATGTAGGTGCAATTATCGTGTAATATATATTTCTAAGACAGTATTTTAATATCGGTGCAATAATCCTCTGATATTTAACTGAAATTGAGGGGAATTCGTTCTGAAGTGCAGGGGTAATAATACTGAAGAGTAAATATAATATATGTATGTGATACAGATGTAGACGCCCACAATATGCCACATTTAATGGTCTGTCAAAGCACACTTTGAATTCTAAATCTTTAAAGTTCGGTGTGGTAGCCTTATGGTTAAAGCGTCCGCTCGTCAATCTGAAGGCTCGGGTTCAATTCCCCCCATGGGTACAATGTGTGAAGCCCGTCTTTGATGTCCCCCGACTTGATATTGTTGGAATATTGCTAAAAGCGGCGAAAAACCATGCTCACTCGCACTACACCTAACGCACACAGTCACACTGATGTATTCATCATGTGTGTCATTGTACTGTACATGTGCAACCCTGTACATGTACTGTACTGCTGTCGGTGATCTGCAGAGAAATAGAATTTCTGATTTGTAAATAGGTCTCTTAATCAGCATTTTAGATTGTGTATCGATCTAACGGTTAAAGTGTCCCTATCTGGGTATCAGTTACAGAGGTAGACTGATTCAGTTAGCATAAATATGTTTACATCGCATTTCCAGTTTGCTGTTTGGGTTTGAATTGCTCAAATCCTATCACTCCAGACTTGTTTTATTCTGAGCGAATTCCCAAAGCAAACTACACAGGTAATCGTTTTCTCCGACATAACGTTTTATATGCCTAGTTCTCCAAATAGTCGACGCCTTTTCGACTGCACGTTCCACTGATGTACCGTGTTGTTTTCTGATGTCCTAGTGCTACCTTACCCCTTTCTCACTCTACCACCAAGTCTTTTTTCTTTGTTTCGTGAAGGTAATATTCGTCAGTAATTTATTATTTAAGCTGATGAGGCTAAGAATTGCTACATATATTTAAAGCTTCCTGAAAATACACCCGAAGTCTTGACGCAGACACTGGTCTATCGAAATAACGATGATCACTATTCTTCTTCATCAAAGTTTCGTGTTCTATGCATTGTACAGTATAGTGATAAAACATATGGTTGAAGCCTCGCGTGCCTTAATGTGATGGAATGATGAAAGCTTTGACTGTACTGATTCCCCGACATCTCTGGGGTAATCACACTTCTAGTTTTAACGCTCAGGGGGACAGGAGATCGATCACGTGATGTGCGTTCACCGTTTCAGTTATTGCGACATTTACTAAATGAATGAAGGCCCAACGCAATTGTCTTAGCGTTGGGAGAGGCTTACCACGAGAACGAATGAAATATTTGAGTGTAAACTCATATAGAACCATATGGGCTGCAACGCTTGGATCGGCTCAACGAAAGGCTTGAAACTGCAGCCGTTGTTGATAAGCCGAGGGCAAATATTTCATTGAACACTGAATAGTTCTTGCAACAGGAGGAAGCGCCTTTCGTTTATCACCGTTCGATCGCGTTAGATACAGCACTGCTGCCGGCTAGCGTTTGAGTAGATTGGACATACAACTGGGTTTTACGTTGTTGTTGCAGAGTAACAGAGAGTGCATGGTGACCGGACGACAGCAGTGATCATATCGCTACACAGTCAACACAGCAAGAGTAACATTGCTCTGTGAAAGCTGTTGTGGCATGATGTAGCGAACATACATCAATACATGGACACATGGAGACCCTGTGGATATAGATATTACAACACACAGAGGATAACGTATATGGCACCTCCTGATGACTGCCCCGGTTCGAGCCCAAGTTCCGACCAGCTTGTATGACGAGCGGCTAATGGACCGGACCTTCAGGTAACAACATTAACTGTTAAGTCAAGTTGTATTTTGCTATATATTCTGATCCACGAATGTACAGTTTAATGCTAATGCAGCTTTTGAGTGAATATTTAGGTTACTTTTCAACGTGAAGCAGTGAAAACGGGCATAAAATGATCAGCGATTCCCTAGATGTGTGGTACTGTTTATACCTAAAAGTACATATCATATTATACCTCCCTCAGTTACCCGGCATCCAAAATCTTGTGGCATTGCATGAAAAGTGTGTAGGTATTCCCACTTTTACGGGCTAAATAACACACGCATTGGCCTCTGCATTCAGTATTTGATCAAAGACCTTCATTAAAGTCACATATCATTCTTTTCACATGTTCATTCCTTTTTGTCATGGCTCCATAAACGTCCTTACAAAGAGAGATAAGGAGCCATATCCTGCAAATGTGCCAACAATCCCTATCTCAAAGATTAAGCAGGAGCATAAGAGTTCAAATTAATACCAAGCGGATTATACAAAACTTGGCTTTTTACCTTCTGAGAAGAGAGCTGAATACAATTCTGCCCAAACATTTGATTTTTTAGCTTTTATACATCGATATCTCTCATGAAAAATGTCACTCCTGAAGTCATGGTGTTACAAAAAGTGGCGCATAGATAATGTTACCCGTCTATCTCCATAGGTTCAGGGGTATGTTTCATGAAGGAGCGTAAGGCTTTACATGCTGAGTTGTCTCACTGATAGCATCTGTGTACACCTTACTGCAGTATCTTTATGCATATGTATCGGAATATCTCATAGGGCTATGGTATATAGTTTGTTCAAGATGTTTAACTTTAACTTCAGCTTGAGATATGTCTGCGACTGTGATCGTTCAATAACCACAAATCAGTATTCTCTTTTGATAATTGGCGTACATTTCTAATGCAAGTTATTGTAATGCGTGTGAAAGATCTCATGTATTCCGAGCATAGTGTGAAATTTCAGACAAGAATTACTACCTTAATAACATGTGGTCCTTGGCAACGTAAGTCTCTGTGCAGAATTGTCTTCCTTGAATACGTTACAAGGCTGTAATCCTGGGTTCGAACCCCGGTTCGCCCAGGGTTTTTGAGGATTTGTCAGCACCATAACCCATGATCATGGGTGTCATCAAAGTCGTTATTGTCTACGACCTGCATTTACTAGGACTTTCCTCCACCACCTGCATAACCTAGAACTTTCCTCAACCACCTGCATAACCTAGGACTTTCCTCCACCACCTGCATTATACCTAGGGCTTTCCTCCACCACCTGTACTAGCTAGGACTTTCCTCCACCACCTGCATTATCTAGGACTTTCCTCACCACCTGCATTACCTAAGACTTTCCTCCACCACCTGAATTACCTAGGACTTTCCTCCACCACCTGCATTACCTAGGACTTTACTCCACCACCTGCATTACCTTGGACTTTCCTCCACCACCTGCATTACCTACGACTTTCCTCCACCACCTGCATTACCTAGGACTTTCCTGCACCACCTGCATTACCTAAGACTTTCCTGCACCACCTGCATCACCTAAGACTTTCCTCCACCACCTGCATTACCTAGGGCTTTCCTCCACCACCTGCATTACCTAGGACTTTCCTCCACCACCTGCATTACCTAGGACTTTCCTCCACCACCTGCATTACCTAAGACTTTCCAGCACCACCTGCATTACCGAAGACTTTCCTCCACCACCTGCATTACCTAGGACTTTCCTCCACCACCTGCATTATCTAGGACTTTCCTCACCACCTGCATTACCTAAGACTTTCCTCCACCACCTGCATTACGTAGGGCTTTCCTCCACCACCTGCATTATCTGGGACTTTCCTGCATTACCTAGGACTTTCCTCCACCACCTGCATTACCTAGGACTTTCCTCCACCATCTGCATTATCTAGGACTTTCCTCACCACCTGCATTACCTAGGACTTTCCTCCACCACCTGCATTACCTAGGACTTTCCTCCACCACCTGCATTATCTAGGACTTTCCTCACCACCTGCATTACCTAAGACTTTCCTCCACCACCTGCATTACCTAGGGCTTTCCTCCACTACCTGCACTACCTTGGACTTTCCTCCACCACCTGCATTACCTAAGACTTTCCTCCACCACCTGCATTACCTAAGACTTTCCTCCACCACCTGCATTACTTAGGGTTTTCCTCCACCACCTGCATTACCTAGGACTTTCCTCCACCACCTGCATTACCTAGGACTTTCCTCCACCACCTGCATTACCTAGGACTTTCCTCCACCACCTGCATTACCTAGGACTTTCCTCCACCACCTGCATTATCTAGGCCTTTCATCACCACCTGCATTACCTAAGACTTTCCTCCACCACCTGCATTACGTAGGGCTTTCCTCCACCACCTGCATTATCTGGGACTTTCCTGCATTACCTAGGACTTTCCTCCACCACCTGCATTACCTACGACTTTCCTCCACCACCTGCATTATCTAGGACTTTCCTCACCACCTGCATTACCTAAGACTTTCCTCCACCACCTGCATTACCTACGACTTTCCTGCACCACCTATATTACCTAGGACTTTCCTCCACCACCTGCATTACCTAGGACTTTCCTCCACCACCTGTATTACCTAAGACTTTCCTCCACCACCTGTATTACCTAGGACTTTCCTCCACCACCTGCATTACCTAAGACTTTCCTGAACCACCTGCATTACCTAAGACTTTCCTCCACCACCTGCATTACCTAGGGCTTTCCTCCACCACCTGTATTACCTATGACTTTCCTCCACCATCTGCATTACCTAAGACTTTCCTCCACCACCTGCATTACCTAGGACTTTCCTCCACCACAACCCTGATATGTGTTGTACGTATTACCGAAATATTTAAATTCAGACTGACTCTCTATAAATCTTGGAGAAAAAAAACAAACTGAGTGGAAGTGCATCTATAATTTCTTGGACCGTCTCAGCTGAAAATCAATAATGCACCTGTTTTATTAATGTACGTGTTATAATGGCCTAAATTAATTCTATGTGTAAAGGTAGAAGGATGCTACTAAAGGCTCTCTGCACAAACGCTTACATGTATACGGTGATTTTTCAGTGATTCATACTTCAAAGCCAAAGACAAAGTTCTCTCGACTACCTGCGAAACAGACTCTGCTGGTCGTAAATGTGAAATAATGATCGCAATTAAAGAGATTATTTTTTACTTACAGTATCCAAACATTTTCAGAAACCCTCATGAGACATTAACTGACGCCCCAATTCCTGAACGCTATTAAGTTCGTGAATGGTTATCTGTGGATGGTTGGTGTTTAAAGCCATACTCAGCTGTATTCCAGAAATATGATGGCGGTCCGTAAATAATCGAAATAATGGACCAGACAATCCAGTGATCAATGGCACGAGCGTCAGTCCACGCAACTGGGATACAATGACACGTGTCAGCGTGATGTTCGTGTTATCTGAACACGTTGGTTATGTGTTATTTATCTGATAATACCTCTGACAGCGGTAGCCACTGAATGTTATCAGCCATTGTTTCGGCTGAACTATTTACAGGCCCGTGTGATGTAGTACAAATAGTGCTAGTTGCGACCTAAATTATTCCTACAGCCTCTCCGCTACTCCGGTAACTTCTCGCACTTGCTCGTGACGCATTTCGTTTAAGTTCGAATGCTCACAAGAACGCGTGATTTTTCTGTTTGAAACTGAAAAACGTTCATACAATGATGTGCAAGGGATCCATATTTTTTCTGGATGGTGGGATTGTAGTGTATTCACAACAAAAACGTCCCCAAACGTTTCATGGCAAACCTATTTTGTTAAGTAATAAACGATCACAAGTCCCTACATGACGCCGAATATTCCTGTCACTGTTGAGCAGCATATTTGGTGGAATCCCTCTCAGTTTGTTGTAAGCAGCGTAACGTGTCACAGCGCTGCGGTCTCAATACGGACTGTGTTGTGAGACTTTGAGACGTGAACAAGAGCGGCACAGCTTTTCACACCATTGCTTCCCTCAGTTAGACATATATATCAATATATGTCAAGTGCACCTCAGATTTAATTATATTGTTACACACACCAGGTCCAGCCGATACACTCATCTCACATTGGATTGATCGAGTCGTTTATAAAAGCGTGAGTGAGTGAGTGAGTAAATTTGATATTACGCCGAGTTTAGCAATAATCCAGTAATATCACGGCGGGGAAATTGAACTCTACACTTATACCTATCTGGGGAATCCAGCCCGTCACGGCGTGACGACCGAACGTTTTACCCACCAGGCTAACTCACCGTCCCTTCAGAGGTCATGAGGAATGTGTAATAGACAATATGATTCAGGGACCGCAAGACCGACACTGTGTTTGACGAGTGAGTGAGCGTGATTTTACGCCGCTTTTAGCAGTATTCCAGTACTCCAGTCCGTTTGTCCTAAATGAGAACGGAAACTTAGAATAGTCTACTACTTTTCAACACCGTGTGCAGAAGTTTGCTGTTTTTATAAGGATCACTTGAAGCTGTTTATGAAACTGCAATGTTGTTACTTGTGCAGGTTGACATCTTTAAATAAGGGAGTCACAAATGTAGGTGAAACAGCGCAATCATGCACTTACTGCACTCCGATAGCATAAGGTGCCATTGGGTTGTCTCGTGATTGCTTGAGTTATTCCACTGTTAAGGCATTCCAAGTGACTATTTAGTGAATCCCACAAACATGACTTACGTTAACGTGTAACCTAGAAACATAATAACTGCGGACCGTGATTCTAACCCACGACAGGCGGTTTGATCGCCTGGTGGTTAAAGCATTCGTTCGTCTCGCCGAGGATCTGGGGTCGATTCCCCATATGTATACAGTGTGTGAAGCCCATTTCTAGTGACCCAGTCGTGATAGTGATGGTATATTGCTGAAATCGGGTAAAACTCACTCATTTTATTCAAACCCACGATTTGTTTTGGTTTCTGGGACGAAACTCCGCACAACTTTGCCCGCTAACCTGAACACGGATTTTTACAACCCGCCATTGACCTTGTCTTGGTTCACAATTTCACTGTTCCCTACAGGTGCGGCATAAAAGTGTTAATTTTCCTGGTTTCAAGCATAAAACAGCCAACAAACAATCGATCCCAGAAAGTTCGCTTTTCCTTGCGGTTGCGTTTCGATTCACAGGGGACCCTTGAAGGTCCCGGGGTAGAATAGGCCTTCAATAATCCAGGCTTGCCATAAAAGGCGACTATGCTTGTCGTAAGAGGCGACTAACGGGATCGGGAGGTCAGGCTCGCTGACTTGGTTGACACATGTCATCGGTGTCAATTGCGCAGATCGATACTCATACTTTTGGTCACTGGATTGTCTGGTCCAGACTTGATTATTTACAGACCACCGCCATATGTCTGGAATATTGCTGAGTGTGGCGTAAAACAAAACTCACCCACTCACTCACTATTTCGACAGGGATTATTGGCATAGTACCTGCCATTATTAGTGTTCCGCTATGACAGGACAAGCGTCGCAAACACCTGGTGTCATCACTAATTTTCAATGATCCATTCATACAAGTTTCACAATGATGTTGTAGTCTAATGGTTAAAGCGCCTACTGGTCACGCTGAAGCCCTAGGTTCGATTCCCAATGTGGGAACAATGTCTGAAGTCCATTTTTGATGTCCCTTGCGGTGATGTTACTGATCAGAAGGTTACCTACAGGTGAGGTTAAGTTAGGATCACATGGCCCTTTTGTCTGGCTCGGTCCATATTTTCTTCCTCTGGTGTGAAACTAAATATTTCTTGTACTGATTTTTGCCAAAGTAATCTCTAAGCATATCATTAATGTGTTTCTTTTGCCCCAGTGTGGCGTCCAGGAACATCTATATTTTGCAATGATGGCATTATACCATGGGAGGGACATAGTGTCCTCTAGTTAAACGGTTCATCTGAACATAACGACTGGTTGTTTCTTTGAAGGCACGCCTTTCCTTACTGGATCAGAGATTTCCTACCAAAGTGGAAACGGGTTTCCTCTCTATTAACTTGACTTGGTCGTATTCAATCGTATAATCATAACGAGACATTAGTAATTGTCTCTAATATATATTTATTTGAGGATTAGATATGAAAGGGCAAAAAATAGATTCCAGCGTACGTCTGGATACAGTCTAAGAACTGACCAATATGTGTAAGAAATATGCACTGACAATGTTCTCTCGTTGGGGAGCAGCTGATGACAAGAACTGATGGAACTATTAGAGATGACGAAAACTGGTTCATCATATTCATTAGAATTGGTGAAATTATTAGATGCAAAACCCGGGCGAAATATTGGTTAGAAAAGCTGGTGGAATTGATAGTATCACGAAAAGCAGAACTGATGGTGGCAACAACTGATAAAATTGATAGTTACATAAAAAATGGCAGAACTGACAGTTTCAAGAAATGTCCAAACCAGGTGTAACAAGAACCGAAGGAACAGATACAAACTGAAAAAAGCCCGACAGTTCGAAACGAGTAGATGGGTGTGTAGCATGTATTTGATGGTGAAACTGATAGGTGTGTAGTGTGTTGTAATGTTAAATGGTATGACTTCTTTGGAAACCAGGTAGAATCAATACGTGTAGATGGAAATGAGTCCAGTTGATTTATATTGTCTTAGAATTTAGGACGCGGATAATAAAGATATATAACATCGTTATCAACAGTTGTTGCTGTGGTAAACAAGGAGCAAGGTTGTAAGTAAGTACATGTATCCTAATGCATAAAAATGTGGAGTCAGGTTGACATAAGGCACCAGTTTTACCATGCTTTTCCTATCTGTCAGGATCTCTATGACAGATCCTATGTGAAACATGATATATTATCGTCATCAGTAAGACTTTGATCATTGTGATGGTGACAGAGTGTTTGAAGTGTGAAATCGAGAAGTTGAAAATACACGTGGCAGTGGACGTACGGGAGCCAGAACGACTCGCTACCGGAGACGTGGCTCCAGGCTTTCAAACCAACAGCTCTCTACAGTGTTATCCATTGGTACACAAGGACACGCTACGGGCCATGTTTCTCTCACAGCTAGCGTCTAACCATCAGTGACCGGCACTGAATTTCATTATGTGTTATGTTCGTGTTAAGTGGGAGAGGTACTTCTGGCGTGAAAAGGTGTCTTTATGACGTCTCATACATTGAGGGTGAATATCTTGTAACACCGAAGATACAGGTTCGATTTCTCACATAGATAGAATGTGATACATATTTCTAGTGTCCCTTATATTGCTAAAATGTTGCTGGAATGTTGTTAATAATGATTCAAAAACCTATACTTGCTCAGTGGAACTTTTGCTGTCATTCGGCATACAAGTCCCCCCAAAAAGAATACCACAGGTAACCTCAGGTTAGCTACGCAGGATTTCTGATGTCGTTTTTCAGGTGGTCAGAGTTTTTCAGTATGCAGTGAAATACTAGTGCGTACACGTCCTTGGAATTTACAAAGCCGTGATAGTCAAAAGAAAAGATTTTCAAATGTTTAATGTATGTTTATACTTGTCATGTTTTTACTCAAACTGCCTGATATACCCATGGTCCATGGATATTCCAAAGTAAGGAATAAATCTCTTACTATAGAAAGTGTTTGGATTTGAAAGCAAATAATGTAAATTTGATCTCGGAAGTTACATTTTAAAGCTGCTTATTTGCGAAAATAGGGATTACAAAGAAATGGTATTTCACACTCTGTATAAGATAGGTAAGGACTGCCAGGTGGAAGATCAGACTACCATAAATAGTTGTTTAGTTGTTTAACGACACACTCAGCAATAATCCAATGTTTGTAAGCAATCGAGTCTGGGCCAGACAATCCAGTGATAAACATCATGAGCATCGATTTATGCAATTGGGAACTGATGACATGTGTCAGCTAAGCCTGAGCATCCGACCCTGTTAGTCGTCTCTCACGACGATCATGGGTTTCTGAAGATCAACCCGGATCGCGGGTGCCACAGGTAGAAGTTAACAAGTGTCGGAACCAACACACGGAACATTGCACCCGGATCACGCTATTCCTCCTTACATGGAAAGGGATCATCCTTCATTTTAGATCTTCAGTGAAAGATCTCTGTGAGCAATAGCATTGTTCACTTTCATTCTCCACAGTAAAACGCAAGCTGTCTACTGTGTTAATGTAAGTGGCCGTGTTTGAAAATACGACGTGATGAACGCCTGAGGGATATTGGCGTCCTTCAGACTGGCGGCACTGGTAGTCTGTGTTTTCACTGTGTCTGTGAGACTAGCAGGCATCTGCAGATGCAGTGTCGTTAGTACATTATGACCAGTCCTGCACAGGGCGCCCTAGATGAACGATAGCTCAACGATTAGATGGTAGGTGTGGATAGAGCATGGGCACCAGGGGATGCTTTGGAGTGACTACTCTTATGAGTCCTCTTTAATGATAGCTTTGATTTCCTAGGGGCGTCCTATCGAACGTCAGCGTGAAGCAAAATGATAAATGTGGATAGATCTGTGATGATACTGGGCGAGATCACTTTGTGTTAATGAAGCGTCTCCAGTTAATTATGAATCACTTGTTTGTAAAGTGTTAAAAATTTACACTGAAACAGGATAGAACCCGGGACATCTGAACAAACCAGCGGCAACATATACAACTAATCTTCGACTAATCTCATCTTCGACTCCCGACATGGGTACACTCTGTGAAGTCCATTTCTGGTGTTCCCCGAAGGTGACATTGATGGAATATTGCTTAAAATAGACGTAAAACTTAATTTACTCACTCTCATCTCATCCATACTACCCTGACCATAGCAGCCTTTGTAGTCCCTCAGTTGCTTCATAAATGCTATGAACTCGAATAATGGGAAAAAGAGAAAAACGTGACCAAAAGAGAGCAAAAGATGTGAAGCATTTGCATTATAAATGTCTTGGAATCTTAACAAAGGAACACGAACTATTGACATAAGAGTCCTTAGAAAAGAAATATTTTAGGTACCACAGCCATACATTGTTCGCTCAGAATGAACGAGGTTAATCTGTAGCTACGCATTCTATAAACCTCAAGGCGTAAAAGAGAATCCAGTCAACAAAATGGCAGGTTTCTCTTCAGTTGAGTCTCCTGAGGGAATAAATTGTTCTAATGGTTTTTGCCTAGTTTTGAAAATTCATTTCGTTTGCATGGCTTCAGCGGTTCCTGTTTGACCGGTGAATTGTTTGGCGACTTTTGAAAATCCATTTGAATTGTTGGGAAGTGCTTCAGTTTCGGTTTGAATAGGTCCCCACCAGTCTAAACCGGTCGTTAGAGCATCAGACTTTCTTACCTGTGTTAAAAGACTTGTTATATCATATCATCGTCGTAACCCCTTTGTTCACAATTTCAGTCACTTGATTGTTTGGTCCAGATTCCATTCCTTGCTTGCATCCGAAATGTAGCACGAATATTGCTGAGTGTAGCCTCAAAGCACAGGGGCTGGTGTTGTAGTAAATGATACGTAGTGGATCCCAACACTCGTTCGCTGATAGCCATCTGCACACAAAGAAGTATACACTCGTCCACTGATGGTACCTAGATGGCTATTAGTGAACGAGTGTAGGACCCTGGGCCTAGATTTTCGAAACTCTCGTAGCGCTAAGATAGTCGTAAGTTAATGTTAACGTATGGCACTTGAGACTATCTTAGCACTAAGAGAGCTTCGAAAATCTAGACTCGGGACGTTTTATTTGCAGCAATGCAAGTCCCAGTGACTCAAACATACATTCAAACATACATTCAAACACAATGATCGTGACAGCATATGCTCCTTGCCGTGCTCTTCACACTGGTAATCAGCGAGACAGATTAGTTTTACGTCGCAGTTAGCAATAGTCCAGCAAATATCACGGGGGTAGGGGTGGGGGGACACCAGAAATGGGCTTCACACATTGTACCCATGTTTGGAATGGAACCCGGGTCTTCGGAGTGATGGGAGAACGCAGTAATCACTAGGCTACCTCACCGCTTCAGGTCACACCGAACCAACAAGAACCCTACACACAGGATGCGATAAAACAACTCACACCGCGCCGATAAATTGATAGTTTGACAGAGGCGTAAAACACTCCATGAATTGCCTAATATTTAAAGGGTAATTCGCGTGTTGTCAGGAGAACATGTTCAGACAACAGATTAAGAGATAAATCCGTTTACTTTACAAAAGCATTATATCCTGAAAATAGAATATTTTTTCCATTCCCACCCACAGGAACGGCAGATACACAGAAACATGTTTTCTTGGTTATATGTTAGAGGGGGCGGAGGGGTAGCCAAGTGGATAAAGCGTTAGCTCGTCACGTCGAAGAACCGGGTTCGATTCCTCATATGGGTGCACCTTATGAAATGAACTTGTGGTATCCCCCGCTATGATATTGCTGAAACATGCAAAAAAAACCGACTTCCAACTAAACTCACTCCTATGTTTTGAAGTCATCATTCATATGTATTGACGACACTGATATGTATCGACGTCATCATATGTATTGACGTCAACATTTTCCACTCAAAGTTTGATGACCGGGAAATGTAAGCTCTTGAAATTCCCCCTATCAAAATAGCATAAGTTTGTACATGTCATGTCGACAGTAAACATATAACGAATTTTCAGTTTGTTGGTGTTTGATGAAATGTCAGTTTTCAATCGATTGCTCTTAAGTGTATGAAAAAACAGGTTTCAGCGTTCTAGAAGTAAAACTATACCGTTAAAAAGACGTGGATGTTGGATTTACAAGATTAATAAAATGCAATTGATGGAGCCAGAGAGGAAACTGATGATGAAGAGAAATTAAGTGTGACATTTTATTCCTTCGGAAATATTTCATCTGTATGGCATGTTCGCAAAATGGAATATCCCTTACTTTTTGTTTTTGAATGGTATATAAATATGACGATGCTGTTCGACTCGTACTTGGCCGTCTCACAGACTATTAACTTATATCTGGATCTACCAGTGGCACCTTTTGTACGCTAAGAAAAAAGCGTCAGTCTCCAACATCCTTTACCGTTAACTGACCGTCTATCGGTCAATGAACCCCTCAAAGACCTTTCGAGGTTTTACGTGTATATTAGTGCTCCTTGATTTACCTCAATATATTGATTCAGTCGTAGCCATGCCAGTGATAAAAGATTCGACATTATCTACGTTGCCGAGATTCACTGACGACCACAGGTTTGCAGAACCAATTCTAGTCATTATCCATGCTGGTGCCGGGACACGTGAGGCACAGCTTGAGACGTCGGTAGGCATTGTGTTTATTGACCTCGCCAAAAACCTGTATAACACAGATGCCACTGGAATATTGTTACTGTTTGTTATCGCTCTCACCCACTCACACACACACGCTCATTTATTCACTCACTCACTAGGGCGGTGGGGTAGCCGAGTGGTTAAAGCGTTAGCTCGTCATGACGAATACCCGGTTTCGAATCCCCACATGGGTACAGCGTGTGTAGCCCATTTCTGGTGTCCTCCGCCGCGATTTTACTGGAATATTACCAAAGTCGGCGTAAAACCATACTCGCTCACTTCAAGCTGTTCTCCTTCACGGTGCAGTTTGGTGGTCCGGGTTTTATTCCCAGCATGTTATCTATTGTAATGTTTATAGGTTCCTGGATATTGCTAAAGACGTCACAACTCTCACTCTCGTCTTGTTGCCCTGTGGAGTAGAGCATGGTCTGTGCGTGTGTGATCATCTCATTTCAAGTGTTTTATGTCGGCAAGTTATTTCAGTTTAATTTCATATTGAGATGGTATTTTTCTTTGTTTCCATGGAAACGTGTTCAGTGTTACTTCGACTCTGTAGAAGAACAGTGGTTTATTAATCTACACACGCAACAAGAGTAAAATACCTGCATTTATATCTTATGTATATTTTCAAGTGATTTCTGAAACCTTCAGCATTCATTACTGTTTGTAACTTATTCAAACACAGTGCTTTGAAGACTCGTGTTCTTATAAATGTAGCTCATATGCTTCTAACGCAATAGGCTAATACTTCATCAGTCCTTCCTACATTTTGTATAACATTATATGAAATCAGACACAAACCTGTGCTTACTAATGTTAGCATATCCACTGAACTATCCGATTTGTTCGACAAGGCTTATGCCGACGTCGTTGTTCTCACAAATCTAGGTCATGTCTCTCTCCCTCCCTTATCATGTCTGTTAAAATGATGTTTTATGTTACAAGACCATAATGGTACCATAAAGGTGTCCAACGGGTGCAGATGTACACCACGACTAATTTGGAATGACGTTATGAAGTTTGTGCTTTACTAGAATCCCCAATCTCAACCTCAAATATTTATCATCCCACGCTTTTTTCTGTTCAGTGATCACCAACAGGGGGGCGACAATCTCAATGACGTGGGAGAGAAAACTTTCTTCATATTCGCAAAAGTGTTTTAGGCAAGCGCGAGAAATTAAATCACTTTCACTCTTGGTGCTCGAGGGGCCGTTGGGGTAGCCTAGTGGTTAGAGCTTTCACTCTTCACGCCAAAGATCCGGGTTCAATTCCCCACATGGGTTCAGTGTGTGGAGCTCTTTCTGGTGTTCCCCGCAGTAAGATTGCTCGAATATTGCTAAAAGCGGCAAAAAACCAAACTGGACTCACTTTGTGTCCGGGGGTTCAGTGATTCGCCCCGGGCACGTTCCCAGGTAAGATCGTTGGGATCTTGAGTTTAAGAAAGCAGTAAATGTCTCACCTGTATCAACCGGGCACTCATGAATCATGACTGCTCAGTATTAAATGTACTAATCGTTGAGGGAGCATTTACCTCCTGAATGTTTGATTATTCATCTGAAAATGAACGACAACTGGACTTCATTTCACTCCAAAATAAGGCTTAAAGAGGAAAGACATATACATGTACCCTCTCTGGATTTAAACCAAACTCACTCACTGAGATGTACACATGCCTAATGTGTGATGTCACGCTTCTCTTTCAAGACGTTCGATTCCCCACATGGGCGAAATATGAGCCCATTTCTTATGTCCGTGATATTGCTGGGATATTACTAAAAGTGACGTAAAACTGAACTCACTCTCTTTCAACACGGACGTTGGCGTTTATATAGTTGCACTCTACAAGAAGTTGCAGTGTAATACCCTCAACACGACATATGCCTGTCAGATCGTGATACTCAAGCCATCATACCTGTGACTATGCCAGTCTATGTGAATGTATACATGTAGCCTGCGTGCCTCAAGCAATTAGCAGCAGCTACATCATACCAGGTAACCCGTAATGGACAGTTTTCTTTGAGGGAAAAAAGCTGCTTGCGCCTTGCGTTAGTGAATGCAATAATTCATTTCCAGGTATGACGAAATCTGTTTGGCTTAGTAGCCTTGTTAGAGCTCAGGGCCTAGATTTTCGAAGCTCTCTTATCGCTAATTTAGACGTAAGTTTATGTTAATGTGTGGTAATTACGACTATTTTAGCGCTAAGAGAGCTTCGAAAATCTAGGCCCAGATCTCCGCCTCTGCATAATCCAGACCAGCGAAAACGAGCCATGAACTTATCAGTTCTCGAATTTCAGTGAAATTATTTTCAAACTGCCATTATTACGTAAAAGGTCTTCCATCAATAACTTGACGCTGCTATTTGACATATGAGTCAACCAGGTCGGTTGTGTTTGTCCACAGTGGCTGCGTGAGTCCTGACTGTACATTCAGTAGGGCTGGACCTTAGTACCGTTGTTAATGCCCGGAGCCGATTTGATAACGTGACTAATCAATGATGAATTACTTAAATGTTGTTTTTTTGCCATAAAGTAATTTACGAGATTGTTCAATCATTGTTTTCTTATGATTGAGATTGTGGACAAAACGTGCATTGAAAACTCCCAAGATATTATCTGCCGACAACTAAGCATGTGACGTGTAACATAGGCTGCAGGTAATTAACTGTTTACACGAAAAAGACTCATATACGTTTTTAAATATTATCCAGTTATCAGGTTCAGCAGAATTAATCAATTAACATAACTGGATCTGAAAAGAAACTTAACTGGCATGCATTCATAGTGTTCCCTCTAACTCGAATGTAACTGTTTAATTGTGATTGGTTGCCGTGGTAATGGGCTAAGCGAAATAATTCTATAAATGACCTGCTGACTTTTGATTATCGCTTGACATCATTGGTTAACGGGAAAATGTGCATACATGACTGACCTGACATCCATACGTGACACGTGGAATGTCACACACAGGCTTGAAACAGTTGCTTGATATCCACCGCAAGGACTATGTCAAATGAAATATGTTTCTTCACACTGATCTGACGAGACGGTATATGTAAAGTATTCATATGCTAGCATGCTTGCATCAGCAACAGACTGCAAGAATTCTTCCATGTTTGATGTACATCAGTAATGCTGATACTGGAAATAGAGTGGTACTATCGGTGTATGCCATTAGCTTCATGAATACCCACAAAGTGAAAGGCGAGTATTGAAAGGTTTGAAAGTTCTGCTCCAGAAAGGAATACCACCACCAATTTCCGTAAAACTTGTTGCCATGGAAATGCAAAAAAAGGTGTTGATTCAAAATCCAAAACTAGCAAAAGGCACCGATTCACACCAGACCATCCATGTGCCAAGTTTAGCGAAGAAACATTGAACGGTTTTTAAGTTCCGCTTTAGAAAAGATCAATTTACACGCACGGAGTCCAAATAATACTCCCCGCAAAACGCATTTCGGTGGGTAACAATCCTTATATAGGCGACTGTTGTTGAATTAAGTAAAAAAAAACAAAAAAAACAGCTGTTGTCTCAGAAAGTGTTTTTCATTGAAGCGCTCTGATAGATGGACGATAGGGGTGTGTGCATCAGTTTCTGACAATATTTCTAACTACATATACTGGACCAAAATAGGTAGGGATATGTGTAAATTTTGAAAATATGAATTATCATCTATTTATTCATTGACACACTTATGAAATATCAATCACAAAAAACCCAATATCCCTAACTTATTTTGTCCAGTATATATAGAAGCAGTATGACTGAATAAAATAGTTTTTTTGCATAAATGGGATTGTGTTAAGGATTGACTGTGTATTTCTTTCGATGCATTGAAGTATGAAACTAAAAACCAAGGTGCAAACTGTATGAATCCGCGTAGCAAAGTAAATCCTTATAATTAAATTCAGGAACAAATACTATACCCTTTCAACAATATTTTCTTTAAACGTAATCAAATTCATGGAAACAGATATCTTTGTTACCACCGATTAACATGTTCGGTGTAAGAATTCGGTAATGACGTGACATGACTCACGTGACTCATCTACATAAAATGACACGCCTGCCAAACCATGAGCCAATCAGCATAGAGCACCCCCAAACAGCTGTCAATCAACCAAGCTAACATCGGTCGACGAATCAGAGTGGAACAACTCAACGTGACGCGTCCCGGTATCGGCAAAGTTTCAAGTTCAAACGTTTGAATTACTACCTGCGAACTGAAAGAGACAGTTTGAAAAGTGAGAAATGGAAATGAAGCCCGATGATATGAAGTAAGTGGAACTGAGATTGTAGTATTTGCGCAAGCAGAAAGAGGCTGTGATGTGACTGGGATTGCGATGCCATGAACTGATGTTCCAACGTGCGCATGCTCTTGTCGAGGCGTTGCAACCTTATTAACGTTCACGGATAATTTTGAGTTGTTTGTTTATGTTAACCACAATGTATCACTTCAATGTTTACCCAAAGTTCATAAAGGTACCCGAGTGCAAGGGAATTCCCTCGCTGTGTAAAGGTATTCCCCGACAGTCCTCAGGTCCGAAAGTAGTCCGGTTCGGTGGGCGTGGCTTATTTTTTTCAGATTCATTGGGAAATGAACTCAAAAGAAATGTTCCCAGTTAACCAATCAGATTGCCAGAATTTTAATGAACACAATAAAAATTTAATTATTTAAGGATTGACTGTGTATTTCTTTCGTTGCATTGAAGTATGAAACTAAAAACCAATGTGCAAACTGTAGCGGATTCTTACAAAAGTTTGCACATTGGTTTTTAGTTTCATACTTCAATGCAACGAAAGAAATACACAGTCAATCCTTATAATTAAATTCAGCAACAAATACTATACCCTTTCAACAATATTTTCTTTGAAAATAATCAAATTCATCGAAACAGACATCTTTGTTACCACCGATTAACATTTTCGGTGTAAGAATTCCTTAATGGCGTGACATGACTCACGTGACTCATTTACATAAAATGACACGCCTACCAAACCATTAGCCAATCAGCATAGAGCACCTCCAAACAGCTGTCAATCAACCAAGCTAACATCGGTCGGCGAATCAGAGTGGAACAACTCAACGTGACACGTCGCGGTATCGGCAAAGTTTCAAGTTCAAACGTTTGAATTACTACCTGCGAACTGAAAGAGACAGTTTGAAAAATGAGAATTGGAAATGAAGCCCGATGATATGAAGTTAGTGGAACTGAGATTGTAGTATTTGCTCAAGTAGACAGAGGGTGTGATGTGACTGGGATTGCGATGCCATGAACTGATGTTCCAACGTGCGCATGCTCTTGTCGAGGCGTTGCAACCTTATTAAGGTTCACGGATAATTTTGAGTTGTTTGTTTATGTTAACCACAATGCATCACTTCAATGTTTACCCAATGTTCATAAAGGTACCCGAGTACAAGGGAATTCCTTCGCTGTGTAAAGGTATTCCCCGACAGTCCTCAGGTCCGAAAGTAGTCCGGTTCGGTGGGCGTGGCTTATTTTTTTTCAGATTCATTGGGAAATGAACTCAAAAGAAATGTTCCCAGTTAACCAATCAGATTGCCAGAAGTTTAATGAACACAATAAAAATTTAATTATAATCTGATGTCAATATTGTTTTCTGTTTTTAATCTAGTACACCTTTCAAAGGAAGTTTACATTACTTATTTACTGATAGTGTCATTGGTATACACTATTTATTTGTACCTTCAACTATCTTTTGCCTGTTGTTCTTTTGACGGTAATTGTTTGTAGCTTTCCGTACTAAAAATAACTTGGAGCGTCCAAATCCCGGTTCACCTTAATGTGTCAGTGTTTGTAAACATACCCTTGAGCAGTTAGTTTCACGCAAATGTGATCTCCTTCAGCAACACATACTATTCTGCAGGTGAAATTAGCCTTGAAAATCCGAACCTCTGTGTTGTATTTCGCTCATACAGATCCCAGTTTTAATCTCTGTCATTGAATTGACATTCAGTAGAGAGGAATGCAGTAAATGCAAACGAATCTTGGATTTAAAATGCCCAGACATCCTTAATTCTCAAAAAAGAAAAAAGACAACATTCATATGAAATGACTGTACGGGATTTATGTTAAGAACAAAGGCCATTGTTAGGTATTAAAGGATGGGAGTTAAGGTTGACCTAAGTATATTAGCCCCAGGTCATGATGGATCAGCTCTTTGCTGACAACGCGAGATCAGGTCTTCATCAGGAGAGTTTGCTCATGAGTTCAGTCACTGGGCGGCAACTTAAAGATACAAGTCCGTCCTGATTCAGGTAGTTTTCTGGTTCGTCACGCCGAAGTCGCAGGTTCTGTTTCCCAACGGGTACAAAACATGTGAAACCAATTTGTTGCGTTCGTGGTCGTGGTCGTGCTCGTGCTCGTGCTCGTGATCACAACACGCTCACTCCCACTTGCTGTTTCTATGAGTTTACAGTCGTGTTTCGTTTCCTGCGTGGTTGAGTTTGCAAAGCCGATGATTTCCCCATTCATATTATTGCAGCAATCGTGGTAAGAGAGGCAAAAACAACAAGAAGAAAGTTAAACAGAAATAGCCGTAAACTGATGCGTGATCAAACAGGTTTCACTAAGTCGCACGAAATACGCGACTGCTTCCAAACACTTTCTGAAGATCCACCTGGAAGTGAGCTGCTGTTACCTACTTTAAAACAAAATCCATGGATATGTATTCCGTGTTCCTTTGTTTGATATGTTCTCAGGTGTTGAAATGTGAACATACGGCTTTAAGAGATCGACGCTAAGTGTCCGCTGAAATGTTTTCCATCATATAGGAAATTGATTACCTTTTACTGTGACCAAACATGGGAACTAATGACACAGACAAGCAGCGTGCTGGGTATTTGAATTTAGCTTCCCCTTCCCACCAGATAACGTCGGATGATGTCGGCATCGTATAGCCGTTTGCTTACGCTGAACTAACAAAGCTTTTAGTGCCATTTGCAAGTCCTACGCGTTCCCACGGACTGAAGCGTGTGCTTAATGGGCAGACAATGAAATGATGGAAATACGGGAAGGTCAACAAATGACACATGCTATGTTAGAAATAATGTGGTCATCTGTCACATGGTGCAATTGACGGTCAAGTGGCGTTCAAAATGCGTTCGTTAATCTTTTTACGTCACTATTACAGGGAGATAACTACAATTGTCTTTTCCGTCTTTGACTAGACATCGCCGACTGTACATCGTAGAAAAGAAATAAATGAATAGGACTATCTCTTCCGTCTGTGTGATGTTTGCTAATAGCAGATCAACAAGGGTAAACATATGATCCATCACCAGGTGAAACAGCACTATATCCTGTGGACATATCCAACTGTGTGGGGACTTTTGTATGGGCAGTAATCACTCGCACACTTAGTTGCTTTCTGTATGATGCTAAGTGCATGATAAATAGAAGACACAAAATCCCAGGAAACCTTGGGGATTGAATAATGTGGAAGATAAATGGGTGTTAAATTCTATGAGTATGCTTCTTTATTCCATGGGGTTGGAAGGACGTGGGAGATTAATTATGTCCTGACCAGTCGTTATTGTCGATTCGCCTCCAGAAACGTGATAAATTGAGACATGAGACCGCTTTTAGCATAAAGTGTAATCTTCTTTCAATTCGCTAGCAGAAAATCTTTTGAATTTTCAATGTAATTTTATCGCCCATTGATATAATCCCTTCAATCAACTGAAATGTTATGTTATTACCCTACCACAGATGATCAGTTCTGAAACTAAAGTAAAGTAAGAGAGACTAACCCACGTTTATGATCATAAGAGAGCTCTGCCCAAATCAGTTCAGTGTACGATTCCGACAACATTATAAGCATATCTCCACCAATCCCTGTTTGACAGTGGTACCTCCAGGTGTTTGCGAAAAGGTAAACTTACTCTGACTTCAGCATTCAAAGGAGTGGGTTGTGTTGCCTAGTGGTTAAAGCGTTCGCTCAAAACGCCGAAGGCCCGGGTCGATTTCCGATATGGGTTCGATTCCCTCATAGTTACGATGTGTGAAGCCTATTTCTGGTTGCTGTTATTTCTGCTGTTGCTGGACTATTGCTAAAAGCGCCGTAAAACCACCCACTCCTGCGGCAAAACAGAAAACTTGACAATAATTGGAACTGCGGGTGAGTTTATATTCACTAGGCCATCTCGTTCGGTATGTGAATGAATCTCTGGGGTTGTATTGGCACTTATGAATCTGTTTGCATTGTTGTGGTTATCTAAATGCAATGTCCTTGAATTGTATCGTGGGTTTGATTAACTGATTACCTGACCGTAGTGCTAGTTTTAAAGAAATCTTGCCTGACTCACTTTACGACTTGCTATGAATAGAGCAATCTGATAAATTATTGTTATATGTAAATATCTATTACATTTTGTACAACAGCTACATCTACCGACCAAGCAACTATTACCAGTATCAGCTTGTACATTAACTGTTTAGCCAGAATGCTGTACATCACTTGCACACTTGTAATGAAGAAGTTATATATCCATAGATTATGATGATAAATTCTTTCCTAATTAATTAATTAATTCAGTAACTATGGTTTCGTGGTTTTAGTATTTTTTATTGCTTTTGCTGAAAAATATGTTGTATTTGTGGTGGATTTGACTGCGTGCTAAAGCACGTCCAAAAAAGGATTAATTAATGCACAATGCCTTTCACAAAGTGATCAAATGAACACACTTCTCATAGTGCTTGAAATCTTTTCGATAAAATAACAAAAAGTGTAAATCCAAATATCACTCACTTTAAAGATTCGGGTCTCAGGCCCTTCCACTATTGTGAAATGGGTGTGGTGCTTTCAAACAGGAGGTTGAACTTGTCGACCTAGGTAGTGGTTCCTCAGGGTGCTTGCGAAAACGTGAACACACCCTGACTCATGTGGCCAACTTCGGGAAGACAGGTACAAGTTGAAATCAGGAACTGCTCAAGTTGCAAGATTGCAGGAGGTGATATGCACTAAGCCATCTCCAAATATCAATCACTAGTGATTCGAGTCCAAGACCCTTCCACTTTTGTGATGCTAACAAACAGGAGATTGAACTTCTGTGGAGTGTACCACACTCCAGGTACAGAGAGCTGCTTGTAGTCGATGACAACGAGGCCTGCGGAAAAGGCGGTGAGTTCCTCTTGCTAATGTCAAGATGGATTGTGATACGCGAAGCAACAGATGTCTCCAAGCCTTGACACATTAGAACGATCGTCTTCGTCTGATGCAATCTAGTTTTAGTTTGAACCAATTGCTTTGAAACCTGTGGTGTTCTTTTTCTGGATATGAATTTCTCTCGTCTGATTAGACAGACTGTTATTGCACATTTCAGTTCAGTTTTTAAAGTTAAAACAATGGTGGTATTTTCTGTATGGAACTAGATAATGACTAGTGGAATGTACAAAGTATGTGAATGGGTATGCTTTCAATCTGGTGGTCATGCACTGTGACGTGGATGACGGCATGTTTAATTATACCGAAGTTGTTTGCGTTACCAGTCAGGTTTGTGTTACCTATATTCCTTTATTAACAAGCGTGTGCTTTGCTTTTCCTTACCCGCATTGCTTAAATGTCGCTTCATGACCCTTGGAAATCCGGGTTTGAATTGATCATCAGTAACCCATGCTTTTCGTAACAAGCGACGCACAGGATCGGGTGGTCAGGCTCACTGACACGTGTTATCGTGTCCCAATTGTATAGATCGATACTTATGTTGTCGATCACTGGATTGTCTCATCCAGACTCGATTATTTACTGACCGCCACCACATAGCTGAGATACAAACCACCACCACCGACGCCATCACCACCAACTGTAGCCTCTCATACTATAAATAAAACAAACTAGTACTATTACAAAGTATAGTAAATTCACAGTTCCTTTTCCAGTAATTCCTCCAAATAGCATGATTTCCTGTAAAACTACCTACACACAGACTCCAGATACTTCCAGCAACTGATACCATTCCCGTAATTCTTTCACATGTCCAATTCCTACTCTTTGATGTTTTATAATGATATTATTTATCACAGCACGGAGCCACCGATGCAAAGAACCTTTCCTTTGATCATGGTAAAGTACCATTGCCTTGCCTTAAGGTATACGAAACATAATGAAGTCTGTGCACGGTTCTGCTTTAGTAGAACCAACATTGCTGGTTCCAACTGAATCCAAGATTCAGTTACATAGACAACACGGCTGACAGGCATAATCATACGAAGGGATACATGCAGCTGTTTGATATGTCGTACCGTCACGGAGACCAAGGAGACGATAGTTGTGATTCTAGCGGGTCGTGTAAGTCATTAAAGACGTCACTGGTTATCCTATAGCCCTGCTAACTGTTTCGTTATGTTTGAACGACACCACGATGATATAAGAATTAACTGGTCGATATTCTGTCAAGACATGTCAGACATAGACACTCAATAAGATCAGACACTTCTACTTTATCAATAATGTTTTCATAAGCAGATATAACAGTTATTGCGGTCATATTAGATACATGGCGTAACAGATTGACCTACATGGCTCAACGGATTGACCCATTTTCAGATTTTATGTTTTCACGACAAGTGGTTGGTTTGGCTATGCGGATCTGAGTGGAAGGAGGTCACTACGGACACTTGGTTTACCTTTCAAACTGTTATATATGTTGCTGATGGTGGTACATGATCTCTTTCAAAGAACTCAGGTCAGAAATCAGTTGAAATATACATGGACTTGTCCATGCATAGGTAACCATTCTTGGTAGCTTGATGTGTGAGTTTTGGGGGATGTGGGCTTGTGGGGTAGCCGAGTGGTCAAAGCGTTCGCTTGTCAAGCCTAAGCCCCGGATTCGATTCTCCACATAGGTGCAATGTATGAAACACATTTCTGGTGTCCCCCGCCATGATATTGCTGGATTTCCTGTCACCGTTGTCCGTATCGTACCAGATTACACCAAGGTGGCATCACTGAAACTGGATAGTTCAGTTATAGCCACTCTGACACCTGGACTCGATTCCGCACAAGGGTGAAGTGCTTTTATTTGTGTTTTGTTGGCTGATACTGTTCAGAATCTTGCAGTACAAATCGCAGTTGAACCCTGTACTCTTGCACGGGCGTTGGGATAGCCCAGTGGTTAGAGCGTTCGCTCGTCACCCCGAAGGCCTTTGTTCGATTTTCCACATGGCTACAATGTGTGAAGCCCATTTCTGGTGTCCCGCTCCGCAATATTGCTGGAATATTGCTAAAAGCGGCGTAAAACTAATCTGTCTCGCTGATTACCAGTGTGAAGAGCACGGCAAGGAGCATATGCTGTCACGATCATTGTGTTTGAATGTATGTTTGATTGTTGTTTGAGTCACTGGGACTTGCATTGCTGCAAATAAACGTCCCGAGTCTAGATTTTCGAAGCTCTCTTAGTGCTAAGATAGTCTCAAGTGCCATACGTTAATATTAACATACGAATATCTTAGCGCTACGACAGTTTCGAAAATCTAGGCCCAGGGTCCTACACTCGTTCACTAATAGCCATCTAGGTACCATCAGTGAACGAGTGTATACTTCTTTATGTGAGGATGGCTATCAGTGGACGAGTGTATACTTCTTTATGTGCAGATGGCTATCAGTGAACGAGTGTATACTTCTTAATGTGCAGATGGCTATCAGTGAACGAGTGTATACTTCTTTATGTGCAGATGGCTATCAGTGAACGAGTGTATACTTCTTAATGTGCAGATGGCTATCAGTGAACGAGTGTATACTTCTTTATGTGCAGATGGCTATCAGTGAACGAGTGTATACTTCTGAATGTGCAGATGGCTATCAGTGAACGAGTGTATACTTCTTAATGTGCGGATGGCTATCAGTGAACGAGTGTATACTTCTTAATGTGCAGATGGCTATCAGTGAACGAGTGTATACTTCTGAATGTGCAGATGGCTATCAGTGAACGAGTGTATACTTCTTAATGTGCAGATGGCTATCAGTGGACGAGTGTATGATTCTTAATGTGTAGATGGCTGTCAGTGAACGAGTGTATACTTCTTTATGTGCGGATGACTAACGGAATCGGGTGGTCAGGCTCGCGGAGTTGGTTGACACATGTCATCGGTTCCCAATTGCGCAGATGGATGCTCATGTCGTTGATCACTGGATTGTCTGGTCCAGACTCGATTATTTACAGACCGCCGCCATATAGTTGGAATATTGCTGAGTGCGGCGTAAAACTAAACTCACTCACTGTACACTTAGACCAATAAAATAACCGATCCAATAAAGTTTAGTTGGTGACAGTCGGTTAGCGGAGGAAGAGGATTCCTCCGCAAAGACTTCTAATTGTTTTAATGTTCATCGGGGGATACAGGCTGTCATTTTACTGATGATAATCTAACACATTATCTACACTGTCTACTAATTATTCAAAAAGGGTTTTCAATCGTGTTTGGCATGTCTTGCCAATTCAATAACACATATACATTATCATACCTGATCATATTATCGGTTCGAGCGTGATTGATTTTTTTGTCAGATCATCCAGTCCTGAGAGATATGTTACGACTTGTGTCTTATCAAGACATTCCCAGATCGGCGGAAATTTGATTTCTGACGTCCAATTTGTGTTATTCATCCATGTCAAACTATCTCAGTGCCTTGTCCAAGTCGGTCTTTTCCCCCGTGGGTATTGCCGGGCAGAAAAGTCTCGTTATTCCAAGCTAGTGACGAAATACTGCGATTATCGACTATTCGGGGAAATGAGATTGTATTAATTTTGGTTTCCAGGGACTTTTGACTTATCGACTAACGGACTCTACTTAGCTTGACCCAATGGTGTGATACTGTGGATGGATGTCGTCTTGTAGTCAGTGGTTGACAGCATGAACACCGTCCTGGGGGCAGGGAATGGATAATGACATTATCAATCATGTAACATACTGCATCATTCCTCTGGGGTAGCTTCGTAAAGGCGTTCGCTCCTCTCGTCGATGACATAGGTTCGTTTTCCCACATGGGTACACTGTATGAAGCCCATTTCAATTTCTAGTGTCCTCCGCCGTGATGTTACTGGAACACATTTAAGAGCAACATAAAAATAACCTTGATTACTCACGCAAAGCTTCCGATCCACTTTTGTAAGATGTTAGTACAACTGATTGTCCTTTCTCAAAATGTTCGATAGGATAGGATCCACTGAGTGGTACAGAAAACTATTTTCCCCTTTAGGTACACGGAGTGTCCCCAACATCAATGCAACGATTAAACCAGAATCCGGGGTGTTCCGGTTTAGACTTAATCCATAGGAATCAGTGTTCGTTGATGGAGGTTACTTGTGGATCCAGTATCAGGCTTTGTGACTTTGTTGATGGCATGCCGAGTGAGTTGAGTGCTGGTGATAATATCAGTCACCGATTTGTCTGGAAAGCAACCGTCATACATTTGGATCATTGCCGATGGCGTACATAACTGAAGTGGGACGGTTTGTTTCCTTGTGGTTGAAGCATTCACTTGTGACTCCGAAGACCCGGGTTCGATTCCCCACATGGGTACAATGTGTGAAGCCCATTTCTGGTTTCCCCGTCGAGATATTGCTGGAATATTGGTAGAAGCGGCCAATGTGAGGAATCGAACCAGGGTCTTCAGCGTGACGAGCCAACGCTTTTATCGCTGGGCTACCTCACTGTCCCATAGGGACTCTGAGAAAGATTAGTGAAATGATCAAAGTCATCCGCGACCACCAAACAGACAAATCTACAAATCTACAAAAATGTCAGAATTCCAATTAACATTTGAAAGGACGATTTCAATGATTACGCAATCCAATAAAATGTCTCAGATAAAAGAAACCGTGTGGACAAATGCCGATGCTGATGTGGAGGCTCAAAGTCTACATGAAGGACTGGAGACCGGGAGACAAGAGTTAAGACTATACCACGACGATAGGTTTGTCGGCTACTACAACGGGCCCCGGGGCTGTCTGTCAACGACGAGCATTTCCATTAGTGAAATGAAATCCCCGAGATGTACAAACTCCATCTGACCCTCATCCAGCGCGCCACTGATACCGGTGACAAGCAAGAGACTGGTCGTGCAATTTGCTGACTTTGACTTGTGTTAACTCTATGCGTCGCTTTAGTTTTTTTAAAATATTGTACATAATCTGGTATTCCATAATATGACAGTATAAAATATTCTGGAAGTTGATAAAATCGGACATTTGCTCTACTTCCATGTATTGTTTAGTAATGTATATTTTCTTTCTCCTCTTTATCGCCATATAGCTGGAGTATTGCTGAGTGCGGCATACAAACAACCCCTGAAACTCTCTCATCTTTAATACCTATAACAGGGAGGGGACTCTATTGGGAAGGTTCAGGGTAAATCTGTACTTGAGCACTTTTAAGTGGGAACAGAGCAAACTTTCTAAAAGTTTCTAAAATACTGAATTCAAAATTGATACGCAGATGACAGAATGTGTTGCTGTGGTTCCTGCATCCTGATGTGCCTAAGACAAGTTTGTTTAAAACAAAGGTACAAATAAACGACCAAATGCTTAGTGTGTGGTAAAATGAATTACGCTGTTCTATCCCTGCAGTTGTTTAGTCATCCAATAACTCACGCAGCAATAAGTGTAGTATATGTTGTGCGCATGTGTAGATTTCAGTGACATGTGACACTTATTCCACGTGTGTTTTAGAACGTTGGGCTGACCAGTATAAACATACACGGCGGTCTGTGTTGCTGGCGCTTTCGGTGTGATGTGTTTTTCGACTGAAGTTCAAACTAGCGTTTCCATCATTTATAAGACCATACTGTAGTAAATGTATTCCGGGAAATATTGAAACGCTTACAAATTTTACAGCTGACGTCAGCCGCCCAATACCAACATGGTGGGGAATGAACATCAGCGGTCGTATTGCTTGACTGCAGTAGTTACTAGACGCTGTACGTTGAGCAACACCCGTAAAGATCAAGGTTAGAATTGGTCTTCAGCAACCATGCTTGTTGTAAGAGGCGACTAACCGGACCAGGTGGTCATACTCGGTATCCCATGTACATAGGTCTATGCTAATGATGCTGGTCACTGGATTGCCTGGCTGAGACTTGATTAATTACAGACTGCCACCATATAGTTGGAATATTGCTGAATGCGGCGTTGGGACAGGAAAGTCAAAATTCATATTGCACTGACGCTTCCGACAACATAGTATCCGTTGTGCCACTGACTTGGTTTGCGAGTGAGAGTTGGTTAACACAGTCTTTTAAGACTGTTTACACTCATGGCTTGCTGAACAGATCAACAATTCGATTTCGGATTCGAAATGGGATTCCTAAAGAAAACATTCTTTTGTTTGATTTGAGTTTTCAACTTTTTATGGTGCCATTGTTTCTATTGCATTTTGGTTTCAGTTCCGTTCACGTATCACTCCATGTGCCAGACAACTTACTATTGCCTCCCTTAGAAACAGAGTGTCGAGTTAATGAGCGCACTCGTTTCGTTCATGTTGTGGACTGGCATTGCGTTTGACATACCTCAATATTTTTACAGTGAAAATCCTCTTGTGAAATCATTCTTGCCCTAATCGATGATAATGTCGTATTCAAGTTAATTTTGTTGTTGCACCATATATTTCTCGGGTCGGTGGGTTAGCCTAGAAGTTAAAGCGTTGGCTTGCCATGCTGGAGACTCGGGTTCGATTCCCCACATGGGTACATTGCGTTAATCCCATTACTGGTGTCCTCAGCTGTGATATTGCTGGAATACTGCTAAACGCGGCGTCAAACTAAACTCACTTACTCATATATTTCGTTAGAAAACAATAACATTATTCGTCTGTGAGCTAATCTTAGGTTTTTTCTTACTAGTGCAACATAAAGGCACGCTGGTTGTAACTAACATGTACACTCCTACAACGTAATCCGGTCTTAATTTTTGCATGGCATACTATATACTTTTGGCAACATGTACGACTATATTCTCTGCCCACCTACATATGCTGGAGCTGGAGCATCGGGTTCGCGTTGCCTTGTTCTTAATCAGTCTTCACTCTCTGGTCAGCCACTGGGCCATCAAGACAAGGAGCAAGACGTACTTGAATTTACGCCTTTAATACCGACGCATAAGGGCCTTAACGCTCAAGAACTGCCTAGGGCCTCGTATGTAGCCAATGTGTCATTTGATTGAGTCGTGGTCCACTTTCAGTACCCATCGTCAGGCGGGAAATGTAGGACAACCTAGAAATCCTGGCCTTTTGACCGACAGATGTGTCTACTAAGTCATTTAGGAGACTGGTAATTTATTAAACTCTATCCTATTTTATTGACCCCACAATAAATACAGCATCTTTTCGTGACACCTCCAGCGCAGTGTGGTAACCCGGTGGTTAAAGAGTTCGCTTATCACGTCGTAGACCGGGTTCGATTCCCCACATGGGTTCAATGTGTGAAGCCCAGTTCTTGTGTTACCCGTTGTGACATTGCTGGAAAATTGCTGAAAGCGGCGGAAAACTAAACTCACTCACTCCTTCTAATTCTAGTTGTTTGATTACACGGACCACTTGGGTAGTGCGTGTTCGATTCCCAGTATGTTATAGGTTCCAGGATTTTTCTAGATGACCCCTCCCTCACAATGACGATCCCTACAAATATTCAGTTTCTAAAGCTAATTTATGTACTTCTGAAAAATTAAACTAGCATTGTTTTCATGACCTCACCTACATTACTAGTTAAATCTTATCAGAGACAATCAATCGTGATTATCGTATTCCGTCCACTGTTCAAGTTGACTGTTTCATTCTCATCGACTTTTGTGCAAAATGTTAGGCCATGTAATTTTTCTAAATGCTCTAATCGTGTTCAAATTGTACAAATTGATTTTGCCTCCCACACAAAAAATACACAACGGAACTCTCCTTACGTTGGTCACACGATATCACAAGTACAGTTGCATCTGTCCTCACTTATATTTCCCGTTTGAAATCCTAGTGACTGGACTATATTCATGTGAAATGCCATCGATGGAAGATATGTCATGTATGGGATAGTCGCTATGTATTGACTGATCCGAATAAGCCTGCACTCGATCGTACCATGCCAATCCTTCTGATATTTTACTAAATATTCATTACAGAGTGGGATGTTTGGCCTATACCGAACTTTATCAAATAAATGCTTCAAAAGGCCATTTTCCTTCAGCCGATACTGCTTCAAATTGTGGAATTCAAGCACTAACTGATGTTTTGGTTACATTGTTTTATCTTTTACAAATAATGTGTAATATGCTGACATATGGTCACTGGATCGTCTACATGTTTGCTGTGAGTGAGTAAAATGTAACTTTTGTGTTGCTATGACCAAACAAATATGTTTTTGAATAACCTAATATTGAATCTGTACCATTAGAGTTGAAATGAAAATTTCCATTAATCTCCCCCTTCAGTTACATTTAGATGATACGAATAGGCGTATTTTAAAATGTACTTTCATAATATCCGAGAAGAAAATAATCTATTTATGTATCTACTTTAAAGTTAAATGTTTCGTGAAAGTATACTTATAATTACATTGTTTATCACGAAGTATGCTCCTTCTCATTTCATGCATGTTGTAACTTTGAATTTGTAAATGAGTATGCTCGCATGCTCAATCAAACGGGATTAAACACCTTTCTTGCAAACATCCACTTTTGATAGAAATTATTGAATTGTATAATGATCTTGCTACTGGCCAATACTGGCCAATACGTCCTCTGTTGGTTACCGAGCCACGTTGGCATTTCTGGGAATACAATGACCGATCTTGTTGCTAAGGCAGCTCTCATCAAATCTGTGACACCACTTCTTATTCCTTATTCTGACTACAAAGCTAGCATTAGAGCTTACATCCATTATCTGATGCAGAAGAAGTGGGACACCCAAGTAGGTATAAATAAACTACATGAAATAAAACCCTGTATTGGTTACACCTACTTGGGTTGTCAGTCCAGATCTTAAGAGGCTATTTTACGACGATGTCGTATTGGCCACACAAGATATAAATATTTGCTTAAAGGTGAGGATCCTCCGTTTTGTATCCCTGGTGACAAAAGAATCACAGTCAAGGGATGATGTAAATCCAGCTAGGGTCCATGCAGTAAGCAAATTTACTGTAAGTCCCCCATGGCCCTTAGTATGGTGATCTACCTTCAGTTGTTGGCAACTTATAGCTCAATTTTATATTGTACTGTCCTCTATAGATACATTGTTTTAGGTCTAATTACTAGCTTTACATTCTTTTCTGTGATATTCTAGTTAGTGTTACTGTCCTTCGTTGACAGGATTTTATAATGTATGTGTTATTAATTCATTTGTATTTCTATAATTAATCGTTTTCGTCACGATATGGCTGCAATATTGCCGATGTGACGTTAAATACTAACTCACTCACTCACTCAAACGGGTGACAAAGTAGCTTTAGGTGGCGCAATCTTTTTCATGCATATCAGAGGAAGGTTAACCTTGCTTCGAATCCCAGCTTTCATACTTAAAATGACCCTGGTAAAACAATTCCACAACTATGCTGGCTCATAAGTATGGTAGCTGATAAGGGTCATCGATATCTCGCCTTAAAATTCGGTCGCGAGCCACACAAAACCCTAGGTTTTATGTCAGTTGTTTGAGTGCACTATTCCACATACTAATAATCCAGCAATCAAGGTTTGGGTGTATGCTGTTTCTACAGCCACTGCTTGTCGATTTTGTGTTGAATCATTTTTATCAAAGACATATATTTTCGAAACGGTTTGAATTTTCGGTCGACTCGTCCTCAAACGAATGGGCGCTTGTAGTGGCTGCAATGACTGCAGTTATCAGATGGAAACTGATGACGGTTGAATGTCATTGCAATCTGCAGTGTTACTTCTGTCATTATAAGAGTGAATGCGGAAGAAATAATAAGTCATCTGTTTGTCGAGGATGAAATCTCGAAGCTTTACGTTATCAAACGCTCCCGGCCTTCTTCTATGGTGGCTGGCAATTGCAAGGGAAGGCTTTGACGTAGGTTAATAGACACTCTTGTCTCCGGAAAATGGGTATCACCCCAAACACACATATACATCAAAAACCCGAGACTTAGACTGCTGATACTCATTTTGTATTTAGCTGGTTATCCAAATGAGTTTGGAATAGAAATCCTGCTTCTAGGACTGTTTGAATTGGTCCCACCAAGCATAGCTTAAGGCAAATCCCATTATGTCTTAATTAGGAAATAATGATCTTGAGACGAAAAAGGAGAGAGACGCCAACATCTTCAGCGATAGAGGAGAATACTATATTTATGTGTAAGAGATTGTGACCCCCAGCTTACGACAACAGACAGGGTCTTAGCCCCACTTCAATATCAAAGCCAGCGATGTGAGATGGAGTTGATCTGGAACTATTTGTGGAGCGCGTACGTCATCCCAATATTCCGATGACAGTGAGAGACGCAGGAATAGCGTACTATCATCACAACAGGCAGACATCCCTGTTGTCAAAATATAAAGCCTTATTTCAGGAACGATGTAGTGTCATTGTAAGTGTATGTTCGATCTATGTGATGTAGGTTAAGTCAGTATTCATGTCAACAAAAGGTAGCTGAGCGAGGTTGAGCTCGTCGTATGCATTTGCCTCAGAGAAATGAGAAAGGTTACGAATGTGGGACATATTAATACATCTCCTTTGACACTCACTTTATTATGTTAAACATTCCCATGTGTTTTCCTGTTTTCAGGTCTGGGAAGTTGAAAAAGTACGACGAAAATACCTACAGGAGAAGACTGATAAGTAAGCCAAACCTTTGTTGATTTCACAAACAAAGCATAAAACACACCATCTCATAATAGTATTGATAAAAATATTTGTTCTTTGACACGGGGCACCCAGGGGAACATTTTCTGTTAATTAGACTTCGATCTTGACACGTATGAATATGCTTGAGCGTAAACAAACAAACTGGATCAAATATATGCCTCTGAGAATGCTCATGACGCTGATCATTTAATAGTTACGTGTTCTGCCGCCATGGCTATTTGTACCCATGCTATTTTTGAGTCTGCATTGTACTAATTGGATGTTGCAGCGACGATTCCGTGACAAACACGGGCAATTAGCAGCAGTGTAAATGTCACACAGAGCAAACAAACCATAACCTCTCTATGATGAATCATGACCAATTAGACGACGGGCATATCGAAGCATATCGAACGCCTTCAAACCTGTTCTTCACTGACGTTACTCAGATAAGGATGACATATATTTTCTTGACATAAAATCAACCTGTTTCCTTGGATGACGTTTACTGCTGCACATGTTTCGCTTGATCACATGAACGACTACGTATGTTTCCTTGGATAAGGTTTACTGCTGTGCATGTTTCGCTTGATCTCATGAACGACTGCATATGTTTTATTGAGTAACGTTTACAGTTGCACATGTTTCGCTTGATAACATGAACATGCTTACTGAACAAATACGTTTGCCTGTCAGTAGGTCTGGGGTAAACACTGCATATTTTTATTTCATGCTAACGCTTACTGTAGCAAGCGCTTCCACGGAACCTCCGAAGACATAACCACATCCCGCAGTTTTGAATAATGTATGGTTTATAAATTCTGTGAATCTATTTCCATGTTGCAGAACATTAGAATTTGTGATTTAAAAAAAAGTAAAAGCAAACAAAACCTTTATCAATGAAGTGACAACCGCCTTTGGCGTCTACTAGGATGAGATCAGTTTTTTTGTGAAGAGGCGTTCCAGTTTGCTACCCTACCATAGGGATACATGATAGACCCTCTACTCCGGGCCCGTAATCCAATGCTGACTGCGTTACAGATTAATCAAGGCCACAAAGCCATCACAACGGACATCAAGAGTTGTATTCGAATCGAACGTGATAATGTTCAATTCACTGCTGTGTTTAAGGAAATTCCATATCGTTGCTCTTAACGAACAGTCCACGCCCTTTCCCATCATCTGTACGTCACAGAGGGAATGGCACTGATTCCAACCGCAATTTGACCATGTACAGGTGGACAAACACGCCAAGAGCTTGTCACAAACAATGCTGGGTTTTCATTATGTCCTCATCCCTGTTTCTCTCAACACGCGAACTCCTCCTCATAGGTGTGAACCCAGTAGAGACAGTTAGGTGAGCGACTCCAAACGCTCTGAAAAAATAGATTGGATTCTTTGGCAATTACTGACATGACGGGTGAACGCTTTTGTCAAGAAGTTAATTTGTGGTGAAGGCCCTGTCGCTGAATATTCAATAAATGTATGTCGTCGTTGATGATATTCAGTGAACTGATGACATCGTAGTTGGTGGAGTTTACTTGAAGCAGAGATATATACAGTTCGACTAACATATTACTTGCTTTGTCGTTGTCCTATATGGCGGGTGTCTGTGCGTGCTCGATTCTGGACCAGATAATCCATTGATCAGCGCCATAAGTTTGTTCTGCGCAAGTGTCAACCAAGCCAGCGAGCCCACCATATTATCAGGCCATAATATCCACCCGAAACACTGTGTGGCGCGTTTACAACTTCGAATTGGGTGGGTTATTCCGCATGACCATCCCACGCACCTCAAGATACTAGTGTGGAAACGTCACTTCAGATATATTTCCATCATTTAAGCTTACTTGACTGATTTGAAAGACTATGGATGATACATTTAGTTACTTCAAATCATCCAGTCATACCTATCAATTTCTTTTCACTCTGGTTACATAACATATTACGTTATGGTATGGAGCTGAGATATTGAATCCTACACCACGGTCGCCAGTAGTTCCGGTTATTGAGGAACAGTACTTAACGAAGTGTTTTGAGCGTGTGCTCCTCACGTCCTAGTCGCGTGTTTCATTCCCCACATGGCACAAATTGTGAAGCTCATTAGTGGTGTCCCCGTCGTGAAATTGCTGGATTATACTAAAAGAGTCATCACAGACAACACAGTCACTCTGCTGAGTATTTGGGACATGTTCTTCCTCATTATTCAAACACGAGACACGCTTCGTCCAAACGTCCGGAATACTGTATGGGAGTTGCGCCCACTGAACACAGCGAAAAACAATGCACGTTCGAATAGTTGTTCGCCCCGATTATATTCAGGGTTTGTCAACTACATACCTGTGCTCCTTGCTTTCACCAAAGGTTAAGCGTCAGTGACATACACACTGTTCTTTCCTTTCACTAAACACACTAGCCATTGTGTGGATAGAATGATGTTGCAATTGGCGTCAACATTTACTGACTCATTCACGCATTCTTTCATATGTAGCCTAATGGTTAAAGCGCCTGTTCGTCTCGCGGAAGAACCGGTTCTATTCCCCACATGGGTACAGTAAGTGAAGCCCATTTCTGGTGTCCCCCGCCGTGATATTGCTGGAATATTGCTTAAAGCAGCGTACAACGATACTCACTTAAATGTCACACTTTATTTTAGCTAAAGGAGCTCGAGTTTGATAACATTGACATTTGATAATTGATTACATAAGACAACGATTCCGTTGTGTGATTACAGTGATTACAGTGAACACTGACCTGACACTGGGCTGGCAGTGGGCGTGAAATCATTTATAAGGTGGCCTGTACCTGGGGATATAAATTGGTAAAAGTCTCGGCTTGCAAGAATTCACGAATCTTAAAAACCTACGGGTGTCGTCTCTATACTGGGTGACGTCTCTGTACTGGGAGACGTCGATTCCCACGTCCAACTGCCATATTCCCAACCCATAGTCAATTAAAGCCCAACTCGGTAAATACAAGGTAAGGCGGAATAGAATAGTCAAGATGCGTCTATACAGTTTGGATCTGGTTGACACGAATCCGATATAGACCTTCTTTATGAGCCTAACCTTAGGTGCCACAATCCGCTATGCGGAGTTGGGTCCCTTGGGCTAGCCAGAAACCAGTCGAATCCCGACTAGGTTTGTCAGCACCATGCCTGTTATGCTCGTTGGCGTCACCGAAGTGATGCATGTCTTAGTCTCACATCACATCTGCTGCCGTTAATACTTTGGGGTAGCCTTGTGGTTAAGGCGTCCTATCGTCACCTCTAAGACCCGGGTTCGATTACCCATATGGGCACAATGCTTGAAGCCCATTTCCGGTGTTCTCCGTCGTGATAGGCTGGAATATTGCTAAAAGCGGCGTAAAACTAAAACTTTCTCACTCTCTCTAAAAGCGGCCTTAAACTAAACTCACTCACTGCTGCCGTTAGCTGACACCGCGATATAGCTGGAATATTGTTCAAGGCGCTGGTGACCCTGACCCCCTCACTCACTTACTCAAAGTGGTACAAGAATTGCTTCGTGATTTCTTTCCACGTCTGGATGTTGTCTTGAATTCACAACTGCTGAATAAATCCAGGTAACTTAATACGGTAGCGAATATTCGCAATAGATTACAGCTTTGAGCTTGCTTTTGACATTAACTAGAAAGAGATATCTATCTACTGTATATATATAAATTGTATATATGGTCGTCTGAAATTTGATTACTCAGTCTCAGTGAATATTTGATCCCTTTTCATCATTCACTTAATAAAAACTAAATACAAATGTGGGATATTTTTAGGGAGGGCAGTCTTAGATTACGCAATGCAATTGGTCGTAGGTTTGAATAAGTATTCCATTACAAAGATAAATGCTTTGTCAGAAACACGCCTGTGCTTCTCAGACGTATCCAAAAGTGTACTTTCCTCCCACATGAGGTTGTAGTAAACTAAAACGAATTTGGAACGACTTCAAATTCACTTACTCGCATGACGTTATGAACAGGATGTTAGTTTCGTGGCATAAGCTTTACGTGTGAGCAGTCCCCTATTTCTTAGAATCTGGTATGCCTGTGAAATACTCCATTTGTTTGGTTTCAGCTGGGGAAGAACACTGGACTAAAGTTCTGCAGGTAAATGCCAATTCATCCAACTCAAGACACCTCAGGTGTCGGGGGTGCTCTCGCTCACCGTCTCCACGACCTGGGGGCCCCATTCCCAGGCACCCGAGTCCTTCTCCCCAGCATCACAGTGCTCGTCCCAACAGTCCGCCCAGGGACCGCAAGAGACGTTCAAAAAGCCTTGGAAGGCCCGGTGACGGTTTATTTCACAACCTCACAAACAGGTTCCGTCAATGGATTCAGTCCAAGCGGAAATACGAGATTTCACCAACAGACTGTATGCAAGCAGACGACAGGTACGTGTGGAACAAGGAGCAAGTGTTTCAGGAGGATGTGTCCTTGAGATCGTACAGATCTAGCTTCCATGATCAGCTTGTGCCTAACAATGAACTCAATTCCGTCCAGGACAACCAAAAGGCAAATACAACATATAGCAAAGGAAAGACTGTGGTTCAAATCACCTACTCTGAAGCAAAGTCAGATCATGAGGCCGAGAACTCAGACTATCCCCATGAAGATGTTCCTCATCTACTGAAGCCTCCGGATATATCTGGTCGCCAGCTGCTTCGAGCCTCGCGGTATAAACATCGGGAAAAGCAGCTGAACTCGTCTGGCCACGGGTGCAGACAGCCCCTCACAGGCACAATCAGCTGCCCACCAAAACAAGGCCCAGATCCCAATGACGTCTCTCCGAGATTCAGACGTCGATGTGCCACGTGGCCAGTTCAGGGAAGAAAGGTTAACGCTGAGGGTAAGAATGCAGTATTAGGATGATCAAAGTTAACAGATGTCTTCATTAGTGTCTGTTGTTTGTAAGTTACGGAGTGATTTTATAATAGAATTATTCTGGCATTCCTGATTTATTTCAACGTGTATGACCACAACTAATTCTATTCTGTTGCCAAATGGCATCAGAGTCTCTCGTTTCGGGTTAGAATCATGGGCTATGGGTTGTTTGCTGATTATTGACATTGCTGTGTTAAAAAGAGACCATGGCTTACGGGATTAATGACGCGTCGCTATATAATGATGAGTGCCATTAAGATGCACCTCAGGATATGTAGAACATATCAAGTCATTCACTTTTAATGTACTGCAGAGGTCACATTTGAAATGACTGGATTACGGTCTAAAATCATTAGAACGCCGACTGCTGAATATTATAATATCTGGAGATTCTTTTATATTCAGATGCTGACAATGAAGATCTGGGTCTTTCTTTCTTACATGACAGAGAGCGGTAGGGTCTATCATATTGTCATTCATGTATTTGTCTCGTGGAGTCACGTGAGCGGTTGTCTAGCGGGTAGAGCGTCAGCCCGGAGAGAGTGGAAGGTCGGTGGTTCGAACCTCGACGGCGTCATACCAACGTCGTTAGGTACTTGTTATACAGTCTGGCGCTCCGTATTAAGGGAATAAAGCGCTGGTGAAGCTGTGAGTGTGCGTGTGCATGTGCGTGTGCTTGCTTAACTGCATGACAAAGGACTAAAAAGCAGAATGACTATACACACACTAATATCCCCCCCTCCCCCCCCCCCCCCCCAAAAAAAAAAGGAAAGAAAAAAAATGTGTCTTCCTATATTTCAGGAGTGTTCTTGACGGGAAGATGTCGATTGAAGATTTCAGTATTCCTTACGAGGATGTTAACGTCACCGACTGTGAGCGGGTTGGAAGGAGATGCACCATCCATAGGTAGGGGATGGTCTGTTTCCATACCAGAGGAATGTTCTATGTATGTTGTTTGAAGTTGCGATGTACCAGAGTGGGCGAGGTGATAGTTGATGGGTATGGTGACTCAGAGGGTGACTTTGCATAATGGTGATGTAGGAACGTCTGTGTTCACTAATCACAGCAGAGAGATACCGGTAAGGGCCCATTTAGCAGTGTACGCACTATATCACGAGAGGATGCCTCGGGGGTTGCCTCTCCCGTGAGAAAATAAGAAGCTAAGGAGCATTTCCCTCTAAACTATGGGCTTTGGTGCCCCCGTCGTGATATTACTGGAGTATTGCTACAAAGCGGCGTAAAACAGCGTGTGTGGGCGCGCATGCGCGGGCAAAAATTATGAAGTTCCCAGATGTGGAGGAAATGCTCCTGAGAGAAACTTTTCAGGGGAAAAGAGGGTGCGCATCCCTCAATCCCCACCGTCCGGATCCGCACCTGAGATTATCCTGCAGAGCTCTCGCTTTAAACAGTATTGCTAAACAAACGAACGTATTGTGTTCTTTGCAGGGGACGTTGGCACGGTGAGGTGACAATCCATCTCTTCCGTGACAAGAAAGGTGATGAAACTGACGTCTTCTGGTCCGATCTGACGAAGCTGTGTCGAATACGTCATGAAAACATCAACCTTTTCATGGGGGCATGTACTGTACCACCAAACAGGGCTGTCATCACCAGGTGAGAGGTCCCTGCATGCACAAACTTCTGTCAAAACCCATCCACGTCTTCATTAAGTTCAAAATAAAAAAACCCAACAAAACAAACATGCTGAATCGTAGTACAAAAATAAGTGTTCACATGAAACAGCCTTAATGCATATAACAGATACTATCAGACCCGTTAGATTTGATCTTCAGTAACCCATCCTTGTTCTAAGAGGCGACTAACAGTGTTCAGGATCGCTGATATGGTTGAGTTGGCTTACTTACAAACCGCCGCCCTATAGGAGGGATATTGCTGGGTGCGGCGTAAAATTAAACTCACTCACTTATGACTTATCATATAATTTAGACAGACTATTCGCAGAAGGGTCGGTTAATCTCTATCGGTCATTCAAACATATGATTCTGACAATCGCATTGATCCTACTCATCATACGGTTTGTGATTTACCTGATTTCGTCCATTGTCTGTGCTGTGAACCAGCCAGAGGCTATTACATTTAACATGCTGGAAAGGAGCCGATGCGAACATGCAATGACCAATACGGACAGGACCCGTGAAGGTCCGGGCTAGAATAGGCCTTCAGCAACCCACACTTGTCATACAGGCATGTCGTGAGAGGCGACTAACGGGATCGGGTGGTCAGGATCGCTGGCTTGGTTGACACATGTCGTCGGTTCCAAATTGCTTATATCGATGCTCATGCTGTTGATCACTGGATTGTGTGGTCCAGACTCGATTATTTACAGACCGCCGTCATGATGCTGGAATATTGCTTGTCGTATATTGTATATATAATAAGTTAAAATGTTGTCGATAATGTTTGACATTGTGCCTTTAAGCCATCAATACTGAATATGTTTGTTCTGATGCCGAAAGTGCTGAAAGGTAAACGCTACCTGTATTACATTGTCGATATTGAAATGACTTTGCAAATGGCCAAACGGCATTTAGGTCTGGAGTAGGCAATGCGTTGTCAGGGATACCAAACTTTCTGGCTAACATAACTTGACTTCAGTTATCTAAAGTTGCAGAAGTGAGATAAGTTTACATTTGTTTTATGATATCTTTGCAAATCGAAAAACGTCAATATCTTTCCTACAACGTCTTTGTTCAGACACTAATGTCTTCAAAGAATTTACGATGTTTATCGAACGACTTTGTGGAATAGGTGTTTGGGGTCGGGTTCCGCTGGGACTGGGGCCGTGTGAGTAGTGAGGGTGTGTGGGAAGGTGGATGGTCTCTGGTTTGTTGGGGATGATGTGTTCGAGTGGCTGATGGCGCCGAGAGGGCTGGGGCTGGTTGATATGTTTGATTGAAACTGGTTGCAGTTATTTTTTTATGCTGCAGCGTTTGATTTCTTGAGCGAGCCGGGCGGGGTAGACGAATATGCTTGTCGTGAGATGCGACTAACGGGATCGGATGGTCAGTCAGACTCGCTGACTTGGTTGACATGTCATCGGTTCCGTTTGAGCAGATGGATGCTCATGCTGTTGATCACTGGATTGTGTGGTCCAGATTCGATTATTTACAGGCTGTCGCCATATAGCTGGAATATTGCTGAGTGTGGCGTAAATCTCACTCACTCACCATAATCTATGATTGTATATTCGAATCTCAGATGAATCGCAATGCCTTTGACTGCTGGTTTGTCAGCATCACACACATGGTTTAACGAAAGCGCATAAAATCAAAGACTATCTTAATTTCGCCTGTCCATCTAATCAATAGCTGTTATATTATCCAATGGTGTCCTTGATAAAATGACATTATATCGAAAAATACAGATACTTAGGTATATTTACTTCACTGCAAGGTATTTGCTGAAATAATTTGATTCATTTCCGTCTAATTATTGATATCATCCTATCCAGCGAGTGTTCTGTTCTGAGCGGAAATGAGACTCTGGCAATCAGCGCCGATACAGGAATCATAATTAGATATATGGGGCAAACTCGAGCCATGGCTAATGGCGGATTCTCCATACCCAATGAAGCCATTTATTTGGGTATATCATGAATCTGACACGGAGAGCCCTCGATTTGACATGAAGATTTGGATAATGAAGGTAGTTTTGTATGACAAAGCCGTCGGGAACACTGACCGTGTTAATTTGTCTTGTGCGCTGAATATCATATTGCCCAGATGACACCATACGGCTCCCGGTCTTTATCAGGATCATGGACAACGATGCATTTAGTCTGGCCATAAAATATATATGGCCAAAATGTTCTGGGCACTAGGTATAAAACGAATCGGGTAGGTGGAAATGTTTTGATCATATTCGATTTTCGAACCACTTGAACCAAAACCCCGGATAGCTGGAGGTCTGAGGTTCAAATCCCCGATCGTGTTATACCGAAATATGTTCAACGATGCACTTTTCTCGGCTTGTCCTTAAGGGGCGAGTAAATATTTGTTTGCCGTATTCCAGCAATAGCACGGCGGGGGACACCAAAAATGGGCTTCACACATGATGTTGCACTATAGTGATGGCCATGTCAGTTGTTTTCATGCTACTTATCACGCATGTCACGGCGGTTAAATTGCTTCCAAATAGACAGAAATAACGGGAAGCAGTCTTTTTGTATTTGCTCATCATATTTCTAAATGGTACTTGATAATTATGTAATCAGCACGCCTTTGGGCTAACGTCAGTTTATTCTTTCTGGGCCGGCCCAGTAACGTCATGTTGACAACGTCCACTCGTACTGTGTTGAAGGAGCTTCCATTCCCAACCATTGTACACTGCCCATTTCTCTTGCATGTCTCTGCCGTTTAGGCATGGGTCGTTGCTGATGTATTCATAATATAGTCTTGTCCAGACCCGATTGATTTCAGACAACAGTTATATGTCGCTTAAATATTGTCAGCATAGGCGAAACACCAAGCTAATTGGCTCTAGTTTGTTTATTGTTCCTGAATATCAAATGATACTAATGCACTTGTGTATAGCTCTGGATTTCATAAAAAATATGCTCAAAGCGCAGCACGAAATAGAATACAATACATAAAGGATGGATATTAGTGGGGATGGGGAGGGTCAGGGGTGTTGGGTTGGGGTGCTGGGTGGGGTGAGTCAACACAAGTAAGTAGTGGGATTCAGAGATAGTAGATAGTTTTTAGTTGTAACTTAAAATTGTCAAAGGACTTAATTCCTCTCATTTAGGGGAAGGTCATTCCAGAGAACTGGTCAGTAATGCTGAAAGCTCTTAGTCCATATTCCTTCAGTCAGCAAGGTGGGACTTTCATGAGATTTTGTCTCCCGGAGCGTAGATGTTTTGTTGGTCAATGTTCACACAGAAGTTAACTCTTGTAAGTTAGCACTTGCGTAAATACACCGGAGAATATTTGAATAATGTATCCTCGCTTGTGGCAATACCATGAACTATGTGTTCGTCATAGATTTGCGCATGAATGACTGTTGTGCTTTAGCAATTATTATAGAATTATACAATTTGAACTAAATGACTACAATGCTCTACTTTTATACTATTTATTCAAATCCCGACAAACAAGTTGTTCGACAACGGATCCATATCTCCCATCTTTGAGTCTTACGCGCTGGTAGCAATGTCCATTGAAACAAAATCAATAAGACATATGGACATAAACAGTATTACCCGATCCGTCGGTTATGGTGTTTGAACTACATTTCACAAAGAGAATAACCACTGAAACGAAACTTGACTAGAAAATAGAATTCAGGAAATGCGCATTTAAGTTTTCTCTCTTTTTTTAAAAAAAATGCCCTTTTGTGTGGAATCGGCTTACAGAAAACGTGTCAAACATGCCTCTGTGCTTGGTGCATCGATTGGGACATGCATCTACGAGAACATTACATGGGCGTGCAGATATTTACTTTGCTGTCGTTGAAATTAAACATTTTTATTTTATTTTATTTATTTTTTATCAAAGTAAACAGCGTTTATCTCCAAGGTGATGGGGCGGTGGGGGTAGCCAAAATGGTTAAAATAAAGCGTCCGCTTGTTACACCGAAGATCCAGGTTCTGTTCCCCACTTGGAAAGAATGTATGAAACCCATTTCTAGTGTCCCCTGCCTTGATATTGCTTTAATATTACTGAAAAATTGTAAAGCCATACTCACTCACTCACTCACTCAAACACAACAAGGTGATATGACGTGAGGTATCTATCCGCCTTTCCCAATGAAATCGCCGATTGCAGCCAGATAAACTAGATTCTGAATCGTCCAACTGTACGTTTCAAGTAAGACTTTAATCAGTTGTGACAGTTGTTGTTTTCTGAAATCTGAACTGGCAAGCTGTGTCATGTTGCAAACAGGAAAAAACCCGAAAATGAAACTATGGTTGATGAATCGTGATAAATATAGAAAACAATTATTATAGTATTTATCTCTTTTCTTCAAAAGACAATATAAAAACAAAGTTTAATTAAAACAACAAAAAAGATTTTCATAACCAAAGGAATTTTCATCGTACGATGCCGACGATATCATTAGCATGTGATCATGAGTGAGTTTAACTTTACGCCGCGCTCAGCAATATTCCAGCTATATGGCGGCGGTCTGTAAATAATCGAGTCTGGACCAGACAATCCAGTGATCAGCAATATAAGCATCCATCTTCGCAATTGGGAACATGTCAAAGAGCCTGTCCATCCGATCCCGTTAGTCGCCTCTTACGACAAGCATAGTCTTTTATAGCAAGCATGGGTTGGTAACAGCCTATTTTACCCCGGTGCCTTCACGGGTCTGTGATCATGAATCACAATCATTATGATGATAGCGTATGGCACATGTGACAAACGCACGATAAAGTTTTGCTCAAAAATGTGAGCGAGTGAGCTGGGTTTTACGCGGGGGACACCAGAAATAGAATTCACACATTTTACCCATGTGGGAAATCGAACCTGGGTCTTCCGTGTAACGAGCGAACGCTTTAACTATTAGGCTACCTCATCGCCCCTGTTCAGCTGCAAAATCACTGGGACATGTGATGTATAACTGCATCTTACATCTCAACGATCCGGTTTAGAATTGATCTTCAGTACACGAGGCGACAAACTGGATCGGATGGTCAGGCTGAGTGACTTCGTTGACACATGTCATCCAGTTGCGCACATCGATGCTGTTACTGTTGAGTACTTGATTGTCTGGTCCAGACTCGATTATGTACAGGCTGCCACCACATAGCTGGAACACTGTGGCGTAAAACTAAACTCACTTACGCACTCACTACATCATTTGTGTCACCTTCGCGTTCAATTTGCCATTGTTCTGTGCATGTCTACTTTTGAAAGCACCACCGAAGCTATTTAATGTTGTAACCCTCCACCTCAAACGTCGTGAACTGTGGATACCAAAGTCTGTAGCTGCTGGAATGGTGAAGAGCCGAAAGGGAAATCCCCCTATCGTACTTTAGTCTTGAAGGTAGTCTGTTGTCACACTGAACCTAAAGTACTTTAATATACATTTGATCGGTGAAGATCCGGGCTAGAATTGGTCTTCAGCAACCCATGCTTGACGTAAGAGGAGACTAATGGGACCTGGTTGACACAAAGTTTGTAGATCAGTCCTCATACGGTTGATCATTGGATTGTCTGGTCCGCACTCGATTATTTACAGACCTTCATATATCTGGAATAGTGCATGATTCGGCTTCAAACAACAAACAAATTATTCATTTTTCTATATATGCAACCGTGAAGTTCCTGGTCTCTTATTTCTGGCACAGGGGCGGTGGGGTAGCGTAGTGGTTAAGGTGTTCGCTCGTCACGCCGAAGACCCGGGTTCGATTCCCCACATGGGTACAATGTGTGATGTCCATTTTCTGGTGTCCCCCGCCGTGATATTGCTGGAATATTGCTAAAAGCGGCGTAAAATCTAACTCACTCACTCACTCACTCACTCACTTATTTCTGGCACAGGTATGCACATCAGTCGAATGGAATTGGTTGTTGGACCATCGTTAAACGATATCAGATCATTGATATACATTATGAGTTCTGACTTAACCCTGGTGCCAAAGTGTCTCCAGGATAGACGAGCCAGGCCGCTCTCGCAATGTTAAATAAGACCATAAGATTAACATTATAGCTGTTCACTGTTACATTGAAAAACAATCTGATTTCGTGTACATGACACACGGCACAGGTGTGAGTAGTGACGGAACATAGGTATCGCTTTCTCGTCTCCCGTTTTCGCTGTTTCGTCTCGCTCAGAATTATAAGGCGAAAAAGCTATGGCCCAAATCAGCCACCATACACAGGAAAAAACTATCTGTTCTTTGCTTCTAGTGCCCCCGCCGGTTTGTCGCTGTACGAGAACCTCCACTGCAAGAAGGAGAAACTGAATATCCACAGCAAGCTGCAGATACTGAGGCAGATCGCAGTGGGCATGGGATACCTGCACGCTAAGGGCATTGTTCTACGAAAGCTTAACACCAAGAATGTCTTCCTTGCACCCAAGGTGAAGATTAGCGCCATGGATTACGGCTTTGCCGAGGCCAAATATGACAGGTGAATAGGTATACAGTATATGTTATTGCATATCTGAAAAATGTCTCCAGATTTCAGCATTTCAGCCCGTTACTTGTATATCAGACACAGTACTGCAGCAAAGTGACGGCTCTGTTTCTCCTTTGATATTACAGTGATTACTATATTTTGGTGATTATGTTGTCCCCGGATACAATACTATACTGCGGTGATCTATTTGTCCCCGGATGCAATACTATACTGCGGTGATCTATTTGTCCCCGGATACAATACTATACTGCGGTGATCTATTTGTCCCCGGATACAATACTATACTGCGGTGATCTATTTGTCCCCGGATGCAATACCGTACTGCGGTGATCTATTTGTCCCCGGATACAATACCATACTGCGGTGATCTATTTGTCCCCGGATACAATACCATACTGCGGTGATCTATTTGTCCCCGGATACAATACCATACTGCGGTGATCTATTTGTCCCCGGATACAATACCGTACAGCGGTGATCTGTTTGTCCCCGGATGCAATACTATGCTGCAGTGATCTATTTGTCCCCGGATACAATACCATACTGCGGTGATCTATTTGTCCCCGGATACAATACTATACTGCAGTGATCTATTTGTCCCCGGATACAATACCATACTGCGGTGATCTATTTGTCCCCGGATACAATAATATGCTGCGGTGATCTATTTGTCCCCGGATACAATACCATACTGCGGTGATCTATTTGTCCCCGGATACAATACCGTACAGCGGTGATCTATTTGTCCCCGGATACAATACTATGCTGCAGTGATCTATTTGTCCCCGGATACAATACTATACTGCGGTGATCTATTTGTCCCCGGATACAATACTATACTGCGGTGATCTGTTTGTCCCCGGATACAATACCATACTGCGGTGATCTATTTGTCCCCAGATACAATACTATATTGCGGTGATTTGTTTGTCCCCGAGTACAATACTATGCGGTGATCTGTTTGTCCCCGAGTACAATACTATGCGTTGATCTGTTTGTCCCTGGGTACAAAACTATGCGGTGATCTGTTTGTCCCCGGATACAATACTATACTCCGGTGATCTGTTTGTCCCCGTGTACAATACTATGCGGTGATCTGTTTGTCCCCAGATACAATACTATACTGCGGTGATCTATTTGTCCCCGGATACAATACTATGCGGTGATCTGTTTGTCCCCGAGTACAATACTATGCGGTGATCTATTTGTCCACGGATACAATACCATACTCCGGTGATCTGTTTGTCCCCGGGTACAATACTATGCGGTGATCTATTTGTCCTATTTGATACAAAGTTGTATCACGGTGTTATGGACTCAGCACCATTCCACTGTGCTGTAGTGCTTGGATACAACACTGTTGACACAGCACTGTTGTGTGGTTTCAATACTGGGGCAAAATTTTACATTATGCTGATCCCACAGTTATGTAGAAATACAGTAACGTGGTAACATTAGTATTCTTAGACATGCAGGTGTGTTTCAAATCCCCCTTTTGAAAATGTTAGAACCACATTCAAGATGTTTGTTTTTGCTTTGGATGAGTTAAGGGGTGGTTCAAACATCTGGATCCGCCTATGATTGGCATGAATATAACTTCAGTGCATACGTTTGTAAAACGTGGTGTCATGTGACTTACAGCGTCTTCTTTTCACACTGAAAGTCTGGGTTCGAGTACTCTCATGGGTACAATGTGATATTGCTAAAAGCGTCATAAAACCATACCCAATCACTTCTCTGATTTATCACTCGTCTAGTGTGAAAATTCAGGGTTTGTAGGGCCATACCAGTGTTTACGACTGCCCCCAAAGTCGTGAACGCGTTAAAACTGCATCATTCTGCATGGGACCTTCCTCCTTCACGCCGTCAAATAATTTGAATTCTGTTCAAAGCGAATTTAAACCAAGTTATTAGAAATATATTGGATAATCATTTTCATTAATTACGTTTTTGTTTATTTTTGCTTACAGAGTCAACCACTCATCAATACCTCGAGGTCACATGACCTACGTGGCTCCCGAAATCCTTTGCACGATGGTTACACTTCCTCCTCGTTTCGTCACATCCTCTCCATACACAAATGAGGCGGATGTATATGCTTTTGGGTAAGTCCCGGTGCCAGGTAATGAAATAATATAATGTTTTTGTCGAAATGATTATTTCTGCTAAATTATTGGTCAAAAGGAAGTACGGTAGGTGTTTGATATTTAGTGTTTACACGAGGAATCAACGTGACGGCAACACGATATCATGTCTCCATTACAATAGCTGAGAAAAATAATGTTTGATTTCCCATGATGATGAACAAAACGCAGTATGAACAATACTAGTTTCAATTAATTCCAGGTTATACGTCTACACATGATAACACCCTATCTCAACACACCGATAACATCCGGTATCTCCGGATTGAAAGAGCCCATACATGTCACTTGCGGTTACCTCCCGTATTACTGTCATTTTCTCCGATGAAACCTCATCGAATAAGGTTAAACCTCCCTTTAATTGTCGTAAAAATTTGCAAGACATATTATGAGTTAAGAGATTCATCGTTAGTTTAACCAGTAAAACTGCACTGACACTGAGGACAGGGGCGGTGGGGTAGCCTAACGGTGAAAGCGTTCGCTCTTCACGCCATAGATTCTGTTTCTATTCCCCACATGGGAACATATGTGAAGCCTGTTTCTGGTGTCCGACGCAGTGGTATTGCTTGAATATTGCTAAAAGCGCTCACTGTAACGACAATTTGAAATGCATGAATTTCCGAAACCACAGACCACCAACTGCCCACCTAGGGATATTTCAAATACATCATGGTGGAATGGCTGAATTCGTCCTCCTCAGGTGGCCATTTTACAACACGTTCAATTATTTGGCATTTTATATATTATTGTATTTTTCTTACACATTTCCGGGGCGGTGGGGGAGTCTAGTGGTTAAAGCGTTCGCTGGTCACTCCGAAGACCCGGGTTCGATTCCCCACATGGATACAATGTGTGAAGCCCATTTTCAGGTGTCCCCCGCCGTGATATTGCTGGAATATTGCTAAAAGCGGCGTAAAACTAAACTCGCTCACTCACTCTTACACATTTGCTGAACATGGCGCTGACTATTTCAGTGCGCAGTTTAGAGTCCCGAACATCAGCGCCTCCTTGACATGTTCACATGTTATACAGTTATCTGTGTAATGCGATTCCGTAGAGAACTGGCACTGTTTGCGCAGGTTTTCTGCCTGAGAGCAGTATTGATTACGACTCCCTTGTTGTCGTTACGCAAGTGTTACGCAATCTACAAAAAAACAGACCTTTGAGAATCAATAGTAATATAAGATGGATAAACAGATGTATATTTGCTATGTCGTGAACAACATTACGCTCTAAAATATATCAGAAGCATGCTATTATTGTCGTTTTCAAAGGAACACGTTGGTCAGTCGAAATCTAAAATCTTAGAAACGTCATATAATGAGAATAGTGCGTCATTAAACAAGAAACACTTAAACGTATTATGAAAGCTGTATTCATTACGTTCTCTACACACGGACGTTGATTCGGCCGGCTTCACTCACAAAGTTAATATATTGCCAGCACTTTAATTTTGTTTTGTTTTCGCTTGTGTTTCTGTGATGTATGATTCTCAGGAAACAATCTTTGAAACAACTACCCCCTCGCCAGAACAACAAGGTCAGATGAACCCGTGTATACTAATGGTTCTGCAACTGACCTAACGATGATGTTCCCGGTGTCTGTTATGACCCTCTTCCTTCACTCCGTATCAAGCCTGTACTATGTCTGAACTCATGCCTACCTCTGAAAGCTCTGTGACATTGTTTGTACTTGAACCAGCATCAGGTGTGGCCTTCTTCCTGGACTCCGCCTCCAGCCTGTAAAAAACACCTGTTACACACCGATGCCATCGCTGAAGGAATCTGCTTTTCTCATTCGGCGTCTCGTTCATCTAGACTGTGATACCGGCCAGTGCCCTCTGCTGCGATGACTTCAGTTTTACTAAATATACCGTGGTTTAATGAATTAACTCTTTTAATACTTCAGCTGCTGGAAATGATGTAGATCAAATATGGAACATTCGCCGTTTTGGAAAATTCTTACCTGTTCATGTCGAATCATGCATTTTTAAACTGTCGATTGTATGTTCGCGATCGGGTTTATTGGGTCGTTGGGTAATCTACATTCTCTTCTCACAGAGGTTACTCCTGTCATATCTTCCTACGTAACCTCTGTTCTAATACGGCCATATTTCCCGGTTATCGAGAAATCCCCTTGCGGCAAAAAAATCGCAACAGGAATTATCTCCTTTCTCACTATCCAATCAGAACACTCGTTAAATAGACTTAGCTCCAATATGGCGGCCCCCATGGAGTTAGTTCATCAACGTGCGAAGGAATACGTGCGGTATTTCATGTTTAACTGAAAATCAGAAACTGGCAATAGAGAGTGCAGGGATCAATCGCCATGATGTGTTTGTAGAAACAAAAACTGGTAGTGGCAAGTTTTCCCCGATGCATTCGGAAATTACCGAGCTCTGGCGAATGATCTTGAAACAACGTCTCTGATTGCACAACTAAATCTCAACGCCTCCACTCGCGATTTTTGAACACTCGCACCATGAAAGGGTCGTATCAGAACAGAGGTTACGTAGGAAGATATGACAGGAGTAACCTCTGTAGGAAGAGGATGTGTAACCTAGTGGTTAAAGCGTTTGCTGGTCACGAACAACTGGGATTCCCTGCATACTTTAGGTACAATGTGTGAAACCCATTTCTGGTATTGCTGGAATATTGCTGAAACGGCGCTAATTCATACTCGCCTCATTCATTCATGAAATGAGTAGAAAATAAATGTAAAGACTGTCACAAGGAGGCTAAGGTGAAAGTTTAAAACAATTAGAGAGTTCAATCCAGTCCCAGTGTCACTGACAAAACCAATTACAACGACGAGCATATACCAGTGACCAAGCATGAGCAGTCAGAAGTCGCAGAGCAGAACTTCATGTAGAGTAACCATCACACGAAAGCAAACGTCACTGAGATAATCCGTCAGAATAAGTAACGTACTTAATGCAAGGACATGTATCAAATACAAGAGTAACCTAATACCTGGGTTCGATTCCCGGCATCAGTAGAATGTTTGAAGGCCATTTCTGATGTTCCTTACTGTGAATATTGCTAAAGCGGCGTAAACTTTAATTCACTCACTCTAGGGCCAGTATTTCCTGTGAAGATGCCTTGACTCCACAGCACGATCACGTGAACTTTTGAATTCAGTCCTGTGCTGAGCAAACTGTAAAGATTAGTAGCAGGAAGTAACACACATTTATTCAGATGTTAAAGAGCTGATACACGCATCCTTGCTGAGAATCGTGTGAGTTATGACATTCTTGAATCAGAACGCCACTTCCGTCATCGCGATGGCACAGATATCAGCCATGTTGTTCTAGTTATCATTCGTCTGTAATCAGATGCATCATCAGCAGTGTCTAAAGCCCACTTAATAGTAGTCCTGGCTGTGACTTCCCATCATAAGAACGGATACCATTATGCCAAGCTGGGAACAATAAATATCAAAACTATTTTTTTTTCAAATAGTATGCAAATGGCCGTATAAATGGCGCCTCCGTATTCATTACAATGGTACATTTATTGGAGGTTGGTGTGGAATCAACGGGTCAACAATGTCATAATGATTTCTATTTTCAAGTGTCGTGTCACAGGATGTTTCGGTCATATGAATTGTGAGTTAGATTCCGTGAACTTCAAATACGCCCAGTCAGTACCCTCTTCCTCAAAACAAATGACCTGTATTGACCCATCGGAGGCATTTGCTACAGTTCTTTTTGTACCTTGGTGGGGCCCGTGGGTTCGCCAAAATACCCTGATTTGGGGTTTAAAGTCGTGTTCGCCCCAATTATGTTTCTAGGTTTTGTCACAAAAATATGGCGCGGTGGGGAAGGTTAAGGTGTTCACTCTTTACGGGACCCGGGTTTGATTCCACACATTGGAACAATATGTGACGCCCATCTCTGGTGTCCCCTGTCGTGGTATTCCTTGGATATTACTAAAGGCGGCGTAAATCTGAACTCACTCACTAACAACCACACGTGCGGGTTCACCATGGTGGTACAGGTCAGAGACTTGTATCACTTTGGATTTTCACAAATCTCTGGTGCCGTGGTGTAATTAGAATGCCTTAAAAAGCGGCGTCATACCTCACTCACTTGATTAGGTGCGGACCGGTGTATGTATTGTGTACAAACATACATGTCATATAATTGGGAAATCATTCAAGTATTGCTTGACGGAACCTCAAATATGTGTGTCTTTCATGGGGCATTTCAAACATGGTTGCAGAATTGCAGGGTACAATCAAAACTGGAGATGTGTTTGAAATTTAAGACACTGCTTTATCATATTTGGACATGTTCTGTTGCTGGCCTTGTTGGGATTTTGGTATAGTCTGTTATACAGACCCTGAAGCAAAAAGACCCGTGAAGGCCGAATAGGCCTTCAGCAACCCATGCTTGCCATAAAAGGCGACTATGCTTGTCGTAAGAGGCGACTAACGGGATCGGGTGGTCAGGCTTGCTGACTTGGTTGAGACATGTCATCGGTTCCCAGATCGATGCTCATGTTGTTGATCACAGGATTGTCTGGTCCAGACTCTATTATTTACAGACCAACGCCATATAGTTGGAATATTGCTGAGTACGACGTAAAACTAAACTCACTCACTCACTCACTGAAGCAAAAATGTTCAAGAAAGCCTACGCAAGTCTAGAAAATGTGGCAAGTCCAGATTTCCACAGCTAATATGAAGAAAGTCTCAAGGCTCCTTTTTATTAATTTGTATTGTTTTATATATTTTTATTTTGAGTTTTTTTTTTCTGTATAATTTGTTCATTTCTTAGTCTAGGGTCACTAAAAGATGATTAGGAATAACAATAACAATCACTCACAGTTGAATCGCTCCAAATAAAAAAATAGTGATACTGTATTTTCTATTATTTTTCGAACAGTTGAAGAACTAAAGGTTTATTAGCACAAAAGTAGCAATCAATGAAACCTTTGCTAATTCCAGAACTGTCATGTATGAGGTCTTGTGCGGCCGCTTCCCGTACAATGATGTGCCGGTTGAGAGCCTTATTTGGCAGGTGTGCAAGGGTCGACGACAGGGCTTGACCAACCTAACCTGTTCTTCCGCCTTGAAGGTTTGTGGTGCAGTCATAATTAGTTATCTAACATCGGATGGATTGATAACGGTATGGTTGTTGTTGTTTCCCACTGAAAACCCCACTAAGCAATTATGTGGGTGTATGAGTACGGTCTGTAAATAATCGAGTGTGGTTATACGGTGAAAGATGGTTGTAAAATTTTAATTGCCCCTTGGAATGTCTCTTCAATGAGTTGTACCTTAAATCTCTGTGCAACACCGGGTGTTATATTTTATCATATTTAGGTGCAGTATTGAAATACGTGTACATGATAATTTCAGGATAATCAATTTGAGTTCCTCTCTCTCACATGTTTTATTAGGTCATAAGATCTCTAAGACTGAGTCTAATATTTTAGTATTTGGAGGTAGAGTTTAATATTTTCAAGTTTAATATTTGAACAAAAGTATTCAGGTTTTCAGTGCTAATTGTGGAAGGATTTTTGTATCTTAGTAATAATTGTTCAGTTAATGGTATCTTCGTATCTCTGTGCATCGCGTAACATGTATCATGTTTGTCAGTTTTAACTGGTGATTGAAAAGTACATGCGTGCTGTGTTGAGACTTGTATATTTGACGAAGAGAACCAATGAAATCACAAAAAAACAAAACAAAACCAAAAACAACACTGTTGCAGGATCTGATAGAGGACTGTTGGGCCCACGAACCCTGCTATCGGCCGGACTTTCCTGAGCTCAGTAAAGAACTACTCAAGAATGTAAGTTGGACGTGTAAAAACAACACATGACATAAGCGCAACAAGAATGGGAACATATTGTGGTATGATTCTTTGTGGGGTTTTCTTAGTTCTTACTGTCTTGGCTAATATGGATGTACGGTTGAACACAGACATGCTTTCTCCAGTATAGCTATACTGATCACTGCAGACATTGGTGATCTGACCTGCGATCACGAATCAATTCGCGTTTACCAACCACTATATACCAAAGAAATGACTAAGCCGTCAATTTTTGATGGCAAGGGGGTGATCCTGATTTTATGGAGATACAATGCGAATGATAAGAACAATAAATGTAGAAAGTGAATTCCTGCATGTCATGTACAAAAGCATTGACTCCTCGTCCTTCCCATACTTTTTAAGCTTATCATAAAAATATTCTTATGTACAAAAGTGCTGACCCCTACTACCTCCCCAGAACAATATGGGCGTCAGTCCCTTGAAATCATCATCGACTACAGTTATAATTTTTAAACCGTCCCTAAATAACCTCCCAGACTGTCCTTTGGTGAAATCCACCAGGGTCAGGAGGGTATACGTAGCTACCATTATTAAAAAGCCAGTGGTTATTGCTAAAAGGGTTGATACGGAAGTTCTCAATACCATCTTTTAAAAAATAATTGCAACCTATCGTTATTACAGGAAGAGAATTACAAGTATAAAGTACGGGTGCTGACAAATCTATCACCCCAGGAGGAAGTCATAGGTGGTCAGATGCATTCCTTGTCTTTTCTGGTTCTGTCATGACAGTGTGTCCTTCAACCACTGAACATTTTTCAGATCGCGTCGTCCTTCTGTTTTGGGTTACTTGGCTAAAACGCGTAGCTGCATCGGGATATATAGTGTTATTAATGCGCTGTAAATGCCCCAACCTGCATTATCTTAATGTATACCTTTCTCGCAGTAATATGAGAAGAAAAAACTGTTACAACCAGAGACAAATCAAATTTACTCAGTGACTCACTGTTGCTAGACCAAGAGAAAAAGACGATATGAGGCACGATTCGTTAAACATTTCAGTCGTGAGCAGTGGTGATAGAAATGTTCTTGTATTTCAGTCCCCTATGTACAAGCGGCACAGCTCCTCTGAACCAGAACGACTACACCGGACGGGCAGCTTCATGGAAAGAATATCGCCTTTCTGAATCGTCCATATAACGGCGTTTCCCTGCTATACTGACGCGGAGGTGCTGGAAAAGCGTCGAAATAGAAGCACCAGCATTGTCACTTAGTATGCAATTGCAATAGAAACTTACATCATCGACAAGGCCACTCTTGTTGTCATATTGCTTTGTGCAACATCCTGACATCGTCGTAAAATAATATTGGAATTATTCGTCTTAGGTTAAAAGACAAGTGCAGTTACCCAGATTGTTGCCATTTCGCGTTGTCCCAACAGCCAGAATTCAAGGTGCCATTGGTGTCACTGTCTGTGTATTAATAATGTCATTGCTATATGCCACCTGCACCGGACACACACATCTGTGACCCAACTCTAAAGGATGTGCTATGTCTTAAACCAAAGATATTTGTGATAATAGGTTCATTATTGCAAAGAGATAGTGCTCTTACAGACAATCAAGTGTTTCAAGTGTAGGGCGAATGACGCTTGGATATGTCATGCCAAGGACCTTTTCACATGTCAGTTACTGCGGACAAGTTAATGGTCACCGTGAAAAGGAAACATCAGTTTCGAACCATTTCACGATGTGCGAACTCTCAACAGTCGCTATTAGTGACTACGGTCTGAAATACGCATTGGATATCTTAACGAGTTTTTTAAGGATCACGTTCATTTTCGCTGTCATGACAAATATAAAGGATAGATCTGGCGGTATTTAACGATAGTGCCTTCTGCAACATTGTCGGGTGTGTCTTCCTGTGACTGTATATTCTATCACTAATTTCATCTAGAGAAAAGGTTAAGCCCCACCCATGCCTTGCTGCTTTGGCAATGAGATTCGATAACTCCCTCATACATATATTATACATATGGCATGGAAACCGGAACATGTGTTCTCGAAGAAAACCTTTGGAGAATCATCTCGACATTTGTTTTAGAGTAGTTTTTGTTGATGGGCATTTAATTGTCCGCACGTTTGACAAATGGTACATTTTGTACGGGGAATCAATATAGTGAATAATGGATTGGCTGGTAAGTTGTTGCTAAAGTGTCCGCTAGAGCCCCAATATTCCTGAAAGCATGTAAAGCTGCCACGTGTCCGGATAACCGTCGTAACCTTTTGAAACCTCTTGTGAGATGCCTCATGAGGTCCTAGGGTCAGTATCGCCGTTCCCTTTACAATCCCATTTCCTCCACATTGGTTACTGACGAGTCCAGCTTTTCTCCCCGTGGGTACGAAGGGCTGATGTTCTCTGCTCGAGGAACTGTTACTGTCGAGAAAATTGTTGTCTTGTGTACTTGACCACGAAACCAGGTGGTTATCAAAATGTGGTACATAGATCTAGGATTTAACGCATGTACCTTTCACCCACCCAGTTCCACTGCTGAGTGACCATATAAAGATCGAGGTCATGGAATTGGCAAGACCACACTATGACTGATCTGCTACCAAGGGGTGCCTTGCGTGTTCTGAACATTAGAATACACGCCGCGGGAACACCCTTTACCTCAAACATGCACGTTATGTTAATTTCAGAATACCTATGACAGCAGATGTTTGAGTGGAGTCCTTTTCCTTGGAGTGCGACTTGTGGCCAGGGGTTATCGTATCACGAAGCGATCAGGTTGCATTGGCCTTGACCTCGATGTTCCTTGTGCTGAAGGTCGAATGACGGTAACCAAGAGGTTACGTAATTCTGCATGAATAAACCCAGCATTCGTTAATTTTCGCCCCCTGTTGATCGCCGTTCACATAGAATGAAGACTACAGGACAGGATAACAGTCAGCGTTCGAGACTGGCTTGTTACGTGTACTTGTTCTGCGCGCCGTTATCGCCGGAAGACATTCCTACCTACGCCATACATAACCGTCATGTGTCCTTAGCAAATGGATTGTCATTAGCAAATCGGTCGCTCTACCGTGAGTAGAAGGTACTTAATTTTTTCGCAGGTGTATAATAAAGCCTTTACACTTAAGTCAAAAGCGGAAACATTCCTTTCCGAAAGGAGTGGTCCATGAAAAGTAATTCCACAACAGCTGCGTATTTAAACCAGTGTCATTTTCGTTGATAAGACATTCCCAAAAGAGATGCTAGTGGTGTTGTACAGTAGGTGTACTATATACCCAATCACCTGTAATTCCACGAGTATAAATGTTTTGTTTGTTTAGATGACATGGATGGATGCAGACGTTTGAGTTATTTCTTTCTTTGAAGCATTTCAGACAGAATATAACCTAATGTCGAGTATTCTTTGGTTCATATTTTAGTTGTGCTTGTGACGTATTCACTGCGTAGAGGCATGAATGGGATTCTTTAGTTGAACTAAACACACAGAGGTTGTGTTAAGTTGGGGTCTTTGAGATTCATAAATGTGTCGACAAATGTGATTAACATTAAAGTCATATTGTTATGCATTATTATGCCCTGTCCTCATCTAACGCTGCGTGTTTGGGAATTGTAGAGCAAGCTGTATATGAATTTCATGCAGAGAAATTTTGGTTCAGTGTCATACATCGCTTTGTTCACAGTTACTCAGTTCACTGTGCTTTGATGAACATCTTTTTACGATCCTGTATGAATTATTCATTTAAAATGCCACAATGACGAAGGATGTCCATATTCTTTCTAGGTATCACATCTTCTCAAGAATTTTATTCCGACGTGAAAAAACATGTTTTCTTATCTCCCGGCCACTGTGCGTATTCTAATTGTTTTGCCCTGTTGCTAACTGTACTCGTACGCATTCTTACTCATAAAATCCTGTCAGTTTCATACAGCTTTATCTACAATCAATTTTTTTTATCTTCCCATCAATTAGAGTTAGAGATCATTGCAAAGAGATCTAATTTTGAAAGTTCCTTACCAAAATACAACAATTGAAACCTGTTGCATCTGAATGAAGTCGGGTATTAAGGGATGTAACAAACAAACGTAAAATGCCTAGCTTAGATCTTACAAAACACACAACGGCTATGTTATACATAGGGATCTTAACATGGTAACTATAAATTATAGTTTCAAAGAATCTAAGTGTCAGATTACCACCGCACAGCCATATACATAATTGTACGTATCTTCGCTATGCCCACCTAGGAGACTTTTTTTAACGATTCGGGGCAGTGAGGTGGCCTAGTGGTTAATGAGTTCGCTCGTCACGCCGAAGACCCGGGATCCATTCCCAGCACGGGTACAATGTGAGAATCCCATTTCTGGTGTCTCCCCGCCGTATATCCATTAAGTGTGTGAACCAGATGACAAGCTGTATGTCTGTAGGTATCACATCTCCTTAGGATTTAAGGTACATCACAGGTTATTATTATAGCGTTTGACTCTGCAGCTCGGGGACGCTTATATAAAGCACCCTAGAACACAGGTAAAAGCTACAGATACACTTTACCTCTGTCATGAGTGCGGCGTGTTCCCTGCCTGTGGGATTCTGTTTGGCGTACTTGTTATAACAGCAGCCCGTGAAGATCTGGGTTAGAACTGATCTTAGGTAACCCGTGCTTGTAAGAGGCGACTGAGGGGATCGGGTTGTCAGGCTCGCTGATTTGGTTAACACATGGCATCAGTTCCCGATTGCATAGTCCGATGCTCATGTTTTTTATCACTGGATTGTCTGGTCCAGACTCGATTATTTACAGACCGCCACCATATAGCTGGAATATTGCTGAGTCCGGCGTGTAACTACACTCACTCACTCAGTCATTCTTATATCACCACCATCGACCTGATGTGTTTCCAGTACTCTAATATACTTTGAGAAGTTTGTGTGTTACATGTATTTTAAGATGTACCTTCAAAAAAGGAAGGTAAGGTACTTTATGCATAACATCTTCGTTATTATATATGACCCGACGTTTCAGTATAGATTCATATATAATAATCACTTTATTATAATAAAGCTGTTCTCCATAAAGTAGCTTACTTTTATATTAACTTGCAACTTCTAAAACTGTCTACCAAACAGATCATACCTTAAAAATGCTTAATGCTATTGTCATGTGAAGATATTTATTAAATGCCGGAAATCACAACCAACTGTTGATTCTTTCATTTTTTCATCAACAAAGATTCTGTGATTATGACTAGCCACTGGTGTCACTGTGAAAACGTGCATTCATGAGTCCTCAGATTTTAGTCGTCCCACGCGTACCTTGGTGGAGGTTACGTCGTCGTCACCGTTTTAGCCTGCTCTTCGCACAAACACAGGACGTGACACTTGGGTAGTTATGTCCCCGAATCAGAAGCAAAACGTCCAAAATGTCTGGGTCGCGATGTCATACAAGCATGTGAACCTCAACTGAGTTGGCCAAGCGGTTAAAGCGTTTACTTGTCATACGGAAGACCTTGTTCGATGTCATCGTATCTCGGTTGCGTAGGTCGATGTTCACAGGATTGTCTTGTCCATTATTTCAGACCGCCTCCGTCTAGATGGAATATGGCTGAGAGCATCAGAAACCTAAACTCATTCACTCACTTAATGGTCGCAAGATACAAAACATTGTCTGAAGTTAGCCGTGCATTACTTCATCGTGAGTCGAGACATTAAAACGCCAGTGAGGAAGCTGACAGATAGCACAACGTCAGTGTTACAATACTGTTAATGGCATGTGCCTTTATGAAAAACGACGCTGTCATCTTCAAAGAAGAGAAGTGAAATTACAAACTGAAATGAAAGATTGATAGACCAGTGACCACAACCGCAGTACTTTCAGGACGCAGGACGCAGGACGCATGACGCATAGCACATGAACGGTAGCCTTCGACACCTGTTTGCCAGCAACAGTCTGGCTATACGTTACCAGCGAGAAGACCTCCACTTGCTTTGGTGCATCATGCATGCGTTAATTGCTTGTCTCGGAGACTCCCAAGCGAGAGATGAAATAAGGCTTAACACTGACGAAGTGATGTATCTTTTGATTGCAACCTTCGGCCAAAGGGTCAGGAACCGGTTTCACCTCAGCTCTAGTGGAGCCCGGTGAATGTAAACTTACTTTAAGAGACATCAATATATTCTCGAAGTCGAGTGTACTCTGATGATAGTTCTTCCCAGTCCTTTCAACACTGCTATCACTTTCACACAACACTGTGTGTACTGATTTATTCAACTTCACAAAGAAAATAATTCGTTATTGTTATTCGTCATTCGTCATTCGTCTGTTTTGCTAAAATTACTCAGTCCTTTGACACTCAAAAACATTATGATCTCAAACTAGAACCCAGGCCCCTAAACTGAAAGTCAAATGCTTGCTCTCCGAGCCAAACATGAAAGGTCATTACGTACACTCACAATCGAATAACATTTCGATCGCTTTCCGTACATTCCATGGAAAGTTCCCCATCATGCAACCTTTAAACAACCGCAACTCCAGTTACATCCAAACTCATGGAAATCGTGAGTATATTAAAGAATTAACCCAATTATTCTGAGTCTAAGGGAGATAGATTTCTCCCTTTTTAGCCAGCCAGACCATAGACTTTGGTTAATTCGGCATTACAAACAGTTCCCATCTTCCGGACTTGCACTGTATTTAATGGGCTAATGCACATTGTCGTCTTACTCGATAATCTAAATAGCGACGCGTTGGGTGCATCTCTTAAAGTGGGTAAAATAGGCGGATAAATCAGCCTGCGCTGAGAGGCCCTGGAAGCAGATCGAAGTTCAGGATGAGTGGATCGAGGGGTCGGACGCTGTACAGTTTCTGGGACCGGGTTTATTGCCTCAGCGCGACATATGGAACCAATTATAGGTGGTGTGGTATTTCGGGGGAAATCGTGACGGTATTTTACCGTTAAGCGTCACAAGGTCGCTATGACCCTGTATTTCGTTAAATTATTTGGGAAACCTAAAGCACAAGATATGTAAATCACGCTGAAATACTTCAGTACTATATTGATTCCAAAGTTATTTTATATGTGTTTTATGTTATATTGTATATACTACTCAAGGGTATGATTAAAACTATGCCATGGACTGTACAGTGTTCCCAGAAATTATTGAGAAAATCTTCTTTTTTTTTTCTAATGATGCTAAGATTGGAAAAAGGGCTTTCACTATGCACTAAGCATACTAAATAAGGGGGACACCTCTTGAAGGCTTAGAAGGCAGCTCATTACGTCATGAGTTATCTCCCTTGTCTGAGCAGACGGCTTCCTGTGTTGACATGGCAGAATTTACAGCAAGAGAGAAAAGAAAGCTCATTCTAGATGATTTTGAAAGGGGTGAGGCTGATGCTAAAGTGTTAGCTTGTAGACATGGTATTCCTCTGTCTTCAGTATACAAAACTTTGAAGAATTTTCAAACAGGAACCGGGATAGAGCACAAAGCAGGGGCAGGTTGGCCTAAGAAATTCAGTGTTGTGGATCGCCGAAGACTTGGGCAGATTGTGAGTAGGAGCAAATTGAAAAGTGTTGAGAACATCAGAAATGAAATGATTAGCAGAGGAAGTCCTCAGGTATGCAATGAAACAGTTAGGCAGGAATTACATAGACTTAATTGGGTGAAAAAACGTGGAATTCCCTCGCCGTTGATGAAAGATGCACAAAAGGAAAAACGTTAAAACTGGTGTCGGGCTCATGAAAATCAAGATTGGGATAATGTTTTCTTTTCGGATGAAAGTTCTGTTTGGCTTTTCCCTAATTGTGTGAAAATTTGGACCAAAGATACTGTCAAACCTATCTACCAGCGACCAAAACATAGCCCGAAGTTTCACATGTGGGGTGGCATATCGGCTCGCGGAGTGACGCCATTGTGTGTTTTCACGGGAAACTTGACAAAAGAAAGATACGTTGACATTCTAAATGGTCACCTTCTTCCGACAGCACAAACATTGTATGAAGATGATTGGATTTTCCAGCATGATCATGACCCAAAACACACTGCACGCTACACAAAACAGTGGTTGTCGGGCGAAAATGTTCAAGTTTTAGACTGGCCCAGTTACAACCCAGACCTAAACCCAATTGAGAATGTGTGGGGAGTCATGAAGGACAGAATAAACCAAAAGGGACTGAGAAATATTGAAGATATGAAGGCCGAGGTGGTCCAATATTGGGATACCCTGTCACACGATTACCTACAAACTTTGATGGGTAGTGTGCGTAGGCGTGTTCAGGCATGCATTGCTGAGCGAGGAGGTCTAACAAAGTTCTAAAACAAGACTGAGACTGTAAAAGGATGATGTTTTAACATGTTTATGTAAGTAAAACGCTAGAAGTTAATAAACGTAATGAGTTACATGACGCAACATGATTCTCAATAATTTCTGGGAATACTATATATAGGGCGGATGGTTAATACAGTTTGGTGAGTGAGTGAGTTTAGTAATTGGGATACAATGATATGTGTCCAAGTCAGCGAAACAAGTCTGAAACATGCGATCATTCTTGGAGCAAGGCGTATGTTGTATACTTCCCAGGGCGTTGAGATTGAAATACGATGTGCTGTTGAGATTGACATCCAGTGACCGTGGGAAAAATACAAGCGCCTTGAGCATGCACTAGTGCGTGGATATGTGCGCTATATAAATATCCTATCTATCTATGTCCTGCTATGCCACGCACGAAGTGTAGTGAGAGTTATCGGCCTTTTTAAGACCTATCACGGATATATGGTTGAGAGGAGAAGTGAGTGAGTTGAGTTTTACGCCGCACTCAGTAATATTTCAGCCGATCAGTAATATTCCAGCAGATTCCGACCCCACTAGTCGCCTCTTACGACAAGCATAGTCGAATTTTGTGACAAGCATGGGTTGCTGAAGACCTATTTTTGCTCGCGGAATCTTCACGTTTCTTGAGAAAAGAGGAGGAGCATGGGCGATGACGTCACACACTCACTCAAACCCGACCCATCCACTCATCAACACACATCGACCAACCCAACCACTTATGCACCTATCAACGCGCACCGGCCCACTCTCCCATTCATTCACTCCCCCAACCCTACTCATTACTTCAGTAAATCTACCCATATCCCTCTCTCTACCTCAGTGAAGATACTGACGGCGCTATATATTGCAGAATCACTAACGAACGCTACTGCCATATTGGAAATCTTAATACATGGATGTTTGTCATTAATATGTGTGTAATGACTATTAACTAACCGATAGTATGATCGGATCGAATTATATGAACGCGTTGCTTCGCATCACAGTTATTAACGACCACATGTACACACTTCAGCCTTGTATTGAGAAATTCATGGTCCATTGTCCTCAGTAATGCTGTGGACGTGGGTGTGTGTATTTGCATTGAGAACAGCAATGTAAAATTCAAAGTTGATCTAATGCGATTCCTATCCCATATAGCATGGTTGAGAATTATGTGATACATCAAGATTGTGACCGCCGTCAAGCTCCGAAGCGTGCAACATCATGCACGACATGCGCTGCTTATTGACATCTTGGCCGACGACGGCCATGTCCACATCCTATTGTTCTAGCAATTAGCGGCGCATTGATTCGCTCGGAAGCGTATCATCGCCATGTTTACTCACATAATGGACGCGGCTTCGGCGAAATTATCGCATGGACAATCTCTCGCTTGTTTGCCAAGACGGATGAGTGAACGAAGATGGCAAGGGGAGATTACTTTTGATCACATTCGCTGCAACAGGGAAGATCATAACATTTACAATGTTGGAACTCATTAACCCACATCAAGTGAAAAACATGTCTGACCTTCATAACGTCGAGTAGTGTTTCTGTAAACCACGCTCAACAACTTGTGAGGTGACCAGACGTCACAGGCGTCGACGTCGCTACACGCTGGGCAGAGGTTTCTCCCTTTGGCACGCCAGAAACCTATGATTGGGTTTAAAATCGCCCCATTGTGTTTCGAAATTTGTCAGATAAGTGTCCTCATAGCTGGAAACGGATTTCTTCCGGAATCCAAAACTCCGGATTAAGTGTCTATGTTTGGTTTTGCTTACTCTTACACAGAACCTAGTTGTATCCCTGTTATGAGTTATAATGAATAAATCTCATTACTTGCATTGGCTTGGCAAAGTCCTCACAGTGCCACTATTCGTTCATTCAAGCTGCATTCCATTGGTTCATCAGAAACCTACAATCGTGTGTTCGAATCCCATTCGATTGTTGGCTTTGATTCCAGATTCACATTGATTTAATTTACGTTCCAAGTTTTGTCTTCACTATATTCGTTCTCATTTTTGTTTCATCAAACTGAAAAAAACGTTTAAGATCGCCCTCTTTTTTATTTTACGCTGACACGCTGATTTACTGCTTGAATCAAATTCACTCACCTAACTACTCACTAAATACAATCCACTCTTCAATTTCTCTGAACTCACCACTCAATAATATTCAAGGTATTTGAGACGGTCACGTCTGGATCAAGCAATCAAGTGATTGATATCAGGAGCATCAATCTATGCCCCTGGAACATGAATAATTGATTGATTGATTGAGAAAGTGAGTTTAGTGTTACGCCGTGTTTGCAATGTTCCAGCAATATCATGACTGGGAACACCAGAAATGATGTCATGTATCAAGTAAGTCTGAAGAATAGCCGCATATTTCGTACTTGCCCGAGGAAGCACCACATGTGTTTCAATGTGGGTTCAGGCTTAAGAAACCCTCTTGTTATCAGGGGCGGTAGGTACTCAGTGGCTGAAGCGTCCGCTCGTCATGCCGAACACAAGTGTTGGATTCCCGACATGGCTGCAAGGTGTGAAACCCATTTCTGATGTTCTCCTCCTTAATGTTGATGGAATATTGTCAAAAGCGGCGAAAAAACGTACTCACTCATTAACTGTTGGTTATTAGTGTTACAGTGAATAATTTGCCATGACAAGAAGTATAAGAAAACCCCCAGAACCAGCAAAATATAACACTGAGAAGTCTAAAATTTTCAATATTATGTATTGAGCGGTCAAATAGCAAGATACAAAGATTCACAATAGAGGTTTCATGTACAATGCAACTGAATCAAATCTAAAATAATGGGTCCCAAATATAACATCAACTCACCAAAGCCTTGGTTTGGGAGTAAGAAACAGTTATAATGAATGTAATACGGCGAGCGGTCATGTAGCGGTTATATAAGTCAATCGTTGACGGACAGGCAGACTGATGTACCCCAGTTACTCTGTGTGCGTGTCCGTGTCCGTGTCCGTGTCCGTGTCCGTGTCCGTGTCGTCAACACAATCAACCTTTATATACACAGTCACTGATTCTTGAATATTCGAGCACATGCGCCACGTTCGCCATATTAACATAGAATTCTCTCGTAGTCTCCCGGAACTAAACACAACTAGTCAAGGGAGGCAACTCTAGAGCACTACCTGAAAGCCTGCTGCCAACGTACTAATGGTACTGAACATTTATGACAATAAATGTGACCCAATATAACTGTCACTCAAAACTCAAAACATTGTGATCCTATAATGATTATCACTTAATTAATAATACAATTTACAGAAAATACACTCTAGTAACATCAGTAATCATCTATCCGCCTACTCTCAGCTACCAACATTATTCAGCTTCGATCGACTTGTGTCCTATGCACTGGAACACCCGCCACATTTGACAATCGCAGTATAGGAAAACACTTTGTCAGATGCAGTTTAGGTAAGATTGATGGTTTGATATTTCAGTGCCGTGGATACAGAGTATCCGAGCCGAGTCATAAACTTGGACCCCGATACTCACGGTTGAGTTTATGGCTTGCACGTCACCAACACCATAATATTAGGCTTTATCGTCATGAGGATTAATTCAACGACAACAGCAACGGGTAGTTTGTTCTTGGGGCTGGGACAGATCCAAATTTGTGACATTGAACGTGTCACGTAAGTCAGGGTGATTGGATGTTAGGTCAGTCACGTATGCACATTTTTCCGTTAAGCAATCACGTCAAACGATAAATCAAAAGTCATCAGGTCATTTATAAAATTATTTAGCTTGGTCCATTACAACAGCAATCAATCACAATCAAGGTTACATTCGAGACAACACTATGAATGCATGCCGGTTAAGTTTCGTTTCCAATCCAGTTATGTTAACTGAATAATTCTGTTGAACCTGATAACTGGATAATATTTAAAAAGGTATATGAACACCAGGTGTTCAGACTCTACATAAGGCAGATATCTGCGTCCCTGAGTATTTTACATGAAAACAGTTAACTACTTAACCCGTGTTACACGCGTGCGTCACGTTGGCGAGAGATAATATCTTGGGAGTTTTAAGTGCACGTTTTGTCCACAATCTCAATTATAAGACAATGATTGAACAATCTCGTTGTAAACAAAGTTATAACAAAGTTAAGTTATGACAAAAAAAACCACCCCAAAACCCCAACATTTAAATAATTCTTCATGGATCAAAGTGGGTCAGCGTATTAACACGTGTACCCGGGTCCAACTTATTACCCACTGGTACCCGGGTTACCAGTCCCAGCTCCATTTGTACAAATATAAGTACAGATGGTAGCTTACTCTGCCATACAGACCCTGAAACAAATATACATACAGATGGTAATTTCCTCTGCCATACAGACCCTGAAACAAATATAAGTACAGATGGTAATTTCCTCTGACATACAGACCCTGCAACAAATATATCCAACAGAGCCCAGGCAACTTTAGAATTTGTGGAAAGTCAATGTATCCATGGTTTCAGGCTCTCTGTCTACAGCTGATTTAAAAAGCGAGTATAGTCTCTGAAATGAACATATTTTACAGAAATTAAAGTTCATAGTAAAATAATAAGCTAAAATATGATAAAAAGGAGCCCTGAGACAAACTTCATTTTCAGAAATTCTAGACTTGACATATTTTCTAGCCTTGCGTGGGCTTTCTTGGATACTAGTATATCTACTTAAGGGTCTGTATGACAAACCAAAGCGAGCGCTGCGCTTGTAGTTATCAGCTGATCTCAAGCTGTCACTAGTGTTAAATGTTAGCTCATGGAGAGCCTCCATTCACCATACCCCAAGACCACACACTGGGCCAAGATCTCATGCTTTTGAAAATGAATAAAGTCTCCGGACTCTTTTTCATTACATCATTTTTTAATTTTGATATTATTATTAACTGTCATATCTGTAAAATATATTCATTTCAAGGTCTAGTTGTTTGTCTAATCATAACTCACCAAATGAAAACACACGCACACGCACACACACACACACACACACACACACACACACACACACGTATTAGCTGGAAACGTGGATACGGCCTAGCGAGGCCAAATACTTAAAGGGACGTAACTCTTGTTGGCTTGCGAGGAGAGGGGTTGCCCTTAAAGTCAGTAAGTCCAACAGAACGGATTCCTCATGACTGGATCTAAAGCGGTTAAACTTGAAACTTGCAGGACCAGTATACACATCCATATATGTTTTTAGTGACATTTGAATCCTTTTTTAACCCGTAACGGTTTCCTTTGTTTCCTATTATCTGCCTTGTATTTCCATGTGCACCCACTGTTCGGAAACAATATCGGTCTTAGATGCAGTTTCGTACAAGTCGATAATTCATGAGGTAAATTGGTTCATCATAATATCTAGATCTAGAATGTCGTTGTTAATTAACCACTCTATGATGTGCTGGGGGCAAAAAGTCTTTATTCGGACTAAGTCGCCGAATCGATCTAAAACACATTGTCAAACACAGCAGGCCTTGTGTATTTATCAATACGATTACTATTAACGGATATTAAGTGACTATTTTTCTGTTTTATTACTTTTTTATATCTTTGTTTTTAAATCTTTTAACCATTGCCTGTGATCATCCCTAAAACGGGATCGGGTGGTTAGGCTAGCTGACTTGGTTGACTCATGTCATCGTGTGCCATTTGCAAATATGGATGCTCATGTTGTTGATCGCTGGAGTGTTTGGTCCAGACTCAAGTTATTTCCAGACCACCGCCATATAGCTGGAATACTTCGGGGAATATTGGAATATTGGTAGAAGCGGCGTAAAACCACACACACTCAATCTCTAAAAAGATGCATCTTTAAGAAAGAAAAACGGAAATGCAATCTAAACGAAGCCCGGAACAATTACCTATTTCTAGACCAAAGGCAATGAGTTTATTCTGTTCTCTAGAACCTGGATAACCCGTGTTTTGACATGTCAAGGGCCGCATGGGGAAGGTCGACGTTTGTGTGTCAGTATGGCGTCAGAGCCATCTGCTGTTTCCTGCAAGTCTGTGAGCCTCATCTGTAGGTGCAGTAGCTTACGTGAAACATGTCGACGTAAAGCTGCTGTTCACAAACGTATGAACCATTCCAATGTAACCTACTTCCCATGTAGTTCCATCTGTTATTATGCATGTTCGCCTTGTCAAAGCATGTCAAGCGGGGTGTTTGTAAATACCGCATGATAGATTATTACGTTTGCTCTTGCATTTAATGCATGTTGCCGTAGTCATACAACTATGAGCCAGTCTAGACGTTCTTATCTCGGCTAGAGTAACAAACTTCAATAAACTATGCTAAAGGATCCTTATCAGTATTACCAGAGACGTACCATGTAATCCTTATCGGTATTACCAGAGACGTACCATGTAATCCTTATCGGTATTACCAGAGACGTACCATGTAATATTATATGGTTTCTGGAATTACTCAACACACTGAGCATAAGGGACCGTTCACAGTTTATGACAAGTGGGGGTGATGATGCCCTGAGTGTCCCCTGAAACAAGTTAGCTCTTCCCGCCCCGATTTCATGTTTGACTCTCCTCGACTTTCCATATCATTAAAGCATATTATTTACAGGTTATGTTTCCAGGAACACTTTATAAAATAGCCATTGCAAATCGTGCTCTGTGTATTTCGATTCTAGTTTCCTCGCTGATGAGCGCCTAACTGAACAGTTGGGGTTGTATGACACAGAATCCAGCCTCCATCTCCTGATATATATGACCAGCACTCGCTCATGTTATATAATTTGTGTGGTATATATTGATTTTTCTAGCCATTGATCCGGAGGTAATGAATATAGGACAACATGCCTGTGGCGTTTAGTCCTAGTGCACCATATCTCGTGTTACATATGTTTTCTGTATATTGATTTTTCTAGTTATGGACCCGGAAGTAATACATATGGGAACCTAGGCCTGCAATGTACAGTCCAGGAAGATAATATCTCATATTATATCGTATGTGTTATGTAGTATTATAAATCATTGTTGTAGTAGTCATGGAGCAAGGGATAATATGTATGGCACCTCATGCCTGTGTGTATCGACCAAGGAGATATCTGCGGAGGTACTAACTATGAAATGAGTCCGAGATTGTATGTACGCATCTCTCACTGTTGCCCACCAGGGATGCGCACCTACCCTTTTGTCTTGAATGTTTATCAAATGACCATTGAAAACAAACGAGTGCACCCCCAACTTTCTAAAAAAAGCTGTATCCGGCTCTGTACGTAACACAGTTTGGACGAGTCAAAACAGCGACTGGAAGAAAGAACCGCGACCTTTATTCCTTGTTAGACTGTTCTGATGACAAAACATCCACAATTGGCTGGGATATCAATAAACTGTATCTCTACCATCTCACACTGTTGTATGATTGTCTAGGCATTCGCAATGCAAGTCGGCACTTTGCAGTTGTGTATATTATCGGATAACTCGAAGTCTCTTCTGATTCGACACAACTGATTCGACTGTATCAGGTATCAGTACCAGTCGCCATAGATGGGATGTTTCTTGTTTAACAAGAGTACATGAACAAAACGCATTTCCGATTTCACTTTTTGGAATAAGTATGTGTTTAAAGTGAAGGAATGCTACTCCCAGACTAGGTGATGAAGTACTCTCACCCCTCTCTTAACTAGTTTCCAGACAGCACACGCAGCATGGACGTGTTTCTTTCGCGGACCATGACTACATGGCGTAATGATCAGCGAGTGGTACGGCGGTTAATGAAAGCTGCGCAGTCATTTCAAATTACCGCAAGGAGTAGAAAATGGGCGTTAAGGATTAACCTCAACATGCTAGATTAATTAAATCTCGGAGACTAATAGATCCCTCTTTTGATAGTTATCCTTCAGAGGTAAAGTATTTATCCTCTCCAGAACAAGATAATTAGCGGACTCATTTTTCTTGTCAGGTGGTCTGGTATTTTGACGGGTGTACAGTTCATATTTTGTAGGTTATTTCCACGTGTTATGTTTTAGAGCAAACTCCTGTGATTCATATGGGATATGGCGGACACGTGTGCTCAACATTCTGGAACTGCTCACTTGCCAGTGATCCGTTGCATGAAAATGAGGACCCAACATGTCGGGTGCCTGCTTGGTTCCTAGTGTACGCTGCGCTTGCGCTAAAGAGTTGGCATGTAGAATACAAAATGAGTAAAATGTTTTCATGGAAATTCTACCTAATTAATTGTTACTGGTTAGGTAACTGAAATTCGCATCAGGTCGCATTTCATTAGTAACACCATGACGTACATTAGAACACATGGTGAGGACATTTCTCATGTTTGGCGGTAATCTGGTTAACATGTAGTGATGAGGGAAATAAAAAGTGGACAAAGTTAAACTTACTAATTATACAGTAATCATATGACAATGTAAATATATCATTAATTAGAAAAGCGCGTTTTGGATATAACAAAATTATGTCAAATATTCATTGCCATTAGCGTATAACAATCTGAGACTAAAGTCATTAATTATCACCCCAAGTATAGGTTGATAGTGTACCCCTCTAACAGTGTGAAAAGATATTCGGGTGATAAATATAAACATAACGCGCACTGAGAAGTTTACGAAGTGGGTGAATATGTTACATGGGCGGATCCAGGAATTTGAAAGGAGTGGGTTCACGGGGATCGAACCCCCTGAACCCCCATTGGCCCTCGCCAACGCAAAAAAAGAAACCTTCAATGTGATCATAAATCATTTACAAAAGAGGAATTCCAACCCCCGTCTGGATCCGCCAATATGCTACCATTCATCTAGTCAAGGCACTAGATATGTGATAAAGCGCACTGATTATTATGTCTCTAAATCCAGTCAAGTAGCTGTGAACTGCACGTACATCATAAATGCCAGTTTTCTGATTCCTCTATCTAACGGACCAAAGAACCTCGCACGTGGGCTGCAACGGTGTTTCAGGATTTGAGAGACAAGCAAGTATTGACAGTTGACTGGAGTAACGCTTAGTCCTTGAATACATATAATTTTGATAGTAACAAGTCCCATTTGAATGAAAACGAGGGACACAGTGAGTTGGGATATTCAGAACCTGGGGACATCAAGACTATAAGGCCTTATAAGGGAGGTCAAGGCATTAGGAAAAATAATGTGGTTTATGGACTGTTACACAGGCTATCAATTGACGTATGTAGCTGTAGGTGGAAGGGTGGGGCGTCCCAAGCTGTCCTTCAGGAGGAACAACATTTTAGTGGTATCTTTCACAACGATACCGTGCCTCTCCGATACCGTGCCTCTGTCATGGGAAGAGATTTCATGTAGTGTTGAAGATCTGATTTTCATGACTCAGAGATTAATGTGCAGTGAATTTGGGTTGGTATCAGTCTGCGGTGGTTAGTTTCTTCAAAGTGGCAAATTTAAACGTCTTCATCTAGTCGATATCCCTCCCAAGTTGAAGTACAAAAATGTAACCGAATATTGTTCAAAATGGTGTTCTACTAAGCTCAATGAATCCCCTGGTCCGGTTCTTGCACCCGGGGAACCGCTCACCACATGCTAGTCTTAGTACACAACAGGCAACTTAGTAGACTCAGGCAAATTGTATGCAATTATCTCCCTATGGGAGAAGCCTCCATCTCAACTGACTAGATGACTAGGGGCATATGTCAGAGGTGTTGATTCATATTTTCGCCCAATACTTTGATCACTTGATACCACTTCTCACTGGTTCACGGAGGTCGAACACTTGTTGCTGACACGTGCTGTACCGGCAGGCCAGTGTTTATATAGTATGTATGAAATGATAGCATTGGGATAACACACCTATATACCAGGACCAACATGATGGTCAGAAGGGCAACGGCAATGTGTCCCACGTGGGGAAGAAAGGGGTGGGGAGACGGCAGGGTAGAGTAGGGCTGGGAACTCAGGATAAAGTCGTAGTGAGGTACAGTACGGTATTTTCAAAGCGTATCAAGGAAGAGTTGGCAAACAAAGTTTAGGTAATACTAAACCTTACACAAGCACAGATGCACTGCGTACCAGAGCATAGAGGCCCCAGAAGAACCAAAACTTAATGATGTAATTAAGTTTTCTACCCGCTCTAGTAACATCGAAGGCGGGTCTATTTTGAAGCCAGTGATTTCTATACTCAAACAACTTTAGTGTGTACGTTATCTTTATCTTTCGCTCTCTTCCCACTTTAAGTAAAATATACCTGGTGAATAATATCTGTTCTAGGATTACAGGCTAGTTCCGTCTACAGGAACAAAAAGAAACCAATGACAGTTCAAGAATATTCTCCTACATCAAGAGGTCTGCTACAACATGAACAACCGCATGGGCGGGCATTATACTGCTGCAACGTCCCATCATTTGCACACAGGGTAGAACGTCATCTTAACGTTGTCATGATGCGTATACAATTCAAATTCTCATTAACAATAATGTGTTGTGTTCTCCTGTGAGTTATGACGTTACCCCACACCATTACTCCTCCACCCCTAAACTGATCACATTTGAAATCACAAGTGTGGATCAAATGTTATACTACACAACTTTGGACCAGTGGACATGCAAAAAATTGGTCTTCAGCAACCAAGCTGGTCAGGTTCGCTGACTTGGTTGACACATTGCGCACATCGATGCTCATGTTATTGATCACTGGATTGCATGGTCCAGACTCGATTATTTACAGACTTCCTCCATGCAGATGGAATATTGGTACGTGCAGCGTGAAACAATAGACTTTTGCACGGGCATCACAGCTGCCCGGATAGATAGTGGACTGGAAACAAAGCACTATCCCAGTCTGGTCTTCTGACCCTCAGACGTTGGCTGCACCAAGCTAGGTGTGCCCGGTGGTAAACGTGGAAACAAAACTAGATGCTGCACGCCTTAGGCGGATGTTTCACTCCATTTGGGTTCTTTACTACCCATCAAGAGTTTAGACTCACTGGTGTAAATGTAAGCACTTACTTCAGTACACTAGTGTGAGCTAGATTTTGCAAAATATTCCATTCTTTTTGAAGGTACTGTTTACACATGAACTGATCATGATGTATCGTGAAACAAATTTGTAACGTTGAAAAGATTACTGTCAGAAGTTCTGTAAATGATGAAAATCAGTGAAAACTGATAACCAAAACTGGATATATGCATGTGCTCTTGAGCAATTTGATCCATGGTCCTCGTGCAATTCATCTGCATTAAAGTTTTAAGATGGTTCCACCAAGTTAGTGGAGAAAAACATTTTCGTTGTAACCATATATATAAACGTAACACAGAACGGGTGCTTTAAGTGAGGTTAAACTATTCATGGGCAGTTTACGTACGTGTTTAAGTAAACGTTTTAACTAGAGCCAAATTTGGAATATTGTCAACTTTCATGTTGTGTCTCAGTCAGAAAGATGTAACAGTGTGAAGATAGACTCAACTAATTACTCGACCACAGTAACTACCGACTCAAAGAAAATATCCATCCATTTTAGATCGTTTATTTACAAAAATCATCACGTTCCTGCAAAGGTGCATGGTTTACAAAGAGAGATAACTGTGTAGAGTACACGGCAGCTACTTATGGGAGATGTGAAAAGACAGGTGTCATATTTCTGCATAGATTATATCGGGTTATTAACAGTGGAGGGCGTTTTCTGTCTACACGGGCTGAACTGTCTGTGAGGGGACATGACCTAAGCAAACAGCGGAAACATATAAGCCACTTAGCCCGGAGAGAGCAACTTGGAACCCTAGAATTCCTATATCTGTGACATATCTCAGAAACGATAATGCTTCTAATGTTCGTTCACTAGAATATGACTGTATCCGTTTCTCTATCTCCCTTCGTAAACAATCGTCAATAGCACTTCGGCTCATCAGACTGTCTGCCACACGGCTGTTACCGTCCAGCACAATTTACAGCTCTGACATGGATAATATCTGCGAAATTGAATGTTTACATTCCTGCCTGATACAGTTTTAGCTTATATAACAGGGGGTGGATATTTAAAACCAGGATAAGATAAATTAGTGTTAACAATATTAACTTGACACTTCTGTTCACTTACGATTGACTTTCAGATAATGGACAATGACATACAGTGCGACCACGAAAAACAGGCATATATTCACACCGTCATGTATAGTATCACTATACAGCAGGAAACAAACAAACAAACATACAAAAAACAAACAAACAAAAAACAACAACAAACGAACAAATAGGTCATGTATAATAATTATATCCAAAGATTCACTGTCAGTTGTTGGTATTAACACTACTTGGTGCATGGTGTTCTATTCTGGTGTGCAGTACAAGATACCAGATGTACCGGAGCTGTAGGTTTACAGTGACTGTACCTGACGTGTGGTGTACTGTATACCTTAGTGTATTGACTAGACACATCTACCGGAGCTGTAGGTAGTGACAGTACATGACATGTGGTGTACTCTTTACCTTCGTGCATTGACCAGGGGAATGAGATCACATGTTTGTCAGATGGAAGAATAAACACACACCGAATTCTCTCACTACCGACTCTTCTTGTCCAATTACCAACTCTACCAACATAAGCCCCACAATTAGCAAAAGCTTAAACGGTGAGCGGGTAAACATAGAAAATACATTAATTTCAGTCTACATAATCCTGATGAAAACATTCTTTTGATGTTGATGAATTCACTGGATATTCATGTAAGTAGATTATCCGTGCTTCCTTTTCCGAAAGCTATTAACAATTACCAAGCCCATACAGACCAACATAGACCTACTTCTTGGATGGCGTCTTGTAATGCTGACGAAGCAGTTTTCCCCGTACAATTGCCTGAAGGAAATATCACTCATAGAGTACTTCCTATGAAGCTTAACTTCATTAATTAAATAGAACGAGTGCATATGTAGATGAATTCAAATCCAGGTTGAAAATAACCGCCTCAGTGTCTTCTGAAAACTAATTAACATTTAGTTCTTCTCTCACTGTTCCTGGGGAATTCTTAGCTATATTGAGTTCAGATACTGTTTATCTTGGTCAAACGCTGGACGAAGTAAGGTCAAAGGTAACAAATGGAAAACGTCCTTTAACAATCACGAGAACTGGAACATGTGGCTATGATAGGGGCAATAACTCTTAAATGTCATGTTATCACCGCCAGGTGGCGCTGGACATCACATGACCGTCTGTTGCAGCCTACATAGCTTACATTGTTGTAATACCCACAGCACATGGCTGTAGACTATAGATAAAACAAATACGATAATGAAATGCAAGTGTTGAAATCTCTCCATCCAGTATATCAACTATATCATGTCCTGGCTATTTATTTTCAAAGGAACGTACTCCTATTGATTCTATTTAGATGTTGCCGAGATAAACAAACACTTACATTTCTGCAAAACGTAGTTCCATCTTACACACGGTTTATGTCAAACAAACCGTCGTACCCGACCGACTTGCAGCGTAGATGCTGATGTTGACAATGTAGGGAGAAAACCTTGTAGTTTAGAAAGGGAAATCTGGCTCAATACATGTGTGTAGATAATAAGCCCCCCCAACCTTCAAAGAAAGCCCTCGGTCATCTAAGCTGTTGCATTAAATGTAGAACCATTAACTTTTGTGAAAGTGTACAGAAAGATATGCACAGTTTCTGGTATCACAGAGTCAAGGTGTGATCCTGGTTTCTTGGTTAGGACTTGGTTACACTCTCTCGGTAAAGTACATGTTGTAGTGCATTGAGGGGAGTTCCATTCAGTACAGTGAGTTAGATCACTGTGATCCTGGTTTCTTGGTTAGGACATGGTTACACGTTCTCGGTAAAGTACATGTTGTAGTGCACTGAGGGGAGTTCCACTCAGCACAGTGAGTTAGATCACTGTGATCCTGGTTTCTTGGTTAGAACATGGTTACACTTTCTCGGTAAAGTACATGTTGTAGTGCTTTGAGGGGAGTTCCACTCAGCACAGTGAGCTAGATCACTGACTTTGTGTGCTGTCAGTGAGGTATCTGAGAGTGTGAGTTCCAACATCCCGAAAAAAGTTATAAAATATTTCCTTTACTGAGAAAATGTAATCGCAAATATATCATTTGTAGTATTTGATCACTGTCTACATGACATGTGTAGACATCAATGGGATGTGTAGACATCAATGGGAAAACATTCGTACACGTGAGAAAACTAATAAAGAGCCCACTAACACTGGCGACGATATGCTACAAGGGCGTTACAACCTAGGTTAACTAAAGAGTATCTTACCTGAGCTGTATGCAATGTTTTTGGGTTAAAGCATGGAAGTATGTAAATGTAGATAAAAATCGCAAGTGACTCCTGAAATTTCTAAGCTATTCCAGCGTAATTGCTTTAATTTTTTGTAAACTAGAAGAAACTCAACACAGGCACTGCTTTGAGATTTTGCATGCATCTACTTTCTGAAATGAACATGTTTTGCAGACGAAAAGTTAAAAGAACCTATCAAGGTATCTCCATTTCCAGGGAATGCAGTAATGTATTATAGTTTGTTTCAAGGCCTGTCTGACAGCCTAGCCTCTATGTTTTGACACACATGTACAATTATGGGAAGGTACTGATATCAGTTGAAGGCTACACATATTTTCTGTCACTGAACATGCAACGTCAGTTCATCGTTAACAAATGTAAAAACAACATATATGATATTTCAAAACATTCTTGCGTGCCAAAGCCTTGCGTCAGCACATCTAAGCCTTGTTATAACGTACCGGTAGCCATGCTGGAACTACCCAGGAACGATGTAACTACAAGCACTCCGGTTCTTGTTTTTACGAAACTCTTAATTACCGCTCTTCAAGTTGGTGTTTTCCTGGTTTAAGAAGTTGTGTTACACCTTGAGATGTATATCTTAGATGTTAACAGTGTACGGTGGCTCGTGCACATCTTCAGGTGTTAACATATGTGTTATGTAAATAAATATAAGATGACATTTAACCACCATTTCCTCCCTGTAAATATAATTTATTATATGTGGATGACAAGATGTGGATGTGGATGATGTGGAAAAGTTCGCAAACGGCGTGCTGCTCCCACCAACAACACGGAGACCACCGAGTCCATTCGTAACTACTCGTCTCTTTCCGTGACCTACAAGAAGACTCGTACACCTCTCGTACTCCATTATTGCTAAGAATCGTGGCAAACCAATCAAATCGCGCGTAGTAAAACACATTCCAAAACATGAAAATGGCAGAAACGTTGAACACTGAAACGTTGCTAAACTATACCAATCACATTTAAAACATAAACTTTGAACTACAGGATTAACAACTTTCACTTTCAACTCTAAAAAATATTTGCAAAGGGAATGGTCGTATTGCTGTTTTCCCCAGGGGATGTAGGATATTCTTAGAGCCATGTTTGGACATTCAGAGTTATCTTTCCTTGATAAAAGTACTAGACTGTTTTCATCTCCATGCCGTTTGCGGACATGTCCAAGTCGTAAACATGACCACGAAAGGGATACAAGACGCCATCCGGCTTGCCGGAATGACACGAGTAGTTACGAATGCCATCGAGTCATTCCGGGACCGGCCGAATGGCAAGCTACGGAAAGAGTCGAGCGGTGACAAATGAATGTCACTGTTGATTTCTGCCATTTGTGATCTTTGTCACGCTATTCACAAAGAGAACACTACATTAGTCGTAGTCGTAGTCGTAGTCGTAGTCGTAGTCGTAGTCGTAGTCGTAGTCGTGGTCGTAGTCGTGGTGGTGGTAGCAGCAGCAGCAGTAGTAGTAGAAGAAGAAGAAGAAGAAGAAGACTAGTGGTGGTAGTAGTAGTGGTGGTTGTTGCAGTGTACTGGCAGTAGCAGAGGATGTGGTAGCAGTAGCGGTAGTGGTGGTGATGGTGGTGATAGTGGGACTAGCTGGTGGTAGAGTAATGGTAGAGGAACTGGTAGTAGTGGTATTTGCATTTTGTACTATCTGTTGGAGCAGTAACAGTGTTGGTCATATTTATAGAATTAGTAGTAGCAGAAATAGCTTCAGCATAAATAACTGCCACTAGTAGTTAAATTAATGTTCCACACCAAATTTACATACTATACATGTTCGTATTGATAACTGTTTCCAAACTTATACATTAGTTTATGTCCAGTTTAACAAGTCTTACATATACTATTTGCCCAAGGGGGAGTAAGTATAAAGCGTCAGGAGACCGCGTGTAATTCACATAGAAGCAAATCTACTGAACGATACAAGTCGTTTTATACCAAAATGTGCAGTCGAATACTGGTTTTCTGCGTGACAACAAACAGTTTTAACACCAACCCATTGCTCTGTGTAAATAGCTTTGATAAAAGTATATACCCTTAGAATTATGTACCTTTACATGAAGTGCGAGCTAAAGCGCAGTGGCGCTTATTGCAATACAACTCAGCAATGTTTGTACAGGAGGCATGCAAATCTCCCGACCGGTCAATCTATAGACTGACCAGTATATATGTAGATATATCTGTTTACATATACACACATCAAGGTAGGCTCTGGCTGGACGCATATGATGGACAGTTGCTTGTTAGCCATTGCTCGGCGGGGTACTTGATACAGTGTCTGGCCAACAGCTGACAGGTTGATCAGTATTTGTGACAGACAGACAGACAGATAGGTACACAAAGACAGTCATCAGTTGATCAAGGAGGGGTGACAATATCTCTCTCACCTTGTAACGTACACCCCTGTGAAGTGGTGGCTTGGGTTACTAGAGGTAACAACACAGAGATATCACTTAACATGATGAGAACAATATAGTCAGTAGAGTTGATTCTTTGAAAAACAGAACACGTCAACGTTTAAGAATCACTTCGAGAAGATGGAAGGATAACCTAACATAAAGAGGAGCGAAGGATAACCATGTTCTCGATATTCATGACTTAATGTCTTGTGCTAGTATATATTTCACCCTAATGATAAAGCATTTCTTAAATTTATATTTTGTTTGTTTTTAGAGTAGCATGGATGGAAAATAATGTAAATAATGTAATAATGTAAATTCAGTCTCTTATTTCAACTGGTCATACAGAAACTGATGTTCACATTTGAAAATATTGTAATTTTTATGCACCTGTTGCAACTGATCATACTGATGTCCATATTCAGGTTATCTTCCAATCTGAATTCATCTGCAATGCATTTCAGTGAAATAGCAGCAGGACATATAACATTTTTAAGTCGAAGTTGAAGGACTTCAAGCTGTCTGAGGGATCGTATTCGAAGTGACCGAACTTTAACTTTGAGACAACTGTACTTTTAAGATACAATGTTAGACACAAGGGTGTTTGCCTGTCGTCGATACTAATATAGCCCTTTTGTTGTTATTCATAAACCGACCTCATAACATGTTGCTTTGGGTTACAGAAACCCCATTCGTGGGACATGCACACCACATGGGGTTATTGTTATTTCACTAAACCACTACAAAAACAAACTTTGTTTTAGCAAGACGCGGTTATACTTTAACTACCACATGTTTCAACAGTTAAACTCGCGAAGGACGTACACGGGGACGGTGAGATTCACAAAATATAGGTTTAAGGAGAAGGTTCAAAATTATGAATGTTATTATTTACCAAGCAGTGAGGTTAATAAAGTACCGGAAACCATTAACATCAAACAGGGAGAGGAGAGGAAGGAGAGAGTATGACACTGATGAATACTACAAGGATTTTCAAGTAGTATAATGACGACCATGCACTTTCTGTCAAACACTTGTGCTCCCAATATATCGCCGTACGTGTGTGTGGGTTTAGTTTAGGTCCGTGCGCGTGAGCGTAGCTTCGCGCGCGTGCGTGCGTGCGTGTGTGTGCGTGTGAGGGTGTGAGGTTATTACAAATGTTTTTACACAACTGTGACCACACGGCCGGATGCTGCTATGAAATTCCTCTCTTTCTAAAGTCTTTTCTAATGAATTGTAGCATATATAGCATGAATACACTATATATATTCTTCTCGTGTCGGAATACATTGCAGTACAATTTATTTCCCAATAAATAACCTCAATGGACAATACCATTGTAATGCTAAAGTGTCACCTAATGTACAGTTGCAAAGTCTCAGGGTGCGGGGTTCGAATCCCGAATGGGACTCAACCAAAAAGGTACTAGAATTAGTACTTTATAAAGGAAGTGTAATCCTAAAAATGACATATGTTACATTTGACCACTTTCTAAATGGCATCGTGTAATCACATTACAATGGTCAATAAAACGTCTCTCCTGTCCGAGTTTTGAAGCATAAATATAAATACAGTACACCTCAAACAATACAGTCAGCACACTTTTTATGATGAAACAAAAGAAGCATCATTGTGCTTCACCTTTCAGGTAAGACAGTAAGAAAGAATGGCTTCCGGATGACATTCGCATGATGACTTCACGTCTGGAAAGTGAATACTAATGAGAGTCCTGTGTTCTGCGCCATGTTGTTGGACAACAGAGTCACTATTATTATTCCGCTTTCTGTACATATGGAGGTTTTTATTTGAAATAAGATCTGTCTGCAAAATGTGTATATGAGGAGCATAAAGCTTCCACGTGTGAACCTTAGCACTATGCCGTGGGTCCCATGTTGAAGCTACACCAGACCTTGGCCCGTCTCTGCAGTGGGCTAATTGTCTTGGGTGGGACTCCTTCAAGTGTAGTGTTACCACTTAGACGGGTCAGAGAACAAGCGACCTTTGTCCACAAACAATCTTATTTTATCAAGGAGACACACTCTGTATTAGCGCTCTGAGAGTGGTATTGAATGCCTCAATCTGAAAGGCAATAAGGTACTGGGGTTGAGATGTGCTGACGCAATTCCAGTAGATGTTGAAAGCTGATACGTGTCTTCGGAGCAAAGTTCAAGGAGAACAATGTACACTGTTATATTTGTTCAGCATTAACACGCGTGATTTTAACCTCGATACGTCCACGTATATGGACATGAAATAAATGTCAATTTTGTTTTCGTGTACAAAGGTAACACATCTTACATCGTAACACATATCTTAACACATATCTTAACTGCCACCCATATACATATATCGTCATGGGTGGCAGTTAAGAACGTTTATTATTACTTGATATAGGAATAAAGGGGACCCGCTGAATAAACACGTCGTGTAGATGAACAACGTGGTACTTTACCCAGTTGCTGACTTGTACCAACCATCAGCGGAGTCTTCAAATTTAAGTGTTTTTTAACTGTGATGAGTACTGTTAGTTTTCAGGGACATGGCGCACCTGTTTGGTGCTACCAAAGTTCATTCAGGCAGCATCCTACGGGGCTAGTCTTTGTTTCTTTGAACGTAAAAGTGTCACAAAAACTATTATCACAAGAGATTTCCTCAAGGGTAACGAATTTCTACTAGAAGAGTCTCTTGTCTGATTACGACTAAGTGAAAGAATGAAATAGCGGTGATCAGATGTTCCTAGACTAACGCTTAGTTTCTGAAAACATAATGATTTTGACTGTAACAAAAAAACCAAACAAACAAACAAAAAACAAACAAAAACAGCAACAATAACTAAAAACGTATTTAAATTGAAAATGGATCCCTGGGTGCAGAGGTTCAGAGGTCTTGACCTGAGGCCTTGCTTAATGTAGGGCTATAGGATTGCAGGGAAGGCTAGGCTGTAGGGAAATATTATGGCTCAGGGACTGTGAGACAGGCTAAGACGTTCACGAAACAGGTGATCGATCTAACCGGTGGTACAATGCGTAATACACGCAAAGGCAAGGCAAGTGTTCTGACAGAAAGCAACAAAGAGTACCAGACGTGCTTGGAGGCTCGACCACTTGAAAAGTCAAACATAGCATACACCAAGGGAGCCACCCATCTTGCATCACGCAAGGTTAGATCAACACACTCTCATTATTCCATCACACAGATGCCTGACGCACGCTGTAGGAACCAATGCATTACATTCACTCATCACAATAAACATGCCGACATGAATCATATCTCTTCCTTCTCCCAATGCAAAGGGAAGGACGATGCATCTACCTCACGCCGCTGAGTGCACAATGCTGGATCTGGCGAGCACCTGCACCTGTTATTGCCACGTTACAACATTCACTGCTGCAGACTGGTTGGTAGCCAGCAGGATATCACCGAGGTCCAGGATCTGTGTCGTCCATTTCATTAACAGTTGTGTATACTCTGTGTTTCTGCACACGAGGTGAACCGGTAAGATAGCATATACTGGATGCTGTAAGACGTTGCTCAACGAATCACTTTGTAGGCGATATCCCTTGTCACAGTCGGAGTTGCACGGAATGATGTTACTGTTCAAGGTATAACGGAACGCCCACAATGACTGAAGATGTGTCGCTATGAACGTAGCCTTCGCTGTAGCTACTGAGGGTTGGACAAGCACCTACCACCACATGTCATTAATCAAGAGATGGTTGAAATATTGAATGTGTTGTTCTGGGTCCTTCCTCACAATGCAAAACAGGTAACGAAAAAATAACATTGTAGTCACTGACTACGACCAACCGCATGGGTCTGCTGTGTAAACGAGGCCCGAGGCATCTACAGTCGCCACACTCACTGCTGTAATGTACCCACATGCGTTGTAAAACAAATCAATCAGTCCCGTACGGTAGTTAAGGTATGGCCTCATGAGACATTTCACTCACAGATCATATGACAAGGGCTGAGATGTTTAGAAGTGAGTAAATGAAGTATAATGTACGTCATTAATTCACATAATTAAGCAATTATACGGCATTTGCAAAGCGTTGACTGTTCTCGCTATGTCACGGCATTTTGCACATCTCTGCAATCAATGCATGAAAGGGAGCAACGCATCCTACAATGCCTCACAAATATATTCCATGCTCGGAGGCATGGTTGAGTTTTTGAAATAAACTGCGGGAATCTGGCGGAGGTTCTGACTGATCATGTTTGTTACGGGCGGAGGTTCTGACTGATCATGTTTGTTACGATGTGTCCCATGTGCGGTATTTGAAACACCTGGTAATCTTGGCACTGGATGCATAGGTACTAAAATACGCTGTGGCATTTTATCTACATGCGACTGACAGTAGTGTGGCGGTGTGTTGTGTAACGCATGTAAAGCCAAGACTGGATCTATTTCTGGAATGTAACTATGGGAACGGAGTCACGGGTGTCAAAGTCATCTAAAACACACGTCATCCTTAATTCTGAGTTACTTCCCTTATGTCTATCATCATCCAATGATTTCCTTCCAACATTAAACCTTCAGGCAATGAAAAATTACTAGACTCACAGAGGACATCCGGACAAGAAGTGAGTGAGTAAGTATGGTTTTATACAGCAATATTCCAGCAATATCACGGCTGGGGACACTGCAAATGGGCCTACCACAATGTACCCATGTGGGGAATCGAACCCGGATCTTCAGCGTGACGAACGGATGCTTTAACCATTAGGCTACCCCACCGCCCCTTAGTTGGAAAGGAATTCACTTCCATACACTCCTATAGAGCTGCTCTGCATGTTGTGGTGATATCTTTGATGCCAATGCTATTTCCCCAGGAGGACTTTTGTACACTTGATGGTGCGCACCTTGTTACGTATTTGGGTCACTCGCGCAAGTGCAATAATAAACACAGGAAATTGGAATGTATGATAATATCTGACGCATTTTATCCAGTTATATTATTTACTTTAAACTGGAATTTCAGTGTAAACAATGCTAGTATTATGGAAAGGTATTAAGTCAGTGTTTACAGACATTTCAGCTGGCATATGTGAAGGAGGGCCTGATGGAGGGTAAACCTACTTTTAAAAACAGAAAATGCCAAAGCCTTAAGGGATTTAACTAGACAGTATAGACAATTTGTACTAATGCCAGAGATGAATGTACGCCATTCTGCAGCCAAGGTAAATCTGGCGATGAGATTTAGGTTTCGAATAGCAGTATGGATTTTAAAACTCTAATTTGCAACATACATCTTTACTTAACTGTGCGGTCGGAGCAGCAGAACAGATTCGACACAGTACGGCATTCGAGATAACATTCAGTTCCTCATGCATCTAATATCTAAATGTTCATTCTATGTCCCAAGAGTATTGCTTTTTAATATAAAACTTAAACATCATGTAAATTCAAGTAGACTATTGGTTTACGGTCGGTGTGAGGGCTGTTTCAAGGAATATTCCATCAGCATCAACATCACAGCAGAAGATACGTTGGGAGTCGATCCCCTGTCCCAATGAAGATCAAATGTCTTTAAAGGTAGGGTGCATCGAAATACTGCTACAGATTGCATGAAAATCACTCGCTCATTCGTGGACTACGGAGGTGATGTTGACAGCCTCCATATTTATCTTCTTCAGTTTAACCTCTTTTAAGTCCTCAAATGGTGACAATACGTATGTTGTCCAAGACAGTCAACGACAACACTTCACGCATGCCCACAGTCAATTCCTTGTACTCCTTTAGCTTTGGTGGTCGTGAGTTGTCTCCAGTCAACCTCATTTTCGTAAAACTCAAACTGCACGCAGCGGGGTACGGCTGCTAAAAATCATGTTATTCTCAAAACCATAGCATTAATCCATGAACATAGTTTACTGGCTGTTTACAACTGTTTACATGATTACACTTGAGCAAGACAGACACTGGTATCACGATATTGTTTTGATGGACAATAGTGAGAATAATCGAAATACAGCTGACGATGGCAATATCGAACTCAAAGGCACCACCAACAGTAGCTGGGCGTTCGTTATGCATATTTTGAATACAACAGGCAGAGTGGGCGGACAAAACAGACTTGATTGTATGAGAGCCAACACACGGATAGACTGAAGCAAGAATTGTGATTGTAACAAATACACCATTTCAATTGAAAAGGAGACCCAGGGGGACCAGAGATTCACGGGGGAAGTCTAGACTTGCTTCATTTAGAGATGTAGCATTGCAGGGAGGGCTAGGCCGTAGAAAAAATAATATGGTTTAGGGTCTGTACGAGAGACTACCACAGGGAATCTAAAGGAAGCTCCCAGAACCCAGTCAGCCGTTAGTCTGACTTTGTGTGGCTCAGTATGATCTCAACGTCATTCACAAGCTTCAGGCAACCTTTGTTTGTAGGACATTAAATCTGGCATTTCGCTGTCATGGCATGGCAGTAACATTTATGTCATTAGACATGGATACATGTTGTATGTTGACCCCTGTACATCTAGCGAATAGTCTCAGTTAAAATCTGTATAATTAGAAGTATTTATGCTCTGAAGGTTAACACTGAATGAGAAAGAACACCGCGTGTTTGGCGATGTTAAAATATCTGAAAAGATTTGACATTTAGGCGTGCAGTGTAGCCACGTTTTCCCCACACTCAGGTCGCTGGGCTCAGCCTTGACAAAATACGTAACATTTGCCGCATTACGTGAGTGCTATACATGCCATGTATGCACATGCTGTTGTCATTGTGTTTTTTTCGTAACACAGAGCAAAGGTGTGTGTTGAGGTGGAGTCGATTAACATGGAGGCTAAAGGGCTTGGACAGACTTCAAAAGGTTTGTCAGTGCGCTTGGAGGGATGTAGTAAACAGTGAAATAACAATGCAGATACAGATCTTCAGGATATACACCACCGAGTCAAACTTGATTAGATTCTGCAGCCAGCCCTTTCGTCAGGCATGCTTCAGCTTCGGTGTGTGTATGTGAGTGAGTGAGTGGGTATGGTTTCACGCCCATTTAGCAATACTCCAACAATATCACGGCGGGGGACACCAGAAATAGGCTTCATACATTGTACTCATATGGGGAATCGAACCCGAGCCTTCGGCGTGACGAGCGAACTCTCTACCCACTCAGCTACCCTACCACCCTGCCTCGGGATGTTGGGATTGCGTGTCAGGTTACATAGGGCTTTTTAATGTGTGAGGTTGGATTTGACCCAGTATTCTATGGAGTATCATCAGATATCGGCAAGACATGTTATGGCATAACATCACCACTGTAATATACCCACCTCTTTATGGTACATGTGCCAGAAAAAGACTAATCCTAGTTAATGTGGATAAAATGTATTGACATTATGTGTGAAATGTTTAATACAACAACAACAACAACAACAACAACAACAACAACAACAACAACAAGAAGAAGAAGAAGAACAACAACAATCATACATGTGCATAAAGCTGTGACGTGATAATGATATCAATATTAATTTTGATGACATTCGCATGATTAAAGGTAGAATAGTACATTGACGACCTCTCGGTGTGCAGTGATCCTACAGGAAACACAACACTCCTTTCAAACGCTACTTAATCCTCAGAGCGTATGTAGCCACATTCGGTACCAGTCCGCACCCTACGAGTGCCTCCAGGCTTATGGCTGATTCATGAAGCCTGTACACACTCACTACGGGTCAGTCTGCATGACATATCAGGCGAGTAACCACGCTTCTATGTAGCAGAACAGAAGCCATTTACGTGTACACTGAAGGATTAAGATACAGACACATCTCGTTGCTCCCAACTTAAGCCATGATTACTGGATAGCAAAACTTGTGGAATAGTGTTTACCCTTCATGGAACACTTTGTCAAATGTACGGGGTTGCTAGACGATTTGTTTTACAACCACAATAATCTCCTCTTGAATAACACACATTATTGCTGCTTAGTATGTTCGTCTTTTCTTACTGACCAGAGGGTTAGTCTCTCGTACAGACCCCGAAGCAAATATAACCAAGAAAGTGTAGAAAATGTGTCATGTCTAGGTTTCCACAGCCCCGCAGATTTGTGTTGTCTCTGTAAATGAAGAAAGTTTCAGAGCTCCCTTTCATTTCATTTTCAATTCTTTCACTATGAACGTTTTTCAGTACAATATGTTCATTTCAGAGGCTAGTTGTTAGTCTAACCAGAGGATATGTAACAATGGCACTACATATTTAAATTATCTAGCACGTGATGTGTGACTTATCTTAAACCTCAACAATTGATTAAATATATAAATATGTTAAAATCGAGGCAATATCTATGAACAATATACCATCTGAAATGACAAACATGCGGAGATAAAGATACCTGTATGGTCTGGTGCCAGTGGTGACTTGCAAAGTGGCTGGAACATTACCTAGCATAGATGCTAGATGTATTAGACATACTGGACACGGATATGGACATGGACAATCTCACTAATGATAGCTTACCAGGGTTGTGAGGTTGTGAGGTGCGTGTAAATATATATTTATCTTACCTCACACATGAATCTCGTTTTCTGATTTGCTAAGTGCTTTTCTATTATTTTCAATGTAACCCACTTAAAAGCGAGGTACAGTGCAATGTATCTTACTGCCAATGTACAGTACTTGTGGTAGTACTTCTTTGGCTCGAATAACATTGAATCACGCATGATGTACGGAAATTACTGATGTTTTGCGAATGCAAATCGATGGAAGGGCGATAACTCTAAATCTGTTTTTATTGTGTCGTCTGCAAAATCTAGCAATGGCTAAGAATAGATTTGCCTCGCATTCTAATATTAAATAAATGTTGACAAAACGTTCAAATGTAGTGCCTGTGAATATTAAGAGAGGCAATTACACCACGGCAACTTTACCAAGAGACAATACGTGCAGGGAAAACAACAAGATGCAAGATTCGAATCGTCTGATTCACATAGATTGACTAAAGTAAACAGTTCAAAATTAACATTGAGGTGATCGGTAAGATAAATACCGATGCTGATATATGCAATGGTGGTGGTGTTGTGTTACTGGTAGTATCTGAGAGGATTGTTTGGGTATTGACCTGTCTCATTGTTCCTGAGCCATAGCATTTTTCGTATTGCCAAGCCCACCCTGCAATGTTGAAGCCCTAAATGAAGCGAAATTTCCTCAGATTCTGAATCCCTCTCCCAGGGGCTCCTTGTCAGTTTAAACGGGTTTATTTGTTACTATCAAAGTTATATTCTCAAAGTGTAAGTGTATATGGGGATGGGTGGCTCGATGGTGGTAATTCAAGGCAGGCTGGTCTATGCTCTTGAAAACCACCTCCTGCACTGTGAATAATCAAGTGGCCCCGTGAGCCCAACGGGAGGTCATCACATGGAGGCTTGTTATGGAACAATAACAAATCGTCGCCATAATCCCACATCAGAGGTCATGAGGTCTGGGTATGACGTGGAAACAGGACGCTGAATAAATGTCAGTGCACGCGCCAGACCAAGTGACTCCTGATGTCTGTGACCCTCCAGTCGACTCAGTCTTCTGTCACATTGACACCGCATGACTGTACATATCAGTCGGGGTGACAGGACGCGTGATACGTCATTCCCTACACCAACTGCCCTGTTCCAGTCAGCGTAGATGCATTGCTACATTGATGACAACAGTGCTATCTTGTCTGTATAAATACATTTCCGGATAATATCGATGTCCAACGTTAACAGTGGCGTAATGTTTAGTCATCCGCTTTTCAAATACCTGAATAAAGAAGCTAGCAGAGCTTTGCTTTTTAAAGTTTTCGTTATTTAAACAACACAAATCATTCGAACATTAAAGTATCCCTAAGTACACGGAGGTTTTCTATCGGATTTACCATTCTCCAACAGCTATGTTTTATTTGCTTGCAGTTTAACCCTGCACGCTGTAATGTTCATTGTGTATGATTGTTCATTGTGTATGACTGTCATCTATCAATCGTGTCTGGACCTGATAAGCCAGTGATTGCCATCATGAACATCGATCTTCGCAAACGTGATACGATGACATGCGTCAACCCGGTCAGTGAGTCTAACTAGCCGACACCGTTAGTCGCCTCTTACGACAGACTTGTCTTGCTGAAGATCATTTCTAACGCCCATATTCGTGAGTGATATAATATCGCGTTAATCATTGCGACAAAGTCAGAATGATTTCAAATACAGTACCATTTAATTTACTCGAAGTCCTTGGAAAGATATCGGGCTATCTATAATTCGAGATAAACATAACGCAGATGTTTAAACCAAACTCGTGTATCAATTCAAGACGACGAAGTTTCGCTGCGTAGCTTAGTTTTGTTCCACTACGTGCACTTCAACAACCTGGAAACTCTATCTCGTTCACTCCATGAAGATTTTGAAATATTTTTGGTAATTGTATGTTTAAACCCAGCTCGAACAATCCATAACGTGGTCAACATGGATTATATACATTACAAGTTGCATACCGAACACTTCACAAGTGGTTTGAACTAGATGCAAAATTCTTGGAATGGTTTCTTCCACGCCCTGGTAATCACCACGCCTCTCAGAATGTATTAACGGTGGGAAACCAAAACAGGAAATAGTTCAAGTGCAAATCTTATGAGAACCAATAAAAGTAATGAGATGTTAATGGTATATTTGGCTTAAAATTGGGCTGAGCAGATATCCGACTCCATAGATGATATTAGTAACGTGTTCAGAGGATGAGAAAGGTGCCTTCGTCGGACAATTGCATTGGTCGTATAAACGATATAATTTCATATAAACGTATGTGAATGGTATATATCATACACATACTGCAGTGTTTTAATGCGAGTAAGCCACGTGTTTACTCCATTTTGAACAGTATATCTGATATGTGATGAGGTTGGAAGCTTCGTGTGAGTTTTGATTGATTGTTTATCGTTTAAGGGACGTCTCGGCAATATTCCATGCAGCTATATGTGGTGGCAGTCTGTAAAATCGAGTTTGGAACGGACAATACAGTGATCAATATCATGAATATCGATCTTCGCAGTTGGGATACAGTGACATGTGTCAAGAGACCCTAACTATCTGATCCCGTTAATCACCTCTAACGGCAAGCATTGGTTGCTGAAGACCAATTCTAACCCGGATCTTCACGAGTCTCATGTGCTATGGCGTTCAAACTTGGTGTGGTATAAAAGTCTTATTGAGGCCACACAAACACACTTATGGTGATGATATATCAAGCCGGTGTCAATTTGGGATTCAAACCCATGATAAGTTTTCATAATTCAGAAGTGGCAGTTCAGCACAACGAACTGCTGCGCTTTACACAAACCGGGGCTCTTATTTGTGTCGTTGCATCTTAAGTAATGTGAACACCAAAGCAATGCACGTTGTGTTCAAAACAACGACAAAAACAAGCAGTCTGACATCACTTAAACAGAAATCTAAAAACCTCGCATCACTCACACGTTTCCTATCTACAACAAATATATGCCATGAGAAACGGTTTCGTTTCTGTTGAAACAAATTGAATGCTCTACGGATATAGAAGTTAAAGAATTTTACCCGTTTTGGTGTTTAGACAGCTCTGTAAATTTGAAATAAAGTGAAATACAACACTGGCAATCTCGTATTTATGTATAGAAATGATTTTCGCACATATCCGAGTCTGGCTGCCTGGGGACTAATGGCCTCCCCCTGTACGATACAAGCCAGATCCTGGCCTCCCCAACTGTGGCGTCAAGTAAACACATTATCATATGTTATAGCCGCTGATACACTGACAGTCATCGGCGGCTCTTGAGAGGCATTTTCTCAATGTTTAGATGTGATTATTTGTAACTTATGCTTCGTGAACGGTATATGATGTGGTGTGCTCATCAAAGCGTGTTTTTATGTCATGTATAAGTCGGAAATATATATACATGTAGTATGTCTCAAGGCCTTGAACGATCTTATTTTTTTCTGACACATCTCTACTGCAATATCCCAGCCCTATATGAAACAGATCTCTACGTTACGCAGGTTAGTATTCCCCCACCGAACACCGACTCCGTTGCAATGTAAATGTAGCAGCTTATTTCTGTTTAAACTTCTCATATAAGCTTTCGTGTAGGAGAAAATGTGTGAAATGGATTCAAATAGATATTGTAAATGGTTTCATGGATAGATTTAGATCTGTTATGACTAGTGACTGAGGTGTATAATGTTTTACACCTTAATAAACCAATAGCTAGTATAATTGCCAGATTGTGGGAGACAGAACACGCTGACCCCTGGCAATTTTAATGCCTCACTGGTCATCAAGTTGTTCACGGCAATTGCGGCTTAATCCCGGCCAGTCAACTTTGATGTGTAACTCAATCTAGGATTCTAAATAATGCTGACAGATGCAAAAGAGTGAACTAGCACCAGTTGCTAGACCCGGGACCCTACCTGGCTGTTAGAGTTATCATCGTTTAAGCTTTGGTAAGCTACTCAGACCGGTGCATAGGAGAGAACGCCGGGGTAAAGCCGGTCGAGGGGGAGATGTAGAGATTGAAACCACTTGTCACTTGAGATACGTACTCACAACCATTCTTCAGACACTCCGTTCTGCTTAAAGCATCATATTCAAACATGAATGGGGTATATGTTGTGTGACCTGGAAATGGTTCTTAACAAACGAGCACCGATGCTTCTTCCCACTAGTATGAAAGGTGTGCTAACTGAATTATACACACAAACGAGTAGGAGAGGAAAGGACCGAGAACAATTCAGATGGCGTTAAGAACGAGCGTTAAACCATTCACAGTTCGCTCCAGATGGAGGGGTAATTTTAACATCAGAGACTAGGCGCTTTCTTTTCTTAAGTTGTGTTGATCTTGTGTTTTCATTTTGAGGCCAAAATAGAAACAATTCAAGGTCCATTAGAGTTTATGACACTAACATCGTACACTACATACAACAGGCATATCGAACTCGTGATATTTTGTGTAATGATGACGGGTTTGCAATGATGGTGTCGTGGAAATGCCGGTGTACAAATAACATCTTCAGGCAGTTTACCTTTCACGTGGTTGTATTTTATCGTTGTGCATGAAAACCCCTACATATTCATAAATGCGTTTCATATCACTTTAGTGGTTAAGTAATCTATAACAGTTTTTGAACAAAACATGTATTTCCCCTGAAACGTATATCGTGACTGATAGCGAGTAATCAGTCCTACCTCTTTAAACATGTGCTTAACACTGTACATGTGCTCAGTAGGCACATCAAACTTGATCCCCTACCTCCGTTTAGTCACACATAACGATCACCGTAATAATCAAACTCACTCATCTCCCCGGCAAAATCGTTTATAAACTCAGATGTTCAACTCTCACAACCATCTCCGGAGCGACCGTGAAGTCTGAAGATAACAGTTTCACAAACGGACGTAACACTAGGCCGTTGTTATAACTGGCTAGTCAATATTTACCGATAACCTTTGCCACTCTGTTCCTTTGATATGTAATAAAAGCTGATGCCCCTTGACATTGCGATACGACACACTTGAACAGTAATCCACTGAAAGGTTTACTGAAGATTAATTCCAGGTCGGTCCTTTAAACGTCCTTGTGAACACATGGGTCGGAAATGCTGGCTCTTGCTTTTGGCAACATATCAAAGTAACCATGGCATGAACGCTTGTAAGAATATATAGCCTCTTCGCTTTGACATCATAATGTTATGACAAATGGAAAGTCTGCAATATTATTTGTTTATTCTTTGTTGAAAGTCTTGACTGCTGGCGAGAAGTCAAGGTTTGATGAAGCAAACACTCACAGAAGATCACGCGCACTCATACATTTCCACTGTTGTTCAATAAGATGTGACAGCGATTAATGAACACACCCTTAGACGTCCTCCGTTCTGTCTAAAAACCAGCTTATAACACGACCATTTAGTCGCAGGGTCTCGTTAACACCTTGAGGTACTATAGTCCTGGATACAAACGGAAATTTGTCCATAAGAAGAGAACATGGCACCGATTTCCTGAATAATGACGGAACGGAGTTTTCTCGTCTATGGTCATATATATTAGACTTACACGTATCTGGCTTGTAGTTTTGGTATAAAAATGATTCTACATCCCGAGGACTAGGTATTGTCATATCTGAAAGTGGGCGCATTTTCAATGGGAATATGATGTCTTTGTCATACACAAATTCGTCGGAATAAACAGGATCTCCATCCCAAATATGGGTTGAATTTTCTTCGAAAAAACTTATATCCAGAAACGGCCAATCCCAAGTATAACCCCTGATGGGCCTTGATAACACGGAATAGAATTTCCATCTCCTCTTTTGTTTCACGTCCAGAAAATAATGTGGTTTTAGTTGACTTAAGAGTTTATATACCCGCTGCCTTTGAAGCCTTGAAACAATAAAGTCTGCGTCATCATCCCAAGGTATGACGTCATGATGACGATAAGAACCAAGGAGTGTTCCTCCGTACATGAAATAGGTAATATCGTTGTTGTACATGACACTGACGAAGCGCCGGATAATGGAGTAAAGAACCCGGGACTCCTTCAACGTCACTGTTGGTCGAAATGCCTGCAACAGTCTTAATATTTTCTCTCTTTTAAGCTGTAGGTTTCTACTGACATCCAATTGCTTTGTATCATTAACATGAGGTAAGGAATGAGGGAACATATGAAGTTGTCCTGAGGAATGTGGAAATACGTTTAGCACGTCCCGGTGAGCATGTGCATTCCTTTCATGAGGATGTTCTGACAGATGCATGTTCGTTGATGATGCCCTCTCGATCAGCTGGATGGAATTGGATCTCAGCAACCACCCAGAATACAAACACACGAAGTTGGTGATCGCCACAATAAGAACATAGGTGACAGCTTTCGTCCACTTGAGAGTGCGCATGGTGGACGGTGCTAATCACTGACACTACAGGTATGAAAACACTACACACTTACTTACTACAGAGGCACCCTGCTGGTGTAGACTTACATAACCGGAAAGCCCGCTAGGGGTGTTTCACGTCATAGCTGCCATCGCTTGTAGTGAGCACATGAAAAATGTCCAATGAGCACATGATGAATATCTTGTGAGCTCCTGATTAATGTCCGACATCTTCATTCTGTTCCTTGTTCATCGAGTAAACACATCTTCTGTCACTTCTCCAGTTTAGAATATTCCGCATCTTCATTTGTGATGGCGGATTTTTTATGTCTGGGAATGCAACTGTCCCCAACACAACGGTAATCTTTATCCAAGGCATCAAGTTGCGTTATAAGCCAGCACGCCATCTATTTACTGCCGCAAATAAAACCAGTCCTGTAACATGGGTGATAAAACAGGAGCTGGACATTTCCTAATCTGTCTTCGGGTAACGCAGCACAGGGCCGATCGTATCGGTGTACATACACTACGACACAACTGATCGCTAACACACGTGCAGACTTCCCCTCGCCTGCCGCTTGCTATCGTCTGCTGTTGTCGGCTGTTTCTGCCACAAGCAGACGACTCTCCCGCCTAGCGTTGGCAGCGGTCACGTGGGGTCCTGCGGTGAGAACATGCACTCGCAAGCGAGATCAGAGGCCACTAAAGGATTGCTGACGAGGAAATAAGATAATTGAGTGATTATTTTCTCGGCGTTTGATTGGGATATTTACTTTAATTGTGTATAAAGGATCGCATTTCATGATAAAGTTCAGAGGATATTGAGTGTAACATCTATACTCGAATTCGTCTCTCCCTCCTTCCATTTCAACGCCGAACTCTCTCATTTCCTGTTTTCACTCCAAACTATTGGTTTGACAGTCCAATAGTTTCTGTTTATGTTGCATGTTGAAGACTATTGTCTCCACACTATTTGAAAACAGCATACCGCACGGACAGGCAGAAATGGAGACAGGTATTCTTCCGATTACAGGGCAGTACATCGATCACTTGTCATGTGTCGGGATAGTTTTAGTGTTCCGTTACCACTGTGGCAGATCATCAGTGACAGCTCTCTAGTTACACCCCAGACCCCAACATCTCTCCACCCAAACCTGTATCATACCCACCAAACCACGCACACATTAATCCACGATGTATATTTCAACCATTTGTATTCGCCACGTGTGTAGTTTACTGGTTTCGCCGTTGTGGGGTATATAAGTGGCAAGTCTGACATACAGGCCCTGAAACAAGTAATCTAACAAAGCAAATGGAAATCTAGATTTCCAGTTTCAGGAAATTGAAGAAAGTCTCTGGCTCCTTACCGTTTTGTTGTGATTATTTTTTAAACTGTATTCTTCTATAAAAATGTTCATTTCAGAGACCGTATGTTAGTCTAGGTAGTGGCGATAGTTAATCTCTCTCACCTGGTTCATGTCTGTTTCTTCACAAGGCTACACTCAAAGAAAATCTTAAAAGTGATGTATTTTCAATACTTTTCTTACCTGTTGTTTTCGTTATTACCCAAGGACACTTGAGGTATGATGTGAACTGTCTAGGCTACAGATGAAAGCCAAAACAAAGATATACCCTAAGTCAATCCCAGAGTGGATGTCCTGCCCCTAGTTATCGTTACGTGAAGCAGCGCAAAACTCGTCTTTCACACACCAACCACACCGATCACACCAATGACACCAATCTTATACGTCACGGACAGTGCTTTACTATACGAACTGATCTTCAACAGAAAGAAAATTCGCTTTCACTTGCGTGATTTTGGTGGTGAGGTAGTAGTTTAAACGTCCACGCCAAAGAACCTGGTTCGATTCCCCCACATTGGTGAAACGTGTCACCCTCCGTGATATTGCTGGAATAGTGCTAAAGGCAACGTACACCTAAACTCACTCACTCACCTCTATTATTTAGATTAGACAGACGTAGATTCACAATCGCAAGTGAAACTCACAATCTGAGATTTTCATATTAAACTGTACACGCATGTAGTTTTACATAGGTTTGATACCACAGACTGGCCTATCAGGATACAGTCCTCTCACATATAGACAATCTGTAAATAATTTAATTGATGTTCTTGTAAAATAACATCTTCTGCCTGTAAGGCTTAAGGTTCGCCTGTTATTAATAATACAATAATTTGAAAATAATCTGACTTTTCACATCCCGATGATATAGATCAGTGATGTCGGTCAGTGCATGAAACCTACACCCCCCACCCTACACACACACACACGCACGCACACACACACACACACGCACACACACACACACGCACACGCACACGCACACGCGCGCGCACACACACACACACACTACCCTTCACACACACAAACCCACTCACACGTCTGTTTGGTATGATCATGTACAGCTATGGATACTGACCGAGGGTCGGGTCAGCTGACTGAAAGTTACTGGCCTGGATAACATTCCGGATCACATAACTATTTTTTATTGGCTGGCTAGATTGGATTAAGCCGACAATCATATCTTACATGTGCCGAACCAGATAAATATTACCACGCCCACATGCAAGTGCAATAACATCAATAATACTACACATTTCTACGCTTTAGTGGCAGAATTAGAGACACGGGAGTAAAACATTATAACTAAGACAGAAACTAAGACAAGAAGTAGAAATGAAACGTTTGAATAGAGAATGAATGAATGAATGAAAGAATGGATAGAGAATGAACGAACGAACGAATGAACGAATAGTGATGGTTAAGCTACGCTCACTCATTGCACTCTACCCACTTCGCGCACCCTAAGACAAAATAGTCAGCCATTTAACTGTCGAAAACTCCACATAGACAATTACTTTAATTGTATCAGTCCCCAGTCATCCAACACAAGTGTGCTTTGTTTTCCACTGTCTTCCGCTGCTGTTGTATTATGTCTAATCATGGTCGTTTGTTGAACAGGCGACGCCAGTCCCCACCAGCTCATGTAACACAATAGGACAGCCAATATAAGAGTATTGACCACGGGGACAAGACACCCTCTTTTCTAGCTGAGGAGGTAGGGTCTCTGATGTCGAGATGAACCACAATGATGAACAGAAACAATGACGAGTAGGGTCGTTTATCACGGATGATTGCATATTGCCTTACACTGAAGCATGAAATGAGTCTCATTTGGCTTCTTTTTCAACGCACTTTACTGTGTTGACATTGTATGCTTTGTCTGAGGGATAGTGATTCACGAAAGGGTTATTTCCCCTAGACTTATTGTCATCTTTACTTTACCCGTACCTGAGTACCCTCGGTTGCTCTTCATGTATAATTAATGGTTGTATATACTGCTCGGAAGATGTCAAGGAACGTTAACTTTGAATAACTAATATTGCACGCCGTGACAGATTAACTATATTACATGTATATGAAAGAAGCAACTTTGAATTATGTAAATGCTGTGGTTGGATGTAACGTAAAAATAACCCAGATTGTATTTACGTCATTGTGTTTTCAATGTGTGCTAAGAAACGTCACTGCGTTTATATCATATTCTCTTGCATCAAACCTGAAGGCATTGAACGTCATAAAGATATATAAGAGCACAAGCTATATATAGGCTACGTATATCGTCAGCGTCATCTTCAGGCGCAGTTACCGAGACAGAGGCGTATGTATACTGGGCTCCGTCTTCTGAGAACATCCGGAACCCGTGTCTTCCTTGTATATGATTACTCCCAACAACAGGTGGTTCTCAATAAAACTAGCTCAAGGAGTGGGCGTTTCCTTACATGACCTAATAACGTGTTGAGAAATATAAGTCATAGAAAATAGACCCAGTAAACCAGTTGGTGAGCTGTTATAAAATATTTGCCCGTGTGCGAGTATTTCAGCTAATGTTGTGTCTAAAATAATCCCATTTAGTCGTAGATATTTACTCTAGATTTCTATAATATTACAGAACCGCTCACTGGTAAACTTGTACTTACTGAATGCCAGGCCTTCAATGGCGTAATGGTTAGGATAATACTATTTCTGACTCTGCGCATGAGTCTTCTCACAGTCCTAGTTCCGTTCAACTTGTCATTTGTATTCATCTCGCGTGTAACTCACTTTTCAGGCATTAATGACAGCATCTACACAGGACAGCCAAACAAGGTCATGTGACATTCGGAGCAATACAAACACAGGAAATGGGTGGAAACGTGCAGTTACAATTAATAGTGGAATTGTTTCAAGTATGCTCCTCGCAGTAGTGACTCTTTGATTGTGTACGTCCGGTATGATATAATGTAACCATTGTTCGATGTCAGTTAATGAATCTGTTGATTTCTTGTCACTATTATATATTAAATATGAATGTGTTCGTAACTGTGATGCGAACTGTCTGACGTTTCCGCGATAACCTGCTACAATAACTGATTCACGAACACATATTCATGACAATGTGGAAGTCGGAAAAATGTCTATAAGAATTGTAATACACGTGGAGTGAACTGCGTCACGCTTGATATTAACGGTAAACGTGCTTAAAACGCACGCTTTGACCTTCAAATGGCTCTGGTGATTGCTGCCTGGCAATCAATGATGTTACCTGTAATCACCTTCAAGGGTTCCTCGTTCCTTGTAGGAAGGACTGAACGGGGTCGAGTTTGAGCAAGATGGATACCATGGAAACCTTGAAAATATTAGTTACATTTTTGTTACATTAATGGAAAAAGGTAAATGATCTTGTAGATAACCCACCAGTTCAGTTGCATGTGAATATATGATATGCGAATGTAGCATTTTCGTGTCTGGCGATTCACATACTTCGCGACTTCCGATGCCATCGTCCATGTTTGCGTTAATATTTTGTACGCACTAGGACCTGATTAACGTCGCTATTTCACATATTTTGCGCCTCTTCATATTTTCGTTAAACGGTGCAGACATTCGTTACATATACATATATGAATATCTGTTCATGACCGTAAACCACACAATCTATTAGGCGCTGACAAAGATATTCGCTTTTTATATATTTACGGAAAACAACATGGAAACACCTTATTCTTCAAGGTAGACATTACTTTCTCATAATTTCAGTACAACGCCGGCAAGCTTAACCAACTATATCTAATTCGTTCTACGCACGTCCGCGTTCCCTACAAATGGCCATGGTGGACACAGAAACAATGACGAAATACTAATTTCTACACATTCAAGTACATGAAAGTTTAAGTGCTTATAAAACAATGACGCTATTTGACCATATTTGAGACAGAAGAAAAATTGCCATTCCTCAAAACGCATCAAGTTTACCGAAAACCGCCAAGTCTTTCTTTCACCAAGATATGTACATTCCTTGCCGAACTGACACCCTGCTATAGTAACCATCAACAATCCCACACGGGTTTATATGGCCGAGGTCATTGATATGTTAAATAGCATTATTGCAAGCTTCTGGGCTAAAATAGCAGAGCCGAAATTAGGCCTTTCAATGGAAGGTGTCCCCAAACTGGTTATATGAAGGTGTGGGTGGCCACTGGTCAAGTAGACCAGATTTGCATTCTAATTTCACTCTCATTCCTTGCTTTCACGATAAACCTCTGTAAGAAGATTACAGTAATAAAGTCAGGTTGAAATATTGACTTAATCGAAAAAAAAAACAGGGAAAGAAATGAATCTTGACATGTTATTATTTTTCTCTTCTTCCGTTTCTACTTCAATACATCTACCACTCTGTCTGTACTCCTAATGCAACTACTGCATGAGGAAAGTGAAACAATAATATAGACCTGCAAAGGAAAGTCATTCATTTTCTACCACGGGGATTTAGTACAAAGGTTCAGTTGAGATACACGTTCCCCACACATTCAACTCCGTATCTGACCCATAGACTTGAATCTGGCAACTGCAATGTATGCCGTGCAATCTGGACAGGAATGCTTTAAGTCATAGACAGACGCCGTATTGCAGCTAATAACTCGGTGAAAGCCACAGACATGAACAGACATACACGATGCAAGGTATGCTTATTTCAGAGTTTCCACAGAAATGACTTATGACGGTTTACTCTGCACTTTGCATGCCGCTCAGATAAACATATGTTCGATGCCTATTAGCTCCCACAACAAAGAAACGCCAGCTCAGACAAAAAAGAATGGTCAGGAATGCCACAAAGTTTGTGACGAGAGCAGAGGAAAGCATGGCGTTTTCATGGGCATTCTATCCAGAATAACAGAGCCTTTCGGTGCTTTATAAAAGCACACATGTATACCATTGCAGGCATCGGAACAATAACGTTCTAATCGTTAGAATCGTTGCAACACAAAGAAAGAATTTTTCATTGCATCTCAAGGTAATTTATTTGACATGAGGCAATCATTTAGAATAATGGATGGCGCGGGTAAATCAACCAAAGTTATTGGATGCGGTCTGTTTAGACCAAGGATTGAAAGTATTCACAATAATCATAAATTATCATTAAGCACGAAGTCCTTGTTTTCACATAGATCTGAAGATTGAAGTGAAAACCCCGTTCACCGAACGCCTTCATTGACAACATGGAGCCAGTACTGAACAACCATGAACCCTGCTTCGGTCACTATTATAAACTTTTCATATATGCCTGAAGAAACACCCATTGCATTGAATCGATAATTTTAGAAGCGAAAATCTGATGAAACGAATTTTATCACACAGGTTGTTAAAAGGTATTTATTTGGGTAGCTTTCATTATCAATACACTGAAGTAAAACTAGGAGTCCTGCTGTGTTGTAGCTTGTTAATAAGATTTATTTGCTGATTAAGGCCGGAACATTCCAACTACATGACCACGGCCTGTAAAGATCGACCATCCAGTGATCGGCAGAATGAGCATCGATCTACACAACTTACGGCGATATGTATCAAGCTAGGATTGCTGTAGACCAATTATACCCGGGTCGTTACAGGTGGAAGTAGTAGAATAAACTACTCCTTTTTCTTACGGATGTTTGATGATGTTCCTTAAGATGTATGACATTGGCAGTGGTCAACTAAAGGTTAGGTATTGAGATGAGTAGATCATGGTCTGGCCGGATCTCTTGGGTCCTCATTAGCCCAATGAACGGAATGATTGTGTGGATGGAGTACTGTTTTTGTGACGTGACAGTTGTTAGCCTTGCTGCAAGGATGTACTGCATGCTAAGCCAATGGATGTATACTAGTAATTCTATCCCTTGAAGAGACAGACAGGTCTTGATAAGAGGACAGTCTGAGGACCACGGTCTTAATCTATTTCTTTTCGAAATTATCATTTACTCCGATGGCAATGTAAATGGGATGCACAAGGAACACGTCCATTATTTGTACTAAAGTCCGTATCTTCAATATAAATTTTGTACTTTATCATGTTTAGTGAGACCCATAGTATCGTTTAGGACAAAATATAACCCAATTTTCTTCACTTGTTATCCAATCGTTTGTTGTGTTTTTGTCACATGGGAACAGCACATATATATAATATTACTGTATGAGAACTTACATATACTATTCATAGCATATGTATATATCCAACCAGACTCCCGAGGTAACATCTTCTAAAGCTGCGTGTGTTATGGGTTTCTGGGCTTTAGGCATCAGGGTTCCACATGGAATGAAGTAGAACCAACAGTCTGCCCGCCCAGTAACACATAAAGGGCAAGCTCAAACACTATATCATGCTAGTGTTTCATGTACCTTTCTAATTATACTCTTATGACATCACGATCCAAGTTAGCTTTTATAGAATAACGTAGTCTAAGATTTAGTTCACTGGGGATAAGTAATGAGTGAGTGAGTCAGAAGTATTTGAGCAATATCACGGCGGGAGACGCCAGGCATGGGCTTCACACATTGTACCCATGTGGGGAATCGAATCCAGTCTTGGACGTGACGAACGAGCGCTTTGACCTCTATAGACTAGCCCACTGCCGCTATATGTACAGTGACAAAATTGGATTAACTCGAACATTACCTTTATATCTTTATTGGGATGTGTATTTTGAAGTCCATCTTGGACTGACAAGATTCGAATTGGGCTTGTTCCGGACAATCGATAAATGAGGTTTGAACCCTGAAGACATGTCGCGGGTCTTAAGATGAGATACATTGATGAGGCCCGGCGACATAGTTGATCGTATCGTATACCGACAGTGATGGTCGTTGTCAAAATACCAGTATAATTCACTTGACAGTCTGTGTCGATTAATTACTGGAAGTTGTGTCATAGCTGTAAAACTGAGTGCTGGGTGCCGAAACACAACAAAAAATCCAAGGAATTAGCCTATGACCAGTGATTGAACTTAACAGCTGTCTGTCAGATTCCATGTCATTTCCGTTATCAGTCATAGTTATCTGCCTATATGTTGTATTCTCCTATGTCAGTTATTATACGTGCAGCTGACAGGGGTATGGGAGAACACAACATGCCATGCTGTTGCCGCTCCTTCAGTATTGATAACACATGCAGCATGATTGTGACAACACTACCACTGACAACGTTGTGCACTTCTTGGATCAGTGCATAAGGGCGAAAGGTACCCTGAGTATGTTGGAGGTTTGGGCGAGATGAATAGGGCCTTTCAAAAGTACTTTGGTCTAATGTCAATACTGATTGACACACTGCCCACAAACACAGCGTATCACGTTCCACAGGGAACCTGCAGTGGCAGGTAATTTGTACATTCTAGACAAATAGCCATACTGGCTTGTGTAGCCGGCCCATCCATCTCAATATGACAAAGTAGCTCGCGGTAACATGTGATAAATCTGTATGGATGGTATACCATACATGTTGAAGACTTAGTGTTCCAAGTAGGGGTGTTAACTAGCGTTTGACCATTAATATTTCCCGAAGTGAGAGCTTGATGCAGGGGGAAAGTCCGAGATCATCGTAGTTGTGTCCAATAACAGGTCTTCATGGCGCAGCGAAAATAGAAAGTTAAACGTTATTGCTGAAAAAGGAAGAATAAAATAGTTCATTTTTAGCAGAAACAGAAAATTATATCTCTTTCACTGCACATTGAATGATTTGAAATATAAAGTAACCTGAGCCCTAGATTTGCTTGTCTTATCTGCATAGTTATGTATTAGGTGTTGACTTTAAACACACTCTTCAGTATCAAACAAGGCAAATATCATAACCCGTTCCGCACAAAGAATATAGATTAAGGTGGCCCCTCGGTCAGTGTTAAGTGTCATAAACGGTATATGTGCATAAGGTTTATTGTATCGACGTCATGTAGACGGTATATACTTGGCATATGAATACTTCACAAATGGTTAAGTGAGTAACAGAGTGTAATACAGGACTGGTAGAGTATACCTGATGACGGAGCACCGGGTATCACATGAAATACACATGAAGGTGATCCTGCAATATCACTTAAACGTTAAACTATACTTAGTGTGAAATGTCACGTGATAAAGCATTTCGAAGTGAAAGAAATGTTAGTGGGATTATTAAGGATTATTCAACCCATACCAATTCCTGAAAATGATGTGCTGAAACATTTCAAGATGAAATTTTTGAATAGATTTGTTCTACACTTCTGAAGTTTAGAAAATAGTTACATCATCATTCAAAAGAAATGAACGAATGAGTGAGTTTAGTTTTACGCCGGTTTAAGCAATATGCCAGCAATATCACGCCATGTGTATCTCCGAAGTGTTCCATGCACTTTTCTAAATATATTCTTAAGATATCACAATCCAATATCGCTTTCAGATTTATCTAGGGACTAGTTCGTGCGGGGTATGCACAGTAATGGGTGAGTGAGTTTAGTTTTACGCCCCTTGTAGCAATATTTCAGCAATATCACGGTGCGGGACTCCAGAAATGGGCTTCACGCTTTGCACCCACTTGGGAAATCGAACCCGGGTCTTCGGCGTGACGAGCAAACGCTTTAACCGCTAGGCGAAACCCTTCCTCCCCCCTCCACACACACACACACACACACACACACACACACACACACACACACACACACACACACACAGACACACAGACACACACACACACACAAACACACACAACACACAACACACAACTCACAACACACAACACACAACACACACACTCAAGAAATGAACGAAACATCTGCACCATTTACCCTGTTCATATGGAGGAGTCTCCATCACTGGAAGGGAGGCGGCGACCTGACAATGAGGAGGTAGCTGGCTATTTGCTGTGGTATTTGGCAGCTCGTTATACGGTAACAGATACGGTAGACAAACACATGCGATACTAGGTTAATGAACAGGTAAGTGTTAAATACTGAATATATTCCACCGTGGAAGAGTAGGTGTCAGGATGCGCTGTGTTTAGGTGGTGTGGAATGACTGAAGTACTTAAAGGCTGGCCCAACGATAGTCGGGGAAAATGGTAACTGATGCCAGAAGTGATAGACGACTTGTATTCTACCGCAATTATTCTCAGAGCCATTGTTGACTTATGTGAGTCACGGAAAAGATATGCGTTACTGATATTCCTGCATGCTTACGAAGGAAGAACGTTACATCGAACGATATCATAGGAACATGAACCAAAATTGTTATTTCCAACGACGCCAACGAATACTTCATATACCAGAGTGGCATTTCCAGTCGTCACGGAGTGATATCCTTGTCTGTCATACAGACCCCGAAACATATGTATCGAAGAAAGCCCAAGCAAGTCTAGAATATGTGACACTTCTAGAAGAAAGTCTAAGGGCACCTTTTCATTTAGTTTTTTTTTTTCACTTTGAACTGTTTTATCTGTAAACTGTGTTTATTTGAGAGACTAGTTGTAATTTCACTACTAGACTAGCTACAGTCTAACTGATATCCATGTGCGTGAATATATAAATATGTTCCTTTCAGTAATCACCAGGAAGGTGCATATCTGGTAGAACCGAGTCCGTCTTCTGTGCTGAGTTTACACAGTTTTCCCGGGAGAAGGGCGATGGTTGTGTTTCTCTGACAAGAATCCAAAAGAATAACACAGGTGTGAAAATACATGATGAATTATATAAGACGGGATATTTCTTCCTTCTACACCACACTGATAATATATGGTAGATGGCAACGACTGAAAGACTTATCTAAGGTACTTAATAATTTAAATGTCATTGATAAATAACCATTTATCTAACAGACTGGCCTAACAGAAAGATGTGCTGTCCGTTTATTTAGACTTGCCTCTCTAGGGGATAGAATCACTCTACTTCAATGGATTCAGCATTCAGTACAGCCTTGGATAAAGGCTAATGGCAGCACTGAGATGGTTATAACAATACTGTAGTTGAAGGTATCGCCCTTTAACATTTGAAAATGGTGAGCAGGTGTGGACGTGTACAAGGTCAGTGGTTAAACTGGGGTAAATATTGTGTACCAGTAAATAGGAGGTTCCTTCCCGAATCACATGCACTACAATGAACCCATGTGCATATTCTTTCGCGAAGGCATGGGTATATTTTCCACTACTTCTACATTCAAATGTCACAATTCAGTCTGAATTTCTTCCGTAACCGATTCTTTGGGCGTAAAAGGAAAAGAAACGGAGAGACTTAAATGAAAGGGTCTCTATACACCATGATGACATATGTGTTCTGAAAAGGGTAATCATGTCTTGTCAGTTTGATAGCAACGCCACTCACAGAATTTGCAGAAAGACTTTGTTCCCAGGTCTATTGAACACGTTAAGAACAGAGAGAACTGACAGATCAGATCAATATGGCTTAATATTAAGTCGTAGATTGTAGCCGAGTGGTTGATGCCATGAGCAGGAATCCACAATTGCGCCCAGTCAGTGAGTCCAGAGATAAAAAAGTAAATCTACTATGTCGCAATACATGTATTTATGCACGACTGAAATTTCCGGATGCTTCTAAACACCTCTGATCCTGGGCGTTGATGTAAAGACAGTCTTGATAGCATATGCCTGTTCTTTTATTCCCGATAGTGTTAAACTGATTTCATTTGTCCTGCCATATGGGGTTGTCACTGAGTGACCTGGTTCCTTCAGATGTTCACACAGGTCCAAGTCACCAACTTTTCCCATATAACTTTCCCACAGCCACAGAAGAAGGAGAAATATTACACCGGCACACATAAATATTCCCTGTTTCCATAAACACAGCAAGGAACCCCAGCTGGCGAGCCATGGGAGACTTACAGTCCCATCCGAGTGGTTAACACCTTGCCCAATGTTTATGTCAAATACCCACGTCCGTTTGATATAGAGACATGGTGCCCCAAGCTAAAGACCTCTGAGGTCATGATCAGTTTAGGATGTTCTGGCATTGCTCTGAAATGAATATGCTGTTAACGGTGAAGCCTTACATTCAACGGATTTATCCTACACGACCCTGACAAGTCACTGCTGAGACTAAATGTGGATATAAAGAGATGTCCTCCTTCTTTCCGACGGCGGTGGTCAAGGGAATTTTGAATTTTTAGTGTGACAATTTACTAAATTCTTCCCCCACTGGTTTGCAAAAGTATTATACTTGACTCTCGCAAATAAACGACCGATTTTCTCTTAAACCCACCATCTGTGAGACGACTCTACCATCTGTTAAAAGTGTGGGATGAAACTTGATAAAGTCACATCTTGTCCTGCTCCCTCAGACCGCTCCCTCAGGGCACACCCAGCACCAGGATCTGATTCCAAATTGTGTCCGATTCCTAGACTTACATACGTCTCAAAGGTAAAATTTATTAGTTTAAATGATTATTTCGAAGAACGTATATGGCAAAAAACTGTATCTAGACCTGCCTCCTCGAAGGATCGAATTACTGCACATCAATTGGCTCAGCATTCAGTACAGCCTTGGAGAAAGGCTATTCGATTCCCTGCTATTTAGTATGTCCAGCTAACCAAATGTGAACGACGCACTAATTGTGTTCGAAAAGTACTGACGTATTGCATGTGATTTAATCGCAACACATATCATATTCCCGCTTAGAAAAAAAGAACCCTAAGTAGGTAAGACAGGAGATATTTCGATAACGTTTCATTTATCTAGGTCCATCACTTACTCGACAGCCATAACTCAACACGCACGCATGCACGTGCACCTCGTTAGCGGGTGTGGGATGGTTGTGGGCGGACTGTATACTTGTTGGCAGACTGACAGCAGTAGCACTTTCCCCACCAGTGTCTGTAACATCTGATATGAAGAGTCATTAAGCCCATTGTTGTATGCTGTCTAGTCAAAGTGTCAATATTTAAATAATTATTTCCTAATAACAGAAATTGTTCTTAATGACACGAAGGGTCCAGTGCCCGTACTGACGTGAAGTGCCCATGATGACACATTGGAGCCATGCAACTCGGAACCAGTGACTTAATGACATGAAGGACCCAATGCACGAATGACACATAATTCTGTCTCTGTGCCGCACGGGGGTATTAACAGACCCTTTGCCACAAAGTGTGTACTAGTATACCATCACATGTACACTCACATTCACACCTCGTAAGGGTGGGAAAGCTACATTAACTCGGTGCGCCTAGCGGCTGCAAGAGTTGTATGATCCCCAGGGAGTTGAGATTGATAACTGTGCCGTTTAAAACTGACATCCTATGATCGAGGGAAAACAAAGCGCCTTTGAGCAGGTGATCTGGAAATTGGCGCCATGTGGATATACATAAATAAACAATAGCGTTTCTCAATATTTCGCTAATATGATTAGAAACTAATATGCGACAGTGCTGGTAAATCTGCGTAATCGACTATCCTGGAAACCAATATTTCAGCAGGGGAAGCACATATATTACTGATAATACACGAGGATCAGATGCGTTGACTCCACTGGGTATTTGATACTGCAATATTTACATAAAAACTGCAAGAACCTAAACGTTTGATGTGTGTTAAGTGACAAACCAGCTGCCCTTTCTGATAAATCTGACACGGCCATTAAATATCAGTAAACATTAACAGGTGCAGTGTGTGATGTTTGGAAAGAATGTCAGGGGGATCCGGGAACATGAGACAGATGTTGTTATATTAGAGAGTATTAATAATGTAAAAAAGAGGTACACGGGGTTGAAATAAAACTGTTAAATGTTAACATGTGTTTTTAAACACGGGTTTTTCGATACGTATATCTTAAGTTGAGTATTACATAGATATCAGACTTAATAAATTCTCATACGTGAGTGAGTGACCTCTCTCGACACTATTTCAATTAGAAAGGGGACCGAACAGATGTAGGTCACCAGCTATGGCAAACAGAATTGAAACCCCCCCAGCATAATTAGGGAATATACCGAGATTCATGCACATGCATTTTTTCGTAGTAATTGCAGCTGTCAACGCGTAGAAGACGGTGACTGGACAATTGCTTGTGATTACTTTGAAGAAAACAAATGAATACGTTGATGAAGACATATGAATACACCAGTTATCAACGGGTGGATAGGGTGACTAACATTTGGTCGGTATCAGATGAAGAGTACGTTGATGAAGACGAAGGCATAGTTTAGTTCGAACATCTCCAGTTGGTTTCACAAGACATGGCAAACAAGTATACATGAATGAGGTGAGCGGACGTCCAACTCAACCCCAGGGCGCCTTTCCTGCGAGCGGCATAATCCTGCTCGCGGTCGTCCATACAATGACAGTCGGAATATCGGACTCTAGTATAGATGTGAGCATACATATGTGTACAGTTTTTAACAGCAGTGGACAGGCAAAGATTCAAGAGTCATTGATTACGTATTAATATGTTGCGCAGATTGAAATATGGTAGCGGTAAGGTTGCAATCCTAAATGGTGTCTCGCTAATAAGTGAGTGAGTGAGTGAGTTGCGTTCAGCATTCGAGTCATATTTCGGCGTTTCAGCTCAAAGAGGCTGGATAGCGACCTGAGAGCCAGATATGATTGAGGCTGTCGACTTCTTGCCAAATGTGCAGTGGGCACATGGCCGTCATTGACATCAAATTGAAAATTAAAGCACACATGATTGACGGGCACACACCCATCCAGCAAATTCTTTCACTGACAAATTGTAAGATGTTATTAGTAACATCTGTAGATATGAAATTTGGGGATAGGACCTTTTTTGCGAGAAATAGACATTCCAGCGGATACCGATTGTGATCCCATCCTCGCTGATCTGATATATTTAGCATTCATTTTTATCGGGATTGGCAAAATCAAGGACATTTGGCCAAAATGCTAATCAGTAAATGAATAATATGCTAAATGTTCGATTCAATAATCCACTTCATGAACTGGAAACAAAAGTGACCAATTGAATTGCGTCTTCGGTTTAACATTTAGTTAACGTTCACTCTACATTTCACATCCTTTGAAGTACAAGCAAGAATGTCCTTTCATACCGTCAGTGAGAATCACCGGTTTTGATATTTTCACGTTTGTTAGAAGTGGACAAAATCAGCAGAGTGCAGCAAATGTTCCACAAGCTTATCTGTCCCTCCTGGCTACCACGTGTAAAATCGCTAGATTCAGATTAAATCCAACGCGCTCTCGTATTTTTCTTCTCGTGTCACGCCAAACTGGACAATTGTTGTCACGTTCCTGAACGGAACTAACTTAATTTAAAGCCGGTATGACAGCACGTACGTCACAAAAATTGTCCGATCATGGCATCTGGTCAGGGCTAAATGACTTCCCCTTCGGTAACAGTTTGATTTGAGCCACACTTCCCCTACCGCCTGTTCGCCTGTCAAGAATGCGATAGTAGTTAAGAAAATAAATAAACCGAATAAGTTCCAGCTTAATGAACACTAATACCTCCTGTTGTGTGATGGGAATCATGGTTTCACCGAAAGTATTTTGATACCAGTGGGTTTGTAAACAGTGCAGGTAATGTCCTACGGTGGAGGTGACTGAATATACTCGTAACATGATGTAAACGATTCACGGAAAGGGGTCGCATGAAGGCTCTTGATATATCCACCACGTTGCGTATCTATCTATCTATCTATCTATCTATCTATCTATCTATCTATCTATCTATCTATCTATCTATCTATCTATCTATCTATCTATCTATCCTTGCCAGTGAGTATATGATTGATTGTTAACTTTCGCTTTAGCAGCTAAACACTGCCTGAAAATCTTTATAAATCACCAACTGATCCGTGCGATGTGGGCAGATTTGGGTGATTTTACGAGCGCTTTACTTATCCTGTCTCGCCCATATCGTCATTGTTGTTATTTGTGATGTGCATTGAACTGCGTCCAATGACGTGGAAATAATGCTGACTGAGTGCGAGTGCATTAGCGATTCACCAGTGTATAAAATTCACGAAAAGCATATATGAGTTTAAAAAAAAAAAACCCATCTCCCCCACGGACATTCCAAGTCACTATATAAGTCGGATATAAATAATACATACTTTCATAATATCAAAAGAGCCGTTCAAAGTGCACTAGTGTTTTATAACTACAGCTAAAAACTCATTTTTGTTAAACACGCCAAGTGAATGGGAAAGACTGTGACTGATAAGATTTAGTCTGAGTACTTTTACACAATGATTGTGGATAACAAGGTTACATTACTATAATATGCATTTACTAAGTCATCACATTATAGCAAAATGTAAGTTTTTAACTGCCCTCCCTTTTATCCAATAAGTTAAAAGGATTACAGTTCAATAGCATAAATAATATTGAGCCACTAGTCTCAAGAAGAGTGTCACAAGAGGTTGTTTACATCTGAACATCGAAGTCATGCCGATGATTACGAACATCATGAACGTGCGCCATGAAGAAATTTATGAGCCATAATTTTTCTTTCTATGAAGTGCAATTGACAAATTTAAACACATTTTACAAAAAAATGATGTTATATCTATCGCACGTTCGTAATCATCGGCACGACTTCGATGTTCAGATGTAAACAACCTCCAGGGGCATGACTTGTGACACTCTTCTAGAGTGACTATCTTTTCCTAAAACATAAGCTATTGCCCCGACAACTTCTCATACCTAAACGCATTCAACACGGGTGGTCAAAGATGGATAAGTATAAAAATGTAATAGTAGGAACTAAAAAAAAAACTCACCGAGACGGGTGCTTCTTCCAACGACGCCATGTTTTGCTGCGTGAGTTTCCGCTCGCGACCGAAAAATCTCCGAGGATGGCCGAGCGTGTTTCAAGTATTACCGACATTGCTTCCGATAAGGCCGATGTGTTTCTGTTATTACCGCTAAATTACCGATATCGCTGCAACTGTTTCGCGAGTGGGCTGCGTTTGTTTACATTTGAGATGCAATTCCTTCAAATTTGCTGTAATTCCTTCAATTAATTTAAGGGCGCCTGACTTCACTAAAGTGAATCACCAGATTGTGATGACTCTGAAACCTTGGAGGATATAACCCATTATTTTCATAATTGTAAAACTGATACTTTGATGATTAATGATTATATAAAGTTTCTAAGTATTCACAACCACTATTTTCCGTGGAAACACGCCTGTTCGGTTCAGTGGATCACTTTGACCCAATATTTGAGCTTTTAAATATACATTTAAAATCTTAATGTATTATTCTGATCATACCGATATCAAAGATCTTAGAAACACATCCTTATAGATCTGAGTGAGTGAGTGTGTGTGTGTTGTTTTACGCCTCTGTTAGCAATATCCCAGCAACATCACACAGCGGGGTACACAAGAAACGAGCTTCACGCGGTGCTTTGTTATTTTGAATATGCGTTGGAAATATGTAAATATTTAAAGGAAAAGTTGAAATATCTAGTAGGACTAATGCTAGAAAAGAGAATTGCAACAGAAATTATAATTTGTATTTATTAAGTCCATAAACCAGTAGTCCCTGACCAGGTGGACTTGTTTATTTGTAAATTTATAAAAGACATGTAAAACAAAACAAAACAAAACAATCTTGCATCGTCCGTGTACGACGTCATGTACATTCGTGACGTTCCCTACATCCCTGGCGTCCATGACGCAACTGTCTAAGATAGACGTAGTTGACACTGGCGGTACGTGTCTGCAGTCAGGCTTTCCAATGCAAGTCTTCACTGATATTTCAACCGCAGCCGGTGTCATCATTGAAACCGGTTTGACTTCCGACCATCCCATACAATTGAGTGTAAACACACCGGTTTCGGTTCCCAACATACCGGTTTGGCTGATGAAAGCAGCCTTGACCTTTATAGTAGGAAGTAGAGGCAGTGCATGTAGGAACGTACAGTTTATTCGCAGCCAGGCCTCTGTTGATACGCGATGAAGACAAAAGGCGACGGAGCTGCGATGATTTTGATTAGACACGAGCATTACAAAGGACACGAGCATTACAAAGGTTAGTATGGGAATTGTGGCTATGTCTATATTGATATGGGTATCCCAAGTCTCTTTATCAGTGTGTGTGTGTGTGTGTGTGTGTGTGTGTGTGTGTGTGTGTGTGTGTGAGAGAGAGAGAGAGCAGTGAATGCGATGATATTGTAGCTGACTGTTGTTATATAGTTCACGCCACGTCTGTTGTCATACCCGTGTCAATGACACGCCCTAATATAACAGAAATACTCATTTTCTCTCATTGATAGGCAGTGCAGTGTCATATATAATGTCAGTCAGGATATTATGTATGCGTTTTGATGGCTTTGTTATTGGGTTTACAGGGTTTCATATTTTGTGCCAACTTCGCAGTTAATAAAATACGTAAAAGCAGCGGTAAACCCACCTCACTCACAGTCACTCACGATGGTTTCCAAAGAAGTGCGTCAGCTTCTCACGGACCAGTGAATGCTATTGTTTTGCCAGTCTCACAGTCCCTGGACCACATTATTTTCCCTACAGCCACGCCTCCGTGCAGTGCTAAGGCTCTAAATAAAGCAAGTCTACATTGCCGTAGGTTCTGAATCTCTGAATTCCCTGAGGCTCCTTTTCAATTAAAATGGGTTTGTTTGTTTTTATCAAAATTATATATATTCAGAGACTAAGCCTTTGTCTGGATATTGTTTGTTAATTTCTTTTACACTGTCAAAGTAAGGTTTGTTAAACCTACTTGACTTACGTTCCAAACTAGTTGCCTTTTAGTTACAATTTTGTGTAAGCTCCAGGCTAGCTATTCTCGAAACGTTCGTAGCCCTACGAACTTCTTAAGCCCATACTTAACACATTGGCTACGATAAAAGTTAAGAATTCTTAGGGCTACGAATGTTTCGAGAATAAGGGCTCAGGTGAATATCACTGTGTATCTACCGACCACCCATATGTTAATAGAATTCAGGTTAGAGAATTAATGTATCTATATTGACATGCATACTGTTGAACTGTTCATAATAATATCGCAGATATACACACATAATGGCCAACCAGTAATTATTCAGGACATTCATATTTGTCATAATGTACGTGAATTACATGACCAAGGCGACTCCTGTGAAGATAGTAGGATTGCGATGACTCATGTGTGAAGTGGATATTGCTGAGTAAAGCGTAAAACCCCCTCCCTCCCTCCCTCACCAACCCACCCACTCACAGTTGGTAATGCCCTCAGTTTTGTTTGTTTTGCAGATTGATCCAGCGATGAAGGAGCCTAGCATGGCAAGTGAACCACCAGACTGGCAGTCTGCCACAGACTTTGCAGAGACTAATTTAGCGATGTTGACACGCAGGATTGCTTGTGACGTCATTTTCCGAGTTGGTGCTCACAGGGAGATAATCTTCGCGCACAAGTTCATTCTGGTTAGCAGAAGTCCTGTGTTTTTTTCCATGTTTTATGGACCCATAGCCGAGAAGGATGAAGTCAACATCCCAGAGATTGACGCAGGCGTGTTTCACAGTTTTCTGAGGTATGATGTCATTCAGCAAACTGGTATCAAGTGATGGATTAGAAAGAGGTAGCCTCATTGAAGAGGACTGGGTTTGTAATGCCTCGGGTGTATTTGGGCGATATAGTGACTATAGTTTTAGGGACTAGAAACTGATATAAGGGGAGTTTAACCCAACTCACGTTGACTTGACCCCGTAAAACAGAAACAAAGATACTTTAGGCACATGCCATGCAGGTTATAGTTTATTACCAATACAGACCAGTTTTTTTGTTGACGGCACCAAGTGTCAAGGCGACTGCTTGTCACGCCGAAACCCAGTTCGAATCTCATCATTCGTACTGTTGAATTTCATTCATGGTATCTAAGCTTTTTTTCTGGCTGGAATATAACAGAATAAGTCATTGTGAAGCCATATTACCTGCCTAGTCTTTCTAGTCTAAAAATTGTTACTATATATTCCTAGTTTGTTTTACATAAATCTCTTTGGAACGCCTGAAACAATGCTCATGTGTGGGGATAGTGGATAGCACTGATTATATTTCAAGGTGTGTCAGCACCGCCGTGCAGGGGTGGAAATAACTTTATAATTGCTAGTGCACTCACGTACAGTGGGAAGTGTAAAATCACTTGCCCTAATATTTTTTCACTTCACCGTCCGATGTTCTTGTAGAATTTATAAATAAACAACATAATTATCTTTGGAAAGTCAACGGGGGACACCGGTACAGCTTGATATACAACTTGGCTTTCCTGATAGAAAAAAACCCACTGTAGTAGGGCGTGGGACAATTGGTTATTGCCACCCCTGTCCTGTACGTGGGCTTTTCATATTAGTAAACAAGTTTCCTCCACCTTTTCCTCGAATGTCTTGCTAATACGTCGTGATACTGCCCAGTAATTTACCCAGTAGTTCTTTTATAAGTCATAATCCAAAAACCACTATAAATTTGGATAGGTTACAATGATCCTCGCCATACACATGTACATCAAGCTGAAGTATGTTCTAGATAGAATGCCAGTCTATTCAATGCTCTTTTGTCCTTCTAGGTACCTGTACAGTAACTGCGTGGAACTGACCACCGACAACGTTTCTGGTCTGCTGTACGCAGCAAAGAAGTACTACGTGAAATCTCTCAGTGAGAAATGTGTGAGTTTTTTAGACTCTGCACTTAATGCGGACAATGCGTGTGACATCTTAGAGCAAGCACATGTCTACAGCGAGGAAGGCCTTGCTGAGGCAGCACTGAGGGTCATCAATGTCAACGCACTGGACGTGTTCAAGTCTTCAAGCTTTACAGAAATATCAAGACATTGTCTGAACAGAATACTGAGATCAGACGAAGTGAGAGCAGACGAAATGAGCGTATGTTGTGCTGCTCTCAGGTGGTCCGAGTCAGAATGCGTGAGGCAGGGAAAGGAGATAACTCCTCACTCAAAATACGATGTGTTACAAGATTCTATCAGCTACGTGCGATTCCCACTCATTGGACTGAAGGCGTTTGAAAAACACATTCCGATATTAGACAAAGACTGGCTTAGTCTGCTACGACCGTTCTTTGCTAGTACAATGGACATTGATGACTCTACCGGGTCGCCTCTGTCAGCTCCGCCTCGTAAACAACCCCCAACCAGAGTAAACCGGTTTCTGACGACTGAAGAATCTCTTTCCTGGACATTCAATAGCAAAAGGTGTGACGCCATATCATTCTCATGTGACAGACAGGTAGAACTGCTTGGAGTCATGCTATATGGGCCTTTCCCAGCCCCAGACACAGACAACATTTTGTCTTATTCTGTCGAATGCAGTGTTGAAGAGGTTCTACGACAAGATTATCTATCCAGGACATTTTTCAAAGGCGGTAATACATTAGATGGATCTAGTGTTCAGAAAACTCTTTTGGTAAGTGCCGAAGAATACTACATCGAAGTGCTTTTTGAGAACCCCATACAGCTGTCCAAGGATTTGAAGTATACGGTTCTGCTGAATGTTTGCGGACCTGATTCAAGAAGAGGGTGCAAGGGACGCTCTACCTGCGTGAAAGATGATGTCTGTTGGACGTTTTATCCGTCCTCGAAGAGCAAGAACAGTACCGACGTGGAACACGGACAGATTCCTGGGCTCATTTACTGTTGTCTGTGAAAAGACAGTTCTCTTCCTACTGCCACCAGCTCACTATTCGTTTTTCATCTGTAGCACCATACTGTTGTGCTGTTATTGTGAAGTTCCCATGTCTCCATAGCTTTAATATCTATCTATGTGCCATTGATATTCTACCAAATGCAATAAATACTTTATGCTGTTTCTATAGACATCTTGTTCATCTAAAGATATGTATAATACCGAACCCATGAAGGTCCAGGGTAGAGTAGACCTTCAGAAACCGAAACCCATGCTTGCCATAAAAGGCGACAATGCTTGTAAGAGGTGACTAACGGGATCGGGTGGTCAAGTTCGCTGATATGGTTGACACATACCGGTTCCAAAAGGGCAGATCGATACTCATGCTGTTGATCACTGGTATGTTTGGTCTAGACTCGGTTATTTACGGACCTCCGCCATGTAGCTGGACTGTTAGCAGAATGCGGCGTAAAACTAAACTCACTACAATATTGGAGTAATCTTAAATCTGATGTCCTGCAAATACAAGTCAGTGACTTAAATTTCCAGCATTTTGAACTGTTTACAATAATTACAATTTCAGTTGCGTACCGACGTCTCAGCTCAAAGTGGGAATATAGCGCAATATTCTCCAGACCATAAACCTTCGTGGCTTACGCTTCTACTGACTAATGATCTGCAATTGCAACCTTTGATCACATGTTAATTGCACACCTGAAGCTGCTAAGGGAGCCCGTTCTCCAGACTGACTGGTACTAGAGCTGTGTGTTGGCAAATACATTGTATTGCAATATGTTGCGATTCAGGTACCCGTATTGCGATACATACTGAGATGTATTGGAAACCTATGTGTTTGACAGTAAGTACCCCAAAGTGTACATGCCGATCCTGTTTTCTACATTAGTCCCTAAACATATATCTTATGACCAAGATCTTTTATGGGTAAATCTTCTTTTAATCTTTTACACACAACGTTTCGAGGTCATTTCAGATCCCTTCATCTGATGAAAAAGATACAAGATTAAAAGACGATTTATTCGTTAAAGATCTTGGTCATCTATAACATTTTCTAAATGCCGATAAAAGACAGCATGTGTCTCATGGTTCTGATAACAGCAATCTCAAAATTAAGTTGCATAGTCAGGGGTTCTATTTGCTTCTTTTATACAATTCATAGCGTTACAGTATCCCGTTTTTTCATTGAATAACGAAAGAAACAACTTGTGAATGAAAATTTAAATCAAACATAAAGATAATTTCTTTTATATGTTCATTACCCAATATACCGGTACTCAGAAATAATATGGCAGTCGGTATCGTTTGAGAAGCGTTTCGCGATATACCGGTATACCTGGAATATCGTGTAGCCATAGGTAGTGCCGTTATCTGCAAGGCAAACTCAGTCTTACAGAACCTAGTGGATTTGTTCTTTTTTTATTGCAACTTCGTCTACAAATTACAAATACACCCTTCGCTGACACTTACTTTACTTGCTTCATGGTAACTTAGCACTTAACGCTTAATTTCTAAACACCACTTTATATTATACGAAGCCTCTTGCTATTTCTTCCACTACCGTGATGAGATAAGATATCTAAATGTATTTTAAACGGATACATTTTTAATATATTCAGTATGTCATTCGAAACAGTTTGCAGTTTGCATTAGCTATGATTTGGCACCATTTCTCACCCCTCAGAATTACTATTTTCTCGACTGGTGCTTGTTTGTTCATGAAATGCTCACCACCACAGTACTCACCAACAACCGCGAGACATGATTCACAGGCTTGACAGTTCATGTCAGTTTAATTCGTTGGTGGTATTAATTACGATATACGTCATGGTTAATTATACCTTTTGATGAAACTAATTACTTTATAAATTCGGTAAAGGTAAATGCCAAGTCAGAACGCTTCAATATGGCACTCAAGCCAACAATCAATGTGTCTATGGTAACTCTGTATTCACTGTCAGAAAAACATAAAAGCAGATATGCTTTGTAATACAAACATTTCATATTCAAACACACAAATCACAGTGCTTTGCTACATGTCGTCTTATGTTAAAGTGCAGAGTCACATCTTCTGATGAACGGTGTCCTCTCACTCGGACCGATTCTGTTGAACCCGGTCTCTTACACAGGAAGATTTAGCCGACCCGGGCAAGTGCTTTGATAACACTTAGTCCAGACCAGCCATAGTCATCATTAACAAAATGCTCAGTTACTTGGAAGGTTTACTCTTATTCTGCCTACGTCTCATTCTGCCTATAGACATGATAAAAGTGTAGGCAGAATGAGAAAAGTCAGCCCGCCTCCAATTTAGACATAGCATTGCCCATGAAAATAAACTAACACCATACTGATGTATTCATATTGTATTTATAGTAGATAACATGTTAAATGTGATGTAGAGACATTTGTATAACAGATATAACACGTTTTTCTCATGTTAGCCCGTCACTGTTATAATTGTAACAACACCATCATCAGCCTACAATTTGAATTTCAAAAGATGACCGGAGGCATCTAAAAACTACAGCTTGGTCCTTCGACCTTGATGAAGGGCCTCCTTTAGTCTCTGCAAACGAGAATCAAGTTCACGATAAACTCGCTTTCTGCCATTCGATTTACCACCATGATCCAGTTGAATTTTCTTCTTTCTGTCTGTTGATTCAACGTCCTTCAACTTGCAGATAAACTCGAACAGGTTTGGATGTGACTGCCAAGGGACCTGTTCCATCTAGTGTGCCAGCCCTCAAAGTGATTATTGGTGCGGGGACCGGCATTATCAATGGACATATGGAGCAAGACATCATCGTCCACCCAGGTGTTGGAGGAGGTCCTGTACGATGGGCATGTCGAGTCTTTCGTCGGGGGTTTCAACCCAGCAATCCTGAACCTGATCCGGAGGGAGCACTGGCAAACATGCAACTCTTCGGACTACAGTTTGGACGGTGTCCTCCTCTCTGTACTGTTGGACCAAACCTATGGTTTGGATCTTGCGCAGGATACACTGACTGTAGTGAAACAGGCACCCTCGTAGATGAGAGTTGGGGAAGATAGTCTCAAGTGTTTGAATGGCGGGAAGTTCAAAGTCACTTTAGGTGGTAGCTGGATCTAGATCTGCACCTGTTACAGTATGGAAAACATTCTTCAGTTGCTGGAAGAGCCTGATGCAGGTCACTCTTTGTCTATTAGGCATTAGGGCAAACGCACGGCGGAACATGGTGGAACCTGAGAGACAGTGAACAGCATATAGCTGGTTCCAAAGGCTGGAACAGGAATAGAATGTACCATCCATGAATAGGGTGTCAGCACTCAGCATAGTCTCCATTATGCCTTCTGTGGAGAACTCCAGGATTCTGAAAGGAATTAAAGGTGGATTAGAGAGATGCCAGTTTCGTCATTATTTTTCTAATGCTACTTAATAGAGACAACTAATTAACCAGAAGAACAAAGGGTTAAAGGTGAATTAAAGAGAAACCAGTATATTCAATGATTGTAACTGTTAGATAAAAGTAAGAAAACAGTAAGTAAACAAATGAACTTTACATAAAGTAACATACATTATTATGGTATTTCCTGGACAGTTCAGGACAAAATAATAATGAGCTCTTCGTAATGAGAGAGTAGTAATATTGGATTCATAGTCACAGACTCTCCCCATCAGATACAGTCAGTCCGAGAGTTCTATATCAAAGGAACCTTTGTCGAAACAATAGAAGTAGGATGTGTATCAATTATCAGGATCAAAGGCTCAGCAACACGGAGTCACCCAATCCGAATTCTTGAAAATATATGGGCAGAATGATGAGCTCTTCCGAAAGCCATGCATTTGATACAAACGTATGAGAAAGAAAAGAATGGCGGGACCATATATGTAGAAGGTAAGCCTCTTTGTAGGCAGATATGGGAATGCCTTTGTTTTACAAAATGATTAGTTTATCGAGTAACCATTTGAGAAATGAATTACACACTGTCGTTCAGGATACAAATTATAATTCTAGTACCCATTAACCAGTTTGTGTGTGATAAAAACGTTCCTTTCAGATTAGGGATGGAAAGAAATTTGCCAATAAGACTGGATAGACAATGACCCTGGTGATGCTAATATTTATACACTGGAAACCACTTAAATGGGCATAATTACGTCACGGCTCATTTGTCAGTGTTGCAATCACTTCCCCAATCATTCGCCCGCTCCTACACACATACATTGCATTGGACATAATCCCCGAGGGCATAGCAACACGGAACAACTATGAACAAAAATGAAGGAGTTCCAATTAGAGCCGAATTAGATAATCTGCTTGTAATAAATCAATTCCGGGTGTGAACTGAATGCAGATGTATATAAACGTCTTGTTTTGAAGTGGTGGCTATCACTGTTCTTACCTCTCTACACCAGTATTTGTCGTCTAATCAAGGCACTCTGTAAGTATCAGATGCTTTGCGTTTTATGTAGCTTTTAGTCTGTCCCTTTAAAAGCAATATTTCACGTTACTGTTTGATGAGAAGTAGTGAGGATATAAAGCTGTTCGGTGATTTCGAACTTTTACTGGCCACTATTTGCAATACTGATTGAGTCCTCCAAATGTGATTGTTGTTTTCCGATCCATGAACTCTGGGTCAAATCGAGCAGCGAAAGTCCTGTTTCAACCAACACAACGAGAAATGTAAAATACCGACGGTGAGTAGGATGAAGTGCCGATTTCGTTGAAGGAAATGTGTAAGAAGTGTGAGTAGACTTTGATAATGAGTGAAACTGTAAACTTCCCTTTCAGCCTTCCACAATGATGAAAATTATCGCCCTCGTTGCCTGTTTGGCTGTGACTGCCTTTGCTGAGCCTTTGGGCTATGGCATGACTGGACTGTATGGAAAGGCTGCCCTTTACAGTGGCTACGGATTGGGAGGTGTGTACGGAGGTTATGGAGTGCCAGGTCTGTACCCAGGCTATGGAATTGGAGGTGTGTACGGAGGCCACGGAATTGGCGGTGTGTACGGAGGCTACGGCCTTGGTGGTGTATTTGGAGGCTACGGACTGCCAGGAGTGTACGGAGGAATTGGAGCTTTGGGAAAAGGTAAATGCCAATATGATTGTACTGAGAATAGTGAGTGAGTGAGTTTGGTTTTACGCCGCTTTTAGCAATATTCCAGCGTTATCACGGCGGGGGACACTAGAAAATGCGTATTGAGAATAATCATAACCCGTCAATGTACAGTTTAGCTAGTACTTGGACATATTTTAAGAGAGTCATTTTACACTTTAATTCGTCATATGTGAAACATCTAATCAGTGTGGATGAGGCAATATGTAAATGATAACAACTCGTAAGAAATGACATTGTGAAATTGACAATAAGCATCTTCTTCTTATATCTCTTCTTTGTGTTTCAGGTGTTGGATATGGCTACTACTAAGACTGCTGTTCTACTGTCACAATTCATCTATATCATCAATATGCGCATTATTTATTGTATATGCTTTGAAATACGTCACATTAAAACACAGTCATCAAAACAAAATCTTGTTTCTCTTATTCACTGCACAGATGGACTTTTGTTGCACAAGAAGAACCTTTCCCTTTGAGGGAATCACATGGGCACAATGATATACCAAGAATTAAATGAAAACCATACATGTTTATCACCAAGATGGTAAGGGAGACGAGCATGGGGGAGCATTTTCTTTGAAGCTACCTTAGTAGATTACAGAAGTCACTTCAAATCGAGTGGTAGTTTTAGAACGTCTGTAATGACACCTCTCCAGGTTGATCTTTTTCAATTTATCACGTTGATTAATTTGGTTTGATAAATACATTTCAGTCACACGAGAGTTGTCCTGAATGTACAACGTGTAAAGTGTTTTAAAATATACTTTATAATCTTTGAAAATCAATACAGTTCATATCATAATCACTGCAGTGGGCTACACAAAGCATAAACAACCAATTAAGACTTTATATACAATAAATTTCCTTACATGAATTGTCTCTTATCACTGTACATTAAGAATACTGTTGGAATCGTGTATTGGACTATGCCATAGTAAAGAATGCCATGATTATGAAAATGGTTGTATCGCTTTTATTTACTTTGGCTGCCTCGATCTTCACGCTGGACTGGCATATGGGAAGCAGGTATTTGTTGTCAAATTCAAAACGGTTTAAGTAATTGCATCAACCAAAGGAAGACAAGATGACTCCAAATATTTCCATACTCATGCTTTGACGCCCTGTGTTCAAGCAGCCCGATGGACATCTGTGTCCTTACCCGTGTCCATGTTACGTTTATACCATCATAACACACACTATAACACATGAAGTCCATGAAATATGCTATTGATGACATTCTGCCATCGTGAATCTGTATGCCATCTGTACAAAAATGACAATGTCCAGTCAAAACATCTGTCATGTGTCCTCATACCACCGTACTAACCCCTACCTACCTACCCACCTGTAGCTTTACCATTCTACACTTACCCTTTTCCCGTGTCCTTAAACAAAACACTGAATCACTAGCCATACCTTCAGTTGCATAATTCTTTTTGCAGTATTTATGATACATGAAGACTATTTAAGAGCTACTGTCTCGTTTCCTTGTAACCAATGAAATACTTCTTCCTCCTGGACGAAATCCACATTTTACTGTGACACACGAGTGCACCATCTGTGAAGTGCATATTTCATCTGCAGATTACGCGGCATATGAATCAATTAAAATCTCTTCCTGACAAGTGAGAATTTCTACACTGTATTTAACCGTATTATACATTAGTGCATCATGGATGCTTCAATCGAATATTGAGAAACATGTACACAATGAGTACTGATATTCGGTAAATTATGGAATGTATGTTGAGAGCGATGCCTGAATGACGTGACAACTTCTTGTCAATCCGCAACTACAAGGGTGTACATATGTCCTGCGGAGAGAGATAGAGGTAGAAAAAAGAGACAGACAGATAGAAAGATAGATAGACAGACACAGAGAGAGAACAGTGAGAGTTAGAGAGAGACAGACACACACACACACACACAGAGAGAGAGAGAAAGAGAGAGAAAGAGAGAGAGAGAGAGAGAACAGCGTGAGACATCACATTTGATATATTGGTTGTACCACACATAAGTAAACTGATGCTAGAGGGTAGTTGTAGTGGAAGTCAACTAATTATTATCCACACAACAGAAGTAGGATGAGCATCAATGATAAGGATTGACAGCTCAGGAACACGGAACCAAGTTGAACCCAAACCGAATTCTTGAAAATATATGGGCAGAATGATGAGCTCTTCCGAAAGCCATGCATTTGATACAAACGTATGAGAAAGAAAAGAATGGCGGGACCATATATATAGAAGGTAAGTCTCTATGTAGGCAGATATGAGAATGCCTTTGTTTTACAAAATGATTAGTTTATCGAGTAACCATTTGAGAAATGAATTACACACTGTCGTTCAGGATACAAATTATAATTCTAGTACCCATTAACCAGTTTGTGTGTGATAAAAACGTTCCTTTCAGATTAGGGATGGAAAGAAATTTGCCAATAAGACTGGATAGACAATGACACTGGTGATGCTAATATTTATACACTGGAAACCACTTAAATGGGCATAATTACGTCACGGCTCATTTGTCAGTGTTGCAATCACTTCCCCAATCATTCGCCCGCTCCTACACACATACATTGCATTGGACATAATCCCCGAAGGCATAGCAACACGGAACAACTATGAAGAATAATGAAGGAGTTGCAACTAGAGCTGAAATTAGATAATCTGCTTGTAATAAATCAATTCCGGGTGTGAACTGAATGCAGATGTATATAAACGTCTAGTTTTGAAGTGCTGGCTATCACTGTTCTTGCCTCTCTACACCAGTATTTGTCGTCTAATCAAGACACTCTGTAAGTATCAGATGCTTTGCGTTTTATGTAGCTTTTAGTCTGTCCCTTTAAAAGCAATATTTCACGTTACTGTTTGATGAGAAGTAGTGAGGATATAAAGCTGTTCGGTGATTTCGAACTTTTACTGGCCACTATTTGCAATACTGATTGAGTCCCCCAAATCTGATTGTTGTTTTGCGATCCATGAACTCTGGGTCAAATCGAGCAGCGAAAGTCCTGTTTCAACCAACACAACGAGAAATGTAAAATACCGACGGTGAGTAGGATGAAGTGCCGATTTCGTTGAAGGAAATGTGTAAGAAGTGTGAGTAGACTTTGATAATGAGTGAAACTGTAAACTTCCCTTTCAGCCTTCCACAATGATGAAAATTATCACCCTCGTTGCCTGTTTGGCTGTGACTGCCTTTGCTGAGCCTTTGGGCTATGGCATGACTGGACTGTATGGAAAGGCTGCCCTTTACAGTGGCTACGGATTGGGAGGTGTGTACGGAGGTTATGGAGTGCCAGGTCTGTACCCAGGCTATGGAATTGGAGGTGTGTACGGAGGCCACGGAATTGGCGGTGTGTACGGAGGCTACGGCCTTGGTGGTGTATTTGGAGGCTACGGACTGCCAGGAGTGTACGGAGGAATTGGAGCTTTGGGAAAAGGTAAATGCCAATATGATTGTACTGAGAATAGTGAGTGAGTGAGTTTGGTTTTACGCCGCTTTTAGCAATATTCCAGCGTTATCACGGCGGGGGACACTAGAAAATGCGTACTGAGAATAATCATAACCCGTCAATGTACAGTTTAGCTAGTACTTGGACATATTTTAAGAGAGTCATTTTACACTTTAATTCGTCATATGTGAAACATCTAATCAGTGTGGATGAGGCAATATGTAAATGATAACAACTCGTAAGAAATGACATTGTGAAATTGACAATAAGCATCTTCTTCTTATATCTCTTCTTTGTGTTTCAGGTGTTGGATATGGCTACTACTAAGACTGCTGTTCTACTGTCACAATTCATCTATATCATCAATATGCGCATTATTTATTGTATATGCTTTGAAATACGTCACATTAAAACACAGTCATCAAAACAAAATCTTGTTTCTCTTATTCACTGCACAGATGGACTTTTGTTGCACAAGAAGAACCTTTCCCTTTGAGGGAATCACATGGGCACAATGATATACCAAGAATTAAATGAAAACCATACATGTTTATCACCCAGATGGTAAGGGAGACGAGCGTGGGGGAGCATTTTCTTTGAAGCTACCTTAGTAGATTACAGAAGTCACTTCAAATCGAGTGGTAGTTTTAGAACGTCTGTAATGACACCTCTCCAGGTTGATCTTTTTCAATTTATCACGTTGATTAATTTGGTTTGATAAATACATTTCAGTCATACGAGAGTTGTCCTGAATGTACAACGTGTAAAGTGTTTTAAAATATACTTTATAATCTTTGAAAATCAATACAGTTCATATCATAATCACTGCAGTGGGCTACACAAAGCATAAACAACCAATTAAGACTTTATATACAATACATTTCCTTACATGAATTATCTCTTATCACTGTACATTAAGAATACTGTTGGAATCGTGTATTGGACTATGCCATAGTAAAGAATGCCATGATTATGAAAATGGTTGTATCGCTTTTATTTACTTTGGCTGCCTCGATCTTCACGCTGGACTGGCATATGGGAAGCAGGTATTTGTTGTCAAATTCAAAACGGTTTAAGTAATTGCATCAACCAAAGGAAGACAAGATGACTCCAAATATTTCCATACTCATGCTTTGACGCCCTGTGTTCAAGCAGCCCGATGGACATCTGTGTCCTTACCCGTGTCCATGTTACGTTTATACCATCATAACACACACTATAACACATGAAGTCCATGAAATATGCTATTGATGACATTCTGCCATCGTGAATCTGTATGCCATCTGTACAAAAATGACAATGTCCAGTCAAAACATCTGTCATGTGTCCTCATACCACCGTACTAACCCCTACCTACCTACCCACCTGTAGCTTTACCATTCTACACTTACCCTTTTCCCGTGTCCTTAAACAAAACACTGAATCACTAGCCATACCTTCAGTTGCATAATTCTTTTTGCAGTATTTATGATACATGAAGACTATTTAAGAGCTACTGTCTCGTTTCCTTGTAACCAATGAAATACTTCTTCCTCCTGGACGAAATCCACATTTTACTGTGACACACGAGTGCACCATCTGTGAAGTGCATATTTCATCTGCAGATTACGCGGCATATGAATCAATTAAAATCTCTTCCTGACAAGTGAGAATTTCTACACTGTATTTCACCGTATTATACATTAGTGCATCATGGATGCTTCAATCGAATATTGAGAAACATGTACACAATGAGTACTGATATTCGGTAAATTATGGAATGTATGTTGAGAGCGATGCCTGAATGACGTGACAACTTCTTGTCAATCCGCAACTACAAGGGTGTACATATGTCCTGCGGAGAGAGATAGAGGTAGAAAAAAGAGACAGACAGATAGAAAGATAGATAGACAGACACAGAGAGAGAACAGTGAGAGTTAGAGAGAGACAGACACACACACACACACAGAGAGAGAGAGAAAGAGAGAGAAAGAGAGAGAGAGAGAGAGAACAGCGTGAGACATCACATTTGATATATTGGTTGTACCACACATAAGTAAACTGATGCTAGAGGGTAGTTGTAGTGGAAGTCAACTAATTATTATCCACACAACAGAAGTAGGATGAGCATCAATGATAAGGATTGACAGCTCAGGAACACGGAACCAAGTTGAACCCAAACCGAATTCTTGAAAATATATGGGCAGAATGATGAGCTCTTCCGAAAGCCATGCATTTGATACAAACGTATGAGAAAGAAAAGAATGGCGGGACCATATATATAGAAGGTAAGTCTCTATGTAGGCAGATATGAGAATGCCTTTGTTTTACAAAATGATTAGTTTATCGAGTAACCATTTGAGAAATGAATTACACACTGTCGTTCAGGATACAAATTATAATTCTAGTACCCATTAACCAGTTTGTGTGTGATAAAAACGTTCCTTTCAGATTAGGGATGGAAAGAAATTTGCCAATAAGACTGGATAGACAATGACACTGGTGATGCTAATATTTATACACTGGAAACCACTTAAATGGGCATAATTACGTCACGGCTCATTTGTCAGTGTTGCAATCACTTCCCCAATCATTCGCCCGCTCCTACACACATACATTGCATTGGACATAATCCCCGAAGGCATAGCAACACGGAACAACTATGAAGAATAATGAAGGAGTTGCAACTAGAGCTGAAATTAGATAATCTGCTTGTAATAAATCAATTCCGGGTGTGAACTGAATGCAGATGTATATAAACGTCTAGTTTTGAAGTGCTGGCTATCACTGTTCTTGCCTCTCTACACCAGTATTTGTCGTCTAATCAAGACACTCTGTAAGTATCAGATGCTTTGCGTTTTATGTAGCTTTTAGTCTGTCCCTTTAAAAGCAATATTTCACGTTACTGTTTGATGAGAAGTAGTGAGGATATAAAGCTGTTCGGTGATTTCGAACTTTTACTGGCCACTATTTGCAATACTGATTGAGTCCCCCAAATCTGATTGTTGTTTTGCGATCCATGAACTCTGGGTCAAATCGAGCAGCGAAAGTCCTGTTTCAACCAACACAACGAGAAATGTAAAATACCGACGGTGAGTAGGATGAAGTGCCGATTTCGTTGAAGGAAATGTGTAAGAAGTGTGAGTAGACTTTGATAATGAGTGAAACTGTAAACTTCCCTTTCAGCCTTCCACAATGATGAAAATTATCACCCTCGTTGCCTGTTTGGCTGTGACTGCCTTTGCTGAGCCTTTGGGCTATGGCATGACTGGACTGTATGGAAAGGCTGCCCTTTACAGTGGCTACGGATTGGGAGGTGTGTACGGAGGTTATGGAGTGCCAGGTCTGTACCCAGGCTATGGAATTGGAGGTGTGTACGGAGGCCACGGAATTGGCGGTGTGTACGGAGGCTACGGCCTTGGTGGTGTATTTGGAGGCTACGGACTGCCAGGAGTGTACGGAGGAATTGGAGCTTTGGGAAAAGGTAAATGCCAATATGATTGTACTGAGAATAGTGAGTGAGTGAGTTTGGTTTTACGCCGCTTTTAGCAATATTCCAGCGTTATCACGGCGGGGGACACTAGAAAATGCGTACTGAGAATAATCATAACCCGTCAATGTACAGTTTAGCTAGTACTTGGACATATTTTAAGAGAGTCATTTTACACTTTAATTCGTCATATGTGAAACATCTAATCAGTGTGGATGAGGCAATATGTAAATGATAACAACTCGTAAGAAATGACATTGTGAAATTGACAATAAGCATCTTCTTCTTATATCTCTTCTTTGTGTTTCAGGTGTTGGATATGGCTACTACTAAGACTGCTGTTCTACTGTCACAATTCATCTATATCATCAATATGCGCATTATTTATTGTATATGCTTTGAAATACGTCACATTAAAACACAGTCATCAAAACAAAATCTTGTTTCTCTTATTCACTGCACAGATGGACTTTTGTTGCACAAGAAGAACCTTTCCCTTTGAGGGAATCACATGGGCACAATGATATACCAAGAATTAAATGAAAACCATACATGTTTATCACCCAGATGGTAAGGGAGACGAGCGTGGGGGAGCATTTTCTTTGAAGCTACCTTAGTAGATTACAGAAGTCACTTCAAATCGAGTGGTAGTTTTAGAACGTCTGTAATGACACCTCTCCAGGTTGATCTTTTTCAATTTATCACGTTGATTAATTTGGTTTGATAAATACATTTCAGTCATACGAGAGTTGTCCTGAATGTACAACGTGTAAAGTGTTTTAAAATATACTTTATAATCTTTGAAAATCAATACAGTTCATATCATAATCACTGCAGTGGGCTACACAAAGCATAAACAACCAATTAAGACTTTATATACAATACATTTCCTTACATGAATTATCTCTTATCACTGTACATTAAGAATACTGTTGGAATCGTGTAATGGACTATGCCATAGTAAAGAATGCCATGATTATGAAAATGGTTGTATCGCTTTTATTTACTTTGGCTGCCTCGATCTTCACGCTGGACTGGCATATGGGAAGCAGGTATTTGTTGTCAAATTCAAAACGGTTTAAGTAATTGCATCAACCAAAGGAAGACAAGATGACTCCAAATATTTCCATACTCATGCTTTGACGCCCTGTGTTCAAGCAGCCCGATGGACATCTGTGTCCTTACCCGTGTCCATGTTACGTTTATACCATCATAACACACACTATAACACATGAAGTCCATGAAATATGCTATTGATGACATTCTGCCAACGTGAATCTGTATGCCATCTGTACAAAAATGACAATGTCCAGTCAAAACATCTGTCATGTGTCCTCATACCACCGTACTAACCCCTACCTACCTACCCACCTGTAGCTTTACCATTCTACACTTACCCTTTTCCCGTGTCCTTAAACAAAACACTGAATCACTAGCCATACCTTCAGTTGCATAATTCTTTTTGCAGTATTTATGATATATGAAGACTATTTAAGAGCTACTGTCTCGTTTCCTTGTAACCAATGAAATACTTCTTCCTCCTGGACGAAATCCACATTTTACTGTGACACACGAGTGGACCGTCTGTGAATTGCATATTTCATCTGCAGATTACGCGGCATATGAATCAATTAAAATCTCTTCCTGACAAGTGAGAATTTCTACACTGTATTTCACCGTATTATACATTAGTGCATCATGGATGCTTCAATCGAATATTGAGAAACATGTACACAATGAGTACTGATATTCGGTAAATTATGGAATGTATGTTGAGAGCGATGCCTGAATGACGTGACAACTTCTTGTCAATCCGCAACTACAAGGGTGTACATATGTCCTGCGGAGAGAGATAGAGGTAGAAAAAAGAGACAGACAGATAGGAAGATAGATAGACAGACACAGAGAGAGAACAGTGAGAGTTAGAGAGAGAGACAGACACACACACACACACACACACAGAGAGAGAGAGAGAGAGAGAGAGAACAGCGTGAGACATCATATCTAATATATTGGTTGTACCACAAATAAGAACTATGAGTCTGTTATTTGTATGTCAACTGATGCTAGAGAGTAGTTGTAGTGGAAGTCAACTAATTATTATCCACACAACAGAAGTAGGATGAGTATCAATGATAAGGATTGACAGCTCAGCAACACGGAACCAACCCAAACCGAATTCTTGAAAATATATGGGCAAAATGATGAGCTCTTCCGAAAGCCATGCATTTGATACAAACATATGAGAAAGAAAAGAATGGCGGGACCATATATGTAGAAGGTAATTAAGTCTCTATGTAGGCAGATATGGGAATGCCTTTGTTTTACAAAATGATTAGTTTATCGAGTAACCATTTGAGAAATGAATTACACACTGTCGTTCAGGATACAAATTATAATTCTAGTACCCATTAACCAGTTTGTGTGTGGTAAAAACGTTCCTTTCAGATTAGGGATGGAAAGAAATTTGCCAATAAGACTGGATAGACAATGACACTGGTGATGCTAATATTTATACACTGGAAACCACTTAAATGGGCATAATTACGTCACGGCTCATTTGTCAGTGTTGCAATCACTTCCCCAATCATTCGCCCGCTCCTACACACATACATTGCATTGGACATAATCCCCGAAGGCATAGCAACACGGAACAACTATGAAAAATAATGAAGGAGTTGCAATTAGAGCTGAAATTAGATAATCTACTGGTAATAATTCAATTCCGGGTGTGAACTGAATGCAGATGTATATAAACGTCTAGTTTTGAAGTGCTGGCTATCACTGTTCTTGCCTCTCTACACCAGTATTTGTCGTCTAATCAAGACACTCTGTAAGTATCAGATGCTTTGCGTTTTATGTAGCTTTTAGTCTGTCCCTTTAAAAGCAATATTTCACGTTACTGTTTGATGAGAAGTAGTGAGGATATAAAGCTGTTCGGTGATTTTGAACTTTTACTGGCCACTATTTGCAATACTGATTGAGTCCTCCAAATTTGATTGTTGTTTTGCGATCCATAAACTCTGGGTCAAATCGAGCAGCGAAAGTCCTGTTTCAACCAACACAACGAGAAATGTAAAATACCGACGGTGAGTAGGATGAAGTGCCGATTTCGTTGAAGGAAATGTGTAAGAAGTGTGAGCAGACTTTGATAATGAGTGAAACTGTAAACTTCCCTTTCAGCCTTCCACAATGATGAAAATTATCGCCCTTGTTGCCTGTTTGGCTGTGACTGCCTTTGCTGAGCCTTTGAGCTATGGCATGACTGGACTGTATGGAAAGGCTGCCCTTTACAGTGGCTACGGATTGGGAGGTGTGTACGGAGGTTATGGAGTGCCAGGTCTGTACCCAGGCTATGGAATTGGAGGTGTGTACGGAGGCCACGGAATTGGCGGTGTGTACGGAGGCTACGGCCTTGGTGGTGTATTTGGAGGCTACGGACTGCCAGGAGTGTACGGAGGAATTGGAGCTTTGGGAAAAGGTAAATGCCAATATGATTGTACTGAGAATAGTGAGTGAGTGAGTTTGGTTTTACGCCGCTTTTAGCACTATTCCAGCGTTATCACGGCGGAGGACACTAGAAAATGCGTACTGAGAATAATCATAACCCCTCAATGTACAGTTTAGCTAGTACTTGGACATATTTTAAGAGAGTCATTTTACACTTTAATTCGTCATATGTGAAACATCTAATCAGTGTGGATGAGGCAATATGTAAATGATAAGAACTCGTAAGAAATGACATTGTGAAATTGACAATAAGCATCTTCTTCTTATATCTCTTCTTCGTGTTTCAGGTGTTGGATATGGCTACTACTAAGACTGCTGTTCTACTGTCACAATTCATCTATATCATCAATATGCGCATTATTTATTGTATATGCTTTGAAATATGTCACATTAAAACACAGTCATCAAAACAAAGTCTTGTTTCTCTTATTCGCTGCACAGATGGACTTTTGTTGCACAAGAAGAACCTTTCCCTTTGAGGGAATCACATGGGCACAATGATATACCAAGAATTAAATGAAAACCATACATGTTTATCACCAAGATGGTAAGGGAGACGAGCGTGGGGGAGCATTTTCTTTGAAGCTACCTTAGTAGATTACAGAAGTCACTTCAAATCGAGTGGTAGTTTTAGAACGTCTGTAATGACACCTCTCCAGGTTGATCTTTTTCAATTTATCACGTTGATTAATTTGGTTTGATAAATACATTTCAGTCATACGAGAGTTGTCCTGAATGTACAACGTGTAAAGTGTTTTAAAATATACTTTATAATCTTTGAAAATCAATACAGTTCATATCATAATCACTGCAGTGGGCTACACAAAGCATAAACAACCAATTAAGACTTTATACACAATACATTTCCTTACATGAATTGTCTCTTATCACTGTACATTAAGAATACTGTTGGAATCGTGTATTGGACTATGCCATAGTAAAGAATGCCATGATTATGAAAATGGTTGTATAGCTTCTATTTACTTTGGCTGCCTCGATCTTCACGCTGGACTGGCATATGGGAAGCAGGTATTTGTTGTCAAATTCAAAACGGTTTAAGTAATTGCATCAACCAAAGGAAGACAAGATGACTCCAAATATTTCCATACTCATGCTTTGACGCCCTGTGTTCAAGCAGCCCGATGGACATCTGTGTCCTTACCCGTGTCCATGTTACGTTTATACCATCATAACACACACTATAACACATGAAGTCCATGAAATATGCTATTGATGACATTCTGCCAACGTGAATCTGTATGCCATCTGTACAAAAATGACAATGTCCAGTCAAAACATCTGTCATGTGTCCTCATACCACCGTACTAACCCCTACCTACCTACCCACCTGTAGCTTTACCATTCTACACTTACCCTTTTCCCGTGTCCTTAAACAAAACACTGAATCACTAGCCATACCTTCAGTTGCATAATTCTTTTTGCAGTATTTATGATATATGAAGACTATTTAAGAGCTACTGTCTCGTTTCCTTGTAACCAATGAAATACTTCTTCCTCCTGGACGAAATCCACATTTTACTGTGACACACGAGTGCACCATCTGTGAATTGCATACTTCATCTGCAGATTACGCGGCATATGAATCAGTTAAAATCTCTTCCTGACAAGTGAGAATTTCTACACTGTATTTCACCGTATTATACATTAGTGCATCATGGATGCTTCAATCGAATATTGAGAAACATGTACACAATGAGTACTGATATTCGGTAAATTATGGAATGTATGTTGAGAGCGATGCCTGAATGACGTGACAACTTCTTGTCAATCCGCAACTACAAGGGTGTACATATGTCCTGCGGAGAGAGATAGAGGTAGAAAAAAGAGACAGACAGATAGAAAGATAGATAGACACAGAGAGAGAACAGTGAGAGTTAGAGAGAGAGAGACACACACACACAGAGAGAGAGAGAGAGAGAGAGAGAGAGAGAACAGCGTGAGACATCATATTTAATATATTGGTTGTACCACAAATAAGAACTATGAGTCTGTTATTTGTATGTCAACTGATGCTAGAGAGTAGTTGTAGTGGAAGTCAACTAATTATTATCCACACAACAGAAGTAGGATGAGTATCAATGATAAGGATTGACAGCTCAGCAACACGGAACCAACCCAAACCGAATTCTTGAAAATATATGGGCAAAATGATGAGCTCTTCCGAAAGCCATGCATTTGATACAAACATATGAGAAAGAAAAGAATGGCGGGACCATATATGTAGAAGGTAATTAAGTCTCTATGTAGGCAGATATGGGAATGCCTTTGTTTTACAAAATGATTAGTTTATCGAGTAACCATTTGAGAAATGTATTACACACTGTCGTTCAGGATACAAATTATAATTCTAGTACCCATTAACCAGTTTGTGTGTGGTAAAAACGTTCCTTTCAGATTAGGGATGGAAAGAAATTTGCCAATAAGACTGGATAGACAATGACACTGGTGATGCTAATATTTATACACTGGAAACCACTTAAATGGGCATAATTACGTCACGGCTCATTTGTCAGTGTTGCAATCACTTCCCCAATCAGTCGCCCGCTCCTACACACATACATTGCATTGGACATAATCCCCGAAGGCATAGCAACACGGAACAACTATGAAAAATAATGAAGGAGTTGCAATTAGAGCTGAAATTAGATAATCTGCTGGTAATAATTCAATTCCGGGTGTGAACTGAATGCAGATGTATATAAACGTCTAGTTTTGAAGTGCTGGCTATCACTGTTCTTGCCTCTCTACACCAGTATTTGTCGTCTAATCAAGACACTCTGTAAGTATCAGATGCTTTGCGTTTTATGTAGCTTTTAGTCTGTCCCTTTAAAAGCAATATTTCACGTTACTGTTTGATGAGAAGTAGTGAGGATATAAAGCTGTTCGGTGATTTTGAACTTTTACTGACCACTATTTGTAATACTGATTGAGTCCTCCAAATTTGATTGTTGTTTTGCGATCCATAAACTCTGGGTCAAATCGAGCAGCGAAAGTCCTGTTTCAACCAACACAACGAGAAATGTAAAATACCGACGGTGAGTAGGATGAAGTGCCGATTTCGTTGAAGGAAATGTGTAAGAAGTGTGAGCAGACTTTGATAATGAGTGAAACTGTAAACTTCCCTTTCAGCCTTCCACAATGATGAAAATTATCGCCCTTGTTGCCTGTTTGGCTGTGACTGCCTTTGCTGAGCCTTTGAGCTATGGCATGACTGGACTGTATGGAAAGGCTGCCCTTTACAGTGGCTACGGATTGGGAGGTGTGTACGGAGGTTATGGAGTGCCAGGTCTGTACCCAGGCTATGGAATTGGAGGTGTGTACGGAGGCCACGGAATTGGCGGTGTGTACGGAGGCTACGGTCTTGGTGGTGTATTTGGAGGCTACGGACTGCCAGGAGTGTACGGAGGAATTGGAGCTTTGGGAAAAGGTAAATGCCAATATGATTGTACTGAGAATAGTGAGTGAGTGAGTTTGGTTTTACGCCGCTTTTAGCACTATTCCAGCGTTATCACGGCGGAGGACACTAGAAAATGCGTACTGAGAATAATCATAACCCCTCAATGTACAGTTTAGCTAGTACTTGGACATATTTTAAGAGAGTCATTTTACACTTTAATTCGTCATATGTGAAACATCTAATCAGTGTGGATGAGGCAATATGTAAATGATAAGAACTCGTAAGAAATGACATTGTGAAATTGACAATAAGCATCTTCTTCTTATATCTCTTCTTCGTGTTTCAGGTGTTGGATATGGCTACTACTAAGACTGCTGTTCTACTGTCACAATTCATCTATATCATCAATATGCGCATTATTTATTGTATATGCTTTGAAATATGTCACATTAAAACACAGTCATCAAAACAAAGTCTTGTTTCTCTTATTCGCTGCACAGATGGACTTTTGTTGCACAAGAAGAACCTTTCCCTTTGAGGGAATCACATGGGCACAATGATATACCAAGAATTAAATGAAAACCATACATGTTTATCACCAAGATGGTAAGGGAGACGAGCGTGGGGGAGCATTTTCTTTGAAGCTACCTTAGTAGATTACAGAAGTCACTTCAAATCGAGTGGTAGTTTTAGAACGTCTGTAATGACACCTCTCCAGGTTGATCTTTTTCAATTTATCACGTTGATTAATTTGGTTTGATAAATACATTTCAGTCATACGAGAGTTGTCCTGAATGTACAACGTGTAAAGTGTTTTAAAATATACTTTATAATCTTTGAAAATCAATACAGTTCATATCATAATCACTGCAGTGGGCTACACAAAGCATAAACAACCAATTAAGACTTTATACACAATACATTTCCTTACATGAATTGTCTCTTATCACTGTACATTAAGAATACTGTTGGAATCGTGTAATGGACTATGCCATAGTAAAGAATGCCATGATTATGAAAATGGTTGTATAGCTTCTATTTACTTTGGCTGCCTCGATCTTCACGCTGGACTGGCATATGGGAAGCAGGTATTTGTTGTCAAATTCAAAACGGTTTAAGTAATTGCATCAACCAAAGGAAGACAAGATGACTCCAAATATTTCCATACTCATGCTTTGACGCCCTGTGTTCAAGCAGCCCGATGGACATCTGTGTCCTTACCCGTGTCCATGTTACGTTTATACCATCATAACACACACTATAACACATGAAGTCCATGAAATATGCTATTGATGACATTCTGCCAACGTGAATCTGTATGCCATCTGTACAAAAATGACAATGTCCAGTCAAAACATCTGTCATGTGTCCTCATACCACCGTACTAACCCCTACCTACCTACCCACCTGTAGCTTTACCATTCTACACTTACCCTTTTCCCGTGTCCTTAAACAAAACACTGAATCACTAGCCATACCTTCAGTTGCATAATTCTTTTTGCAGTATTTATGATATATGAAGACTATTTAAGAGCTACTGTCTCGTTTCCTTGTAACCAATGAAATACTTCTTCCTCCTGGACGAAATCCACATTTTACTGTGACACACGAGTGCACCATCTTGTGAAGTGCATACTTCATCTGCAGATTACGCGGCATATGAATCAGTTAAAATCTCTTCCTGACAAGTGAGAATTTCTACACTGTATTTCACCGTATTATACATTAGTGCATCATGGATGCTTCAATCGAATATTGAGAAACATGTACACAATGAGTACTGATATTCGGTAAATTATGGAATGTATGTTGAGAGCGATGCCTGAATGACGTGACAACTTCTTGTCAATCCGCAACTACAAGGGTGTACATATGTCCTGCGGAGAGAGATAGAGGTAGAAAAAAGAGACAGACAGATAGAAAAATAGATAGACAGACACAGAGAGAGAACAGTGAGAGTTAGAGAGAGAGAGACACACACACACACAGAGAGAGAGAGAGAGAGAGAGAGAGAGAACAGCGTGAGACATCATATCTAATATATTGGTTGTACCACAAATAAGAACTATGAGTCTGTTATTTGTATGTCAACTGATGCTAGAGAGTAGTTGTAGTGGAAGTCAACTAATTATTATCCACACAACAGAAGTAGGATGAGTATCAATGATAAGGATTGACAGCTCAGCAACACGGAACCAACCCAAACCGAATTCTTGAAAATATATGGGCAAAATGATGAGCTCTTCCGAAAGCCATGCATTTGATACAAACATATGAGAAAGAAAAGAATGGCGGGACCATATATGTAGAAGGTAATTAAGTCTCTATGTAGGCAGATATGGG